>NC_056055.1:29232500-29857500 GCF_016772045.2 Ovis aries | reverse complement strand
TTTGGTGTCAGAAGTGTTTTATGTGTAGAGGAAACAGGTTTCCTTTTACCATCCAAAAGAACTGAATGCAGGGTCTCAAAGAAATATTTGTACACCCACATTAATAGCAGCATTATACACAAATAGCCAAGAGGTAAAAGCAGCCCAAGAGACAGATGAATAGAAAAACAAAATGCGGTATATCTATATGATGGAACATTATTCACTCTTAAGAAGAAAGGAAATTCTGACATATGTTACAACAGGGATGAACCTTGAGGACACTATCCTGAGTGAAATAAGCTAGCTGAGAGATAAATACTGTGTGATTCTACTTTTATGCGGTACCTATAATAGTCAAATTCATAGAGACAGAAAACAGAATGGTGGTTGCCAAGGGCTGGGGAAAGGGAGGAATGGGGAGTTATTGTCTAATGGGTATAGAGTTTTGGTTTTGCAAGATGAGAAGGTTCTGGAGATTGGCTACACAACACTGTGAATATACTTAACACTACTAAACTGTACACTTAGAAATGGTTACGCTGATAATTGTATGTTACGTGTATTTTACAATTAATTTTTTTTAAGTAAATTGAAACATGTCAACATAATCATTCTTTCATTTGCTGCCCTGTCCATCTGGTTTGCTGTCCTGTCCATCTGGTTCAGCTTCTATAAACTTAGAAAGTCAGAGCTGGCAGGGATTATAGTTATAAAATGGAATACAGTTCCATTTTACAGATTAAAATATGGAGGCAACCATGGCAAGGTGACTTGTGGAGCTCTCAGTGAGTCAGCAGTGAAGACAAGACTGTAAAGAAGGGCCCCTGCTTCCCAGAGTGGGGCCTTACCTTGCACCACAAGCCCTGTGAGGACAGTCCATTTCTAAATGGTGCTGTACAGTGCGTGCGTGCAGTCATGTCAGAATTCTGCAACCCAATGGACTGTAGCCCACCAGGCTCCTCTGTCCATGGGATATCACAGGCAGGAATACTGGAGTGGGTGGCCATTTCCTCCTCAGAGGATCCTTCTAACCCAGGGATGGAACCCACCTTCCTGTGCCTCCTGCGTTGGCAGGTGAATTCTTTACCACTGAGACACCTGGGAGGAGACGATAAGAACTGTCATCCAATCCGAGGTTCCTTCCCACACACCACTGGTCTGGGAAGTCAGGCAAGCCCAGGAAAAAAATATATACCTTGGTTAAAGATGCTGTGATCTGAGTTTCAGAGTCCCCTAAACAAACCTAGAAGGAGAAGAGGAGAGAAATACAGCCTACTTAAATGTTGACAAAGCACACTGCCTATTGTGTTTTCCATTGAGTTATTTTGTAATTTTCCCCAACATGAGTCATTTATTACCCTTCAAGGCAGACTGAATAAAATGACTTACTGTTTGCTGCCTGCCTACAATAACATAACAGTATGAGGCATGCATATAAATTACTTTTTATTTTACTTTGATGATTGTGAAGATACCAACCTATAAGATCAAATCAAAGCTAACAACTTTACTGGCAGTTAAGTGGTTGATTTTACTACAATGAAGACATGTCTGCTTAAACCAAAAAAATGTTCTCATTGGCACTTTGCTTTGCCTGGGCCCTTTGAAATCAAGGCCAAGGTGCTGATAAGCACCCTCAACAGCATCGGCCTTTGACCGCCTCTGAAGCACTTTGGATACCTGGAAGAGTACACAGGTGTGTGGGCCCCGCAAGTGCCTTGGAAACGATCCCTTTCACCAGTTGTGTGAAAAGAGTCACTTGCAGCTGGTAAGGCTTGCCCGGGCACGTTTCTCAGGGTTGATGATGGCTCCTCGCGCAGCCCGTGAGGTAGATTCGCTTTGCATTTCGCAGACATTCCTGTTGGGCCTCAACCAGAGGGGTGCGTGCCACAGCCAAAACAGCTGGGAATATTCCCCCTCCCCACAGTCTGGAAGCCAGTCTGCAATTCTGCCCCAGGTTCTAGACCTTCAAATCTTGAGACATGTTTTCTTCATCCACAGGTTGTTTAGGCTTTAATTGGCTGCCTAGAGTTAAAAAGGAATATCTCAAGCCTCCTGCCATGCTGAAAGAAGGAAAAAAAAAAAAAAAAACCACAGTAAAAATAAATTCCATAGGTGGTATCCTCAACAGTTATACTCTTGATAAATATGATCAGCCTAATTTTTTTGATACTTTGGCTACTTATTTCTTTTTTCAAATTTTGTTGAAGTATAATTGATTTACAATGCAGTTGGCCTAATGTGAAGGAAATAATCGAACCCCCTGTTTTACTTCCTCAAATATGTGGATTAATTAATGAGAATTAGCCCTCTTATTTACAAATCTTTGGCAGTAGAAAAAGAGCAGGTCAGATCTAATACATAAACTTGGAGAGAAATAAGCACCTGGTTATTATTGGAATAAACGATATACTATTATCCTAAAATGGTGTCCTACCTCTGAGACCCCAAAATGCCTTTCGAAAGTATCTCCCAACATCTTTAACACAAGTGCTTTGATGGAGCACAGATTTAGTGAGGCCCATTCACAAAAGGAAGGCCACAATGTAGGGTCTTTTCTGTGAGGAGGGCACGTGAATTAAATTCAGATCTCGACTCTGAATTTTCATTACACACATCACCATGAGCCACATGAGCAAGTATGTCATAAAGAGATGAACTGAATATTTCAAGTAAAATTTATCCTAGGAATTGTAACATCAAAATACCTCCTGCTCTTTCACTTATAACATATTAATCAGGCTTTTAAAATTCATGTTACTAAAATGAATTCATTTAAAAATCCCACTTACCAAATATTTAACCCTACAAAGTTTAACACAGAGAAAATGTAGTCTCCACCTACTAACATTCCAATGTAGGCCACGGATACATTCTGCAAAAAGAGAGGATTAGTGATCTTAGAAGTAAAAGATTTGGGGGGAAAATACATATATATGGTGAAATCTGAAACAAAATATTTTAGTTACTTTTCAAAGAGATTTGCATATAATAGGGACTCATGGAATATTGAATATGTGAATAAAAACTATAACATATGGCTTTATAAAGAAAATGAAGTAAACTATAGCACTATAATCACAGAACTGCCATAATCCATACCTTCTTCCACATACTATACCAGAAAAAAGATGTAAGAGTTGGGTTGTAATCAGCTTTTCAGATCTCATCTCTTTATCATCACTGGGTAGGGAATTTTAATCATATTAGTCCTAAACGTAAACTGATTAAGACAGCTGACAAATTCTAAGCAGTACTCTGTGCAGTATATTCTCAATGGTCTTTGGGTAGCCAAAAGATAAGTCTACTGATCAGCACTCACTTGTCATAGAAGCTCATGTGAACAGAAACACAAAGCAGCTGCAGAACAGAATTCAGAATACCTCACCCTCCAATTCATTAGTGTGTGTACTCAAATGCTGTACACACACACAGCATATACACCAGTCCCAGAGTTAATCACCTGTAACTGTGTGCAGATCTAGACTGAAAACAGTTCTTTATAAGGATTCCCTTAGTCAGCAATATTCTCCCAGAAAATAAAAATGTAGATCACACTGTATATTGCCACAGAAATTTGTAATTTTTTCAGCTATTTTACTTGGTTTTCCCATACCATCCCTTCCTTCCATTCCCAATTTAAAAGTTATAGAGGATGAGGTGGTTGGATAGCATCCTCAACTCAATGAACATGAATTTGAGCAAACTCCAGGAGATAGTGAAGGACAGGGAAGCCTGGCGTGCTGTAGTCCATGGTGTTGCAAAGAGTCGGACACAACTGAGCAACAGAACAACCTTTAAATTAGCAGGTCTTCCCTCTGTCTTGTGGATTAAAAGATTAGAAAATGTAAGAAGGGATTACCCAGGCATAGCTGAAAATATCACCAGCCTCCATTCTTACTATACCACGGATAATAACAACAATAAAATCAAACAGTCAATTCCCCAATTCGGTTGTTTATTTCAAGGCTTCAACCACTTACCTTGATGGCTCCAACCACCGCCGTCGTCAGGGCTGAATTGTAATAGCTGCACAAAACTGTGGAGTACATCAACAGAAACCTGGGACAAGGAAGCAAACACCTGAGTGAAGAGTAGCAAGCATTTAAACACAGCTGTTTAAACAAATAAAAAAGAAAAACATACTATGAAGATTTTAAAACCTACATTTCAAAACATCTCCTTATTAACTTCAACTTTTTACAGGAAAATGGTCTAGTTGCACATTGGCCAAACTTTCTACCTTAGGTGTCCTTTTCATTTTATCTGTGCATTTCCCATCAGTATTTCCACAAAAAAGGCATAAAAACAATAAGATTTTTTAAATGATCTGAACTCTTTCACTTAACAGCTACATTACAACAACGGTTTTCAATCCTCCCTGTGGATCAGAATCGCTTGATGCACTTTTAACACCGTGATGCCTGACAGACAGTCTCCTTCATCTGGTTTGAGGTGGGGCCCCAGACATGTGCTGTATCAAAGATCTGTGGATGATTCTAACGTGCAGCTAGTTTTGAGGAACACTGGTGTTAGCAGGGAAAGCTGCTGAACAATTGCTAGCTTTGGATTAAGAAGATTTAAATAACGGGTTCCACATGCCTATAATACTCCTGTACCCTACTACCAAAGTTAATTCAACAGGTATTCAGCATTGACCAGTATGTCCGACACTGGTCAACAAAATAACTACAGAATCATGACCAGGCATCAGAGAAGAAAATATATATACACATACACAGAAAAGAATGAAGAATCCAATCAAAAGTAAAGAAATACATTTATTTCATTCAAGTAGTAAAGAAACTTAGGTGTAACCTAAGTGGCGTGCAAAATTTCATCCAGTGGAATCAGAGGATTAAATGTTGAAAGAGGTTATCATCAAAACTGGTTAAGAATGAAACTGGAAAGATACAGAAAACATAAGATGTGTTGGATTTTAAAGCTAAATCCTAGCTTGGGAACTGTACTCTAAGAAAAGGCTTAGGCCCCAGGCATTAGGGAGACTCCCCACGGGGCAATGTACCTGTCAGTTTCAGGTCCAGGTCCAAATTTCTGATTGTTAACAATAGAATCTAGAGCACTAACATGCAACACATAACCATTTTTGCCTGAATATGTTCATTACCAGGGATGATAGAGAAAAAACATTAGAGATAATATACATCAAGTTGTTATACTAAGTTAAGGAACAAACTCAATTACAAATAAATTTTGTAATCTTCAGAATAACGTATGTCTTTGTTATTAAGGTAATTACAATTTGACAAGTGAGAGAATCCAACATCTTGACTTTTGTTGTTTGCATCTGAAATCTGAAATCTATATTCAATTTGCAATTTTCACTTGAAAAGAATACGAAAAGCTAAGTCTGTACACAGTATTCTGATGTTTAAAAGGTGATTTACCACATTGCCAAGTTTGGTTTACTAGATTTCAAAGAGTTTCTAGGTTTATAAAACAACCTGGCCCATCAGCTTCTCTAGGTGCTCATAACACCTTGGAATTGCTAGAAGAAAATTAGGTAAATCACATTTGTAAATCACATTTAAGATGTTTATTTTTTTTTAATTCACTAAGTTATGAGACTGATTTACAGTAAGTTGTTTAGGAGATTTCAATTACTAAACTTCACTTAAACCATTAACCAAATAATGAAAGTATTCTTATATTAATACAAAAGTTACTAATTTTTATAAATAAAGCAAGAGTATTCATAAATTGGCTTAAGAAAATCCAAGTTTCTTTTTTAGTTTTAATAAATTCAACATTAATTTATAGTCCCAGGTAGCTAAAAATAATCCAAAGCATGCATAATAAAAAGATTAAAAAATCAACCCGATGTTGTTTGTTGCCTGCTTTTCTGGGCCTGGGTAGTAAGAGCACATAAGCCACAGCATCTGCCCTGGAGGAGCTAAGAGTCTAATAAAATAACAAATCACAACTCCTGGGAGGGGCCCAACCCAGTTTCCAGGACACAGTAAAGCTTCCCGTAGGCTTCCTAAACTGGAGCGCAGCATTATACCCAAGACAACCATGGATGTTCTTTATGTTCCAGTTTTGCTTAAAATTTCCTAATCCAGGGTTCCAAATGTGCAATGTTTTCTTCATTCCAAATTTTAGTGAAACCTCCTTGGCCAATATCCATCTACCATGAATGTGGGCCACTAGGACACTCACCCACCAGCTGGGCTGAGTGAGGGGAGGAGTCCCTGTCTCCAGGCTCCTGGGGGAATCCGAATTAGCAGCAGTTCTCCTAAGTGCCAGATGGCATCTGATACAGGAACAGCCACTCTCTGCAGACAGACAGGCTGCATTTCTTTTGTTGTTGTTGTTCAGTCGCCAAGTTCTGCCTGACTCCTTGTGACCCCGTGGAGGGCAGCATGCCAGGCTTCCCTGTCTATCACTATCTCCCGAAGTTTACTCAAACTCATGTCCATTGAGTCGGTGATGCCATCTAACCATCTCATCCTCTGTCGCCCCCTTCTCCTCCTGCCCTCAATCTTTCCTAGTATCAGGGTCTTTTTCTAGCTTCATATCTGGTGGCCAAAGTAATGGAGCTTCAGCTTCAGTATCAGTCCTTCCAGTGAATATTCAGGGTTTATTTCCTTTAGGATTGACTGGTTTGATCTCCTTGCAGTTCAAGGGACTCTCAAGAGTCTTCTCCAGCACCACAGTTCAAAAGCATCAGTTCTTCGGTGCTCAGCCTTCTTTATGGTCCAACTCTCACATCCATATAGGACTACTGGAAAAACCATAGCTTTGACTAGACAGACCTTTGTCACCAAAGCAGATGTCTCTGCTTTCTAATACACTGCCTAGGTTTGTCGTTACTTTTCTTCCACAGAGCAAGCATCTTTTAATTTCATGGCTGCAGTCACCATTCACAGTGATTTTGGAGCCCAAGGAAACAGTCTGTCTCTGTTTCCATTGTTTCCCCATCTAATTCCCATGAAGTGATGGGACTAGATGCCATGATCTTAGTTTCCTGAATGTTGAGTTTTAAGCCAGCTTTTCACTCTCCTCTTTCACCTTCAAGAGGCTTCTTAGTTCCTCTTCACTTTCTGTCATCAGAGCAGTATCATCTGCATATCTGAGGTTGTTGATCTTTCTCCCAGCAATCTTGATTCCCACTTCTGATTCATGCAGCCCAGCATTTCACATGATGTACTCTGCATAGAAGTTAAATGAGCAGGGTGACAATATTCAGCCCTGATGTACCCCTTTCCCAGTTTGGAACCATTCTGTTGTTCCATGTCCAATTATAACTGTTCCTTCTTAACCTGCACACAGGTTTCTCAGGAGACAGATAAGGTGGTCTGGTATTCCCATCTCTTTAAGAGTGTTCCACAGTTTGTTGTGATCAACACAGTGAAAGGCTTTAGGATAGTCAACGAAGCAAATTTTTTTCTAGAATTCTCTTGCTTTTTTTATGATCCAACAGATGTTGGCAGAGAGAGTAACTATTATATAAAATGACTAGGCCCAAAGGATATTAAAATTTTCTAAGAAATATAATAGTTTTCTATATGCAAAGGACCTATACAGTCCTTTGGCTAAGACCAAGATTCTGAACTAAAAGACCCTCCATTAACTCAGTGCAAAGGAAACCACTTTTTAACACCAAAAATGTCAGTCTTCACATGATAGTTTTGATTCTAGCATCTATGAATTAATAAAATGAAAAGACATTTAAAAGCACTGCTGAAGTCTCAGTAGCTTTCTGCCATGCCATACTTTTAAAATCATACTTATCATCTGTGTACATCTGAAAAATGATGGCACAGATACAAGATACATTTATTCAGACAACAGATACCAGCTGGTGTTTATAGGGCCCCGAGGGATGGAGGTGCTCATGTGGAAACCCCTGGACCAGAACCCCTGCTCAAAGGTTTCTTCCTGTTTCTGAAAAATAACACAAAAAATAACTGATTAACCCAAAGTTGGATGGCACACTCCTGGCAGTCACAAGCAGAACCTAAATGGCCTTGTTTACATCTTCCACGTACAAGCATATATAGAAATCCAACACAAATGTTCGAGTAATAAAAGGCCACTTCCACACTCCTTCCACCAATCACAATGATACCCAAGCATAACACTCTCTTATTCCAGATTTCAAACAACATCAAGTACTCTCATCTTGCCCAACTCTAGTAAGAACTCGCTCTTACCCCAGACCTCAGTGGTGTGCCAAGGAAGCCAAAGTCATGGGATAAATATGGCCCATTTTCCTGGAGCATTGAGTTCACACTAGGATGTGCTTTGTTGGGCAACGATGGGGATATCCAAACTCTTTGAAGGTTCTGTCACTCCAGTGCCCAAGCAATCAGCAGAATCGTTTTGTCTTGGACCCTACATCTTGGCAGTATCGGTGAAGTTTCCAAGAATAGAACATTTTTTATACTGTCAGCAGGGAAAACAGATACTCTTGTATTTCTATTAAGGAACATATTACTGCTTCAGTGAGATTAAAGAGGCTGCTGTGTGCCTGCTCAGGTGCTTCAGTCGTTGCCGACTCTTTGCAACCCCATGGACTGTAGCCCACCAGGCTCCTCTGTCCATGGGATTCTCCAGGCAAGAATACTGGAGTGGGTTGCCATGCCCGCCTCCAGGGGATCTTCCCAACCCAGGGATCAAACCTGCGTCTCCTGAGTTGCAGGCGGACACAGGGACATTTAGGCCTTTACTGACTCAGCCAGCAGGGAAGCCCATCGAAGACGCTGCTACTGGGGCAGAAACAGAGTGAAATAATTGCCTCCAGGGCCTGGGGGCTGGTGCCAGCTGCTGGTGGGAATGAACCGAAACCTGTCACTTCTGGGCAAGATTAAAAAGACCAGCAGAACTAGCTTTTTAAAATCTAGTTTGTCTACTTAAATTTCAGTCTTATTTTACTTTTGCCTGTATTAAATTATCATGGCTCCCAGAATCCGGTTTACCTGCCTGATGCAATTTCACTTCATCATAAGTTTTATTTACAAATTCTTGATTACAAATAGCATTCCTTAGTTTAATCCTTAACCATAGCTCAAAAGAAAAATCTGGCCTTTTCACCACTCGGTTGGCTTCTTAATGTACATTTTCAAGGTTTTTAAATTACATTTTCAACTCTGGATAGAGGTTGGGTGGTCAGAAAAAGCAAGTTGGAAACGCAAACTTGAAAGCAGTGAAAATAAAAAAGAAACTGACAGAGAGTTCTCTGGAATCAAGGGTTGGAACATGCACACATTAATCCTGTGGCTCCTTGAGCTTGAACCAAAGTGAAGGGACAGTCTGAGCCCAGTCCCAGCTGCTCTGAAAACCAAGGATGTGCTCAGAAGCTTACAAAGGCTTGTATTACTGCCAAGAAGAAAATGATCTGATCACAGTGTCTTCCGAGTGAGAAACTGTAAGAAAGCAGCATTCTGAAAAATGCACCATGAAAAAATAGAAGATTTCTTCTAAAGCAGTTTCAGACTTAAAACTGACTGAAGATGAAGTACACATAATAGAAGAGATAATAAAAAGGTAGAGGAACCAGAGATCAAATTGCCAAGATCCACTGGATCATCGAAAAACCAAGAGAGTTTCAGAAAAACATCTATTTCTGCTTTATTGACTATGCCAAAGCAATTGACTGTATGGATCACAATAAACTGGAAAATTCTGAAAGAGATGGGAATACAGACCACCTGACCTGCCTCTTGAGAAACCTATATGCAGGTCAGGAAGCAACAGTTAGAACTGGACATGGAACAACAGACTGGGTCCAAATAGGTAAAGGAGTATGTCAAGGTAGTATATTGTCACCCTGCTTCTTTAATTTATATGCAGAGTACATCATGAGAAACACTGGGCTGGAAGAAGCACATGCTGGAATCAAGATTACTGGGAGAAATATCAATAACCTCAGATATGCAGATGACACCACCCTTATGGCAGAAAGTGAGGAGGAACTAAAAGCCTCTTGATGAAAGTGAAAGAGGAGAGTGAAAAAGTTGGCTTAAAGCTCAACATTCAGAAAACGAAGATCATGGAATCCAGTCCCATCACTTCATGGCAAATAGATGGGGAAACAGTGGAAACAGTGTCAGACTTTATATTTTTGGGCTCCAATATCACTGCAGATGGTGACCGCAGCCATGAAATTAAAAGACACTTACTCCTTGGAAGGAAAGTTATGACCAACCTAGACAGCATATTCAAAAGCAGAGACATTACTTTGCCAACAAAGGTCCGTCTAGTCAAGGCTATGGTTTTTCCAGTGGTCATGTATGGATGTGAGAGTTGGACTATAAAGAAAGCTGAGCACTGAAGAACTGATGCTTTTGAACTGTAATGTTGGAGCAGACTCTTGAGAGTCCCTTGGACTGCAAGGAGATCCAACCAGTCCATCCTAAAAGAAATCAGTCCTGGGTGTTCATTGGAAGGAATGATGCTGGAGCTGAAGCTCCAGTACTTTGGCCACCTAATGCAAAGAGCTGACTCATTAGAAAAGACCCTGATGCTGGGAAAGATTGAGGGCAGGAGGAGAAGGGGACGACAGAGGATGAGATGGTTGGATGGCATCACCGACTCGACGGACATGGGTTTGGGTGGACTCCGGGAGTTGATGATGGACAGGGAGGCCTGGTGTGCTGCAATTCATGGGGTTGCAAAGAGTTGGACACGACTGAGCGACTGGACTGAACTGAATCATAAGTGATTTGATTTAGGTCATACCTGAATTGCCTAGTGGTTTGATTAGATCTGATAGAGTACCTGAAGAACTATGGATCAAGGTTCATAATACTGTACAGGAGGCGGTGACCAAAACCATTCCCAAGAAAAAGTAATGCAATAAAGCAAAATGGTTGTCTGAAGAGATCTTACAAATACTGGGCAAAAGAAAAGTGAAAGAGAAAGGAGAAACGGAGAGATATACCCAACTGAATACAGAATTCCAAAGAATAGCAAGCAGAGATAAGAAAGCCTTCATAAGTGAACAATGCAAAGAAACAGAGGAAAAAATAGAATGGCAAAGACTAGAGATCTTCTCAAGAAAATAGGGGATAGATGCAAAGATGGGCAAAATACAGGACAGAACTGGTATGGACCTAACAGAAGCAGAAGAGATTAAGAAGAGGTGGCAAGAATAAACAGAAGAACTATACAAAAAGGTCCTAATGACCTGGATAACCATGATGGTGTGGTCACTCACCTAGAGCCAACATCCTGGAGTGTGAAGTCAAGTGGGCCTTAGGAAGCATTACTACGAACAAAGCCAATGAAGGTGATGGAATTCCAGCTGAGTTATTTACAATTCTAAGAGATGATGCTGTTAAAACGCTGCACCCAATATGCCAGTAAATTTGGAAAACTCGGTAGTAGTCATACGGCTGGGAAATATCAGTTTTCACTCCAATCCCAAAGAAAGGTACTGCCAAAGAATGTTCAAACTACCACACAATTGTACTAATCTCACATGCTAGCAAGGTAATGCTAAAAATCCTTCAAGGTAGGCTTCAACAGAATGTGAACCAAGAAATTCCAAATGCTCAAGCTGGATTTAGAAAAGGCAGAGGAACCAGAGATCAAATTGCCAACATCTGTTGGATCATAGAAAAGGAAGATAATTCCAGAAAAACATCTACTTCTGCTTTGTTTTCTATGTTAAAGCCTTTGATTGTGTGGATTACAACAAACCATGGAAAATTCTTAAAGAGGTGGGAATACCAGATCACCTTACCTGTCTCCTGAGAAACCTGTATGCAGATCAAGAAGCAACAGTTAGAACCAGACATGGAACAACAGACTGGTTCCAAATTGGGAAAGGAGTACATCAAAGCTGTATATTGTAACCCTGTTTATTTAACTTATATGAAGTGCCAAGATGGATGAGGCACAAGCTAGAATCATAATTGCTGGGAGAAATATCAGTAACCTCAGATATGCAGATGACACCACCCTTATGGCAGAAAGCTAAGAGGAACTAAAGAGCCTGCAGATGAAAGTGAAAGAGAAGGATGGAAAAGCTGGCTTAAAACTCAAGATTCAAAAAAACTAAGATCATGGCATCCAGTCCCATCACTTCATGGCAAATAGATGGGGAAACAATGGAAACAGTGACAGACTTTATTTTCTTGGGTTACAAAATCACTGCAGGTGACTACAGCCATGAAATTAAAAGATGCTTGCTCATTGGAAGAAAAGCTATGACAAACTTAGACAGCATATTAAAAGGCAGAGACATTACTTTGCCAACAAAGATCCATAGAGTCAAAGCCATGGTTTTTCAAGTAGTCATGTATGGATATGAGAGTTGGACCATAAAGAAGGCTGATCACCAAAGAATTGATGCTTTTGAACTGTGATGTTGGAGAAGACTCTTGAGAGTCCCTTGGACTGCAAGGAGATCTAACCCGTCAATCCTAAAGGAAATCGTATATTCATTGGAAGGACTGATACTAAAGCTGAAGCTCCAAATCTTTGGTCACCTGATGTGAAGAGTTAACTCATTAGAAAAGTTGGGATGCTGGGAAATCTTGAAGGCAGGAGGAGAAAGGGAATGACAGAGGCCAAGATGGTTCCATGGCATCACCGACTCAACAGATATGGGTTTGAGCAAGGTCCACAAGTTGGTGAGGGACAGGGAAGCCTGGCATGCTGCAGTCCATGGGGTCACAAAGAATTGGACACGACTGAGTGACTGAACGACAACAACAAAATGCAGAGTACATAATGCTGGATGAATCACAAGCTGGAATCAGGATGCCAGGAGAAATATCAATAACCTTAGATATGCAGATGATACCACTCTAATGGCAGAAAGCGAAGAGGAACTAAAGAGCCTCTTGATAAACGTGAAAGAGGAGAGTAAAAAGCTGGCTTAAAACTCCACATTCAAAAAATGAAGATCATGGCCTCCGTTCCCATCACTTCACGGAAAATAGATGGGGAAAAAAAGGAAACATGACAGGTTTTTTTTCTGGGGCTTCAAAATCACCACAGACTGTGACTGCGGCCCCAGAATTAAAAGACGCTTGCTCCTTGGAAGAAAAGCTATGATAAACCCAGACAGCATATTAAAAAAACAGAGACATTACTTTGCTGACAAAGGTCCATATAGTCAAAACATAGTTGTTTTCAGTAGTCATATACAGATGTGAGAGTTGGACCATAAAGAAAGCTGAGCATCAGAAAACTGATGCTTTCAAACTGTGGTGCTGGAGAAGACTCTTGAGAGTTCCCTGGACTACAAGGAGATCAAACCAATCAAATCCTAAAGGAAATCAGTCTTGAATATTCACTGGAAGGACTAATGCTGAAGCTGAAGCTCCAGTACTTTGGCCAACTGATGTGAAGAGCTGACTCACTGGAAAAGAACTTGGTGCTAGGAAAGACTGAGGGCAGGAGAAGAAGGAGCCAACAGAGCATGAGATGGTTGGATGGCAGCACCAACTCAATGGACATGAGTTTGAACAATCCACAATTCACAGAACTTTACAAATCAGCTATGTAGCCTCATTGTTCCTGTTTTAAAGATAAGGAAATTGAGGCTCAAAGAGAGTAAATAACTAGTCCACAGACTCAGAACTAAAAAGCGTCAAAGGCAGGATTCAAATCCAGGCCATCTGATTTCAGAGGAGAGGCACCAAACTGTTAGATTGATGCCATGAATTAATGTCCTCAAGAGACCCCCTTTAAAAACTGTTGCTTAGTCACCAAATGGTGTCTGACTCTTCTGCAACTCCATGGACTGTAGCCTGCCAGGCTCCTCTGTCCATTGGATTTCCCAGGCAAGAATACTGCAGTGGGTCACCATTTCCTTCAAAAAACTGGGACTTACTAATTTTCATCTTTAAAGTTGTAGAATCTGAAATATTGTTTTTATCACTTACTGATTTATTTTTAATTACTATGCCTTTATTAGATTTTACTTGCAAAATGACTACTCATAAAATAACAATTAAGAACATTTATCAAGAGCATCTTTATTTTCTAGGAAGCACATTATTAACTGGAAAAAAAATGTGTAGAGTTGTAGACAGATGGGGTCAAGATTCTGACAAAGAAGCCCCAGAAGCTGCCAACTCACATCTAGGCACTGCTTACCCCACCACTCACTGCAGACAGCTGACATCAAAGGGTTTGTTTCTTGATTTTCTGAATGTAATGGCTACAAGAGCAAGTGAAAAAAAAAAGTGAAGTGCAAGTGAAAAAAAAAAAAGCAGTATCTCATCAAGTTTCTAATGACATAAGATAAAACTAAAACTTGACTGTGCAGTTTACATATAGGTGAACATAGGCTTAGGCAAGGAAAGGTACTAGTCTGAGTCTGTGTGATATGAGTTGAATTTTTTATTATCGGAATGGGGGGAAGGTAATTGACAAAGAGTAACTCACAAACACAGGTTAGTAGAATTTTTTCAAAATTCTTTGTTCTCAGTCAGCAGCTGGGATATAAATATCTTACTATGGTTAGGCCTTCAACAATGGCAGCCTAAGCTCTGGGAGCACTTAGCACTCAGCATTGCCAAACAACCAATGCCTGGAAAGAACACATGATTTGAGAGATTGCTGGTTTGAAAGAGGCACAAGAGGTTGCCCAAAATCCCTCCTTTGAAAACAGGAGAAACTGGGTACAGGATCAGAGTTCGTCAGGGCAGAGGCCATTGTGAAACAACACTCTCTGGGCCTGAGCCCTGGGCCAAACCTCAAATGAGAAGAGACACTAGCCCACTGAGCCCAGACCCTCAAAAAGGCCAGAGTGGTCCAAGTCAGGAGCACACCGGGCTACCAACAAGACTAAAAACAATTTGTCCATTCACAAAAGTTTCTCAAATTCCCAATTTTGGTCCATAAAATTATGATTGATTAAGATTAATCCTAACAATTAAGATTGAATCATATGCTTACAAATCACAGGTCACCAAATACACAAGAAAACAAACCATAATGACACTCACAAACACATACTGAGTTAACAACCTATATATTTAGATTCTCAAGAACTGCAGGTATTAGAATCATCAGATGCAGAATAGCTATGTGTGTAATATTTAAAGAAATAAAAGATACAGTCACAAAGATAACCAACAAAAGAATGTCATGAATGAACAGATTAAGTTTAAAAAAAACTGTGGAACTTTTACAAATAAAATTCTTAAAATCAAAAACTCCAGTGGGGAGGAGTGAGAAAGGAATAAGGGATTAAGATGTACAAGCTGCTATATATAAAATAATCTATAGGGATATATAGTACAACACAGGGAATATATCCAACACTTCATAATAACTATAAATGGAGAACTATAACCTCTAAAAACTGTGAATCACTATGCTGTATGCCTGAAACATATAAAATTGCTGTTGTTTAGTCACTAAGTCATGTCTGACTCTGCGACCTCATGGACTACATAGCCCACCATGCTCCTCTATCCATGGGATTCTCTTGGTAAGAATACTGGAGTGGGTTGTCATTATATATTATTGTACATCAACTATACCTCAATAAACTATAAATTTTTTAAAAACTCCAAGAAATAGGTTAAACATTAAATCAGACACAGCTAAAGAAAGAATTACTGAGCTGGAGAATATACATAAACACTTTTACTGTACGAGACTACATTGCTGCAAGTAAGATCAGGTTTTCATGTCAATGTATGGCAAAACCAATACAGTATTGTAAGGTAAAATAAAGTACAAATAAAAATTAAAAAAAAAATATTGAAGACTGTTGATCAAAGACATCATGAGTTGTCTCAGTCCATCTACACAACAATGAAAATTGTAGTACTAGTAATCAACAAAATAATAAGGGGAAATTCATCTTTCTTCATAGGAAAAATCTTTTGACAAGTAATTCCAAGACAGTCATTCAAAGACCCTTTCTCATGGAGTAAGACACAGGTGCTTGTGTGTACATGGAGCCCAGCCCAGGAAGGATATTTCAAAGACTTCAAGCAGTGGAGAGGAGGTCTCTTCAAAACTTCTAAAGAGGAAAACTTCAGTGAGTGCCACAAGGCAGGGAAGAACAGAGGGTAGCTTATCTTCCCCTGTGCATCCTTTTGCAGCTTTTGAATTATTTACCTGTTGTATGTATTATCTTAATATTAACATATTAATCTATATTAATTAATATATTAATCTATTATTTAATAATTAATATTTCTTATTAATATCTTATTAATATTGTATGTATTAACTTATATGCAGAGTACATCATGAAAAATTCTGGGCTGGAAGAAGCACAAGCTGGAATCAAGATTGCTAGGAGAAATATCAATAACTACAGATATGCAGATGACACCACCCTTATGGCAGAAAGTAAAGAGGAACTAAAAAGCCTCTTGATGAGAGTGAAAGTGGAGAGTGAAAAAGTTGGCTTAAAGCTCAACATTCAGAAAACTAAGATCATGGCATCTGGTCCCATCACTTCATGGGAAATAGATGGGGAAACAGTGGAAACAGTGTCAGACTATTTTGGGGGGCTCCAAAATCACTGCAGATGGTGACTGCAGCCATGAAATTCAAAGATGCTTACTCCTTGGAAGAAAAGTTATGACCAACCTAGATAGCATATTCAAAAGCAGAGACATTACTTTGCCAACCAAGGTCCGTCTAGTCAAGGCTATGGTTTTCCAGTGGTCATGTATGGATGTGAGAGTTGGGCTGTGAAGAAAGCTGAGCGCCGAAGAATTAATGCTTTTGAACTGTGGGAGAAGTGTTGGAGAAGACTCTTGAGAGTCGGACTGCAAAGAGATCCAACCAGTCCATTCTGAAGGAGATCAGCCCTGGGATTTCTTTGGAGGGAATGATGCTGAAGCTGAAACTCCAGTACTTTGGCCACCTCATGCGATGAGTTGACTCATTGGAAAAGACTTTGATGCTGGGAGGGATTGGGGGCAGGAGGAGAAGGGGACAACAGAGGATGAGATGGTTGGATGGCATCACTGACTCGGTGGACGTGAGACTGAGTGAACTCCAGGAGTTGGTGATGGACAGGGAGGCCTGGCGTGCTGTGATTAATGGGGTCGCAAAGAGTCAGACACGACTGAGCGACTGAACTGAACTGAACTGTATGTATTATCTATTTATGAAAGGGAATTTTCAAGTTTGGGGAACATATGAAAAGACACAAGCTGCAAGGCCCCTCAACAGAATGATACACCTGAGGAAAATTATAAGAACAAAAGCCTAAATTATTGAACAATGACCTGGGCAAATCTCCTCAGAAAACACCCTGAATATAACAGGTACAGCACTACAGAAAATGGTTATTTCCACATATTTATGTGAGGTGAGAATCTTGGGAAACTTGGGACACTGGGACGAAGACAAAAAAACACATTTGAATGTGATAGGGCAGCTGACTTTATTTCAAACTAACTTGCAGAAATCAATAGGCAACATCATATTTTGGAGGTCATTGGTCCCGATCCACTCCTCTGCTACAGAGCTTTGTGAAATTGCTCAGTCATGTTCAACGCTTTGTGACCCGATGGACTGTAGCCTGCCAGGCTCCTCAATCCATGGGCTTTTCCAGGCAAGAGTACTGGGGTGGGTTGCCATTTCCTTCTCCAAGGCTGCTACAGGGCTAAGTCTCAGAAAAAGCTGGAGAAGCACAGACTAAGGGATTTTGACAAAGCAGAGAGAATGTATATTTTGATTTGATTTATCAAGAGATATAAGAGACCAAAGCTTCTTATCTGTGGATTCTTACCCCAAAAAACAGGAAAGAAGAAACTGTATGATAAACAGAACATTCTTCCATTGATTGAACTCAGTAGCCTATTGTTTAAAAAAGCAAAGAAAACTAATGGTTAGAATAATAATACTGGTTTTATCAATCTGCACATTCTAGTACAAATTCCACTTTCACAAACAGAAAAATACAGTTTCAAAACTCCTGGGTAATATCAGCTGTGAGACATGGGGCAAATTACTTTTCTTCTCTGAACCTGAGGCTCATTTCACAAAATGGGAATTATTATTTTAAAAACTGCCTCAAAGGTCAATGTGAGGATTTAATGAAACTGTTTAGAACCTGGCTGGTGGCAAGAACAAAATGACAGTTATCATTGCTGTGGCTGTTTTAAAATTTTTACTAATTTCTAGTCATAAAATCAAGGTTGTGTTCACTTTTTAATAATCTTAAAAGAAAGTTTATTATAAAATTAATAATATTGGCAAGACTAAGAAAACTTTTAAGTTCACAAACTATTTTCAAGAATTTGCACAAAAGGAAAAGAGAGGAAGGGGAATTCCCTGATGGTCCAGCAGCCAGGACTCAGCATTTTCATTGCTGGGGCCCAAGTTCCAACCCTGGTCAGGGAACTAAGAGCAGCAAAAAAAAAAAAAAAAAAGAATTTATAGATCCTTAAAAGTATCATGAACAAATAAACGATTGTTTCCTATTTACAAACCAATCAAGTAACTGGGATAAAGGAGCTGGTAGAGAAGTTTAATGCTCAGCTTCTTCTCTTAGTTCCTAGGTGAGAAAATAAAATTAACCCTTTGGAAAAGATAGATAACAATAAAAAGGAGTATTTTATTCATGATTTTTCTCTTGCCTGAATCCAAAAATGATTTTACAGTGACTCAAGACTATATGTAAGAATGTGCTGAAGAACATGATTAAATATGACTTCTCTTTAGCAATACTTTGTTAGCCAAGTTTTAGTAACTTTATAGATTTAACACTAAATCCTCCTTAAGTTTATAATTCAAATTTTTAAACCAATTAAAGTGGAGTTCTCTTCTCTGACTAGGACAACTTTGTCACACTTTACTGTCACTGTTTCCTCAGTAATACTTTGCCCACCTTTCTTATGAAAAAAAAAAAAAAAACCACACATTAAATGTTGATAACCACCAAACCTGGTTGAGTACATGGGATCTGCATACTATTCTCTTTCCTTCTGAATAGGTTTGAAAGTTTTCATAATAAAACTTTTCTTTTTAACACTTACTTTTGAAATAAAAAATATAGTAAATATAAATCTGTCTTGCTGGCAAGCCCCAAGCCAATCAAAGGGTCAGAAAACATCAGGACATTTTATGCCAAGATTGTTAAAAGATCAAAATAAAACAGAAACTTACAGAAAACACTCTGTGTCTAAAAAGTTAAATAAAATTGGGAATAAGAGAAAGCCACATGCCCCAAACTTCAAACCAAAGATAGGAAACACTTATCTACTCAGAGAACTGGGAGTATTTATGAAAACAGTAAATAAAAACTGTATGTTCTTGATACCACATAAGCCATTGAGTACTATGTGGTAATTTGCATAAAAAATATTTGGATTCATTGCCAACTTCAGTAGATTTTAGTTTTATTCTGTTCCTTTAATAATGATGAAGCTGTGCTGGTGGCATTTTTAAAAATCACATAGCATGATACTTATTTGAAAACAGAGAATAATTTAAAATGAGTAACAACAAAGTACTTCCTGCTTTAAACTTACTATTTCTGTGAAAGTATGTTGGAATGTGAATCTTTTTCATTTTTCATTTTTTTTAAATCAGAAAAAGTCCTATTATTTATTTCTACCCATCAACTGCAATACATTAAATGTACTTTGAACTTATTGCAGTGATTTGATTAACTAAAGAAAGTTTACACATTATTTGCCAAGAACCTAATTTGTTAACAAGAGGAGCTGGCATTACTGACTTCGTTAATCACAAACAGAATCAAGGTGCTATTACCAGATCTGCTGACTGTGGAAGTCCAAGGTCCAGGAGTACAGTGAGTCACACACATGAGTCTCAACAGAATCTCTGACTCTTCCAGTCAACTGGGAAAAATGACTCATCAAAGTACTCCTTCCATTAACAAGAGAAGTTAACCTTTCACTCAAATTCACCAATCAGCTTTCAATACAATCAAACCAAACTTGGTAATAAAATGCAATTTTATATTGCAGACTAACACACCTAATTACATAGTTCACTACTTTGTTATATTTTGTTCACAGTCTAAAATGGATTCAGCCATGGTTAAAAGTGACCAGCTGGAAGAAATTCATGATGATTCAGTGAACACAGGGCAGAACAATGAAGTGAAAGAAATGAAAATCTTACCATTTTTCCTACAGAGTTTTTTAAAATTACTGATTACAGTACAAAAATACAAAAGTCATTAAGTTAAAAATTTGACTAACTTGTTAGTTATACTGATTACAGTATCTCATCTCTTTTAGCATCTCTTACCATATAACAAGTTAGTCAAATTTTTAACTTAATGACTTTTGTATTTTTGTAGAGGCCTTCTCTTACAGAAAAAAAAATATTTTTCTGATAATAATTTTTCTTATAGATGTTTAAATAAATCTATATATTTAGCTCTGATCCATCTGGAATTTCAGAGAATAGTTATCATTGCTTGGGCTCTAAGGTAACTATAGGAACTTCTGTTTGAAATCTTAAGAGACTGATCAAATGGAAGAGGCTAGACAGGGTAAATACTGAGATACTCCAGCATGGAAAGTCAGAATAGGAATACAATATTCTCCTAGAACACTAGAATTGAGTAAGCTGAAGAAAATCTAAGGTCTCTTATACTTTCTAAGCAATAGTGATAGGTCATGCTTTTTCATACATGAAGGAAAGAAACAAACACTTTCAATATACAAATTTAAAAACTGAGATTACAGCAGAGGGTGTGTTTCTAGAGCAAGACAGCCTCTTGGATCTCTCACCTACTTTCCTTGGAAAGTTATCTAAATATTGTGCCCTAGATTCCTTGCATATAAAATGGGGATAATTAATAATACCTTCTCCTCAGGCTATTGTGAGAATGTAATGAGACAGTTCATGTACACTGTTTCAAACAATGTCTGATAGAATGATTCCTTGATAATTCTTAGCTATTTTTATTATAGATGAGAAACTATAATAATTCTGCATAATAATAATAATTACAGCAGGTGGCAACTTCTGAAAGCACCAGGCTATAAGTTTGTAAGTCAATAACTTGAAGGTAGAAATACATATTCCTATTGAAATACTGTTATAAATTATTAACATAATACACGTAGTCTATTTTCAAAAGGTGCCTAAAATTCAGTTTCTGGTCACTATGCCATTCATAACATTGTTTCTATGGTGAAATAAGCTTTTAGTTTCAATCAAGTGTTCTAAGAGTTTCTAGATTTATACTTTAGAAATAAATATATATCTGAAAAGCTATAAAGCATCAGAATCTCAGAAGAGATGAATTCCAGAGACTCAAAAGAAAAACTCATTTTTATAATAATGAAAAGACTACTTCATTGAGGGCTCATAATTTCATCTTGTTTATGTAAAGCTGCTGGCACTAAATTGGTTTAACTAATGGTAACTGAAAAATAAGTACTGTGTTTTTAGATATTCTGCCTTTGTTCGTTATTAATAAAGACACTTGCTTTAACTTCCAATATTCTGAATTAACAGTGAGGCCCAGGTTCACAAACTGAGACTCCTATATTAAAACTGGTGTTTCTTGGTAGTCTTCAATATAAACACATGGAAATGGATGTTTACCCCTGGGGACATTGCTACTAAGCCAGTCCACTATTCCCTTGTTCTGAGAAAGGAATCAGGAAAGGGAGAAAGTATAGTTCTGAGAAGCAACAAGAAGCCCTAATATTCACCCCAGGAGTCCCCAGGAGTCTGCAGCCTTCTGAAGTCATTCAAACCCCCAGCAGGCAACAAGGGGCACTGATGCTCAATCAGTGTGCACCACACAACCATGCTGTTAAATGCAGAAATGCTGTCATATGGTAGGTAAACGTCTGCTGTGGTGGCAGGGGTAGGGGGGCTGTAAACACCACCCCAGCCTAGCAACAACTGGATTAATGAGGGTTAATGCCTGGCTACTGGTGCAAGGGGTGGGGTGGGCATCTGTGGAAGAGGCCAGAGGCCACACTGGACAAGGGTTTTGCCTAGCACATCTCGTTTCTCACACGAACTTCAAGTGGTGTGTCTGGCAACTTTCTGAGCCAGCACATTTCAAGGTGGCCATTGTGGATGTTATGGGGTGAACATCCACCCTCCCTAAGAGATACCCCCACGCCCCAGCTGAACCTCATATCCTTCTGCTAATTTACCTGTCTCTGACAGGTATGCAGCAGATAAGTGAACAGGGCAAATACCAAAAGAACAAGACCTCAAAATTCCAGATCCTGGAATATTTAGAGGCAGATGCCATGACATCTGGGATTAGCTTTAAAATCCATCATCAAATCATTCTTTACTTTGTGTGTATGTTTCCAAATGTCCATAATAAAGGTAATAAATAAGTAAATCCATTTTTTAAACTATCAAAATCCCTTTCAATGTTTATTAACTTTCCCAGGGTCCTCACACCAACAAAGGGGAAAGGGAGACTCAAACCCCAGATTTTAGTTATTGTTGTCTTGCTAAATGCTTCAAGGCCAGAGTTTTTTTGACTACTTCCTGCTACTTCCCAGGGATTTAAAGACAAATGCAAAGAAAGGAAAGTGCCAAAGGTATTACTGAGGATATCAAACATCTTGCTTTTGGAAATCCTAGTTACCTTTAAACACTTTTTTCCTTTATACACTTTTTATTTTAATGAGTACTGCAGGTTAAATATTAAAATTGTGAAGACTGCTAAGTAAGAATGAATGACTGTCATCAGCTTACCTGTCGAAGGTCTCCAGTGGAGACACTAATGATAAGAGTTGGGATAATCATGAAGCAGGCATTGTAGTAAAGCACTCCATATTTCCCTAACTCCTGCAAAAGCCAAGAAAACTCCACTCAATTTTAGAAATATAAAGCGTCAGATTTCCTGGAGCCATTTATTCGCCTGGAGCTATTTATACAACCATGTACTTATGCAGAGTTAGAATACACATTCTGACCAGTTCTGTATTTGAATATTTTCAGCAAACTTCTGGCATAAAATAAAATGCTTCAAGTATACTGCGATTTTTAAAAAAAATTTGTTTTACCCAAAAAATGAGATATAAAATGGATGGAGCTGGATAGACTCCGAGGTTCCACCAATCTTTAACTTGCTAATTGTTCCCTTTTTTTTTTTAAAGCATGCTATTCAGAACAGGAAGTCTGAAACAAAGTCAATAGCATTAAAAATGCTAATATAAAAAAAACTTCTTAAAAACATCTGTTCCTTCTATTAAGGAACAGCAGGGTTAAAACACCAGGTATCTTGTTTCCAATCTTGCATAAATTTAATTTTCATTAAAGAGACTACATCCACCACTTTCCATACAGGGTGACATATTGTGATTCTCAAAAGGCAACAAACCCAGTTACATAAAACTGCCATTAAAAAATAAATGAAAAATACAGTGCAGATAAAAAACAGCTCATAGGAATAAGCCTGTCCATCAAAGCAAACATCCTCGGTCAACACAAAGAACTGGGAACAAAGGAACATTTGCCTGGCCCATCCTCCAGAGCTTCCTGCACAGCTGGGGTAGGGGTAAGGGCTTGGAGCTCCAACCCAGGGGCAGCCACATGGGAAGAAAGCCCATCTGCCCACCCGCCCCTCATGAAAGGGCCTTACCATTTATCCATTCCAGTGATCTAACTCCACAGAGGAGGAAACTGAGGTTTGGAGACGTGAAGTCACATTAACCTGTCAGCCTGGTGGCTCAGATGATAAAGAATGCAGGAGACATGGGTTTGATCCCTGGGTCAGGAAGATCCCCTGGAGAAGGGAATGGCAGCCCACTCTAGTATTCTTGCCTGGAGAATTCCATGAGCAGAAGAGCCCGGTGGACTAGAGTCCATAGGGTCATAAAGAGTCGGACACTGCTGAGTGACCTTCACTTTCACTTTCTTCAGCAATACTTGTATCTGTAACCCACATCTCCAGACTCTCAAATTAGAGTTGCTTTCAGAATACTCCTGACTTTACTTGATCACTGATGGTGATGGTAAAAAAACTTTTAGTTTTACCTTGCCTTTCAAAATGATCCCCTTTCTATGTAGCATTCTTTCTTTGCACCCAAAATAGTGCCTGTTTTTCCATTCCTACCTAATTTTCACCCCAAATTTTGCATGACAAGGAATAACAAGATCTATGCACAGTATAATTTAAAAGAAATTAGTAATCTATAGATCATAACATGTAAATTAAATTACATGCCCGCTTTACAAGTTTATTTTTTCATGTTATTTCAGGGGTCAGATGACAAAGCCTAAAAGCCAAAGAAGTGAAAGTCTGGTACCTTTGGGTCCATTTTCTGTTTGGTGTAAACGCCATTCGCTGCCGTGAAGATATCATTCAGGAATACAAAAATATAGCCTTCCAAGTTAAAAGCAAGGTCAGAACTGGGAGGGAGAATACAAAGGAATATGATTATCAGAAACTCACAGCTTGGCCTCAGAGGCCTTCTGTTTTCTCTTTCCCTGATCAAATCCATTTGCAGTGCTGGTAAAACTGCATTTTCTCTGGCATACTTTCCCCCTGTGTGGCAGTGAATGGCTGATTCTTCTCCCCTGCCTCCAGACAAGAACAAAATCAGGCCACCAGGAAGCCTCAACTTAATCATAACAGCTTAAAACCAGACGGACATTAACCATCTTCCTTTGACTAGGAAGCCCTTCTTTTGCTAATAAATCAGCATGAGCCTTGTTTTCCTAAGGGGAGTGATTTGTTCAACCCACCTGTGGCTTTTCTTATTGTGGTACACAGAGCCATCCCCAGAGTACAGCCCTCTGGAGACAGCCGGGCAGTGACAGGCCAAAGAAGTCAAAGGAGGAACTGACACTTCCATCTGGTCCCCTAACAGTCCCTTTTACCACCAGTATCCTCACTATCCTGCCTATCAAAAAGGAAAGGCAGGGTCCATGTCCTCTGCTGCTGCTGCTGCTAAGTCGCTTCAGTCATGTCCGACTCTGTGCGACCCCAGAGACGGCAGCCCACCAGGCTCCCCCGTCCCTGGGATTCTCCAGGCAAGAGTACTGGAGTGGGGTGCCACTGCCTTCTCAGAAGTCCTCTGCAACTCCTCTAAGGCCTCTTTCTCCCCATTCTTTGAAGCCTTCTCTTCCATTTCCATTTTAAATAAACAACACTAGTATAAACATATTTGAGGGGAATATGGCAAAGGGAGGAGAGGAACCAACAGCTAAGCCCAGATATGACTCATCACCTGCACTTGACCTTGCAAACAGTACCACACCCATGTCATAATTCGTAAGTATGAATAATATACTTATGAATTATATATTGTCAAGGAGGTTTCTTCTATCATCTTTGGGTCAGCATCTGGGGGGCCTGCAAATTTAGCTGATAATAGAGTAACAGGAGAAAAAAATACAAATCACATTAAATATTTTACATGCACAGGAGTTCACAGAAAAGAAATGAAACTCAAGGAGGAGGTTAGACAATGGAGCTTATATACCACATAAACATAGCAGAGGGTGGGGGCTTCAAGGAATAAATAAATTGTGGAAAAGGCACTGGGAAATATATAGAGGAAACTTATGGAAGATAAGGGTTATTTTAATAAGGTTTGCTTATGCTGACTCATCTTGATGCTGACTCTCTGTGTCTGGTGATAAGAACTGCTTTCCTATTATGACTAAGGACCAGGGACACCTTCACAAAGGGAAATTTATGGTCTACTTTTATGCAGAAAAGGGGAAGGCAGAGAACTCTTCCCACACTTGTTGATTCTCAATTGCCTTCAACTCAAAATAACATTTATGTCAAAGTGGCACATTTTGGGGTGGCATATCCTTGTCCCCTTCAGTATCAAAATAAGATTATTTCCAACCAAAAAGAGGGAAATATGCAAAAAGCGCATCAAGATTGGAATGCAGATTAAACCAGACTTTGCCGGAAGCTTCCATTGGTATTACTTACCTACAAATATATTTGTGACATTATAATTTTAAATCATTGTAAATCAGAATTCTGTGGTTCCATCACAAAAATAGAATCTCTCAAAGGAGAGTTTTCCAAATCGTGCCTACCCCATTCAGCTCAGTGTAAAGAAGAACCTGCACAGAAGATGGGCTTATTACAGAGGACTGGCATATGTAACAAGATTCTATGGAAGCTCCTGAGAGTCTAAACTGAATTATCTGGAAAATGCAAAACAGTGTAGATAAAATAAGGATTTTGTATAACCAATTTAAAAAAAAAAAAAGAATCTGCCATCCTTAGGATGGCAAAGAGTTGAACAGGCAAAAACCTGAAGATTCCAGAGGAATGGAAAGGAAGTATTTTACTTACTTCCTCAGAGAGCCTTAGGGGAATTCTTGGAGTTTTCACATCTCCTACTTGAGGGGGACCAAGAATTCCCAACATCATCTGTTTAGGCCAGTTGTGAAAGCACAGAAGTTTGAGAAGAATTTACTTGTGTTATAGATGAGGGCAGAGTCATGGTTAACCCTTGGGATTGTCATTTAGGGGTGTTCACAGATATTCTATTTTAACTGTTATTGGCCATGCTTTGGTAACACATGTCACTTCTGGGGAAAACTTTGGAGAGTGAATGTACAATTCCCCACACATCTTCTTCCTTTCTTGATGAGAAAGAAAACCCCCTTTGAGGCAGAGGTTCCATCAGCCTGGGTCCCTGAGTAGCTATTAATGGGCAGAGCACCCCCACAGCATTAACTGATGTTGGTATGTATGTGGAATAGGGGGAAAATATATTTGGTATGTTAAACAACCAAGATGTGGGGTCTATTTGTTACAGCAGCCCAAACTGGCTCATCTATACGTGCATTTGATGAATTAATTTGAGTGACAGCAAAGAAAGGTGAGGTTACAGCTGGTCTGCAGCTAAGACTGCACTCATTACCCATAAGAAGGTTATCCATTCTGTGGGTGCTGAGGAAAGAAAAAGTCGAGAATTACTACTCCAAGCTGGCTCTTGGGTAGAAGTCAGATGTTTCAGGAAACACTATTTACCCTTTCAGCTCTTTAGAGTTATCACATATGTTAAATATGAGCTGAATTCCTACTAACCGCTTCTGGAAATGTGCCTTCACACACACAGTACCTGAACTGCGATTCTTCATCAAAGACTTACATTTTTATAAACTAATTTTTGCAAAAGTCTTCAATGATTCTAAGTCAGTGGTTTTCAAACTGAGCTCCAAGAAACCTAGAAAAGAGAGGAGGCCCAGTGGAGACCTCAGAGCCCTGGAGGAGGAAGGCACTTTCAATAGAACAAATCCCATTTTTAGCTACTTTATGTATCTTATTCTGTTTGAACAAAAGTCTTCATAACCAAAACTTAGGCTCTAAGTGTGGCTGCTTAATGTCTTGACCAGCAATGAAACCAAACAGGCCAGCTCAGACATAGCTAGAATTGGAGAAGAGGAAATTATAGATAAAAATTCAAACAGTAAACCCCGGCCTAGGTAAAGGACTAAACACATTTATAACAATAATTTGTTGTTCAGTTTCTAAGTCATGTCTCACTCTCTGCAACTGCATGGACCGCAGCACACAAGGCTTCCTTGTTCTTCACTGTCTCCCAGCATTTGTTCAAATTCATGTCCATTGAGTTGGTGATGCTATCTAACTATCTCATCCTCTGCCATCCCTTTCTCCTTTTGCCTTCAATTTTTCCTAGCATCAGGGTATTTTCCAGTGAGTCATCTCTTTGCATCATGTGGCCAAAGTATTGGAGCTTCAGCTTCAGCGTTAGTCTTTCCAATGAATATCCAGGGTTGATTTCCTTTAGGATTGACTGGTTTGATGTCCATGCAGTCTAAGGGACTTTTAAGAGTGTTCCCCAGCACCACAGTTTGAAAGCATCAATATTTTGGTGCTCAGCTTTCTTTATGGTCCAACTCTCACACTGGTACATGACTATTGGAAAAATCAGCTTTGACTATATGGACCTTTGTTGGCAAAGTGATGTCTCTGCTTTTTAATACGCTATTAGGTTTGTCATAGCTTTTCTTCCAAGGAGCAAGCATCTTTTAATTTCATCGCTGCAGTAACCATCCACAGTGGTTTTGGAGCCCAAGAAAAGAAAATATGTCACTGTTTCCACTTTTTCCCCTATTTGCAATATAGCAATAATAAACATCATTATTATTGCTAATATCTGTCACCGTCTACTAGAATGGAAACTCCATGAAGGTAAGAATTCTTATCTGTTTTATTAACTGCTAGATTCTTTAGCACATAGAATGATGCTTGGCATACAGTAAATGCTGCAACATGTTTCTGTTGGACTCAGCCATAAATTAGAGTGAATCCTGGCTCACTATTACATTTAATTCTCACAAGTGACTGTATTAGGGGGATGCTATTCTAATCTTCACTTAACAGTCAAAATAACTGAGACACAGGGAGGTTGAGTCGCTTGTTCTCAGTTATACAGCTGGTAAGTGAGGAGACTGGGACTTCCCTGGTGGCTCAGACGGTAAAGCATCTGTCTACGATGCGGGAGACCTGGGTTCAATCCCTGGGTTGGGAAGATCCTCTGGAGAAGGAAATGGCAACCCCCTCCAGTATTCTTGCCTGGATAATTCCATGGACAGAGGAGCCTGGTAGGCTACAGTCCATGGAGTCGCAAAGAGTCGGACACGACTGAGTGACTTCACTTCACCTCAAGTGAGGAGACTAGAATAAGGTTCCAGACATCCTGGCTCTGTAGCCCACACCACTAATTTGCAATTGATGATCCAGAACTCTTGTTTCTAAATGAGTTAATGAAACTAGTTTAACTGAAATTCCTCCAACCTTTTCTTTCTTCCCTTCACTTCATGTAGGTTTTTCTCTTCGATTACTGTTGTACCTCCATATCCACAGGGGATTGGTTCCAGGACCCCACACCTCTAACCCCTCCACATGCAGAACCCAAATCTGTGCATACTCAGGCCCCTTATATAAATCGATGTGCAAAGTTTGTATGCGACCTATGTTGTTGTTGGTGTTAGTCTCTCGTCGTGTCTGACTCTGTGACTCCATGGACTGTAGCCCACCAGGCTCCTCTGTCCATGGAATTCTCCAGGCAAGAATACTAGAGTGGGTAGCCATTCCTTTCTCCAGGGGATCTTTCTGACCCAGGGATCAAACCTGGGTCCCCTGCATTGCAGGTGAATTCTTTTACAATTTGAGCCACGAGGGAAGCCCTGATCTATGTACTCCCTCCCATATACTTTAAATCATCTCTAGATTACTTATAATACTTAATACAATGTAAATACCATGTAAATAGTTGCCAGTGCACAGCAAATTCAAGTTTTGCTTTTGGGGATTTTCTAGAATTAAAAAAATATATTTTTGATCCATACCTGGTTAAATCCACAGATGCAAAAGCCTCAGATACAAATAGCTAAATGTATCATAAATGAGGAAACAGGCACAGAGAGGCAAAGAAAGAGCTAACAGACAGGAGGGTTAAGTTTCCAACCCAAGAAAAATAACTACACACATACTTTAAACACTGTGCTATAAAGGGAGTCTGAGTGCCTGCTTTCAGATGCAAACTTGAAGTCCTTATTCCGGGTCAGACTTATTAATGAATAAGATAGCAGTCATACACTGGTATTGGCTCATGTCCCAAACATACAAATACATTTAATGAGAGTATTCCACCCTTGGAAATATTGACCGCTAAGTCATTACTAGAGGATAAAACAAATCAGCATATAAGGGCTTTACAAATCTGTTATATTCTTAGCCTAAGAACATCTCAAAACTCTTGGTAAAATTTTTATATTGAAGACAAACATTCAGTATTAAAAGTACACAGTTCATTTCTTTTATGAAGAAAAGCTGTATTAATATCTTGTAATGCTCGCTATACATATTTCTCGGAAATGATCTGGACAACTTGGAACTCAGTTTGACTTTCACAGTAATATATGGAGGTTCCACTAACATCAACAGATTTGTCTCTTAGCTGTTCAATTCAACTGCAACCAGATGGAAAATGAAAAATGAGGACAGGGCCAGGCCTGTTGTCAAAGACACAAAGGAGTTATTGAGCAGAAATAGTCCAAAGTCTTACCCAGCTGCTATGAAAGCACCAAGAATGATGGCAAAGACACTGACAATGATGTTCAAGGAATATTGTTTCCTGTAATAAATAAATAGTGGAGGATAGATAGGTAGATAGATAAAGAAAAGGAGGAGGAGAGGAAAAATACAAATTATACTTTTAAATAAACTGAGAATAGACATTGTTAACAGTTTTATAGCTATCATAAAATCTAATGGACAATGCTTTATGTAAAAAGAGCACTAAAAGCACATTAAATGGATTAGTAAATCAAACCAAATTTACTCTATTTCTTAAGTATTTGTCTTAATCTAATTACAAATGTATTTCTCTGTTCTCACTAGAGAGATGCTGGGACAAAATGCATAAAAGGTGAAGTAAGTCAGAAAGAGAAAGATAAATATTGTATTCTAATGCATATATACAGAATCTAGAAAAATGGTACTGAAGAATTTATTTACAGGGCAGCAGTGGAGAAACAGACATAGAGAACAGATTTATGGACACGGGGAGAGGGGAGGAGAGGGTGAGATGTATGGAAAGAGTAACATGGAGACTTACATTACTATATGTAAAACAGATAGCCAACAGGAATTTGCTGTATGGCTCAGGAAACTCAAACAGGGGCTCTGTATCAACCTAGAGGGGTGGGATGGGGCAGGAGATGGGAGGGAGGTTCAAAACGGAGGGGATATATGTATATATCTATGGCTGATTCATGTTGAGGTTTGACAGAAAACAGCAAAATTCTGTAAAGCAATTATCTTTCAATTAAAAAAAAAAAAGCAGAAGAGCTCCTGCTGGTAGGTCTAGTTGGTTTATACTTTTATCAAGCATCCAAAGATTAAGATAAAATTCAATAGTAAAGCTTAGAACACTGGACCATCATCCTAATTTCATTGTTTAGTAATCTCCACAGCAAAACCAAGAACCACCATTTTAGAGTCAACCTGAATATCTTTACATGAAAATTTTAAACCAACATTATAAGAATTAATTTATTCTGAAGTTACATCATAATTACTGCATCAGAATGAATTTCCCCGATCTCCTGCACACCTACTATAGTATAGCACACATCCTATACATGTGGACAACTTTTCCTTGCCATTCCAGAATCAGTGTATATTCCATTCAGCTCAGAAAACAGATTTACATCTGTTTTGCAGGGGTTGGTTTTTTTTAGAATTTTCTACTACACGTGCATATTATTTGTCTAATTATAAAATTATAACTTAAAAAAAAACACTCATAACATGTTAAGAAATCATGGAAATAGGAGTCTGCTTTTAAATGAATAAACCATTGGCCCTTAAGTTATTTCAACAAGCACTTCAAACCAACTATTTGTAAAGATGACTAGATGTTGAGAATTTGCTAGGTAAAAATAATGTGGGCATGTGGGGAGAGGACACCAAAGGAAGAGAGGAAAAAAAAAAAAAATCACCCGAGTATGATGGTTTCCAGGAGTAAAGTAAGTGGAATGGTAAATTTCCTGAGCACAGTGAACATCGGCAAGCTGTCAGAAAAGAATCAAGTATAATAACATCAGACACCAAGTACTTTTTTAATGTTTTACATTTTCAATTAAGCCCATTAATTTTCTAAATTAAATATAAAGAGTTAACTGTAATTATCACGTATATTACTAAGTCATATAAAATAATAAAAAGAAATGGAAATTTAATAATTTTATGCCACTTTTACTTATTAGCAATTCAAAATTTCATACTATCTGACTACTACAAAGTGTTGAAACTACAAAGATTGTGTTAAAAGATTATATGCAATGTGAACCTATACACCCTTTGACAAAACAAGTTAGGACTAAGTATGGACAGTCCTAACCTCAGATCTAATCACTTCTTGTTAGGAAACTTACCCTAAGATAATAACCCAGAGAAAAGAAAAAATTCATGTGCACAAAGGTGTTCACTGCAGTAGTGTCTTTGGGGAAAATATCAGAAACAATCTAAATATCAGACAAGGCAATGATCAAACAAATTCGGGTTAAATCCACTTGAGGGAACATTATGCACTAATCCTATAATATAAAACTTCACCACTCTTAGAAAACAAACGTTAAATAAATCAAGGAGGTAACAAAACTATGTAGAGTCTACAACTGTAATAAGATACATTCTATGTACAGAAAGAGACTGAAAGTGAATATTTAAAATAGGATAAAGTTATGGGTAATGTTCCCAAAAAACTTTATGTAGAAGGCCACATTCACTGCCTTTTAAAAATACTTATGAGCCTTTCACTCAAAACCCAGAGATTCCAGGACACAGCTCAATGCACAGCCACAGACTGCCAGGGCTGGAAAAACCCACCTCCATCTGTTTCCAGTGTGACTCTCAGAAGATGTGACCTAAAGAAGGAAAGTCAGAACCTTAAGGGAGAGGGGGCAGCTCCTCCTGACCAGACCTTCAGAGGGGTTTCCCACAACAACCAGAGAGCAGTGCAGAAAGAATTTTCAGGAACTTTATATCCACACTTAAAGATGTCTTATGAGACTGGTTTGAATGGCCTTTTTCAAAGCAAGATTTTTTAAAAGTCATTATTTTCAATTAAATTCAAAAAAATACTTTTAGATGATGCCTTTTAAAAGCAGCAAGGGAAATCCCTCATCGTCCAGTGGTTTGGACTCTGCACTCTCAGTGCCAAAGACATGGGTTCGAGCCCTAGTTAGGGAACTAATATCCCATAAGCTGTACATTGTGGCCAAAAAGAAAAAATAATTTAAAAAAAAATAAAAGCAGATATGGATACTTAATAGTAAAAAGCTGAATGTTCTTCCCCTAAGATCAGGAATAAGACTAGGATGTTTGCTCTCACCACTATATCTATTTCATATTGCACTTGAATTTCTAGATAGGGCAATTAGTCCGAAAAAAAAAAAAAAGCATATAGTTTGGAAAAAAGAAAAGAAAGTTGTCTCTATTTTCAGATGATATATATATATATATCTAGAAACTCCTAAGAAATCCACCATAAAATTATTAGAACAAATGAAATAAGTATGCATGAAACAGAATATACAAAAATCAATTGCACTTCTATATACTAGCAATGAGCAACCCAAAAAGGAAATGAGCAATCCAAAAAGGAAATGAACAACTCCATTTATGATAGCATTAAAAAGAAAAAAATTCTTAGGAGTAACTTAACAAAAGCAGTGTAAGAACTGGAATAAACTACAAACTACCAAATATTGTTAAAGGATGAAAGAAGATTAAATGGAAAGACACTCCATGCTATGGAACAGAGACTTAATGTTGTTAAAATGGAAATACTTCTCAAATAAATCTATAGATTCAGCACAACCCCTATCAAAATTTCAACCACCTTTTCATCCAGCAATGGACAGACTAATTCTAAAATCAGTGTGGAAATACAAGAAAACCAACAAACCAAAACAATCTTGAAAAAGAAGAACAAAGTTGGTGAGCCCAATTTCAAAACTTACTACAAAGCTACAATTTTCAGTATTATCTGGTACTGGTTTAAAGTTAAACATTTAATCAAAGCATTAAGATTGAGAATCAAGAAAGAAATCTTTCTAATTAATTAGAAATGTTAAATTAATTTTTAACCAGGGTACCAAGACCATACAATGGGGAAATAACAGTCTTTCAATAAATAGCACTGAAACAACTCAACATTCATATGCAAAAGAATGATTTTGGACCCCTACCTCACTTTACATGTAAAAAATTATCTCAAAATATATCAAAGACCTAAATATAGGAAAACTAAGGCAATGGCACCCCACTCCAGTACTCTTGCCTGGAAAATCCCATGGACAGAGGAGCCTGGTAGGCTGCAGTCCATGGGGTCGCTGAGGGTCGGACACATCTGAGCGACTTCACTTCCACTTTTCACTTTCATGCATTGGAGAAGGAAATGGCAACCCACGCCAGTGTTCTTGCCTGGAGAATCCCAGGGACAGGGGAGCCTGGTGGGCTGCCCTCTATGGGGTTGCACAGAGTCAGACACGACTCAAGTGACTTAGCAGCAGGAGCCACATAAAACTCTTAAATGAAAGAATAGGATTATATCTTTATGACCCTGGATCAGGCAAAGTTTTTCTTAGACACAATACCAAAAGCACAGCAACAATAACAAAAAATAGATATATCAGACTTTACCAAAATGTAAATGTTTATAAATAGATAAAGAACATGTGATAGATCCAAACAGTAGAATCTTATACCATCTTACTAAGGAATGAAATTTTGATACATGCTACAACATGGATGAAACTTAAAAACATCACACTAACTGAAATAAACTGGACATAATAAAATGAAAATATTGTATGATTCCATTTGTATGAAATATCTAGAACAGGCAAATTCATAGAGACAGTAAGTAAAACAGATTACCAGGGCTGGGGGGGGGGGAGGGGGAATGGGGCATTATTGTTTAATGATACAGAATTTCTGTTGGGGATGATGAAAACTTCCTGGAAATAGGTAGTGGTGATGGTTGCTCAAGACTGTGGATATATGTAATAAACTGTCCACTTAAAAATGGTTAAAATGTTTAGATTAGGTATGTTTAACTTTAATTATTAACTAAATTTTTAAAACCTTAAAACTTTTGTGCTTCGAAGCACACCATCAAGAGAGTAAAAAGACAATCCACAGAATACGAGAAAATTTTGCAATCATGTACATAATAAAGCACCTGTATCTAGAATATATATATAAAGACAAAACTCAATAATAAAAAGATAAATAACCCTATTAAAAATAGGCAAAGGACTTGAATAGACATTCCTCCAAAGAAGCCATATAAATGGCTGATAAGCACATGAAAAGGTAGTCAGCATCATTAGTCATCAGGGAAACGCAAATCAAAACCACAGTGAGATACCACTTCACAGCCACTGCAACAGCTATAATCAAAAAGACAGACAATAACAAATTTGGCAAGAATGTAGAGAAATTGTAACCCTCATACATTGCTGGTGGGAAAGTAAAATGGTACAGCCACTTTGGAAAATAGTTTGGCAGTTCCTCAAAATGTTAAACACATATGACTCAGCAATCCCACTCCCAGGTATGGACCCAGTTGATGGCACTTAATCAGGCCCAAAACCATGAAGGCATCTTGGTCTTTCTTTTTCTCATACACTGTATGTTATTAATCAGGACACTGTGTTAGCCCTTCCTTCCAAATATATCCAGCACCCATACTATGGCCTCAGTCTTATAACAAAAATAAGTAGGGGACCCTTGGAGAAATGGCAGAAAAAGTCTGATGAACCTGGACATCATGTGCCAGGAAGCAAGGAAGTAATCAAAGACTACTGGAGTCCTAGAACATAGGAGTCAACTCTAAGAGCTCCCACTGACCTGAGATGATACAATTTAAGCATCAAAAGATGCCTATAATGAACTAAAACATTAGGTAAATGAAACAAATAGCTCAATGGAACAGAATAGACAGCCCAGAAATAAACCCACAACAAACAGAGTCAACTGATCTCTGACAAAGCAGTAAATACAGTTCAAGGGAGAAAGGCCAGCCTTTCAAGAAATGGTTTTCAAACAACCGGACATCTACATGTTAAAAAAAAACTGAATCTAGAGACAGGCTTTATACCTATCACAAAACTTAACTTCAAAATGGACCATACACCTAAATGTAAAACATAAAACCTCTGGAAGATAATGTAGGAGAAAATCTAGGGGACCCTGGTTTGGTAATGAGTTTTTAGATAAAATATCAAAGGCATAATCCATGAAAGAAAAAAAATGATAGTGGAACGTCATTAAAATGTAAACTCCTGCTCTGAGAAACAGTGTTAAGAGAATGAAAAGGCAAGCTATAGACTGAGAGAAAATATTTGCAAAGTGCGTATCTCATATGGGACTTGTAAATAACAATTCACGAGTTAATAATGCTGGTAAAAAATGAAACAAGCAAAAAACAGCAGTTCACTACTGAAGGTGACACACACTGATTTATTACTCTGGCTGCTTAAAAATAAAGCTTTTATCCTGCCTTTCCTGTATGAAATGGTGAATGGAAATTTGTATTCAGGAGGAGAAGGGGACGACAGAGGATGAGATGGCTGGATGGTATCACTGACTCGATGGACATGAGTCTGAGTGAACTCCGGGAGTTGGTGATGGACAGAGAGGCCCGGCATGCTGCGATACATGGGGTCGCAAAGAGTCAGACATGACTGAGCGACTGAACTGAACTGAACTGAGGAAGTTTAGATAATAACTGCAGAAGGGGAGATATAGTTTAGAAAATCATCATTTTTCAATTTGTAATGAAATAATAGATCTACACAATGATCATCAATGTGTGCTAACCTCATTAGGTAAAAAATTGATGGGGAACATTCTAATGAAGGGACCAGACTGACCCCTTAAAATCATTAAAGATAGAATTTTTGATCAATTAAATATCATTAGAAGTGGGATAAAACATTATGTGCCCTATGAGGTGATGCAGAAGAAAGAACCCAACATCACTAATAAACTGATCTTGCCTGAAAAACTGAATCTGAATTTGATTAAGCCTCTAGAGCCAACTTCCAGTTTACTGAAAACAGGGGAGACAGAAACATACCAGATGACACCATGTATAAGCAATTTCCTTCCTTCCTCCTCAGTCTTACTTGCTGAAAGCCTTCATCTTCCTCTTCTGCTAAGCATGCAGAAAAGTGTTGAAGAACACCTCTAATAAAGATGTTCCTAGATCACTAAAAAAAAAAAAAAAAAAAAGAAGCCCTCATCTACCCAGACCCCCAGTGCATGAGCTGGGCAGCTATCAGGGTAACTGAAGGCACTCCCATGCTGCAAGTGGGCTCAGAGACAGGCCAAGGGGTTACATGGCAATACAGCAATAGCACTTGCCACAGGAAGATTTAATACAAATTTGGAAATTAAGGAAAATTGGTTGATGTAATCCCAGAAAGAAACAACTAAAAGGTATAATCAGAAACAGGATTGCACACTTTGTTTTTCACAACCGCCACAATCTGCCCTTTCCAAACAAGAGTGAAAGGCAATAGATTCTATGTACTTTCTCCTTCTGGTTTACTTCCTACCTGCCTCTTTTCTACTCTTCCTGTACTAACAGACTTTATTCCACTTCTGTCACCCTTTACATAAACTTGATTTTCTCATTATTCACATCTTTTTCATAAGGTTCGTGACCTGAATGTGTATTCATTAGGCTACATATTTCACACCACATTTTCCAATTTATAGGATGACTTGTTCATTGTACACTTCCATTTTCATTTTTATAGGGACTATTAACAAAGTCTCTATTTTATAGTCAAAGGACCATAAAATAAATGCAGATGCAAACTTCAGAAATGTGTATCACATACTTGAAAATAATATCTGTCATTAATTTTTCCTCATACCAAACTTGAACTACACAAAAACTGAGAGTGTTCCTGCTTTTATAAAACTGTGATGGAATCAAAAGTTACACAGAACCACATTCGTATAAATGAATCTTCCCGGAAAATCATATGCTCTCTATCTTGATTTCTACAGATCTCACATTCTATCTTCAGACTTGGACATAAAGAAAACTATATCAGCTTTTTAACATTTCTAAAGCATTATCAAACTCAAAACTACCTTATTTCCTTAAATTATGAAATATTATTATCTTCCATATCGCCCAAGCAATATCTTGAAAAATCAAAGTTTATCTCTGTGACACTAAAAGGAAACTAGTGAAGAACTGACAATCAACCATTATTCTGCACTCTACCTTAATTTACTTGTGCTTGCTAATCCACTTATGTGGTTTCCAACGTAGAGGAGAGGCAGAGGAAACAGCTTCAATTAAAAAAAAAAAAAAAAAAAAGAATATTTGGTTAGAACTCCAATAACATTTTCCTTTATCAATAAAGATGGTGACACTCAATCCCCATTAAAAAGCAAATCATTCAGAGTTCCTTTCCTTGCAATGACTGAATTTTCCAGAATCCAGAACACATACAAGTTTCTCCATGTGATCAAAAAATAGGTATGCAGTGATATCCCCAATCCTGGTGGTGGTGGGGAAGGTGGATAGAAACAGAAATTTTGGCCTTGCCCATATTAGTAGACCGTTTCCCTAAAACAAAGCTCTGAACAAGCACCTCTCTTGGGCAGAGACCTCTAGCTAGGTTGGTGAGTTGAGGATGGGTGCTTATAGTTTATAAACTCTATAAATATAGATCATGGATGAGGTTCAGAAAGCCATTGAAAAAGTGTGCAAACTTCTGCTATCTAGGCATATAAGCACTTTTCTGGATGAAGACAAAGGTTCATATCTCACTGACGTGTCAAATAGTTAGTGACGTTTTCAAAAAGCTGTGTATGCTGGCCACATTACTTTGTCTTAAAGGCCTAGAATAAATAAATATCTACCAAGGTTAAACAATGTAGCCTGTTCTCCCAAGAAGCAAGCATCTTTTAATTTCATGCTTGCAGTCACCATCTGCAGTGATTTTTGGAGCCCCGCCAAAATTAAGTCTGTCACTATTTCCCCATCTATTTGCCATGAAGTGATGGGACTGGATGCTCTTACATTAATTTTTTGAACGTTGAGTTTCAAGCCAACTTTTTTACTCTCCTTTCATTTTCATCAAGAGGCTCTTTAGTTTCTCTTCACTTTCTGCCATTAGAGTGGTAGCATCTGCATATCTTAGATTGTTGATATTTCTCCCAGCAATCTTGATTCCAGCTTGTGCTTCATCCAGCCCTGCATTTCACATGATGTACTCTGCATATAAGTTAAATAAGCAGGGTGACAATATACAGCCTTGATGTACTCCCTTCTGGATATGGAACCAGTCTAACCATGTCCAGTTCTAACTGTTGCTTCCTGACCTGTATACAGATTTCTCAGGAGGCAGGTAAGATGGTCTGCTATTTCCATCTCTTTAAGAATTTTCCACAGTTTGTTTTGATCCACACAGTCAAAGGCTTTGGCATAATCAATAAAGCAGAGATAGATGCTTCTCCAGAACTCTCTTGCTTTCTCGATGATCCAACGGATGCTGGCAATTTGATCTCTGGTTCCTCTGCCTTTTCTAAATCCAGCTTGAACATCTGGAAGTTCACAGTTCACATACTGATGAAGTCTGGCTTGGAGAATTTTGAGCATTACTTTACTAGCATGTGAGATGAGTGCAATTATACGATAGTTTGAGCATTCTTTGGCATTGCCTTTCTTTGGGACTGGAATGAAAACTGACCTTTTCCAGTCCTGTGGCCACTGCTGAGTTTTCCAAATTTGCTGGCATATTGCATGCAGCACTTTCACAGCATCAACTTTTAGGATTTGAAATAGCTCAACTGAAATTCCATCACCTCCATTATCTTTGTTTGTAGTGATGCTTTGTAAGGCCCACTTGACTTTGCATTCGAGGATGTCTGTCTCTAGATGAGTGATCACACCATCGTGGTTCTTTGGGTCATGAAGATCTTTTTTGTATAGTTCTTCTGTGTACTGTTGCCACCTCTTCTTAATATCTTCTGCTTCTGTTTGGTCCATATGATTTCAGTCCTTTACTATGCTCATCTTTGCATGAAATGTTCACTTGGTATCTCTAATTTTCTGGAAGAGATCTCTAGTCTTTCCCATTCTATTGTTTTCCTCTATTTCTTTACAGGCTTTCTTATCTCTGCTTGCTATTTTTTGGAACTCTGCATTCAAATGGTTATATCTTTCCTTTTCTCCTTTGCCTTTCACTTCTCTTTTCTCAGCTATTTGTAAGGCCTTCTCAGACAACCATTTTGCCTTTTTGCATTTCTTTTTCTTGGGGATGGTCTTGATCACCACCTCCTGTACAATGTCATGAACCTCTGTCCATAGTTCTTCAGGCACTTTGTCTATCAGATGCAATCCCTTGAATCTATTTGTCACTTCCACTGTATAATTTGTCACTTCCACTGTATAAGGGATTTGATTTGTGAAGGGGTGTAAGGAAGTGAAACTAACACATCCCCCTGCCTGAAGCTTGCCACTCAAGGAGATATTTACAAGAATTAAATGGTCTTTTTACTTTGTTTCCTTACCTCCCCACCATCTCTGATCCATAAAAGAACCTGGTATTCAGGCCTCAACGAGACAGTTATTTTGAGGCCTAGCCTGTCTTCTTAGGCAGCTGGCTCCCCAAATAAAGTCCCTTCCTTGTCTCAATGCTTCATTTCTTGGATTTATTGGCCTACTTTTTATTTATTTATGTGGCAAGTAAAGCAAACTTGAACTCCTTAACACAACCACAATTAGAAAGCATTTATTCTTTGGCATTCAGCCTTCTTTATCATCCAACCCTCACATCATACATGACAACTGGAAAAACCATAACCTTGACTATACAGTTTTAATTAACAGTAATCTTTTGAAGTTCCAACTGCCTGATCTTTGTTGCAAAAATTTTTACATACGATGGCTCCTCCCTTACCTCTTTGGAGCACTCTCTCAGAGCTATCTCAGATGAGAGACTGCCTCCTGGGCTTAAGTCCTCATTTTGTCTTCAAAATAAAACATAATTCTCAACTTTCAGGTTGTGTGTTTTTTTCTGGTCAACAATGTTCTGGTTAACAGTGTACAACTGACTCAATCATGCTGCTGCTGCTGCTAAGTCGCTTCAGTCCTGTCCGACTCTGTGCAACCCCATAGACGGCAGCCCACCAGGCTCCCCCAACCCTGGGATTCTCCAGGCAAGAACACTGGAGTGGGGTCCCATGTCCTTCTCCAATGCATGAAAGTGAAAAGTGAAAGTGAAGTCACTCAGTCTTGTCTGACTCTTAGCGACCCCATGGACTGCAGACTATCAGGCTCCTCCATCCATGTGATTTTCCAGGCAAGAGTACTGGAGTGGGGTGCCATTGCCTTCTCCGGACTCAACCATACAGCTGGTGATATTACAGTTTCAGAGGTTCTTAGATATTGAAGAGAATCAGTTGCCCCTACTACCACGTAGAATTCAAAATAAAGGCAGTACTGACTTCCAGTTTCTGGTAACCATGGGCAAAATTATTTGTGCTAATACTGCTGCTGAAAACAATTAAAAATGCTAGGTAAAATAATTTAAAACCGTCATAAGGCATGAAAGGGCTAGGAAGATAGTGAGGAACTCCTAGGTCAAAAATAAAGGGGGAACAGAAACCCAGAGAGAAACAATGGAAGCCAGAGATAGCAGAATTACATCTCTGAAGCTCTGCCAAAGCCGAATTCAAACAAGAATATATTTCAAAAACAAAGGAATTTTTTTCCCCTTTTTCAGACAAAACTGAAGAGAATTTAAGCAGACCATCAGTAAATTCTAAAGAAGGTAGTTGGAGTCAGGAGGAAAACGGCAAGTGTGAGATCCACAAAGGAAAGAAAAACAAAGGAAGCAGTAAATATAAATGGACATTTTCTTAAAAGAAAATTAAAATGTATTATGAGATTTAGAGTGTTAAAGCACTTAGTGGCAAGAGCATATAAGTTGGGAGGAAAAAGAAATGGAGTGAAAGTCCTTGTATTGTTGACAGGGAGAACACATTCACCATTATAATTTGGTAAGTTAGGCATGCCTGTTTTGGATTCCAGGGAAACACTGAAAGAACTGAAACAAGAGTTCCACCTTGTACAATTAAACACTTTAATGCACCAGGAAGGTTTAACTAACTTAAAATTTTAGGCACCTATGGGAATTCCCTGGCAGTCCACTGGTTAGAGCTCTGTGCTTCCACTGCAGGGGGCATGGGTTCGATCCCTGGTCAGGGAACTAAGATTCCCACATGCTGCGTAGTGGGACAAAAAAAAAAAAAAAAAAAACCTACGCACTTAATCATAATACAGAAAACAAAACAAAATAACCTAACAAATACTGAGAGAAATGGACAAATCCATAATCAGAGATAATGACTGTAACAGTATCTCCATTCTCACATGCTCTTAAAAATGTGACATTCATACTCCCTTCCATCCAAAGGTAGGCTTCCCTTGTGGCTCAGCTGGTGAAGAAACTGCCTGCAATGTGGGAGACTTGGGTTCGATCCCTGGGTTGGGAAGATCCCCTGGAGAAGGGAAAGGCTACCCACTCCAGTATTTTGGCCTGGAGAATTCCATGGACTATACAGTCCATGGAGCCGTGAAGAGTCAAACACGGCTGAACCACTTTCACTTTCACTTTCCATCCAGAGGTAGGGTCTATGTCCTAACAGCAAAAGGTAACTAGAACATAGATAAAAGGCATCTCAAATAAACCCCCAGCAAACAACATACTTAATGGCGAAATATTAAAAGCTTTCCCTTTGAGATCAGACCAAAATGCCCAGGATTTACATTACTGAATTGTAGGTGCTATGCTATACAAGAAAGCAAGTAAAAGAAATGAAAGAATGTTGCAGATACAAAAACAATATACAAAAGAAAGATGAACATGTGCACCTGAGAAATGGGCTATTTCATGCTATATCACTAAACAAAGGTCATCAGCTATTGCAGCCACCACCTGTGCAGCCACAGCCTATGGTGAGCTGCTGAGGCCTAAGGGAACTCAGGAAGGAAAGAAAACCTGCCATATAGGAGCCATCAGACTGCAGTTGCTCCCACATGAGACTTAAGGAAATTTGGGACATGAAAACAGGATACTGGCCCAGATAGCTGAGGTGCATATCACAGGAATGATTTCCAAGCCCAGATTTTGCATCTTCTTGTACACAGAAAACTGCTATATACCTTAAGTTAACATATTTGGTTTTCTTTAATTAACAGTAATTGTTTGAAGTTCAGACGATCTTCACTTTGTTACAAACTCCTGTATGTCCTAGCTCCCTGCCTCAACTCCTCAGAGAGGTTCTCTCACAATTACTTGAGGTGCTGCCTCCCAGGCTTGAAGTCCTAAAAATTCCCGCTGAATAAACTGCAATTCAGAAATTTAAGGTTTGTGAACAATTTTAAGTCAACATACCTCTAACTTTCCAAATAATCTTTTTTTGCCCATGCCTTGCAGCATTCGGGATCTTAGTTCCTGACCAGGGATCAAACCTGTGCCATCTGCAATGGAACTGCAGAGTCCTAACACTAGACACTAGGAAATTTCCGTGTTTAAATGATATATGCAACAATAACAACAACAAAATCTACTTCTAACAAAAAATATTAGAACTCTATGGCAACCAACTCTAGTATTCTTGCCTAGAGAATTCCATGGACAGAAGAGCCTGGAGGGCTACAGCTCATGGGGTTGCAGAGTCAGACATGACTGAGCAACTAACACACGCACATATATAGAGAAAATTATAAAACTTTACTGAGGACAATTGAAAAGGGAGTATGTGCTTCCCTGGTGGCTCAGATGGTAAAGAATCTGCCTGCAATGCAGGAAACTTAGGTTTGATCCCTGGATCAGGAAGATCCCCTAAAGAAGGGAATGGCAACCCAGTCCAGTGTTGTTGGCTGGAGAATTCCATGGACAAAGGAGCCTGGCGGGCTTCAATCTGTGTGGTCACAAAGAGATGGACACAACTGAGCGCCCACACTTTCACTTTTACGTATACCATGTACATAGATTGTAAGATGCAACACTTTAAAGAGGTCAATTCACTCCAAATTGCTTTAGACCTTCAATGCAATCCCAATCAAAATCCATAAAGGTTATTTTCCCTGAAAATTGACAATGTGCTTCTAATATTCATCTAAAAATGTGAAGAACCAGGAATTCTGGAGCCAAAGACTTGCTCTATCAGACAGCAAGACTTTGCATCATGAAAGTCGCTCAGTCGTGTCTGACTCTTTGCAACCCCATGGACTGTATAGTTCCTGGAATTTTCCAGGCCAAAATACTGGAATGGGTAGCCTTTCCCTTCTCCAGGGGATCTTCCCAACCCAGGGATCAAACCCAGGTCTTCCACATTGCAGGTGGATTCTTTACCAGCTGAGCCACAAGGGACTTTGCATAAAGCAATAGTAATTATGACTGTGAGGAAAGAGTGCAGAAACACAGACAAACGGAAAAGCATGGAGAGTCCAGAAACAACAGCATCATGACATAAGTGGCACAACATTAAGGATAAACTTCTCAGCTGATTCTGTGACAACTGAGTACCTAATTGGAAAAAAATAAATGAAATTGGACCATTACCTCACACCATTCACAAAAATCAACTCCCAAACAGATTAAAAACCTAATTCTGAAAAACAATATACTTTTTGTCTGGAAAAATATCTTTATAATCTCAGGATGGGGAAGAATTTCCTAAGTAAGAAATATAGTGATTAATTATTAAGGAAAAGACTGATAAAATATAACTGTTTTAAAATTAAGATTCTTTTTCATGATAAGGAATACATGATAAAGAAATACAAGATAAATACATAATAAAGAAAATGAAAAGACAGGTCACAGAAGGGGAAAATATATTTGTAATGCTACAATAACTAACAAGAGGACTATCATTAATATATTTTTTAAACTCCTACACAGATCAGTAAGAAAAAGACATAAACCCAACAGAAAAATGGGCACAAGTCTTAACAAGTACTTCAGAGAAGAGGATATCCAAATGGGCACTAAAAAATGAAAAGGCACTCAATCTCATTAATAACCAGGGAAATGCAAATAAAAGCCAAGAAGATGTCATTACACACCCAGCATTGGCAAGAATGAGGAGCAATAGGGACTTTCATACACTTTTATCAGGAGTGTGAATTGGTATAACCACTTGGGAGAACAGTTTGCCATTATCTTTTCAAGGCGACAATACGCTCACTCTAGGAGTCAGCAGTTTCACTTCGTGATAAGCCTCCCAAAGAAACGACATGCACATGTGCTGTTTTGGACTGAACTGTGTCTGCTCTAAACTCACATCTTGAAGCCCTAGACCCCAGGTGACTGCAGGTAAGATAGGGCCTGGAAGGAGGTAATTGAGGTTAAGTGAGGGTTCTAAAGAATAGCAAGAAGAGATAAGAAAGCCTTCTTCAGCAATCAATGCAAAGAAATAGAGGAAAAGAACAGAATGGGAAAGACTAGAGATGTCTTCAAGAAAATTAGAGACACCAAGGGAACATTTCATGCAAAGATGGAATCGATAAAGGACAGAAATGGTATGAACCTAAAAGAAGCAAAAGATATTAAGAAGAGGTGGCAACAATACACAGAAGAACTATACAAAAAAGATCTTCATGACCCAGATAATGACGATGGTGTGATCACTCATCTAGAGCCAGACATCCTGGAATGTGAAGTCAAGTGGGCCTTAGAAAGCATCACTATGAACAAAGCTAGTGGAGGTGATGGAATTCCAGTTGAGCTACTTCAAATTCTGAAAGATGAAGCTGTGAAAGTGCTGCACTCAATATGCCAGCAAATTTGGAAAACTCAGCAGTGGCCACAGGACTGGAAAAGGTCAGTTTTCATTCCAATCCCAAAGAAAAGCAATGCCAAAGAATGCTCAAACTATCGTATAATTGCACTCATCTCACATGCTAGTAAAGTAATGCTCAAAATTCTCCAAGCCAGGCTTCAGCAATATGAGAACTGTGAACTTCCTAATGTTCAAGCTGGTTTTAGAAAAGGCAGAGGAACCAGAGATCAAATTGCCAACATCTGCTGGATCATGGAAAAAGCAAGAGAGTTCCAGAAAAAACATCTATTTCTGCTTTATTGACTATGCCAAAGCCTTTGACTGTGTGGGTCACAATAAACTGTGGAAAATTCTGAAAGAGATGGGAATACCAGACCACCTAACCTGCCTCTTGAGAAATCTGTATACAGGTCAGGAAGTAACAGCTAGAACTGGACACAGAACAACACACTGGTTCCAAATAGGAAAAGGAATACATCAAGGCTGTATATTGTCACCCTGCTTATTTAACTTCTATGCAGAGTACATCATGAGAAACGCTGGGCTGGAAGAAACACATGCTGGAATCAACATTGCCGGGAGAAATGTCAATAACCTCAGATATGCAGATGACACCACCCTTATGGCAGAAAGTGAAGAGGAACTAAAAAGCCTCTTGATGAAAGTGAAAGTGGAGAGTGAAAAAGTTGGCTTAAAGCTCAACATTCAGAAAATGAAGATCATGGCATCTGGTCCCATCACTTCATGGGAAATAGATGGGAAACAGTGGAAACAGTGTCAGACTTTATTTCTGGGGGCTCCAAAATCACTGCAGATGGTGACTGCAGCCATGAAACTCAAAGACGCTTACTCCTTGGAAGAAGAGTTATGACCAACCTAGATAGCATATTCAAAAGCAGAGACATTACTTTGCCGACTAAGGTCTGTCTAGTCAAGGCTATGGTTTTCCCAGTGGTCATATATGGATGTGAGAGTTGGACTGTGAAGAAGGCTGAGTGCCGAAGAATGAATGCTTTTGAACTGTGGTGTTGGAGAAGACTCTTGAGAGTCCCTTGGACTGCAAGGAGATCCAACCAGTCCATCCTAAAGGAGATCAGTCCTGGGATTTCTTTGGAAGGAATGATGCTAAAGCTGAAGCTCCAGTACTTTGCCCACCTCACGCAAAGAGTTGACTCATTGGAAAAGACTCTGGGGGCAGGAGAAGAAGGGGATGACCGAGGATGAGATGGCTGGATGGCATCACTGACTTGATGGACGTGAGTCTGAGTGAACTCCGGGAGTTGGTGATGGACAGGGAGGCCTGGCGTGCTGTGACTCATGGAGTCGCAAAGAGTTGGACACAACTGATCGACTGAACTGAACTGAGCTAGTAAGTATGGGGTCCTAATCCAATAGGACCTGTGTCCTTATAAGAAGAGGGAGACACACCAGGAGTGCACAGGCACGGCATAAAGGCCACATGAGGTCACAGTGAGAAGGCAGCTGTCTATATGCCAAGAAGAGAACTCTCACCAGAAACCAATCCTATCAGCACCTTCATCTTGGACTTCCTGTCTCCAGAAGTGTGAGAAAATAAATTCCTTTTTTTTTAAGCCACCTAGTCTATGGTATTTTGTTATGGGAGCCTTATCTGACTAATACATCGGGCATCAAGATCCAACTCTCAGTACATTCAGAACAGTACTTTTTATTTTTCTAGTGCCCAAACCAGAAACAGCTCCAATTACCATAAACAGTAAAACAGAAAAGTTATATTTATACAAAGAAAATAAAAGAATACAGCTACACACAACAGTGTAGATGAATCTTACCATCATAATAAACTGAAAGCAAGATACAAAAATATATATAGTTTAATTCCCTTTATATAACCTCCAAAAACAGGCAAAACTAAATTCAAGTATACATACAAACTTAGAAAACTTACAAAGAACTCAAGAAAATCATTAGGACAAAAGTCAGAATAATACATAAGGATTCTGTGACCCCATCTCATGACCTAGGTAATGATTACAAGGGTAATTATTCATTCAACTACACATTCATGGATGATGTCTTTTTTTCCTATGTCTAGATATTTCACAATTGTTTAAAGCATTTAAAACTATATCATAAACTAAATGTAGGCAAGCCCAACAATATTCTGATTTTTCTTATCATGACTGGGTTAATACCTTTCCTGCACTTCAGTGGTTTGTTTTTCTCTGTTTGTGGATGTCCCTGATTATTGATGAAATGGCACCCCACTCCAGTACTCTTGCCTGGAAAATCCCACGGACAGAGGAGCCTGGTAGGCTACAGTCCATGGGATCACAAAGAGTCGGACACGACTGAGTGATGACACCTTAAGCATGTTTAGTCAGCCTGATGAATAATCCAGAGCTAGATGCCAAAGTTTTTCCAGGCCTTAGAGACATGGAGGAACAAATCACGTGAACTCTTTACTTTCAAGGAGCTGCAATCTGATTTAACCTCCCTAAATCCAAAAATGTCACCATGATCAATTTAATACCACCGGTCGCAGGGGATTGTTCTAGGAATTAAATGTCTGGCTTCATGCCTGGCACCTAGCAACTATTCAATAAAATTAGTTTCATTCCACATATCCAGGAAGAAATGGCAGGTCTCCTGTTTGTAGTTCTACCATGGGGAAAAAAAAAAACCAAACTATGTATATCAAATTGTATTTACTCTTTATTCCACTCACAGGTTTTATCTACCCAAGCTAAAAATGAAAATTTAAAGCAGAGATCAGCAAACTGGGAGGGCCCAAGAGATAAATCTAATTCATCTTCTATTTATGCAAATAAAGTTTTATTAGAACACAACTTGGAGAAGGCGATGGCATCCCACTCCAGTACTCTTGCCTGGAAAATCGCATGGATGGAGGAGCCTGGTAGGCTCCAGTCCATGGGGTCACCAAGAGTCAGACACGACTGAGCGACTTCCCTTTCATTTTTCACTTTTATGTATTGGAGAAGGAAATGGCAACCCACTCCAGTGTTCTTGCTTGGAGAATCCCAGGGACGGAGGAGCCTGGTGGGCTGCCGTCTATGGGGTTGCACAGAGTCGGACACGACTGAAGCGACTTAGCAGCAGCAGAACACAACTACATCGATTCATTTATACACATATCATCTACAGCTGCTTTCAAAGAACAAAGCTGAATAGCTGCAAGAGAGACAGTCTGGCCCACAGAGTCTAATTATTTGCTATTTGGTCCTTTACCAAACAAGCTTGACAATTTCTGTTAGAGAGTTTTCCTGTTTCAGAAGACACATAGTATTTACTTAATATCCATTGCTAAGCACACATTTTTACTATCATTTTACATTAGTGGACCACTGAATGATATGAAATCTTTATTAAAAAGTTTCTAACCAGCAGGAAGCACAGGGTATATGGAAATGGACCTGTACTCTAAGATCAATTTGTAATTTTATAGCATTTTCACATCTTCCAACAGAGCTATGTGTACTTTCCATCACATACCTTTGTAGGAATTTTCTTATCAAAATCAGGAAAGTGAATTATTTTATTTAGCTTGGACACGTATAGTATCATTATGGTAACTGCCATCTAAAGAAAACGGAAGAGAAAAACTTCAGCAAAATATCTAGAAAGACTATTTGAGGTACAAATACATCATCAGAAGAAAAGAGATTCACCAAAAACATATGTATCAGAAAAATCTATTTTCTAGGTTCCAAAAAAAATTATTATTCCTTAAAATATTAACTTTTTTTGTCACTGCATAGATTGCATTAAAACTATAGGCAAAAAGTATAACATTAAATAGACTCACACATAAACACGTGATCTCAAGCGGCTCAAGGAACAAGAACAGAGGGAAAAAACAATGGTGTGCCCCAAACAGACCAGTGTGACCACAGTCAGTGAGGCTGCGTCTTGATCCTGAACCATACATACCTCCCATGTACGGAGCATATGGTCACCCTCCCCCATAAAGTAAGTGTTGGGGTGAAAGGAGTGGGGGGAAGGGAGGCAAATTCCACACATAAACATATTTTGTAAAGTACACAATTTCTATAACACAGAAGACATTTTCTCTCCACCTAGCCAGTGTTACAAAAAATATCTCATTCAAATGCTATTCAGCTGGGTTACACCAGGTATATCAGGAATACTCCAGAATATTATTATGAAACAAATAGTTTTAATACCATCTTTCTATGCAAATTTTAGAATTTATTCACTTTTCTCCATATTAGGATGCAAAAACATAAGGACTCCTTCAACATGATTGTTGTCCTAAACCTCGAGCCTGAGTGTACAAATACTTATGATAGATTTATATAACTCCAGCCCACTCTGAATAATAATTGTAGTTTGTATTTATGACTTACCTTATAATTCTTAACAGAAATATACCAACAGTATGTAAACTATTCTGCAACTCAAATTTTTAAAATTTGGTCTACTGGCTTCTTCCCTTACAAACTGCACATCAGAAAGGTTTTTTCCTTAATTAAGTACAAGACAGTGAATTTATTTGCCTTGGGCATTACATAGGGTGTATTACCACATACTATTGATCTTTTAAAGTACTTCTTTAAACATACTTTCACACTGAACCATAAAGATATATTTTTTATTATCTTAAGGAAACACTGTTTCCTTGTTATTTTTTCACCCTAAAATGATGTGCAAAGAGTATCTTATTAGCAAAACATTTAACTAGAATAATGTTTATCTGTATATTTTTTATTACCTTAAGGAAGCACTGTTTCCTTATTTTTACACCCTAAAATGATGTGCAAAGAGTATCTTATTAGCAAAACATTTAACTAGAATAATGTTTATCTGTATAAATTCCAGATTCACTATTTAAAATTTAGTTAACAGATAATAATTTTAATAATTTTTTCCTTCCTGTAAACTAAAGAAAAACAACAACAAAAACACCTTCAGTACCTGTTAACATTTGTCTACTAGAAATTACTAGCGTATGACCAAAAAAAAAAAAAATGTAAGCAAGTCACAAAATAATATTAATAGAAAATTTCAGAAACAGCCAAATGTGGGTAAGTTTGAAAGTTTATCCAAGCTTATCCTTACATTTGAGAACAAACATCATGAAGTTCAGGAAGGAAACTGCAAACCTGTTTAGTTTGGCCCATAGAGAGTTTTATGGAAAAATATGAATCTGTTGCCACCATTTACAAATTGGGAGGTTTGCTGTGAAAATAAAATTTCCCTGATTCCTAGTGAGCCTCACCTCATGCCCCCAATCCTTTTCTTAAACAAGCACAGTGACTTCAACTGTGCACACTCATCTGTAACCCAGCAGACCCTGGAGGCTTTCAGTCTGCTGCCCCCTTACTTTACAGTAATTAAATTCTATTAAGGAAGTTAGAATTAGTCATTTTTCCTACAAATACAACTATTCCTAAATTGTAAAATGAAATGAAATGTATCAATACTTCATGTTGTCTCACCCAAAGCACCACAGTCCTCTGCCAACTGAACAAATTCGTAAACCACAGTCTTAAACAAAAGCACTTACAATTTTATCATATGTACTAACAAATAATTAAGAGGTTAATTTATCATTTTTCACTTACCTGTCCAACTCCAAGAACAATTGGTGATGGGAAACTACAAAAAATATAGAATGACAATTTTAGCAACTGATGAAAAGATTTGAAAACAATATACAACACAGAATGATGGGAGGTATTAAAAGTTTATGTTATTAAAAGCTTATTAAACTTATTAAAAGGTTATTAAAAGGTCTTAGACTATTTTTTCTGTCTTAGAGAAAACATCTAATTTGTTCATTGTTCATTTCTTTTCCATTTTTTAAACTGATCATTGCTAAACTGGGAAAACTTCTATTTCCTCTGAGGCAGACTGTCATATTAATAACACAGTTGTATATGTAGAAAGTCAAAGTAATCTGGGGATAAATGACTAGAATTAATAAATAACTTTAGCAAAGTTACTGGATAGAAGATGAACATGTGAAAAAAAATCACTTCTAGGTCTATATACCATAAAGACACAAAGAACATAATAATTTTAAAGGTGTTCACTTGCAATAGCACCCAAAAACATCAAATAATACTAACTGGGTATTTCATGGTAATAAAAAAATATTTTTACTTTTTTAAGCATGAAATGATATTGTGGTGGTTTTTTAAAAAAAAAATAGTACTTCTTATCCTTTAGAAATTCATAATAATCTGGGGGGAGATATTGGAGTTGAGAAGAGGAGCAATATAAATGTAACAAGCTTGTTGAAACTGGTTGATGGCTACATGGAGATTCATTATACTGGTTTCCTTTCTTCAAAATAATATACCCAGGTACAAATCTAATAAAATATTTCCAAGAACTACCTCTACATAGAAACCTATAAATCTATGTTTAAAAAATGAAAGAAGCCCTAAATAAAGTTCATGGATTAGAATCAATATTGTAGTGAACAATTATCCACAAACTCAAACCTCTCTTTATAAACAAGAACAGGTATTTTGTATTGACCCTGAAACTGAACTTCAAGGCAAAAGCAAACATGATCTTAGATAATCATGAAGAAAAAACGTTGGAGGACTGATTCTGCTGGATGCCAGTATTCTCTTTCTTTCTTTGCTTTTTTGGCTGCAGCATGCTGGAATACTAGTTCCCAGACCAGGGACTGAACCCATACTCTGCAGTGGAATCGCAGAGCCCTAACGACTGGACCACCAGGGAATTTTCCAGGATTGATTTTAAAGTCACAACAAATGAGAGAGTGTGGTATTTGCACAATGATATTCTAACCAGACAATGCATGAAAACAGAGACGAGGACAGATACACACCCACATGGAAACCTGACTCATGACAACGGTGACCATACAGAGAAGAAGGAAAAAGACAGTCGGTCTTTTAACAAATGGCACCAGGCAACTGGATACAGAAGGTTACTCCCTACCTAATACCATACTTTACAAGGCAGCACATCCCCTTGCCAGGCTCACTCACTGTCCAGCCCTTCACTGGCTCCCAGTCATTCTGTCCAGCTACTAAAAAGAGGGAATATCACTCAAAAAACCACCACCAACAACAACACCACCTCATCCCCTAAACTGCATGTCACAGGGAAATATATCTATTTCAGATAGGGTGAGAAGAGAATAAGGAACTAACCTACCTTGTCAAAGAAAACAGAATGACTGGACAGTGCCACCATGAAAATAAAATGAACGCTAATGGATGCCGCATGTGCCACCCAGACATCTGCTTCTGGACTGAAGCCTTCATTCCCCAGTTTCCCAAGAGCATCCTCAGCGAGAGAAAGCTGCCTTGCCAACAGCCCCCAACTCCCTGAGACCAGCCTGTGTTCCAAGCCTGTACGTCTGTACAGAGGTATAAAGGCCAAGGGCACTCGACCCAATTCAAGACAGCTTTGTTGAGCCTCTCCAGCTCCAGCGATCCTGGGATAAGGCTCTGCTGCGATGAAGCATAGCCCAGCTTCTCTCTCTTCTTAATCCTGCTTCCCTCAGTCTCCCACAGGAGTGGGTCCCAAGAGCAGTGCCCAGAATACTTTCCTCGAATCTGAGAGTCTCCTTGCCCAGGAATACAACCTGCTGCTGCTGCTGCTGCTGCTAAGTCGCTTCAGTCGTGTCTGACTCTGTGCGACCTCATAGATGGCAGCCCACCAGGCTCCCTCGTCCCTGGGATTCTTTAGGCAAGAACGCTGGAGTGGGCTGCCATTTCCTTATCCAGTGCATGAAAGTGAAAAGTGAAAGTGAAGTCGCTCAGAGTCAGTGTCCGACTCTTAGCGACCCCATGGACTGTAGCCTTCCAGGCTCTTCCGTCCATGGGATTTCCCAAGCAAGAGTACTGGAGTGGGGTGCCATTGCTTTCTCCGATACAACTTGCAACATCAAGCAAAATAATAAGACTAGAACAGAAACAAACAGTAAAACAACAACAAAAGGCTTATGGAAGGAACACAAAGAGCTCAGCCTGGAAGAGAATGTAACACAAGGAGAGAAGGCAGCTTTTTAACTGTTTCCAGCTACAGAACACCTTAATAAGAAGATATCAACAAAACCAACAGCTCAAAATTGAGATGACAAAGCAAACAATTGAGATGAAAAGGGAAGCACAGATCTAAGGAAACCAACTGAGGAAGAAAACATAACTGCCGTATGAGTAATTCAGAAACAACACGGAAGGAAACGACTGCTGCTGAAAAATGAATTACCAAGACAAAGTAATCACAGTGACTGAACAGGAAAAAGATACATTCCCAAAGATAAACAGATTTCGAAGATAGATACCACCAGAAAGGGCTAATTTCTGTGCTGTTTTCTCTCAATAAAGAGAGAAAATAATTCAAAGAGAAAAAAGGCAAATGTGTTTCCTTTGCATGAGGAAAAGAAGCAAACTCTCCAGATCTAAAAGCACATTTGTTGCAGAAAAAGTTGTTAAGAATATTCAACACGATCAACACAGCAGCCATGAACTCTCCATAAAAACGCTACCCTGCAATGGAATCCACCACTTAGGAGTCAAACCAAAATACTGAACTCTAGAGTGGAGACACTGCGAAAGGCTACTGACTACAGTATTCATTTAACACAGACCAGATTCAAACAACTGCAGGATTATACTTATACAACAGGATGCTACACCATAAAAGAGGACATGGAGGGGAGGGGAGATAGGAAGAAGTGTGAAGCACCTGTGTCATGCTTCATAGCAGAGAAGCCATACATATGGTCAGAAACTGAAGAAACATACTTGAAAGTCAACAATTCTTTTCATTGAACTCTAATTTCTCTTCCCTCCATTCAATTCAATTAAAACTAAATTTCATACATACAGGCAACTTGCAGCCCTCACCTTAAAGCCTTCAAGCACGGCCAGAATGACTAATGGTGTTACAACCCCTCATATGATGCAAGCTGAAATTTACAGGGTCCACTATTAGTATAAAGCCAAAAAATGTTTAATCTGAATGTAATCAAGCCTTTAGATCTAACTTTCAGTTAAAAAAATAGTAAGTTAAGTGAAACTTCAAAAAATAAATCAAACAATCCATAATAGGGGACACTTTACAACACACCTGGGTCAGGCATTTCAAAGTCAATATCAAGGGGAAGTGAAGAAGGAAATGGCAACCCACGCCAGTACTCTTGCCTGGGAAATCCATGGACAGAGGAGCCTGGCGGGCTGCAGTCCCTGGGGTCACAAAGAGTTGAACACAACTTAGCGACTAAACAACAACAATAATCAGGGGGAAGAGGTGGGTGGGGAACTTTTCTAGATTAAAATAAACTAAAAAGATGTATCTGTATACATTGCATGAAGTTCAACTGGATCTTGATTCAAATGTTTAAAACAATCATAAAAACATCTTGGAGACAACTAGGATGACTATAGATTTGGTATTAGATTATTTTAGGAGATTACTGTTAGGTTTGCTAAGAGCAAAAATTGTACTGTCAAAGAATATCCATATTTCAGGAGACATATGTTGAAATAGGGCATCCCAGGTAGCTCAGTGGTAAAGAATCCACCTGCCAATGCAGGAGACACAGGAGATGTGGTTTCCATCTCTGGGTCAGGAAGATCCTCTGGAAAAGGAAATGGCAACTCACTCCAGTATTCTTGCCTGTGAGATCCCATGGACAGAGGAGCCTGTCAGGCTACAGTCCATGGGGTCGCAAAGAGTCAGACAGGACTGAACAGGCACACACGTGTATGTTGAAATATCTGAGAGTGCAGTGTCATGATGTAGGAATGATGTATTCAGTGGTTCATGCAACCCCACGGACTGCAGCACACCAGGCTTCTCTTCCTCCAAAATCTCTCACAGTTTGTTCAAATTCATGTCCATTGAGTCAGTGATGCTATCTAACCATCTCATCCTCTGCCGCCCTCTTCTCCTTTTGCCTTCTATCCTTCCCAGCATCAGGGTCTTTTCCAATGAGTCATCTCTTCGCATCATGTGGCCAAAGTATTGGAGCTTCACGCTTCAGCAAGTCTGTCCAGGGAATATTCAGGGTTGATTTTCTTTAGGATGGACTGTTTTGATGTCCTTGCAGTCCAAGGGACTCTCAAGAGTTTCCTCCAGTACTACAACTCAATAGCATCAATTCTTCAGCACTCAAATATAGCAAAGCGTTAATTACTTAATTTCAGTGGAGTATGTACAAATGTTCAGTGTACTTTGCTTTCCACTTTCCTGTGTGCTTGAAACTTTTCATAATAAAAGTGGTAGAGGGACTTAAGTGTTAATTGCTCAGTCATGTCGAATTCTTTGCAACCCCATGGACTATAGTCCAACAGACTCCTCTCTCCATGGGATTCTCCAGGCAAGAATACTGGAGTGGGTAGCTATTCCATTCTCCAGGGGATCTTCCTGACCCAGGGATCGATCCTAAATCTCCTGCACTGCAGGCAGATTCTCTACCATTTGAACCACCAGGAAAGCTCAGAGGGACTTTGGTGATCCTCAAACAATCGAATAATTAAATGAAAGCCCCCACTCATTTCCCACTCCTTTCTGAATTAAATAATTTATTAAGAAATGAGCAAATAAGTAGCTATATCTATAAATATACTTTATACAAAAAGTAATTCAACCTATCTTTCTCCAATCCATCCATCTAAAAGATGTCTGAAGTTATTACCTAATGTCAACTATAGTAATTTTTTAAATTTTACCCTAATATTTTTCTCTTGTTTGAATACTTTATAATGATCACACAGAATGACTTTTCTTTTAAAAAATTCAAAATATTGATTCTAGATAGTGGCAATATGAACAATTATTATTATCATCTTCTTTGTACATTTGTATATTTAAATAACACCCAGTTTTTAAACTGAATTATTTTTGGAGTGAATGCAAGGAAGTGAAGATAGTCTGTATACACAACCTTTTAAAGTCTGACTCTGAAAGGATCAGAGAAACGAGCACCCACGTGGATCAAGGGAGGGTTATTTTTGCTTGAGAAACCTAAACATGTTTTAAGCTGACAGAGAGAGGCGGCTGATGAAGAATAGAGGATAATGAAAGGAGCAAGGAGGAGGGGACATCCAGAAATGGGGAGCTGGGCCCTCCACAGGAATAAAGCACTCCCTCCATCACAGCAGAAAGGGGACCTCATCTGACAGTTTCTATTTTCCTCAATGAAGCATCAGAGGAGAGTGGAGGATGGGGGTGTGGAAGGTTTCAGGGTAAAAGAGAAAGCAGGAAGGAGACATTTCTGAAACAAGGAAAGCAAGGCTCCAGAAGAAACTAGCAGGTGGCAGAAGAGCTGGTTTTGAGGTTTGTGATCATCAACTTAAAGTCAACCCCGCCACACCCAAAGTGATTTTTTCTCGCTCAATGCTGAAGGAAAGTTGCAAAAGGTAGGCTGTGTGAGGTAAGTACCAGCCAAGGCAAGAGCTGGGAAGGAGTCTTAGGGGCTTTCAGGGAGGGGCCCGCCGGCTAGACCAGGAGAGAAGGGACGCCTGGAGGGTGGACGTGGCAGAAATACCTGGGCTGCAGCACTAAGTGTGGATATCCTGCACAGGGACTGGAGAGGCTGGCAGGGCCACCCTGAGCACACAGCCGTGGAAGCGACACGGAACATGGGGCACGACAGGCTTTGATGGTTCAGCACATGTAGCACGAAGTCTCGAGGGCTTAAAGAGTCTGGGTGGAGAGAAAGACCAGGACTCCACTAAATCAGCCACAGAAGCTCAGGAGGCACTATAGAGAGGACAGAAAGGGAGTGCTAAGCCAGGACTTGCCACAGAGCAGAGGCAGTGGGGAGCTACCAGGACCCAACCCCACCTCCTGGCAACAGGTGGGGCATGACCAGGATCCATCTCCTTCCCAGGAGCCAAAAGAAGCAGTGTCTTTAGGAGAGAGCCAGTTTTCATCAGAGTAGGAGAAAATTAGGAGTTTTTTTAAATTTTTTAATATAAACTTCCAGTTGCCACCACTGGAGCCTCTGATTCAATAGCTCTAAGAAAAAAAAAAAATCTCTCCTAGGGATTCACATTACCAAGCAAGTTTGGAAACGACTGTGTTAAATGATCTCAAAGCCCTGGATTGTGTAAACAAACAGCAAATACCAAGCACATATCTGTTGAACTAAATACAACTAAGTTTACACTTTTTATTAAATATTACTCATAAAATCTTGCATGTCAGAGAACAGTATTAAAATAGTAACAAAAAAACAACTGAGACTGCCTGCACAAGCCTCATGAACGTGACTCCAAAAAACCACTACTGTTCTCCCTGTTGGAGTGAGAGGGAGAAGAATCTGCGGGACAAGATGGGCTTTGATGGTTCAGCGCTAGTGTTCTTCTTTGCAGTGCCTCCTGAGCTTCTGTGGCTCATTTAGTGGAGTCCTGGTCTTTCTCTCCACCCTTCAGGACTTCGGGCTACATGCGCTGAACCATCAAAGCCCATCTTGTCCCCCAGATTCTTTTCCTTCTCACTCCAACAGGGTCTGACTCCAAGTCCTTCCAAGGCTCTCTCTCAATGACCTAAGACTAACATATAACTAAGACCACTCATCAGTCTGGTACTCCAACCAGACACAATCTACTCAAATTGGAAGAGAAAAAAAATATTCCCTGAGCTACATTCCCATAATCCTGTGAACTAGGTAACTACAAAAAGTTCTTCCTTCTACTCGACAACACAACATTCTATCCTCAAACAGTTAATGTCTGGATCAGATTTCTATGGCTTATTGTTATAACCCAATAACCCCAACTCTCTCTGCCTCAAAACATGCTCCGAAAGCATCCTGAGATGAGAGACTAAACAATGTTTTTTGAACAGGGCTCTCCAACTGTGTATCACATTACGGAAATGTGAAACATATAAGGTTATAAGGGGCTTTGCCTTGCTGAGACAAAAACAATTTCCTCCTTCAGTCATGGAACTCAAAATTTTAAAGATGGAAAGGTTAGAGCAGGAGATGCCTCATATAATTATTTTCGGTCAAGCACTGTCCTTCATCTTCCAAGCACTTAACCAGTGTTTACTGGTCCCTGCTTCCAACAAGAAGATGCATGTTTTTGGACTCATTGACTGTCCTAGTCAGCGAGCAGACTGCTCAGTCAAGAGCAGAAAGGAGAGATTTACCATCAAACTTCAACTGATACATCTGTCAGCCATTCCCCAAAAGCCTATTAACAGCAGTCTCTTTTTATGATACGTATCTATTGCATATTATTGAATGAATGAAGGATCTGATCCTACCGATCTCAACACTCTCTCCCCGACCACTTGCTCATTCAGTTCTAGCCAGATCACCTTCTCTCTACTCCCTCAGTAGGCCAAGCTCATGCCCACTTCCAGCACATTTTCTTCTGTATGGAATGCTCTCCACCAACCACTCCACCCCAGGAACTCTCTCAGCAAACCTGAAATCACCTTGCTTACTCATGAGCCCACTTGCTTACTTCCCTCTCTACCACTGATAAGGTAGGGGACTCCACCACAGGGTGGAGCTGCTTCCCTGGTGCCAGGGACTGGCACCTAGTAGGTGCTCAGTAAATATCTGTTAGAGGTGGAACCAGCCAAGCTCACCTAGGTTTCAGCTTCTGCTAGTTTAAAATAAGGAGGCTGAAGACACTCTGAGGTTTCTTTGTTGTTGTTAAGTAGTGTTCACCCTTTTCATGACCCCATGGACTGTAACCTGTCAGGCTTCTCTGTCCATTGGATTTCCCAGGCAAGAATACTGGAGTGGGTTGCCATTTCCTTCTCCAAGGGATCTTCCCCACCCAGGGAAGGAACCTCTGTCTCCTGCCCAAGCAGGATGATTCTTTACTACTGAGCTACCAGGGAAGACCTTTGGACTCTTTATAAAATTCTGATTTTACATTCTTGTAGCACAGTATAGTCTACAAGGAGCCCTCACTTATGACCGCTCATGCCGAGCTCTGGGAGATAATTTACAGAGATGTAATTATCTGGTGGAGCTAGGTCTAAATTTACAACCCTTTCGATGCCTATATAACCAAAGCAGAATTAAACAGGATTTTCTCTTTACAAATACGTTCAAGGAAACATAAATTTGCTGGTTTACTACATACTCACTAAAAAAAAAGAGAGAGAGAGAGAATATGAAATTTTGTTTTCTTCAATTTCCCATGAACATGCTGGTAATTTGAGAATGAATGATCAAACAATGCGAATAAACTCATCCATTCAGGACTCTTCTGATGGTTGAATATCTAAACTTGTAGAAATAGCTTACATTTGAAAGACACATTCGGATCGCTAATTTCAGCTCAGTGGTGCTCGTGAAAGCACAGGTGCGCTTCCTGTCTTGCAGCAGTAAGTCGCGCTAAGGTGCGCCCGCGCTGACTTGCTAGCTTGCGGTTTGGTTTCCAGAACAGTGCAAAGGTCCGGACTCTGAATACGTGGCCCGTGCGCAGTGCACTAGCCGCCCAAATTGGCTCCGGAGTTAGCAGCGAGGCTTCCCACTCGCCGTTGCCACCCACCCGCTGACCCGAGTGCGCCGAAGTGCACGAGGGCCGGCAGCCCCGCGGATCTCCCCGGCTTCGGGACGTCCGGAGTCCGGCCAGCACCCGCCCTGCGCGGACTTCTCCTCCCAGCCAGGCGCCCCCGCGGACTTCTCCTCCCAGCCCCGAGGCTCCCGCCTCACCGGTAGGTGGTCAGCAGCGCCTTGTTGACCAGCACGAGGAGGAAGGAGCAGGTCCCGTAGAAGAGGGCCGACAGTAGCTTGGCCACCCGGGAAGGCAGCCGCGCGGAAGCGGGGTCCGCGCCCGCGCCCTCGGCCTGGCCGCCGGCCGTCATGTCCCGCGGCCGCCCGTCTGGGCCACCCGCGGGCCCGCGCCACCCCAGTTCAGTCCCCGCCCCCAGCCAGCGCAGGAGGAGGCGCGGCCGAAACAGGAAGGGCCGCCGAGGGAACCCCACATGCCCCGCGCCCGGCGCCCCGAAGCTGCCCGCACGTAGGAGCGGCTTCGGCTCAAGTTCGTCGTCAAAGGCACCACCCTCTGACTCTTGTCTGGGTTTGGGAGAGTTTTTAAAAACCCTGTCTTCCTCTAAACTGCCGCCTTAGGGAAAAACGTTAAGACTTAGGGTTTGTTTTGCCCTTTAAAAATATATATATATGTAGTATTTTCAGTCCTGGGTGTTCATTGGTAGGACTGATGTTGAAGCTGAAACTCCAATACTTTGGCCACCTGATGCGAAAAGCTGACTCATCTGAAAAGACCCTGATGCTGGGAAAGATTGAGGGCAGAAGGGGACTACAGAAGACGACAGAGGTTGGATGGCATCACAGACTCAATGGACATGGCTTTGGGGGGACTCCGGTGATGGACAGGGAGGCCCTGCGTGCTGCGGTTCATGGAGTTGCAGAGTCGTACCCGATTGAGCGACTGAACCGACCTGAACGTTTAATTTACATACGGTGAAATGCAGATGTTACAAGTCCACAGCCGCTGTTTTGACAAATGCATACAGCCGTATAATCACCCAAATCAAGGCACAGAACATTTCCACCACCCCAAAAAGTGCCCTTTGTGTCCCACTGAAGTCGATCCCCCTGACACTGCATTCAGATTTATATTGCTGTAGGTTAGATTTGCCTTTTCAGAAAGCTAATATAAATGCACATATACTGTTTCAAGGCTCTTGTCGCCCAGTTTATTGTTTTTGTGACCCACCCATGTTTGAGTCTTCATTGTTGAGTAAGTACAATTTGTTTATCCATTCCCTAGGAAAGTGGTGGCCATGTTTGGTTGTTTCCAGTTTAGGGCTATTAACCAAAAAAAGGCTTCCACCAACATTCCTGTACAAGTTTTTGTGTGAAAGTATATTTTCATTTATCTTCGGAAAGTACCTAGTAGAGGGGCTAGGAGTATAGTGGGTGCAAAGTCTCCAGGCTTTTCTTGGGTTAAGGCAGGTTCTCCCCTTACCTATTTCTTTTCTACAAGGGTATAGTTAAACATCGGTTTGTTGTTCATGTTAATTCAAGGAGGGCCTCCCAGAACTGCCTACTCTGACCAGTCTACCTGCTCTAACATTCTTTCAATTAAATGTCCCATATTTTCCTTCTAAATAAGTAATTTTAAAAACTTGAAATCTCAACTTTTTAGAAAAGCTAGTTTTCAGGTTAAATAGAGATTGAAGCTATGCCATGCAATAGTTTTCTGTTGGAGGTAATCAACGACCAAGAACATTTTTAGTATTGATAAGAAAGGAGATCAGTCCTGGGTGTTCACTGGAAGGACTGATGTTGAAGCCGAAACTCCAATATTTTGGCCACCTGATGCGAAGAGCTGACTCATTTGAAAAGACCCTGATGTTGGGAAAGATTGAAGGCAGGAAGAGAAAGGGATGACAGAGGGTGAGATGGTTAGATGGCATCACCAACTCAAAGGACATGAGTTTGGGTAAACTCCGGGAGTTGGTGATGGACAGGGAGGCCTGGCATGCTGTGGTTCATGGGGTCGCAAAGAGTCGGACACGACTGAGTGAACTGAACTGAAGATGTGATGTGATGTGTTAGTTGCTCAGTGGTGTCCGACTCTTTGCAACCCCAGCACAAATAACTAGCACTAAAAAAGCCAGAAAGGAAGTCTACATTACCCAAAACAGAAAAGGAATACACATGACTTTTAAAATAGAAAATAAATTCATACTCAGGTTAAATCCAAAATCTGAAATTGGAAGTCATTTTAGTTAAGTTCATCAAAAAGATCAACTAAGTTTCCAGTGAGTCCCAGAGTCTCCAACTAAGTTTTGGCAATGAGACACTTTGGGGTTTGTTTTTTTTTTTTGGCCACACCACAAGACATGTGGGATCTTAGTTCCTAGACTAGGGGTCAACACCTGCCCCCGCTTTCATTGGAAGCCTGGAGTCTTAACCACTGAACCACAAGTCCAAGACAGTATTTTAAAGTCACTTTTCAAGACAGCCTTAATCATATTTGCATTTAATTTGCTTCTGTGTACATACTTCCTGGAACTTAAGTCAGTCAAAAATCTCATCCTTTCTGTGTTTAAACCACAACTTACACTGAAGAGTTGCTTGTGAAATTCTTTTGCACAAAGCCTGGACAGGCTGAAACCTTGCCATTGCAAGTAAACAACTGAAGATCTACCAAAAACAATTTAAAAATTAAAGCAATTTGCTTGACTCAGAAAAGTAAATGAGCCTTGAGCGGATTCTCCAGGGTTGACTTCAGATTCAACACATCCTGGATATAAGTGAAATAAAACTCCAGTTCCTGATTACCCTAATATAAAGCCTGGGATAGAGCTGGCAGTAGTTTGATGCTTTTTTTACATCAGTATTTTTATACTGTACTAATGAAAACAGATGAGGAAGTTAAATGATTATCCATAGTCTAAAAGGCCAAAATTTTAAAGTAAGGAAAAGGAATTCACACAATGGTTCCAACTATGCTAAAAAGATACCTGAGACTGGAATGAAATATAAAATGCACCAAAATAATAATGACAGGAGAATGTATGGCTACGTGATATTGCTTTCCACCTTTAAATTTTCATATCATGGTTATTGTATTTTTAAAAGGAAAACAAATTATAAAGGGTTTAAGAATGAGCATGTACTTTAAACTGTAAATTAAAGTAAGTTTTTATTCAAAGCAACTTTTAAAATTACAGCATGTTTATTCTTATGCTGTTAACTCTGCCAAACTACAACTTAGCCATATGAAGCATAAAACACTTCAAAAATTTGAATGTAAACCACATTTTTAACACACCTCAAATTTTAGATGCCAATGTATTTTTCCAAATATATAGCTTATATCAAAAAAGGAACATTTTAAATATTTTCTATAGTAAATAATTGTAATAATTTCTTAAAACTTCCAATTATACAAATAAAAAATGTTTGTGAATATAACTATTATAGTTGACAAAAGCTGACAGGAGAAACAAACAAAAACTCTTACTTTTGAAGGCCTTAAATTTTATTATGTGTGAACAGGCAAGTATTTGTATTTTTTAAATTCCTACTGCATTTCCTTCTTTAGGTAAGTTCATTAAATTTCCCAAGACTGATGAAGCTTTTTATAGTTCATTTAAGTCATATTTGAGAGGAAAAATTCTGGAGAAAAATGTTGAAACCTAAACCAAGAAAATTCAGATGCTATAGTCTGTGCTCATAAGTGCTCCAAGTTAAAATTCTATATACCAGATTACAAAAAAAAATTCTTAGACCATTACAAATATAAATTCTCTTATTACAAAAAAAAAAATCCCTCAAGATTTGTAATTTACTGTACAGAGGAATTACATTTTTAAAGTATGTCCTCATCATACACATTATTTGTTACTATTATCTTTCATACTTCTGCCTCATTTCAATACATTTACATACAGCCCCTTCCCCATGGCTACATATTTTAAACTATCTGTGTACTGCAACACACTGGGATTTTGAGATAAAGAAGCCTACATTTTAGATGTTTAAACTACATCTGTAGGCTACTATTTCAATATTAAAAAAAGAGAAAAAGGCACTGATGAGCCCTTATTTCCCTTATTGTGACGTTTACTCCAATTAAGCAATCTATAAAATTACCATGCTATGCATGTTATTTAGTTTCTGCTTAAAACAAGGTAAAATGATGGAAGTTTATGCCTACATAAAGGAGGTGAACTACTCTGCTCTTCATTTTTCTATTCATGCTTCAGTACATAAAGTGGTGGTTAAAATTTTCATCTATTTTGGAAAAAATTATCTAAAACCACCACACAAGTTAACACACTTGCAGTTAAAACTATTCTGGAAGCCTACTTATTTGAGTAGCTAATATTTTCTGCAGTGTTTAACTGATAGCTAAATTTAGTGAACACAAAATAGCTTGGCATGTTATTCTGAAGTAAAGCAAGAAGGTGGCTTTATGCACTGAAAATATAAATAGGAGGCTTCCATTTGCTAATAATTCTAAACAAGCAGTACATTTAAATTTAGTGTTTGCTAACAAAAGATCTAAAACGGTTCACTACAAAACAACCCTGTAGATGTCCCTTTTATTAATAAAAATCCAAGTGCCAAATCTCATTACAGGGCCCATAATATATTTTTAAAATACCGATTACCAAGTTACCTAGACTTTGCAAGATTAATCATTCAATTTCAGCAAATGAGAAACATGAAATGTGCAAAAGTTCCCAAGTTAACAAGCTAGGGATGACAAGTGCTTTCAAACCTAAACATCATAGTGAGTTGTAAAACCTCAGAAAGATAGAATAAGACTGATTTCAATACAATTTTGAAAATTTTTGACTACTGTTCATCTTACCAAGATCCTCAAATATCTGTTTTCTTCCAAAGTCCCAAAGTTAGAAAGTCTTCTGAAAGTCAGTTTTCCATCTCTAGTCTTATTAGGCACAATATTTTGCAATTTTAAAATATATACCTTACTCACATCTTATACTTTCTGCTTGCTTCCGAGTTTACAGTATTGTTAAACATACTAATATACATTGTTAAAAATGATCTTATAAATAATCTATTTAAACCTTCTTTGGCTACATGTACCATGCTTTTTTTACCCCTATACAAGTGTCTTATTCAGAAAGTGCTTTCTGTGAGAACTGCTTCCAATGAATGCATTAAACTTGCAAGATCTAGCCTCCCACAATACGTAGTTTTCCACCCTGTACTAGAAGACCCATATTTACAAAATATTTTAAACTTTACAACAAATCTATTACCATATAAAAAAGTGCAATTCTCTCTCACCCCATATTCTGGGGCAATAACATTCTTCATACATTTCTACAGAATAGCAGCCTATGATAAGCAAATAAGGTGCTTAGCTTATGCCCAAGGATCTACTTTTTAAGTATGCTGGGCAGTACTTTTGTACAGTGGAAGAGTCAGTGTTCGGGCTACTGGCGGAGCGGTGCTCCCGTCAGGTTGGCGAGCTCGATGAGAGCGAGGGCTCCGTGCAGGCGCTCCCGCTGCTCCTGGAGACGCCGCTGCGCACCACTCTTCTCGTCGTCTTCCTCGTCAGACTGGAGATACTCCAGCGGGTCCTGCTGCTCCTGATCAGCCTTCTGAACCAGCTTTCCTTTCAAGGTAGGAGTGCGCTGCTCTCGTGTTTCCCAGTACCTGTATGAAATGCATCCACATTACTTACACGTATAGGTAAGACTCTCCAATGTTCACTTTTCTAAAAAAAAAAAAAAAGGTGGGGGGAGTGGAGGGGGTCTTTACTACGGTATTATTTTGTGTTTCAGTTTATAAAGTTACAAAGTGAATATGTTACATGTTTCCATGCTGCTGCTGCTGCTAAGTCGGGTCAGTCGTGTCCGACTCTGTGCGACCAGATAGACGGCAGCCCACCAGGCTCCTCTGTCCCTGGGATTCTCCAGGCAAGAACACTGGAGTGGGTTGCCATTTCCTTCTCCACATGTTTCCATAACATTGGGGAAAACTCAAGTTCAGGAAACTGAAGGACTTGCTTAGAATGCCACAATCAACAAACAGCAGCTCAGACTCAGCTCTTGGAGTCATGTGTTTTCGTCATTAAACTGATTTCAAGATCACATGTGAAATTGCCTAGAGTGAAAGATAGAAATAGAATAATCATAGAAGCCTATTTATCCTTTCCACAGAGGGAGAATGGCTTCTGATAGAGCTAATTATGAGAAAGTTTAAACCCACCAAAAAGAGCACAAATGGATTAATAAGGGTAACACATGGAGCTTACTCAAGAATTTAAGAGCACCATCTTTATTCTACTGCATGGTCAACTGATAACTCACAAGAGAAAATGCAAACGTTCCACCTTTTTTTGAAAACCAAAGAAAGGCATATTTAAATCACAGTACCATTACCTACAAAAATGTCCATTCATGTTCATAGCAGCTTTATTTATAACAGCCAAAACCAACATAAAGGCCCATCAAGAGGTGAATGAATAAATAATTGGAGTTACGGCCATACAACAGATTACTGCACAGCTATAAAAAGGAATGAACTTATACACTCAACAACACCATGACTCTCAAAATAATCATGCTGGTTGAAAGAAGCCAACCAAGTACATAGTGGCCGATTCCATTTGTATAAAACTCTAGAAAATGTGAATGAACTGCACAAAGAGAAAGCAGACGAGTGTTTTTGGGGGCTGGCAGTAGCAGGAAGATGCAGGCTTACATCAGTGGATTACAAAGGGACATGAGGAGGCTTGTGGAAGTGATGGGTATGCTCACTATCTTGATTTTGGTGATGGTTTCACATATATCTCCAGATGTCAAAGCACATCAAATTATGTATTTTAAATGTGTACAATTTATTGTTTGACAATTATGCCTCAATAAAGCTGTTTTTAAAATTACATACAAAAAAAAAAAAAATACAACTACCAGATTTCAGGAAACCCAGACTACTCAAACCAGAAAACTTTTGGAAATACTCAGAAATGTAAAAAGAGAAATGCAAGAAGTTCAATATGACTTCAGGGACAACTAGAAAAGGAAAACAGCAAAATATAAGCCAGCAAGATCAGCAAGGACTAGGTAAGGGCTTTGAATGCTATAATAAAGGGTTTAGACTTCATACTGAGAACCATATTAACATTTCAGAAAGACTCCTCTGGCAGCAGCATGAAATAGATTGAGAAGACTTAAGTGGCTGAATCTGAGAGTTGTTAAGGAAGTAGAATCCATAGGTTGATCACTGAGTAGATGGGAGAAAAATAAGGTAAAGACAAAGATAACTAGTTAGTTTCTGGCTTGGGCAAAATTAGATTCAATGGGGCAGTGGAGACCAGCAAGGAGGAAGAGGGAGGAAGAAAATGGTGCATTACTTGAGACAAACCCAATCTCTGCCTTTGTGGAGCTTATGATCCAGCAGGGAAGATAGTCATTGAACAAATAAATGTGTGATGGAGGTTTTCAGATAGAAAATACAATGTGTTATAAAATCATCTGTTAAGTGCACTTAACCTGATTTGTTTTGGGGGTTACGGGGTAGGTTAGGGAAGAACTTCCTGCAGTGACGTTTAATCTGAGTAAGAAATGAAGAATGAACAGAGTGGCTAAATGAAGAGAGAAGTGAGCACAAAGGGCTAGAAACTACAGTTAACAGTGCTATAGAGAGACAAGGAACCCAGGTAGCTGGAGACAGCTGTGTTCTAGAGGGAGGCAGAACCACAGAACATAATTAGGAATTCTAGAGTTTATCCTCAGTGCAGAGGAGACTAGTGAAGCTAGGGATTGCACAATCAGCTGCTGCTGGTGTGTGATGACTCCTTAAATCAAAACATCCTTACAGGAATGTTTTTATACTGGTCCCTTTGTTGCCATTAAACAAATTAAACTGGATGCTTTTGGAAATTTTACTTTGGAAAAACCTCTAGTCTCTCTCTCTCTAATAATCAACACATCACTAAATTCAATATAAAGAAAATGAAGATGGATTGTACTAATGACAAATGAAATACAATACATAAAAAAGATTATTTTCAAATGGGGTAAATCCTTGCTTTATAAAAAACTGTGGTCTGAGCACTCAGACTAATATCATACAGTAGTCTTCTACCACACACAGATCCAAATAAAACTAACAATTCTGTGCTTTAAAGAAATAAAGTGCCATTTCAAGTTATTTTCAAAAAACGTGTACAAAAGCAACTTAAACTGAGAACTGCCTAAATCCCCAGCTTCAACCCACACACTGGGCAGTGTTCCGCTGTAGACTCCAGGGAGAGCCTTACTTTGCCAACCACTCAGCGGCAGCCTGGTTGTCCACAGCCTGGGGCTTACTGAGAGCATCTGTGGGTTCCTCTCGCTTCAGCCTGGCATAAGGGTGCTTCGGACAGTGGCGGTTTGCATGGGTGAATCTGCTTAGGCAGCCTTCAAAACACAGAAGGAAACACTTTATCAGAATCTGGATATCCAGCAGACATGGAAAACGTTCAGTTTCACTGGTATCCGAAAAAAATAAAATAAGATGATGAGAGTTATCATTCTATAACTTGAGAAAAAAAAAAAAACCTTAAGCTGGTATTATCAATGCCACTGAGAGGAAGGTGTAGACGGTTCTTTCACCTCCTGGTCATTGCAATGTAAATGCATTAAACCCCAGTGGAAAGTAATTTATTAGCACAAGTTATAAAAATATTCAAAATCTCTGACCCAAGAATTTCGTTCTTGGCATCTGTCATAAAAAAATCCCAAAAGGTAAATAAAGCTTTAAATAGGAAAACAGGCCTCTCATGTTTGTTGATAACAAGCACATTTTAAAAGCAAATTAAATATTCAACATCTAACACTGAGGCAATCATTATGTACATGTGCTACGTTTGTAACAACTGATATTAATCAAGAAAACCACAGAGCAACAGAACAACACTGTACTGAATTTCAAATATAACTGTGTAAAAATGTACATAAGAAAAACAGATTAAGAAACTGGTAAAACAGTAAGTAAACACTGGAGAAAATGTTAAGAAATTACCAACAGTAGCAATGTTGAGCTGGTAAAATCCACCCTACCCCTGCCCCTCCTGAAAATTTAGACAATAATGTGCTTCCTTCAGTTTAACAGTTAAAAAGTTTAACACCAAAGTAAAAGCCTACGCTAAAGGCTGTATTTACATGAATAGTTTTCTACCGCCTACAATTGGTTATGATTTTTAATTGCCCTTTATAAAGATTTTCACCTAAAAAGAATACTTTACTTAAAAATCAATCATTTCCCAGCAATTGAGCCTGGATCACACATTAGCAACGAAATATTAAGAGGTTTGATAAAATCTCTATCAAAAATTTCACTTCCTAAAAATTCAGGCAAAAGATATTTTAACCTTTAACTCACAACTGGTTATTCCAAAAACTTAACTTCTAACACCATACCGTTTTCTGAACAAACAAAAGGTTTTTCTCCGGTGTGAAGACGCTGATGGGTTTTGAGCTGTCCACTTTGAACAAAGGCTTTTCCACAGTCTGGATAGTCACACAGATAAGGTCTCTCACCTAAGTAAACAGATGTTGTTTTATTTATGAGACAATAAGGTGGGGAGGGGGAAGGGGCAGGGAGAGAGAATCAACCTTTACATAAGTCATGACTGCAAACAATAATAAAACATGCTACAGCCTCTACAGAGCTGGAGATGAAGTGCTAAGGGCACACTTGGATAATATGAAGCAGCTGATCACTTGGAAGCACAATGTTTTCTTTAGCCCTTGAGCTTCTAGGTACCCAAGGTTCACAATCTTGGCAGTTATCATCTCAGCTTATCCCATATTTCCCCCACGTCTTAAGTCACTAGCTCTTGCTGATTATTTAAAAGGTCTCCACTGCCACCCTCCTCTGGTCAGACTGGTCACCACCCCCACCCCACCCCACCCCCACCTAGAAGGAAGCCTGGCGGGTCGCTGGTCTCTGACTCTGTATAGCACTTTTGGAGTAGATGGCACAGAGCACTTGCTTTTTCCATCCAACTACCCTCTAAAACTACCCCAAACCTTTAACAAGGTTTGCTTGTCTCCCTGAACAAGCAAAAACGGGCTGCTGACTTTTAAATGGCCCTCTAATACCTGTACTATAGCAACTGGGTTCGGGAGCAGGGTTTACCTTAACTTCCCTCCTGGAGATTCATTCCAGCCACGAGGCAGTTCCCTATCTTCTACTCCTTGAAATCCCTATCTTTCCTGCCCATTCAAATCTTCCCAATCCTGTAGGCTCCCAGTGAAACTTCTTCTACCCCCAACCCCCCCCACCTCCGAATAATTAAGTGACATATCCCCCCACTAACTTAGTATCCTATATTGTTTATGTATCATGAACTCTCCTTGTACAAAGATGAATAGCACCTTGTACTCCATTTCAATTTCTGTACACAGCACAGTGTTAGGCTAAACAAAGTGCTCAAAAAGGCTGTTGTTCAATCATAATTAAACTTATTTCCTGAATAAACATTCTTTGGTCAACAATTATACATTGGTTCTTCCAATATGACTCAAAGAACAGTAATGAGTCTTCCCTAAATTTTTTATTTAGAAATGTACTAAATGAATGTAACAGTTGGACACAAGTTAATAAACATAGACTACATTAACAGAAAAGTTTTTCTACCCTCTAAAAGCATAGACTATTAGAACTTAACTATAGCATGGAGATCTTGGGCTCAGGTCCCCGGTACACAGTGCAATAGGCGTAGAAGTATTGGGTGACACACAATGGGTCAGTGGTAGATCAGTACTGGACTCAAGCACCTTTTTATTATGCCACGTGATCTTGAATCTTGGCAACTGATTCCACACTGGCTACATGTACTCTATACCTGTGAACTGCTTATTTGGGGTTATTTCAGGCTGCTGCTGCTGCTGCTGCTAAGTCACTTCAGTCCTGTCCAACTCTGTGCGACCCCATAGACGGCAGCCCACCAGGCTCCTCTGTCCCTGAGATTCTCCAGGCAAGAATATTGGAGTGGGTAGCCATTTCCTTCTCCAATGCATGCATGCAACCCCATAGATGGCAGCCCACCAGGCTCCTCCGTCCCTGGGATTCTCCAGGCAAAAATACTGGAGTGGGTTGCCATTTCCTTCTCCATATTTCAGGCTAAGTTGGTTGAAAAAAATTCTCTGAATCAGATATGCATAAAATAATAGTTTTACTGAATGGTACCTGAATTCAAAACCTCTTGGCACCTTAGTTTATAATGATTCAAAAGTAAACCTTTACCCCTTTTCAGGGATTTAGCTAAGAACACCTATATTCTAGCATGTCATTGAACTATATCTTTTCAAAAACTAAAAGAAAAAAGAAACAGGTGATAACTGTAAAATAGTGGAACAAACAGGGGACTACAGGTTAAAAACACAAATTCTAGATCAGTACTGACCAAGAGAAATAGAATGAGAACCACTTCTAATGGCCACATTCACAAGGTAATAAAAAACAGGTAAAATTAACTTAACTATATACTTTAACTGAATACATCTAAAATTTTATCATTTCAGTTTATAATCACTATCAAAAATTATTAAGGACACTGTTTACTCTCTTTTTTTCATACTAAGTGTATTTTATACATACTGCTCATCTCAATCTGGCCTAGCCACAGTTCAAGTACTCAAGGGCCACATACGCTACTGTATTGGCCAGTATACTTCTAGGCTAAAGAGTATGAGGAGTTATAAGTCAGTGGTAATTGGGTGCTTTCGTGCCTTGGTTTCCTCATCTGTAAAACTTTTTGATGACATTGTTAGAAATATATGGCTCCTTCAGGGACCCACTTTCTCTGTGGCAAGAACAAGACCCTCTTTATCTTTTTGTTCTCTGTATGGTATTTTAAATGCAAGTATGACTTCTTCACACAAATAAAGATATATGATAGTCTTGGGATAACTACCTACAATACATTTATTTCTGAAAAATTACTTCACTTTAGATTTAATAGTAACATCAAATATCCTGATGGGACTGAGGACTCTAGACATTCTTTAAAAATTTGACTATTAGTGATTTAGGATTTGACTTACATATCAGTTTTAACAGTCAAACAGACAAAGGCATATCAAGTAAAATTTGGATAGATAGGATACAACCAAATTTAGTAATAATATTCCTGTGACAGCTACGCTAATTATCATGACAACTTTAGAAATCACATGGTATCAATGTTCAGACTATCCCTCCCCACCAAAAGAGAAGCTGACTACACAGTGCCCGCTTTTAAAATTTTACAATAAGGAAATGTGAGGCAACTAAAAAATTAATTTATAGGCCTAAACAGCAAATCAGTTTTCATTTAAGTATCACTTTTGGCATTCGCTAAAATTTGCTCAACTTACCTGTATGAGTCCTTTTGTGAGCCTGGAGTGATTTCTCCCGTGGAAACACCCTATTACAGATGTTACAACGGATTCTGCTGGATGAATGCTCTCCTTCATTTATTAAATCCCGTACAGTATCTGCTCTGGGTCTACCACGTCGGATTCCATCCTGTTAACAATTTGTAAAACATTAATATAATTTATTTGACTCTGCTCATTAAAATATAGTATCATAATCCAGGCATACTTTGTTTCAGTTCAGTCGCTCAGTCGTGTCCGACTATTTGTGACCCCATGAATTGCAGCATGCCAGGCCTCCCTGTCCATCACCAACTCCCAGAGTTTACCTAAACTCATGTCCATCAAGTCGGTGATGCCATCCAGCCATCTCATCCTCTGTCGTCCCCTTCTCCTGCCCCCAATCCCTCCCAGCAGTAGGGTCTTTTCCAATGAGTCAACTCTTTGCATGAGGTGGCCAAAGTATTGGAGTTTCAGCTTCAGCATCAGTCCTTCCAGTGAACACCCAGGACTGATCTCCTTTAGGATGGACTGGTTGAACCTCCTTGCAGTCCAAGGGACTCTCAAGAGTCTTCTCCAACACCACAGTTCAAAAGCATCAATTCTGCGGCACTCTGCCTTCTTCAGAGTCCAACTCTCACATCCATACATAACCACAGGAAAAACCATAGCCTTGACTAGACGGACCTTAGTCAGCAAAGTAATGTCTCTGCTTTTGAATATACTATCTAGGTTGGTCATAACTTTTCTTCCAAGGAGTAAGCATCTTTTAATTTCATGGCTGCAGTAACCATCTGCAGTGATTTTGGAGCCCCCAAAAATAAAGTCTGACACTATTTCCACTGTTTCCCCATCTATTTCCCATGAAGTGATGAGACCAGATGCCATGATCTTTGTTTTCTGAATGTTGAGTTTTAAGCCAACTTTTTCGCTCTCCTCTTTCACTTTCATCAAGAGACTTTTTAGCTCCTCTTCACTTTCTGCCATAAGGGTGGTGTCATCTGCATATCTGAGGTTATTGATATTTCTCCCGGAAATCCTGATTCCAGCTTGTGCTTCTTCCAGCCCAGCGTTTCTCATGATGTACTCCGCATAGAAGTTAAATAAGCAGGGTGACAACATACAGCCTTGACAGACTCCTTTTCCTATTTGGAACCAGTGTGTTGTTCTGTGTCCAGTTCTAGCTGTTGCTTTCTGACCTGAATATAGGTTTCTCAAGAGGCAGGTCAGGTGGTCTGGTATTCCCATCTCTTTCAGAGTTTTTCACAATTTATTGTGATCCACACAAATAGTGTGATCCACACTATCCACTTTGGCATAGTCAATAAAGCAGAAATAGATGTTTTTTCTGGAACTCTCTTGCTTTTTCGATGATCCAGCAGATGTTGGCAATTTGATCTCTGGTTCCTCTGCCTTTTCTAAACCAGCTTCAACATCTGGAAGTTCATGGTTCATGTACTGTTGAAGCCTGGCTTGGAGAATTTTGAACATTACTAGCACGTGAGATGAGTGCAATTGTGCAGTAGTTTGAGCATTCTTTGGCATTGCCTTTCTTTGGGATTGGAATGAAAAGCACTTTGCAGACACTGCATTTTTTACAATTGAAGGATTTGTGGCAACTCTGTGTCGTCAGATAGTAGTTAGCATTTTTTAGAAATAAACTTTTTAAAAATTATTTTCTATTGTATTTTTGGCTCCTCTGGGTCTTCATTGCTGTGTGCCGGCTTTCTGCAGTTGTGGCAAGCAGAGGTTACTCTCTCTAGTTGCAGTGTGCGGGCTTCTCATTGTGGTAGTTTCTCTCGTCGCAGTTCCTGGGCTCTAAAGCACAGGCTCAGTAGTTGTGGCACACAGGCTTAGTTGCCCCACAGCATGTGGTATCCTCCTGGACCTCGGATCAAACCCATATCCCCTGAATTGGCAGGTGGATTCTTAACCACTGGACCACCAGTGAAGCCCCATAAAGTGTTTTTTGGAAAACAAGGAGATCAAACCAGTCAATTCTAAAGGAAATCAACCCTGAATATTCACTGGACGGGCTGATGCTGGAGCTGAAGCTCCAGTACTTTGGCCACTTGCTGCAAAGAGCAGACTCCTTGGAAAAGACCCTGATGCTGGGAAAGATTGAAGGCAGGAGGAGAAGTAGGGGAACAGAGGATGAGATGGTTGGATTGTCATTGTTGTCACTGACTCAATGGACATGAGTCTGAGCAGACTCTGGGAGATACTGAAGGATAGGGAAGCCTGGAGTGCTGCAGTCCATGGGGTTGCAAAGAGTCAGACATGACTTAGCGACTGAACAACAAACATTTTTTTTTAGACATAATGCTATTGCACACTAAAGAGACTATAGTATAAACATAACTTTTTATTCACTGATACCAAAAAAGTTGTGTGACTTGCTTTATTGCAGTATTGGCTTTTCTGCAGCTGCTGCTAAGTTGCTTCAGTTGTGTCGGACTCTGTGTGACCCCATAGACGGCAGCCCACCAGGTTCCCCATCCCTGGGATTCTCCAGGCAAGAACACTGGAGTAAGTTGCCATTTCCTTCTCCAGTGCATAAAAGTGAAAAGTGAAAGTGAAGTCGCTCAGTTGTGTCTGACTCTTAGCGACCCCATGGACCGCAGCCTACCAGGCTCCTCCGCCCATGGGATTTTCCAGGCAAGAGTCCTGGAGTGGGGTGCCATCGCCTTCTCCATTTACTGCAGCAGTCTAGGACTAAACCCACAGAATCTCAAAGGTGTGCCTGTAAATAACCATTTAATACCTTTCTTCAGTGACATGGCAGAGTAGGTAGTTTCACTCCCCCAAATCACTGAAAAATCAAGCAAAAACTATCAAAATCAGCTTTGTCACAACTCCAGAAAATAATCAGAAATTTACAGCAACTCAGCCAACAATAACTCAAGAAACTGGCAATGTAGAACTGTAGGAAAGTTGCGTAGCACATTTAACAGCTCCTTGCCCCACCCTCTCCTCACAGTGGTCTTTGAAGATAGTTGTGTTCATTCTCAGTGTAGGATCCCAGTCCCTGGTCCAAGAGAGAAGACTTTATATTCTGAAAGAATTGTGTTTGTCTGTTTTCCCTAGCCTGGGGGCTACCTGAAGCTCTGACTAACTTAAAACTCTCTCTGGGCAGAAAAGTGGCTACATGGAGGGCATCTCTCAAAAACCTGGTAAGGCCAATAACAACTTACTGCCACCTGGGGAAAAAGATTTCAACTAAGGCACACAGACACACCAAAAGCCTAGGAGGAAAAGCTGGGGAGATAATTTCTTTGGTAAATTAGGGCATTGAAAAGTGCCCACATATCCTAAAGGGAGGAATTTAGGAAGCCACATACTTACCCAGCACAGGAATCATATTCAGAAAAGATCTGAAAAGAAGCAAAGCTTTCACTTCTGACTGATTTTTAGGCTCAGCACAAGCACGAAATGAAGGTTAAAATAGAACTGTAAACAGTCTGGCTAAGTATATAGGGAGAGCTACAGCACAGAACCATTCTGCAAAGTTAAAGGGTTTTACTTTTTAACTCTTTGTCTTTCTCCTCCCCCCACCCCCTGCCGCACCACCCCCCACCGCCCCACCCCCCGTTTGGTTCCAAGCACTCAAGAAAATCTCAAAATATGAGCTGATCTTAAGCTAAAGAAACAGACTTCAGAAAACAAATGCAACAAGAGTTTACAAAAATATTTTAGAAAAGTCACCAAACAACTACAGCCACAGAACACAACTAAAACAAACTCTGAGGAGAGAGAATTTGATTTCCAGAGCTACTACTTCATTATATTCAAAACACCCAGTTTTCAACAATATACCACAAAGCATGCAAAGAAAAAAAAATATGACCCATGCATAAGAGTTAATTTTTCCTACAAGGAAGCAGACCTTGGGCTTACTAGACAAAGAAGTTAAATAAACTGTCTTAAATACATTGAAAAAGGTAATAGAAACCATGGACAAAGAACAAAAGAAAACCAGGAGAACTCGGTTTCGACAGAGAATATCAATAAAGGAACAAATTATGTTTAAAATATAGAAATTCTAGAACTAAAAAATACAACAACTGAAATGAAAAAAATTCACTCCAGAGTCTTAATGGCAGATTTGAACTGGCAGGAGGAAAGAACCAGCAAATTTAAAAATAAGCCAACTATTTTTAATCCAGTCTGAGGAACAGACGAAGAACGAACAGGGCCTAAGGCACCAGTAAGATATCAAGTGTCTTATGGGCCCATTTGGGCTGCTAAAACAAAATACTACACACTGGGTAACTTATAAATAACAGAAATTTATTTCTCACAGTTCTCATGGTTGTAAAGTCCAAGATTAAGGTGCCGGCATGGTCAGGGGAGGGACTACTTCCTGGTTCACAGCCAGTGCCTTCTTGGTGCGAGCTCACATGGTAGAAGCGGGCAAGAGAGCTCTCCAGGGCTTCTTTCATAACGGCTTTAAATCTGTTTATGAGGGCTCCACCTCCATGACCTAACCACCTCCCAAAGGCCCCATCTCCTAACACCATCATTTTGGGGGTCAGGATCTCAACACACAAATTTAGGGGGACACCTTAGCATTAAGCTTATCAACACACACACAATCAGAGATCCAGAGGCAAGAGAAAATAGGGCAGAAAGAATATTTAAAGAAATAATGGCTGCAAACTTCCCAAAGTTGATAAGATACAAGTCTAAACCCCCAAGAAGGTCAATCAACTTCTATAATAAACACAAAGAGAGATGCAAAGGGAGACATAATCAAACAATCAGAAGACAAGACTCTGGAAGCAGTTTTTGTCAGTTTTTATTATGCCTACAAACAGCTGATTTCTCAGGAGAAATTGTACAAATCAGTGGGATGGTATCTTTAAACTGCTGAAAGGAAAAAAAATCAAACAATAATCTTATATTCAACAAAACTATTGTTAAAAAATGAAGATATTAAGCATTCCGAGATAAACGCTAAGAGTTCATTGCTAGCAGATCTGCCCTACAATAAATCTGAAGGGAGTTAATTCTTCAGGCAAAAATGAAAGGACACTAGACAATAACTCAAAGCCATACAAAGAAATAAACACCACCAGGTAACTACCTAAGCTAGAAGTATTGTAGTTTGGGCTTATAACATCTCTCTTCTGACCTATATAAAAGGCAAACGACAAGTGTATTAAAAAAGATAATAAATCTTTGTTACTATGAACACAATATAAGGTGTAATTGTGGCAACAATAACAAAAATGGAGAGAAACAGAAATATATGGGAGCAGAACTTTTGTATACTATTGGAACTAAGGTGATATTAATTGAAAATAGATTTTTTTTCACATTTTTAAGAAGTTAAGCAAAATTCCCAGGGTCATCACTAAAAAGGAGAAAGGAATGAAAAGAATACCAGAAAAGGAAACAAGAAAGGAAAGAAAACGATAAACCACAAAAAACTCAAACACAAAAGGAGGCAGTAATGGAGGAATTCATAAATATAATAGGTATAAGACATATAGAAAACAAAAGGGGAGTAGTCTTCCTTATAAGTAATCACTTTAAATGTAAATTGATTAAATTCTATAAATAAAAAGCACAGATTGGCAGAATGGATTTTTTTTTTAAATGAGCCAACTATATGCTATCAACAAGAAACTCACCTTAGAGCCAAAAACATAAAAAGGTTAAAAGTGAAAGGATGAAAAAGAGAACAGTTATAAACACATGCATACCTAACAACAGAGCTCCAAAGATGTATGAAGCAAAAACTGGCAGAACTGAAAATAGAATGAGATAGTTCAAAAATAACTGGAGATTTTCACTTTCAATTAATGGATAGGACAACTAGACAGATCAACAAGATATAGAAGACTTGAACAACACTATAAACCAACTACACCTAACAGACATACGCAGAACATTTCACACAAAAACAGAAAAATACCCATTTTTTTCTCAAGTGCACATGCAGCATTTCCCAAGACAGACCATCTGTTGCGCCCAAAGCAAGTATCAGTCAATTTTAAAAGACTGAAATCATCCAAAGCATCTTCTCTGACACACATGGAATGAAGCTATAAACCGGTAACAGAAAGAAAACTGGAAAGCACATAAAATATGTGGCAATTAAACACTCTTAAATAGCCAGTGGGTCAAAGAAGAGATCATATACACAGGTTCAATGCAATCCATACTAAAATCCCAAAGGTCTTTGCAGAAATGGAAAAAGCAACCCTCTACTCATGGAACTGCAAGAGGCTCCAAGTAGGCAAAACAATATTTTAAAAGAACAAAGCAGGAGGACTCACACAAAACCTATTGCAAAGCAATGGAAATTAAGATAGTGTGGTACTGGTGTAAGGATAGACATAGGCCAATGAAATGCAATTGAGAGGCAAGAAATAAAGCTTTATTCTATGGCCAACTGATTTTCAACATGGGTGCCAAGAACACTCAATGGGGAAAGAACAGCTCTTCAATGAACAGTTCTTAGATAACTGGATTTCTTCCTGCAAAAGAATGAAGTTGTACCTCACACAATATATCAAAAATTAACTCAAAACGCATCACACCAAAATGTGAGAGCTGAAACTTTAAAACTCTTACCAAAAAAAAAAGGGGGAGGGATAGATAAACATTCATGACCTCAGATTTGGGCACTGGATTCTTAGATGTGGCACCAATAGCATAAGCAACCAAAGAATACACAAACTGGACTTAAAATTAAAAACATTTGCATGTCAAAAGACATTATCAAGAAAGTGAAAAGACAACCTAGAGAATGGGATACAATATGTTGCAAATCTTTTATCTGATAGGTTTCAGTATCTAGAATATATAAAGAACTTTTGCAGCACAACAGAAAGAAAACTCAAATAAAAAAAGGGCAAAGGACTTGAATAGACATTTCTCCAAAGCAGTTATATTGATACATATGGCCAGCAAGGTCTTGGAAATACAAATCAAAATCACAGTTGAGGTTAATTATACCTCAGTAAAGCCTGAAGAGAAAAAAATTAATTAAAAAAAAATCACAGTGAAATATTATTTCACATCAACTTAATCATACTAAAAAAAAAAAAAAAAACAGGAACATAAGTAGGAAATAAGGTGATTTTTGGTATGAATGTGGAGAAACTGGAAACTTCTGCTGGTGGGAATGTAAAGTGGTTCAGCCATTGTGGAAGAGACTGACAGTGTGATACACTATCATGTATGTACATATACACATACAATGGAATGTTATTCAGTCATAGAAACAGTCATACATGCTACATGGTGGATGACCCTCAGAAAACAGTATACTAAATAAAAGAAGTCAGACACAGAAGGCCCACATGTTGTATGATCCATGTTATAAGATGTCCAGACAGAAAACAGTTGGTGTTTTCCCGAAACTGCATACAGAGGGGGAAAGGGAGTGGCTAAATACTGAATAAGCAACTTTCTTTGGGGGTGATGAAAATGTTTTGAAGCTTGATATAGGTGGCAGTTTCACAAGCTTGTGAATTACTGTCAGTGAATTACAATTTAAGATGGTCAATTTTATGTTATGTAAATGTCAGCTCAATTAAAAAAAAAAACTAAAGAGCTCAGAACATACTATGGCCTTTAGTTAATAATGTATCAATTTGGTTCATTAATTACAATGAATGTGAGACTTCCCTAGGGATCCAGTGGCTGAGATTCTGCACTCCCAATGCAGGGGGCCCAGATTTGATCCCTGGATTGGAGAAGGAAATGGAAACCCACTCCAGTGTTCTTGCCTGGAGAATCCCAGGGACAGGGGAGCCTGGTGGGCTGCCGTCTATGGGGTTGCACAGAGTCGGACACGACTGAAACGACTTAGCAGCAGCAGCAGCAGGGAATAAGATGCCACAGGCCACAAATGAGACCTGGTGTAGCAAAATACATAAAAATATATTAAGCACAACATGTATCAAAATGGTGTAAGATATTGGCAATACAGCAGACTGGGTACATGCTTTATGGGACCTCCCTGTATTGTCTTAACATTTCTAGGTATCTAAAACTAACCAACAATAAGCATTTACTTGAAAAAAAAAAAAAAAAAAAAGCTTTCTTCCCAGGTAAGTTACATTTTTACACGTATAAGTTATATATAAAAAATAACACCTACATCCAAACTGAAGATGTTTTTACTGCTTTCCATATAAAAACCTAAAGTCTTCCCAAAGCTTAAAAACATCACCTGAAACCTTGATAATAAGCAAGATTCCCTTCAGTCAATGTTCACCTTGAAAGAAAAGCATAATCTCAATATGGATGAGTATCTTATAGGATAAATCATGTCTTATAGGATAAATTCATAGATATTAAAACCTACTTTCCCAACAGCTTAGAGATGGAAGCAACCTAAATGTCCACTGACAAATGAATGGACAAAGGAAACGTGATATTTTCTTATTATTCAGCCTTAAAAAAGGCAATTCTGTCATATGCTACAACATGGATGAACATTAAGGACATTATTCCAAGTGAAATAAGTCACAAAAAGATAAATACTACATGATTCCACTTATATGAGGTATCTAAAGAGTTTCAAAACCCTTAAAACAGAAGCAGAATGGTGGTTGTCAGGATCCAGAATGGAGAAAATGGGAGCTGGATGGGTAGTTTCAGTTTCACAAGATAAAAAAGTTCTTGAGTTCTATTATGACACTGTTCATATAGTTAATACTTTAAAATGGTTAAGTTGGTAAATTTTTTGTTTTTTCCTTTTTGCCACAAAAGTGAGAAAAGAAAAAAGGAATGTAAGAAAGCACTGTGGCAGATTATTAACATTGTTAAAATATTCACTGCCCCTCCCTCCTATCAGCCCCATGGAGGCCAACTTGGCCATATGGCTTTGCTTTGACCAATAAAACATGAATGGAAATTACATGTGTGACCTCTGAGCAAAAGGTTTACAAGCCATCACAAGGTTCTACCATCTCTCTGCTCCACCTTAAGACTCACATGTCCCAGGTAGGGAACATTCCCTTCTAGGTCCCAGAATGAACAGTGTAAAGAGCACCCTCACAAGACGCATAATACAAGCTTTGCATAGGTTGAGTTTGAGATTTTGAGGTTGTATTCTGCAGCATGGTTTAGCCTAAGCTAACTGACTCAGGTACATTGTTAATATATAATTTGTTGATGGGATAAAGATCTCATCCATTCTCGACAATAACTGTATAAATTGTTGCCGGTTATGGTATCATGGGGCTTCCCTGATAGCTCAGCTGGTAAAGAATCTGCCTGCAATGTGGGAGACCTGGGTTCAATCCCTGGGTTGGGAAGACTCCCTGGAGAAGGGAATGGCTACCCACTCCAGAATTCTGGCCTGGAGAATTCCATGGACTGTAGTCTGTGGGGTCTCAAAGAGTCAGACATGACTGACCAACCTTCACTTCACTTCATGGTATCATAAATAATTGTTTTAAATATTGTTTTAAGTGCAAAATAAACACACCATCTATGATCCATTAAAAATCACAGGTGATTGGTTCTGTTAAGAAAGAAATGGACATGAAATAAGGTTAATTCAAAACTTTAGTGATTCAGCTCTGCCACAGCAAAAAGGATCATTTCCCTACTATTTTTTAAATACATAAAATATACTATTCACTGTACTACAATTTGAAATAACTGATTTAGTATCAAATAACTAAACTATTTAATATCAAAATTTTAAGATTACCCATTATTATTTTGTTTCTGGTTAAAAAAAAATTAACAAGCATGTTTCACAGTGGGGGAACATTTTTTGTTTAAGTTAACTATTTATTTGGCTGCTTCCCAGTAACTCTAAGATCTTGTCTCAGCTATAAACCACATGTTCATTTTCCAAATGAGAAATAGAGCTGAAAAATGCAACATAATCCAACATCTCAGTGATATGCAGGTAAAGCTTCACTAAGTGTATTCTTTTAGCTAAGAAAATTAAGCAAGGCAAGTAATCATCTGATACCCTAAATAAATGAAAAAAAAAAAGCATATTTTAACCATATATACAAAAATGTCACTCTAAGAAAACACTTTTCATTTCAGCCTTAGCAATTAAAAACAAAAGCATGTTTCTATGTACATTTTGACAATAATGAAATGTTAACTCATTAGTGACTAAGTATACTTGTAGTTTTAGAGACAAACCTTGTCAAGACTGCTTGATGATCTGCAAAAATAATAATAATAAATAAAGAATTAGAAACTCTAACATATCTTATTGCTGCTGCTGCTGCTAAGTCACTTCAGTCGTGTCTGACTCTGTGTGACCCGATAGACGGCAGCCCAACAGGCTCCGCTGTCCCTGGGATTCTCCAAGCAAGAACACTGGAGTGGGTTGCCATTTCCTTCTCTAATGCATGAAAGTGAAAAGTGAAAGTGAAGTCGCTCAGTAGCATCCGACTCCTAGCGACCCTATGGACTGCAGCCCATCAGGCTCCTCCGTCCATGGGATTTTCCAGACAAGTGTACTGGAGTGGGGTGCCATTGCCTTCTCTGAAAAATGTTTGCACATCTCAGCAATTTTAATTTTTAAAACAATCCCAATACCACCAGAAGGTAGTGATTTTAAAATGTTTTCTAAAATATGTCACAATGTTTTATTTTCAAACATCAATAACTTTTAAAAGTTATTTAATAAAGTTTGAGTTATTTCTCACGATACTTAGAATAATATACACAACTTTAGAAAAAGTTATATTTAAATTTGATGTTCACATGATTACTAAAAAAACTAAAAATTCTTGACACATTTTTACAAAGCAAAATTCGAATAAAGTATACAAACAACCTAGAAGGAAAAGAAAAAAGTATACAAACAACCTGGAAGGAAAAGAAAAACAGTTTTTGGTGAAAGAGGTGTACACCTTCTTCTTTTTATGAGAAAATGTAAATAGATCTTATTTCCCTTTTCCAATTCAGATTTGATCCAAATTTCCTGTGGCTCACATATCTGCTTCCTAACGCTATCCGTTACTTTGACTTATCCTGACAACTTTACAAGTCTTAATTTGTATCTATCTATTGTGGAAAATTCTGAAAGAGATGGGAATACCAGACCAGCTGACCTGCCTCTTGAGAAACCTATATGCAGATCAGGAAGCAACAGTTAGAACTGGACATGGAACAACAGACTGGTTCCAAATAGGAAAAGGAGTCTGTCAAGGCTGTATATTGTCACCCTGCTTATTTAACTTCTATGCAGAGTACATTATGAGAAACACTGGGCTGGAAGAAGCACAAGCTGGAATCAAGATTGCTGGGAAAAATATCAATAACCTCAGATATGCAGATAACACCACCCTTATGGCAGGAGGTGAAGAGGAACTAAAAAGCCTCTTGATGAGAGTGAAAGTGGAGAGTGAAAAAGTTGGCTTAAAGCTCAACATTCAGAAAACTAAGATCATGGCATCTGGTCCCATCACTTCATGGGAAATAGCTGGGGAAACAGTGGAAAGAGTAAGAGACTTTATTTTGGGGGACTCCAAAATCACTGCAGATGTTGATTGCAGCCATGAAATTAAAAGACACTTACTCCTTGGAAGGAAAGTTATGACCTACCTAGATAGCATATTAAAAAGCAGAGACATCGCCAACAAAGGTCCGTCTAGTCAAGGCTATGGTTTTCCAGTGGACATGTATGGATGTGAGAGTTGGACTGTGAAGAAAGCTGAGTGCAGAAGAATTGATGGTTTTGAACTGTGGTGTTGGAGAAGACTCTTGAGAGTCCTTTGGACTGCAAGGAGATCCAACCAATCTATCCTAAAGGAGATCAGTCCTGGGTGTTCATTGGAAGGACTGATGCTGAAGCTGAAGCTCCAATACTTTGGCCACCTCATGCGAAGAGTTGACTCACTGGAAAAGACTCTGATGCTGGGAGGGATTGGGGGCAGGAGAAGAAGGGGACGACAGAGGATGGGATGGCTGGATGGCATCACTGACTCGATGGACATGAGTCTGGGTAAACTCCGGGAGATGGTGATGGACAGGGAGGCCTGGCATGCTGCAATTCATGAGGTCGCACAGTTGGGACACAACTGAGCGACTGAACTGACTGACTGACTGCATGAATTTTCATAAAGCACCTCAATTGAGATACCATTCTGAATAGTGTATTTTATAAGTCTACTTGCATCTTCTTTTTTGGGGGGGTGCACTGGGTGTTCGTTGCTGCATGCAGGCTTTGTCTAGTTGCAATAAGAAGGGGCTGCTCTCTAGTTGCGGTGCATGGGCTTCTTATTACACTGGTTTCTCCTGTTGCAGAGCACAGGCTCTTGTAGAGGATGCAGGCTTCAGTGTTGTGGTGCATGGGCTTAGTTTCCCTGCTGCATGTGGAATCTTCCTGGACTAGGGATTGATCCCAAGTTTCCTGCACTGGCAGGCGAGTTCTTAACCACTGGACCACCAAGAAAGTCCATTTTTCCTTTTCCTTTTTTGGACAAGCCATCCAGCATACAGGATCTCAGTTCCCCCACCAGGAGTTGACCAGGGATCAAACCCATGCTCCCTACAGTGGAAGCACAGAGTCCTAACCACTGGACTACCAGGAAATTTCCTACTTGAATCTTAATATTAAGGAAAAAAAAAAAAAAAACCCTAAAATCAACTCACAGAAGCAGTATCATGTAGGGATTAAGAGTAAGAGCTCTAAAAGGTTCCAATCAGTTCTGCTGTTTATCATACGATGTTAACTCAACTTTGGCGACTTCTCTAATTCCTTTTTCATCAGATAAACAAGGTAAATGGATTAAAAAATTCAAAACAATCAACACAAAGTCTGGTGGTTTGCTCTACAAGGCAATGAATAATAAATAGTGGCTACTGTGTTGATAAAACATGTTAATACGATGTTATGTTTAAATACGGTGGTGATCAAAACTACTGGCTACTACAAGACTGTGGGCTACTACAAGGCTAAGTACAGTCTAGATGTTTAAAATGATCTGTGATAGAAAGGTGAAACAGGATAGGTAGCTGGCAGGTCTTGAAGGGTAAATCTGAGGATGTGCAGAGAAGTCAAACTACACAGGTCCCACAGTGGAAAAATAACTTCATGAATGCAATGTGAGTAAAGGGCACAAGCTATCGAGGCTTGGAATATCCTTTGGCAGGGGAATATTAGACCTGCTCCCTTCCCTCCCAGAATTCTACAACCTGGGGAGAGTCAGTGCTAATATATAACTGTATCCCAAAAGTGCTAAACAATCTTGTGATGAGGGGCCAAAATAAGCTGGCAGAAGATGGATATTTTCCCCACAGGCAGGGGAGGCAAAAATTGGGCAGCAACAAACAAAAAAGCAAGGACTGAGATGCTGAAGGGAGATACCTCCCTTCCCAGCAGTGATAACAAATAGTGAATGAATACAAATGTTCTCAAACCCATAGCCGTTATTGCCTCTTACCCAAATACTGAGAGAAGGGGGCCGGGGGGAGGGGGCCAGAGGGAAGCATGCTATTGGCACCAACTATATCTCAGACTTGTCTTCCATCTTCCCAAAACGTAAGCAGATTCAGCCACTATGATTCACTCATGCATGTGGAGATAAAAGAACTATGAGTTCTTTAGAAAAGCAAAACAAAAGAATTAGACTAAAACTAAAGAATGTACTGATCATAAATCAAACTAGGTAACTTCCTTAAAACAAAGTATATTCCAGACCTTCCCCCAGCAGGATGGAGACGCTAAATGAATGAATTTTTTGGAGCTGTATTTGGATTCTTCACTGATAAAAGGATCAACTTGTCTAACAATTTATGAAACAGTTATAGTATGAAGGACTGTGAGGAGGGAAAAAAGTAACATGTATAAGAGCTTTTTACATGCTTTTCATTAACTTGTACTATATTTTACCTCTGATAAATAGACAAAGTAAAAATAAAATTCAAACTCATGCATTATTAAGAACTTTTTTAAAAAGATTTATGTGAAGATAAAACTGTTTGGGGCCAAAAATCCAAACCAAACAAACAAACAAAAAAACCCCATACCTATAGAATTTCATTTATCTATGATAACATCAACCTCCTTGGACAATCCAAAATTAGATTCAGTTATAATCAGGAATAAAATAATAGATGCAAACTCTTCTACAAGTAAATTATGCATATATGTCTTTATGTTGCTTAACTATATAACCTACTATATGTTTTTATCAAGTGCTAAACACCTAAATATATTAATATGAAAAAATATCTAGGATACCCAGCCAGCTTATTAAGGGCTATTTAGAGACAGCACACTGTGATCGCTCACTTCACAAATTCAGCACTAATATAAATATTTCTACTACTTCTTTTAAATTTTTACTGAAGTATAGCTTTAAGAGTTGAAGTGTGTCAAGACATATAGCTGTATAATTACAGTTCTTTAATAACAATGCAATTAGTAACAAAGTGTACCAATTTCCTCAGGGCTCAACAAAGAGTTTCAATATCTTTGCTACTGTGTGTAAAATGATGACCAACTTGTTTCCATTTATACAGTATTTGCCAATATAGATGTACTTATCCACAATGTGATTTATCTTTAACAAACTGCTTATCTTATATAGCCACTTAACTAATAGAACTTGAATGCTAAACTTGTATCAGCACTACTCATTACACAAGTACTTTTCTGTTACTGTTTAGTAGCTAACTCCTGTCCGACTCTGTGACCCCATGGACTGAACCCCCGAGGCTCCGCTGGTCATGGGATTTCCCAGGCAACAATACTGGAGTGTGTTGCCATCTCCTTCTCCAGGGGGTCTTCCTCCGAAGGATGGAACCCGCGTCTCCTGCGTTAGCAGGCGGATTCTTTACCACTGAGCCACCATGGAAGCCCTGCTTCAGAACCTGGAGCCACAAAAACGCGTCTATCCTATCAGCATGCCTGCTACCTAGCTGTGTACCTTGGGGAGCTCCCTTCACCAATACCTCTAAGTATGAATTGCCTGATCCGTAAATTGTAGGCTTGACTCCTTCCCGGCTCTAAAACAGACTGAGTCTCCAAGCAATTTGAAGTCGGTGACAACAGCGTCCGATTCCACTCTGTGCTCCCAGAATCTAGCAAAGTTGTACGCTTACTTAGTACAACTGGGAGCTGAGTAAGATTCCCCTAAGTCCCTTCTTGTTCTTCGGCCGTCTCTGCAAAGCATCTTTAGCACGGTCGTGGTGTCCGCAGTGATGAAGCAGAAACGGCGCAACCTCTCCCTTCCTGCACCCAGAGGAACAGTTGAAGGCCTGCAGCCCCTTCTCGCCCTCTCCCGCCAGAGAGGACTCAGCGGTGGGCCGAATGGCTGACAAAGCGGGCTGACCATTCCGGTCTGTGACCCCCCCCCAGGCCGCGTTCCCGCCCACTGCACCTGCTGGCCAGCGGCTTCTGTTCCGCTGGGCCTCCCCAATCCCCTGCCGAAGTCACATGACTGAAGTCCAGTCCCGCCCCCGAGTCAGGGGGCCAGATTTTTGGCGCGCGGCAGTGACGTCAGCGTCCTGTCACCCGCCCCCGCCCGCCCCCGCCGCAGCCAAAGAGACCTCGCGTTTTTAACTCGGCCCCGCCCCGCCCGCCGAGTCCGCGGGCGCTGCTGGCCCCGCTGCGCCGTTAACGGGCCTCGACTGCCCCGCGCCCCGCCCGCCCGCGCCACTTACCTTGAGGTGGCCGCTGTCAGGGCTGCTCGCCTCCTCCTCGTCTTCACCTCCCGAGGCGGCGGCGGCCGAGACGGTGGGCGGCGGCGCGCCCCGTCCGCGAAGCCCCAGGTGCTCGGCGGTGGCGGCGGCGGCAGGCAAGGCAGCTGAGGCTGCGCCCCCGGAGGCTCCGGGGCTGAGCGTCACGTTGTGCGCGTTCTCGCCCCAGCGCCACGGGTACACCATGAAGTCGCTGAAGCCAGGGCTGGTGGGGATGAGCGGTGGCGGCGGCTCTGGCTCCCCTCCGCCGCCGCATGTGGGCTTGATCGGGGTCGTCCTGATGACCGACACCAGCACCCGCTTCGGGGAGTCCTGGCAGAAGATGACGGGCGGCGGCTGAGGGGCGTTGTCCGCCATCTGCGCCTCCACACCCCGGATCATTGCCTGGCCCGGATCCGCAGCTCCGGCGGCCGTGGGCCGCACTCCCCGAGCCCGGGTCTGGTCCTTGCTCCGCTCGCCGGCGCTGCTCCGAGTTGCTGGCTCTCAGTCTTGCCGGCTCTCAGTCCCGCCGGCTCATGGCAGGCGGACGTTTCCTGGAACTCTCCTGCGCTGCGGCCAGTGAAGGAACAGAACGGCTCGGCCGGACCAGACGGTCAGGGCTGGACCCCCAACCCTTGGGTCAAACCCGCTCTCCGCTGTTTGTACTCTCCAATGCAGGCTGCAGCTGCGGGAAGCAGGGACGGCTTGCCTTTGCGATGACAGGGAAGCTGGACGCGCGGCGCCGAGCCCCCGAAAATAACAACCTGCCGCCGGGGTCCCTACTCCTGTTTTTCCCGCGTTACATTTCGCGCCTGGGCGGAACCAATCACCGCAAGGCCCCTGCCCGCTGGCCGCAGCGGCGAGTGACAGGACGCGCGAGCCAATGGCCGGGCCTGGACTTCTTTCTAGCCAGACCGGGGCGGAGCCGGACCTGCGCGCGGGTCCTTCCTGCCATGCTATTGGCCGCCGCTCTTGTATTTTTTTTTCTTCCAGAGGAGCCAACAGCGTTCGAAACTCCAGGGGAGCGCGCGACGTCGGCACTCACCCAGACACACCCTCCGGGAGCCCCGCCCCTGCTGTCCCTCTGCGCGGGTTGTCGAGGTTGGCGACGAGTGGGGGTGACGGGCAGGGGCAAGCGACAAGAGGGTTGCTGATTGGAGAGGTATCGGTGACGGGGCGGGCTAGGGGCGGTCGTTGGCCGGCGGGGGCTGGCGTCTGCCCACCCCACCCGCCTGTGGCTGTTGGGCTGTAGTTCCCGCGCGGCTGCGAATTTAAAGGGCTGGGGCCCGCGCCGCCCTCCCGGTCCTTAGCTCCCGCCACCCGCTCAAGAAGGACCAAGGCCTTCCTACTGTAGTTTCTAGTAGACACCAAGAAGTGTGTAGTTTCTTAATGATTCCCGTCTGCCCAGCTATTGGACTCGCTGTGAGTGGACCCAATCCGCGCCCCTGACTCGCCCCAAGACTGAGGTGGGCATCAGTCCTAGCCTTCGCCTCCTCGGGCGTCGGTTTCCCATCTGTGCTAAGTAGGATAGTTAAGGAAGTCATCTCTGAGTGCCCTGTGTACTGTTCGCGCCTCGGAGAGACACGAACGCAGGCGAGTGTCCATTCTCACACTCGGGACGGATGCCCCAAAGACACCAGAGGACTCCCCGCCCTCCTGCCGCGGATCCAAACCCAGTCTAGGGCTGCCCCTTCATCCCCCATCTGGAATGGTGTGGAACTGTGGATGCCCCGGAGGGTTCCGGTCATTCCAGACCCCACTCGGCACCCAAGGGATCTTGATTGACAGGAATCAAAAGTCTGACAGTCAACATCCGCCCCCACCCCACCCCTGTCAGGAGCACTTTGGTGCTCAGAAAGGGATGGGGCAAAATGGAATGTCCAGGCTCGTATTCACTAGAATGTGAAAGAAGTGACTGTCTTGTTTTGTTCTTTGCTGTATTGCCAGGGCCAAGCCTGACTTGTTTTAGACTTTCAATAAATATTTGTTGAATAAATGATTTCCTTGTAGCTCAGTCGGTAAAGACTCTGCCTACAGTGCAGGAGACCCGGGTTCGATCCCTGGGTTGGGAAGATCCCCTGGAGGAGGAAATGGCAACCCATTCCAGTATCCTTGCCTGGAAAATCTCATGGACAGAGGAGCCTGGTGTCTGCAGTCCATGGGGTCGCAAAGAGTCAGGCACGACTGAGCGACTAACACTAATTAGAACAGGACTGCATAATAGATAGCTGAGTATTCTCTCCCTCTCTGCCCTCCACCCCCAATACACACACAGACATCTGTCCCATAAGTGTTTAAAAACAAGTACAACTTTTATAAACAACTTCTAAGATACATTTTAAAGTGATTTTTTAAAAAATATGGAATAGTGTGATTTTTTTTCACATAGTTTAAAAGGTGAGGGGAAATGTATACACTTTAGCTTTTAAATATACAAAGTACCTCTAGCAAGGTACACAAGAAACTGATACATTAGTTGACCCCAAGGAGGGGAATTGTGTAACTTGGAAACAGAAATGGAAAGATTTCAGAAGATACAACATATAATTCTGTATCTTCTGAAATTTGAAGCAAGTGAAAATATCTTTTTAGTAAAAAAAATAGTATGTATGTACCATTTCCTGGAGGCTTACTGTATTAATAGCATATATCTACTGATAAGGTGGATGAATGCTTCTCTCCCATTCTACTGTTCTCAACAATTCTGTGAGGTAGGCATTACTATTCCCACTTTATAGATGAGGAAATTTGAGGCTCATCCAAATTCACCTAACTTGATAAAAATACCTTGTAAGGATGGCTCTGAAAACCACCTATGGTTTATACTCCCTTAGCATCTGCTGAACAAAAGGAAGTGGCTGAAAACTGTGGGTCTCATATTTCTGAGATTGCCTCCACCCCCTGCCACATTTCCTTTTTTTAAAGATTTATTTTTTGGTTATGCTGGGTCTTTGTTGCTGCATGTAGGCTTTCACTAGTTGAAGTGAGTGGGCTCTAGAGCACAGACTCAGCAGTTGGTGCAGGGGCTTAGTTGCCCCAAGGCATATCGGATCTTCCTGAGTCAGGGATCCAACCAGTATCCCCTGCATTGGTAGGCAGATTCCTAACCACTGAACCACCAGGGAACCCCCCTGCCACACACACACACATTTATGAGACCTATTTCTCAAGTCTAAAACCTTTAGGTTTTCTTTAGAGATTAAAACCAACTTGACATTTTAATAAATAGGTGATATGGAAAGATGAAAGTTTATCTCTCATTTTACTTAATAAACACTCATTTTGTTTTTACAATTTTATGCCAAGTGACTGTACCAGATACTTCTGAATCCATCATAAGGAAAATACAATTCATCTATTTTATACTTGAAAAACAGTGAAAAGTAAAAAGTGATAATTCCAACTTGGACTCAAATTACCGGTTGAGCAAGATCCAGCAGATTAAGGACCAGCCAATAGTTACTGTTTAACAAGGCCCAGAGTGTGAGATGAGTCATTCAGAACCGAGACACTAACTTTCTGCTTCTAAAAATTATTCTTCATCAACAGTAACCTGGCAACTCCACTTGCTCTCTGCCACAAGAGAATGAAAGGCATGCCAGGAATTTGTGAACTGGGCAGAGGGTGATTCCAGGAGCAGAGCTGAGGACATGCAAGATCTGCTTGTTTGGCTCCATTTCCCTGCAACTAGGAAGCTTTCTGAAGTGTGCAGATCATATTTCTGATGTCTTTGTTTTGCCCTAGTCAAAGTGTAAATACTAAAATTGAGAATACTGAGACTCAGAGTACTAAAATTCATCTAAGGATACTTGCTATATTATTACAGTAGTCTTTCCAATTGTTTAAAATGTAGACCTCTTCTGGTAAATATATATACCTCAAACACTCTTTTTAAAATATGCTTAATGGTTTCAAGATAAAATCTGAGTAAAACAAAGCAAGGATTTTTTTTTTTTTTTTCACTTTGAAAACAGTATGAAAGCATTTGGAGCTGCTTCACTGCTACAATATCTTCCTATGTGAGAGGCTGAACATAACATAGATCCTGTTAAGTGATTTGTCTTCACAGCTAAAAGTGCATATAAAACAGCTGTGCAAATAAATGTAGATGAAATGGGATAAAAATGCCTGATCACTTGTTTTGACATAAACAGGAAAATATTTTACTGTAAAAATTCTCCAAAATAATTTTCTCAGTGTTCTAGTTGGCAACAAACTCAAATTTGAGTTCCACAAAGTCCTCTTAAAATGAATGAAACCTCGGAGGAAATGATTCCCTGCAATATATCAGTGGGGTTTTTAAGCTCTAACAACAGGAAATTATCTACATAGACCATATCTACATATCTTTCTTCAAAAGAGCTTTCCCCAAAATATTTTCCAAAAGGATTGTGCATGAGAGTTTCATTAAGTTAAGAGAAAAAGGAAACATTTTAAACATCTATTTACCTATTTACTGTCACAAATGCCCAGATATATCATTGTGATGATATTGCTAATTTTCTTAGAAATAGCTCTTTTGGTTTTAAATAATTTTGGTTACAAGTAAGAGTAACATCAGACCAGGTTAGAAAACAAAGAATTATTAAAAGGAAACAGGGGTATCAAATGGAGTCCAAAGTCAGGATTGGAACCTGAAACGTCATCTGAACCTGCTGGGGATACATGGTTTCCAGCCTCAGTTCCTGGCTCTATGGATGTGCTTCATTCTTTCCTCTCTGTAGACATACTTCTTTGCTTTTCCACATATGTTGCTAAATATACAGAACTATACACCAGCCTCTTGAGTTGTTTATGCCGTGTTCAAGTCACCAGAAGAAACAGATAGGCATTTACAAATCTCAACTTAAGATTATTAAGAGGTAGAATGTGATTGTCCAGTTTGAGTCAGGTCGTTCAATCAGCAGGCACAATCCAGTAGTAAAGATGTGGTACGTGGATGCTTCCCAAGTTGCTTCAGTTGTGTCCAACTCTTTGACCCCATAGACTGTGGCCCACCAGGCTCCCTGTCCATGAAGTTTTTCAGCCAGAAATTCTAGAGTGTGTCGCCATTTCCCACTCCAGGAGATCTTCCCTACTCAGGGATTGAACTCATGTCTCTTGCATCCCCTGCACTGGCGGGTGGATTCTTTACCACTGCCCCAACTAACTTCTGTTATCGAAATTGAAGTTTTTTAGTTTGTTGTTTTTACAATCAGTGCTTTAATGACAATTAAATCTTTGTCTACATCCATGATAATAATCTCAGGTTATATTTTTCTATGTAAAATTGATAGGTTCAAAAGTTTACAAAATGTTTTTGATATGTATTAGAATATTATTTCCACAGTTTATTGTGATCCACACAATCAAAGGCTTTGGCGTAGTCAATAAAGCAGAAATAGATGTTTTTCTGGAACTCTCTTGCTTTTTCCATGATCCAGCAAATGTTGGCAATTTGATCTCTGGTTCCTCTGCCTTTTCTTAAACCAGCTTGAACATCAGGAAGTTCACGGTGCATGTATTGCTGAAGCCTGGCTTGGAGAATTTTGAGCATTACTTTACTAGCATGTGAGATGACTGCAGTTGTGCAGTAGTTTGAGAATTCTTTGGCATTGACTTTCTTTGGGATTGGAATGAAAACTTACTTTTCCAGTCCTGTGGCCACTGCTGAGTTTTCCAAATTTGCTGGCATATTGAGTGCAGCACTTTCACAGCATCATCTTTCTGGATTTGAAATAGCTCAACTGGAATTCCGTCACTTCCACTAGCTTTGTTCATAGTGATGCTTTCTAAGGCCCACTTGACTTCACATTCCAGGATGTCTGGCTCTAGATTAGTGATCACACCATCATGATTATCTGGGTCGTGAAGATCTTTATTGTACAGTTCTTCTGTGTATTGTTGCCACCTCTTCTTAATATCTTCTGCTTCTGTTAGGTCCATACCATTTCTGTCTTTTATTGAGCCCATCTTTGCATGAAATGTTCCCTTCAGTTCAGTTCAGTTCGGTTGCTCAGTCGTGTCTGACTCTTTGCGACCCCATGAATCACAGCACCCCAGGCCTCCCTGTCCATCACCATCTCCCAGAGGTTACTCAGACTCACGTCCATCGAGTCCTTGATGCCATCCAGCCATCCCATCCTCGGTTGTCTCCTTCTCCTCCTGCCCTCAATCCCTCCCAGCATCAGAGTCTTTTCCAATGAGTCAACTCTTCGCATGAGGTGGCCAAAGTATTGGAGCTGCTTGGTATCTCTAATTTTCTTGAAGAGATCTCTAGTCTTTCCCATTCTGGACATGAACAACAGACTGGTTCCAAATAGGAAAAGGAGTACGTCAAGGCTGTATATTGTCACCCTGCTTATTTAACTTATATGCAGAGTACATCATGAGAAACGCTGGACTGGAAGAAACACAAGCTGGAATCAAGACTGCCGGGAGAAATATCAATAACCCCAGATATGCAGATGACACCACCCTTATGGCAGAAAGTGAAGAGGAACTAAAAGCCTCTTGATGAAAGTGAAAGAGGAGAGTGAAAAAGTTGGCTTAAAGCTCAACATTCAGAAAACGAAGATCATGGCATCTGGTCCCATCACTTCATGGCAAATAGATGGGGAAACAGTGGAAACAGTGTCAGACTTTATTTTGGGGGGCTCCAAAATCACTGCAGATGGTGACTGTAGCCATGAAATTAAAAGACGCTTACTCCTTGGAAGAAAAGTTATGACCAACCTAGATAGCATATTCAAAAGCAGAGACATTAACGTTGCCGACTAAGGTCCGTCTAGTCAAGGCTATGGTTTTTCCTGTGGTTATGTATGGATGTGAGAGTTGGACTGTGAAGAAGGCAGAGTGCCGAAGAATTGATGCTTTTGAACTGTGGTGTTGGAGAAGACTCTTGAGAGTCCCTTGGACTGCAAGGAGATCCAACCAGTCCATTCTAAAGGAGATCAACCCTGGGATTTCTTTGGAAGGAATGATGCTAAAGCTGAAACTCCAGTACTTTGGCCACCTCATGTGAAGAGTTGACTCATTGGAAAAGACTCTGATGCTGGGAGGAATTGGGGGCAGGAGGAGAAGGGGACGACAGAGGATGAGATGGCTGGATGGCATCACTGACTTGATGGACGTGAGTCTGAGTGAACTCCGGGAGTTGGTGATGGACAGGGAGGCCTGGGGTGCTGTGATTCATGGGGTCGCAAAGAGTCAGACACGACTGAGTGACTGAACTGAACTGAGCTGAGAATATTATTTAATCTTATAAATCCCATTTGAAACATCAATAACTGCAGGTATATCAGATAATCTCAGACATTTCTGCCACTCTAATGGCAGAAAGTGAAGAGTAACTAAAGAGCCTCTTGATGACGGTGAAGAAGGAAAGTGAAAGAGCTGGCTTAAAGCTAAATATTAAAAAAAAAAAAAAACTTAAAATCATGGCATCCAGGCCCATTACTGCATGGCAAATAGAAGGGGAAAAGGTGGAAGTACTGACAGATTCCAACAGCGCAAGAGAAGACTCTACATATGGACATCACCAGATGGTCAGTACAGAGATCAGATTGATTAGATGCTTTGCAGCCAAAGATGGAGAAGTTCTATTACAGTCAGCAAAAACAAGACGAGGAGCTGACTGTGGCTCAGATTATGAACTCCTTATTGCCAAATTCAGACTTAAATTGAAGAAAGTAGGGAAAACCTAGACCATTCAGGTATGACCTAAATCAAATCCCTTATGATTATACAGTGGAAGTGACAAATAGATTCAAGGGATTAGATTGAGTGCCTGAAGAACTATGGACAGAGGTTTGTGACATTGTACAGGAGACAGGGATCAAGACCATCCCAAGAAAAAGAAATGCTAAAAGGCAAAATGGTTGAGGAGGCCTTACAAATAGCTGTGAAAAGAAGAGAAGCTAAAGGCAAAGGAGAAAAGATAAGATATACCCATCTGAATGCAGAGTTTCAAAGAAGAGCAAGGAGCGATAAGGAAGCCTTCCTCAATGATCAATGCAAAGAAATAGAGGAAAACAATAGAATGGGAAAGACTAGAGATCTCTTCAAGAAAATTAGAGATACCAAGGGAACATTTCATGCAAAGATGGGCTCGAGAAAGGACAGAAATGGTATGGACCTAACAATAGCAGAAGATATTAAGAAGAGGAGGCAAGAATACACAGAAGAACCATACAAAAAAGATCTTCATGACCCAGATAATCATGATGGTGAGATCACTCACCTAGAACCAGACTTCCTGGAATCTGAAGTCAAGTGGGCCTTAGGAAGCATCACTATGAACAAAGCTAGTGGAGGTGATGGAATTCCAGTTGAGCTATTTCAAATCCTGAAAGATGATGCTGTGAAAGTGCTGCACTCAATATGCCAGCAAATGTGAAAAACTCAGCAGTGGCCACAGGACTGGAAAAGTAAGTTTTCATTCCAATTCCAAAGAAAGGCAATGCCAAAAATGCTCAAACTACCACACAATTGCACTTATTTCACAGGCTAGTAAAGTAATGCTCAAAATTCTCCAAGCCAGGCTTCAGTGGTACATGAACCATGAACTTCCAGCTGTTTGTTTAAGCTGGTTTTAGAAAAGGCAGAGGAACCAGAGGTCAAATTGCCAACATCTGTTGGATCATCAAAAAAGCAAGAGAGTTCCAGAAAAACATCTGCGTTATCGACTACACCAAAGCCTTTGACTCTGTAGGTCACAACAAACTGTGGGAAATTCTTAAAGACATGGGAATAGCAGATCACCTTACCTGCCTCCTGAAAAATCTGTATGCAGGTCAAGGAGCAACAGTTAGAATTGAAAATGGAACAACAGACTGGTTCCAAATCAGGAAAGGAGTCTGTCAAGGCTGTATATTGTCACACTGCTTATTTAACTTATATGCAAAGTATATCATGCAAAATGCTGGGTGGGATGAAGCACAGCTGGCATCAAGATTGCCGGGAGAAATATCAATAACCTCAGATATGCAGATAACACCATCCTTATGGCACAAAATGAAGAACTAAAGAACCTCTTGATGAAAGTGAAAGAGAAGAGTGAAAAAATTGGCTTAAAACTCAACATTCAGAAAACTGTGTCCATGGCATCCAGTCCAATCACTTCATGGCAAACAGATGGAGAAACAATGGAACACTGGCGGACTTTATCTTTTTGGGCTCCCAAATCACTGCAAATGGTGACTGCAGCATAAAATTAAAAGATGCTTTCTCCCTGGAAGAACAGCTATGCTTCCCTGGTAGCTCAGACGGTAAAGCATCTGCCTGCAGTGCGGGAGACCCGGGTTCGATCCCTGGGTTGGGAAGATCCCCTGGAGAAGGAAATGGCAACCCACTCCAGTACTCTTGCCTGGAAAATTCCATGGACTGAGAGGCTCCTCAGAGCCTGGTAGGCTACAGTCCATGGGGTTGCAAAGAGTCGGACATGACTGAGTGACTTCACTAAGACCAACCTAGACAGCATATTAAAAAGCAGAGACCTAACTTTGTGAACAAAGTTTTGGATAGTCAAAGCTGTGGTTTTTCCAGTAGTCATGTATGGATGTGAGAGTTGGACTATAAAGAAAGCTCAGCACCAAAGAATTGATGCTTTTGAAATGTAATGTTGGAGAAGACTCTTGAGAGTCCCTTGGACTGCAAGGAGATCCAACCAGTCCATCCTAAAGGAAATCAGTGATGAATATTCATTGGAAGGACTGATGCTGAAGCTGAAACTCCAATACTTTGGCCACCTGATGCAAAGAACTCTCTCATTGGAAAAGACCTTGATGCTGGGAAAGATTGAAGGCAGGAGGAGAAGGGGACGACAGAGGATGAGATGGTTGGATGGCATCACCAACTTGATGGACATGAGTTTTAGTAGGCTCCAGGAGTTGGTGATGGACAGGGAAGCCAGGCATGCTCCAGTCCATTGGGTTGCAAAGAGTCAGACATGACTGAGCGACTAAACTGAAGTGACAGATTTGCTCTTGGGCTCCAAAAATCACTTCAGACAGTGACTGCAGCCATGAAATCAGAAGACAATTGCTTCTTTAGCAGAAAAGTGTTAACAAACCTAGACATTGTGTAGAAAAGCAGAAACATTACTTTGCCAATAAAAGTCCGAATAGCCAAGGCTATGGCCTTCCCAGTGGTCATGTACGATTGTAAGAGTTGGACCATAAAGAAAACAGAATGCCAAAGAATAGATGCCTTCGAACCGTAGTTCTGGAGAATACCCCTGAAAGTCCCTTGGACAGCAAGGAGATCAAACCAGTCAATTTAAGGGAGAGCAACCTTAAATACTCACTGGAAGGACTGATACTGAAGCTGAAGCTCCAGTATTTTGGTCATCTGATGCAAACAGCTGACTCATTGGAAAAGTCCCTGATGCTGAGAAAGATCGAGGGCAGAAGAAGAAGAAGGCATCAGAGGATGAGATGCTTGGATGGCATCACTGATGCAATTAACTTGGGCAAATTCTGGGAGATTGCGAGGCCTGGCATGCTGCAGTCCATGGGGTCACAAAGAGTCAGACATAACTGGGTAACTGAACAACACAACAATAATCCCATTTGATGGGCTTCCCTGGTGGCTCAGACGGTAAAGAGTCTGCCTGCCAATGTATGAGACATAAGAGACGCAGGTTCAATCCCTGGGTTGGGAAGATCTCCTGGAGAAGGGAATGGCAATCCACTCCAGTATTCTTGCCTGCGAATTCCATGGACAGAGGAGCCTGCCTGTATAGTCCATGGGGTTACAAAGAGTCAAACAAGACAGCATGCACACACTCATCCCATTTGATAAGTCCTGAATTCAGTGTACTTATATCTTGTTTATTTTTCATTTTCTCCAGTAGGTTTCAAATTGCAGAGCATATCATAGAGGTTAAATTAACATTTGCTAGTTGACCAATTTTATAAGTTAATATGTGTAATGTGGTTGGGAAATATCACATTGAAGTATCAATATATGAAATTTGTTTAATACACATATAGGGATAACAATTGGTGATAACTTAAACTGACTATAAGTTAGAATTTGGTCTTAGGAAAAGGACAGACTCTCAAAATAACTGTAGTTTTTGCATTTACCCAATTCATTTGATTTATCACAGGGAATAAAGTATCCAGTGTGCCGTATGGAATCATTATTACCCTGAAACATAGCAGGAAGCTCAATGTTCCTCCTTTCTGTATTCAGAATGACCCTATGGCACTAACTGACTACTTATTGTCCCCTTCTTTCTTCATAATAAAATGCCTATATTTTTGATACATCATCCTGTGTGCATGCGTTCTAAGTCATTTCAGTAGTGTCCGACTCTTTGTGACCCTGTGGACAGTAGCCTACCAGGCTCCTCTGTCCAGGAGATTCTCGAGACAAGGATACTGGAGTGGGTTGTCATGACCACCTCCAGGAGATCTTCCCAACCCAGGGATTGAACCCAGGTCTCCCACACTGCAGGCGGATTCCTTACCACTAGTGCCGCCTGGGAACCCTGGTACATCATCACACCTAGCTAAAATTCTACATTTACCATCCTCTCTTGAGATTGGGGCTTCCCTCATAGCTCAGCTGGTAAAGAATCCGCCTGCAATGCAGGAGACCCAGGTTCAATTCATGGTCAGGAAGATCCCTGGAGAAGGGATTGGCTATCCACTCCAGTATCCTTGGAGTTCTGTGGCTTAGCTGGTAAAGAATCTGCCTGCGATGCAGGAGACCTGGGTTTGATCCCAGCATTGAGAAGATCCCCTGGAGAAGGGAATGGCTACCCACTCCAGCCTTCTGACCTGGAGAATTCCATGAAAGTCCATGGGGTCGCAAAGAGTCAGACACAACTGAGCAACTTTCATACCACTTGAAACTAGATGTGGCCATTGTGAATTAACTATTAGGCAATGTTATTAGGGATGGAATTTCAGGAAGCTTCTTTAGTCTTTTCACCCTTCTTCCCTCTTCCAACCTGAATTGTGAATGTGATGTCTAGAGTTTAGCAGGCATTCTGAAAAACTGAAGCTTAATGTAAGAATGATAAAGCAAAAAAGCAGAAGCAACAGCCTTGATTGATTCAACAGCCATACCTGCCAAGACAGCCCAGTTCTGGATATCTTTTACACGAGAGAGACATGACTTCGGTTTTAAGTTATTCTTATTTCAGGAATATGTTACTAATGACCCAAAGCCATTCCTAATTGGTGGAATACCTATATCCAAGTTGGATTTCAATTGAAAGGCTCTAATGACATGCTGAAAGTGCTGCACTCAATATGCTAGCAAATTTGAAAAACTCAGCAGTGGCCACAGGACTGGAAAAGGTCAGTGTTCATTCCAATCCCAAAGAAAGGCAATGCCAAAGAATGCTCAAACTACTGCACAATTGCAGTCATCTCACATGCTAGCAAAGTAATGCTTAAAATTCTCCAAGCCAGGCTTCAGCAATATGTGAACAATGAACTTGCAGATGTTCAAGCTGGTTTTAGAAAAGGCAGAGGAACCAGAGATCAAATTGCCAACATCTGCTGGATCATCAAAAAAGCAAGAGAGTTCCAGAAAACATCTATTTCTGCCTTTATTGACTATGCCAAAGCTTTGACTGTGTGGATCACGATAAACTGGAAAATTCTGAAAGAGATGGAAATACCAGACTACCTGGCCTGCCTCTTGAGAAACCTATATGCAGGTCAGGAAGCAACAGTTAGAACTGGACATGGAACAACAGACTGGTTCCAAATAGGAAAAGGAGTACGTCAAGGCTGTATATTGTCACCCTGCTTATTTAACTTCTATGCAGAGTACATCATGAGAAACACTGGGCTGGAAGAAGCACAAGCTGGAATCAAGATTGCCATGAGAAATATCAATGACTTCAGATATGCAGATGACACCACCCTTATGGCAGAAAGTGAAGAAGAACTAAAGAGCCACTTGATGAAAGTGAAAGAGGAGAGTGGAAAAAGTTGGCTTAAAGCTCAACATTCAGAAAATGGAGATCATGGCATCCGGTCCCATCACTTCATGGGAAATAGATGGGGAAACAGTGGAAAGAGTGGCTGACTTTATTTTGGGGGGCTCCAAAATCACTGCAGATGGTGACTGCAGCCATGAAATTCAAAGACACTTACTCCTTGGAAGAAAAGTTATGACCAACCCAGACAGCATATAGGCCTGCAACCGGCACACTAAGTGTGAGCGGCTGCGACTGACGCACTAAGCGCGGGTGAGAGGAGCAACCCCATGTCCGAGGTCAGGTCAGAAACTGGGAGGACCCCATGCCCGAAGGGCGGTGGCCAAGAGGAGGCACCTCATGTCCGAGGTCAGGGGCAGCGGCCGAGAGTGGCAGGCTGCGACGGCGCAGGAACAGCCAAGAGGAGCTACCCTACATCCGAGGTCAGGGGCGGCCAGGAGGAGCCACCCCGTGCCCGAGGCCAGGGGTGGCAGCCAGGAGGAGCAACCTCACGTCCAAGGAGTGGTGGCTGCGCGGGTGCAAGAGGGCCTAGAGGAACTATCCCACGTTGAAGGTCAGGAAGGGTGGTGGTGAGGAGATACCCTTCATCCAAGGTAAGGGGCAGCAGCTTCACTTTGCTGGAGCAGCTGTGAAGAGATACCCCACACTCAAGGTAAGGTAAGAGAAACCCAAGTTAAGATGGTAGGTGTTGCAAGAGGGCATCAGAGGGCAGACACACTGAAACCATACTCAAAGAAAACTAGTCAATCTAATCACACTAGGACCACAGCCTCATCTAACTCAATGAAATTAAGCCGTGCCCATGGGGCCTCCCAAGATAGGTGGGTCGTGGTGGAGAGGTCTGACAGAATGTGGTCCACTGGAGAAGGGAATGGCAAGCCACTTCAGTGTTCTTGCCTTGAGAACCCCATGAACAGTATGAAAAGGCAAAATGATAGGATACTGAAAGAGGAACTCCCCAGGTCAGTAGGTACCCAACACACTACTGGAGATCACTGGAGAAATAACTCCAGAAAGAATGAAGGGATGGAGCCAAAGCAAAAACAATACCCAGTTGTGGATGTGACTGGTGATAGAAGCAAGGTCCAATGCTGTAAAGAGCAATATTGCATAAGAACCTGGAATGTTAGGTCCATGAATCAAGGCAAATTGGAAGTGGTCAAACAAGAGATGGCAAGAGTGAACATCAACATTCTAGGAATCAGCGAACTAAAATGGACTGGAATGGGTGAATTTAACTCAGATGACCATTTTATCTACTACTAAGGGCAGGAATCCCTCAGAAGAAATGGAGTAGCCATCATGGTCAACAAAAGAGTCCGAAATGCAGTACTTGGATGCAGTCTCAAAAATGACAGAATGATCTCTGTTCGTTTCCAAGGCAAACCATTCAATATCACAGTAATCCAAGTCTATGCCCCAACCAGTAACACTGAAGAAGCTGAAGTTGAACAGTTTTATGAAGACCTACAAGACCTTTTAGAACTAACACCCAAAAAAGATGTCCTTTTCATTATAGGGGACTGGAATGCAAAAGTAGGAAGTCAAGAAACATCTGGAGTAACAGGCAAATTTGGCCTAGGAATGCAGAATGAAGCAGGGCAAAGACTAATAGAGTTTTGCCAAGAAAATGCACTGGTCATAGCAAACACCCTCTTCCAACAACACAAGAGAAGACTCTACACATGGGCATCACCAGATGGTCAACACTGAAATCAGATTGATTATATTCTTTGCAGCCAAAGATGGAGAAGCTCTATACAGTCAACAAAAACAAAACCAGGAGCTGACTGTGGCTCAGATCATGAACTCCTTATTACCAAATTCAGACTTAAAGAAAGTAGGGAAAACCTCTAGACCATTCAGGTATGACCTAAATCAAATTCCTTATGATTATACAATGGAAGTGAGAAATAGATTTAAGGGCCTAGATCTGATAGATAGAGTGCCTGATGAACTATGGAAAGAGGTTCGTGACATTGTACTGGAGACAGGGATCAAGACCATCCTCATGGAAAACAAATTAAAAAAAAAAAAAAGGCTGTCTGGGGAGGCCTTGCAAATAGCTGTGAAAAGAGAGCTGAAAAACAAAGGAGAAAAGGAAAGATATACCCATTTGAATGCAGAGTTCCAGAGAATAGCAAGGAGAGATAAGAAAGCCTTCTTCAGCGATCAATGCAAAGAAATAGAGGAAAAGAACAGAATGGGAAAGACTAGAGATCTCTTCAAGAAAATTAGAGATACCAAGGGAACATTTCATGCGAAGATGGGCTCAATAAAGGACGGAAATGGTATGGACCTAACAGAAGCAGAAGATATTAAGAAGAGGTGGCAACAATACACAGAAGAACTGTACAAAAAAAAAAAACTTCACGACCCAGATAATCAAGATGGTGTGATCACTCATCTAGAGCCAGACATCCTGGAATGTGAAGTCAAATGGGCCTTAGAAAGCATCACTATGAACAAAGCTAGTGGAGGTGATGGAATTCCAGTTGAGCTACTTCAAATCCAGAAAGATGATGCTGTGAAAGTGCTGCACTCAATATGCCAGCATATTTGGAAAACTCAGCAGTGGCCACAGGACTGGAAAAGGTCAGTGTTCATTCCAATCCCAAAGAAAAGCAATGCCAAAGAATGCTCAAACTACCGCACAATTGCACTCATCTCATGTGCTAGTAAAGTAACACTCAAAATTCTCCAAGCTAGGCTTCAGCAATACGTAAACTGTGAACTTCCTGATGTTCAAGCTGGTTTTAGAAAAGGCAGAGGAACTAGAGATCTAATTGCCAATATCCGTTGGATCATGGAAAAAGCAAGAGAGTTCCAGAAAAACATCTACTTCTGCTTCATTGACTATGCCAAAGCTTTGACTGTGTGGATCACAATAAACTGAGAGAGATGGGAATACCAGACCACCTAACCTGCCTCTTGAGAAATCTGTATGCAGGTCAGGAAGCAACAGTTAGAACTGGACATGGGACAGCAGACTGGTTCCAAATAGGAAAAGGAGTACGTCGAGGCTGTATATTGTCACCCTGCTTATTTAACTTCTATGCAGAGTACATCATGAGAAACGCTGGACTGGAAGAAACACAAGCTGGAATCAAGATTACTGGGAGAAATATCAATAACCTCATATATGCAGATGATACCACCGTTATGGCAGAAAGTGAAGAGGAATTAAAAAGCCTCGATGAAAGTGAAAGTGGAGCGTGAAAAATTTGGTTAAAGCTCAACATTCAGAAAAAGAAGATCATGGCATCCGGTACCATCACTTCATGGGAAATAGATGGGGAAAGAGTGGAAACAGTGTCAGACTTTATTTTTTGGGGCTCCAAAATCACTGCAGATGGTGACTGCAGCCATGAAATTAAAAGACGCTTACTCCTTGGAAGAAAAGTTATGACCAACCTAGACAGCATATTCAAAAGCAGAGACATTACTTTGCCGACTAAGGTCCATCTAGTCAAGGCTATGGTTTTTCCTGTGGTTATGTATGGATGTGAGAGTTGGACTGTGAAGAAGGCTGAGCGCCAAAGAATTGATGCTTTTGAACTGTGGTGTTGGAGAAGACTCTTGAGAGTCCCTTGGACTGCAAAGAGATCCAACCAATCCATTCTGAAGGAGATCAGCCTTGGGATTTCTTTGGAAGGAATGATGTTGAAGCTGAAACTCCAGTACTTTGGCTACCTCATGCTAAGGGTTGACTCATTGGAAAAGACTCTGATGCTGGGAGGGATTGGGGGCAGGAGGAGAAGGGGACGACAGAGGATGAGATGGCTGGATGGCATCACTGACTCGATGGACGTGAGTCTGAGTGAACTCCGGGAGTTGGTGATGGACAGGAAGGCCTGGCGTGCTGGGATTCATGGGGTTGCAAAGAGTCGGACACTACTGAGCAACTGAACTGAACTGAACTGAGACAGCATATTGAAAAGCAGAGACATTATTTTGTTAACAAAGGTCCATCTAGTCAAGGCTATGGTTTTTCCAGTAGTCATGTATGGATGTGAGAGTTGGACTATAAAGAAAGCTGAACGCTGAAGAATTGTTTCTTTTGAACTTTGGTTTTGGAGAAGACTCTTGACAGTCCCTTGGACTGCAAGGAGATCCAACCAGTCCATCCTAAAGGAAATCAGTCTTGAATATTCATTGGAAGGACTGATGCTGAAGGTGAAACTCCAATGCTTTGGCGACCTGATGTGAAGAGCTGACTCATTTGAAAAGACCTTGATGCTGGGAAAGATTGAGGGCAGGAGGAGAAGGCGATGACAGAGGATGAGATGGTTGGATGGCATGACCGACTCAGTGGACATGAGTTTGGGTAGACTCCAGGAGTTGGTGATGGACAGGGACGCCTGGCTTGCTGCAGTTCATGGGGTTGCAAAGAGTCAGACATGACTGAGCAACTAAACTGAACTGAATTGAATGGCAGGGTGGTCTCCTGTGTCACACAACTAGATATCCACCAAAAGATGTCTCCTTCCTTTTCACACTGCAGAATTTTCCTATAAAAGAACAGTATTGATAGAGACGACTGTTTTGTCATTCCATACACCTGAATGTCACCATGTCACTTCTTCTCAGCAATGTAATATGAGCAAAAGCAGTATGTTATTTCCAGACCTGCAATTTTAAGAGGAAGATGTGCCTAATCCACAATCTCTTCTCCTGTCTGTCAGCTGGATGCAAAGCATTAAACCAAAGACTTTGAATCCTTAAGAAATAGCAGGGCCACAACCTGAAAGGAGGTAATGTCCCTCCATCACCACAAAGAGAGGACCTGCCAGGCATTAAGAGCATCATGGAACGTTTGTTACAGCAGTCAGAATTACCTTAACTAACACAGAAATTAGAATCAGAAGCAGGATGTTGATATTATAATAATCCAACAATATGTGAAGCTGGGTTCATGATCAGGTGAAGGTGGCAAAGAAACTGGTATCTGAAGCTGAAGAGAGAGATCCATATCACAAGAGATTTGGCAAAACTGTCTAACTGGTAAGTTGGAAGGAAGACTATAGGTCTGTTGAGAAGCTTTAGAGGAAGCAGTTGGTGAGAGTTGGTGTGATAGCATATACTGATGTTTATTTTCAGCTTTTTGCAATTTCCTACAAGCAAAAGACGGAATTCAGGGAAAGATTGGCCAGTTTGAGAGCAGAAGTGAAATGTAATAGAGAAAAACCAAACACTGGGGCCTCTAGGCTCTAGGTGTTGCAGAAACTGACTTTTTCAGGTTCCAAACAGTCAGAGACAAGACCAAAAGAGGGACCTAAACTTATAGCTAAGGCAACAATCAGATCAAGAGTGCAGGGTTTTCACCTGCTGTTTCATAGGGCTTCAGTGTAGTGAAGAGAGCAATAGGAGGCAAAGAAACAGAGAAACAGATTAGGCCTCAGAATTCTGCCTAGGGTACAGTTATAGTCACACTGAAATGCCTGAGTGTAAATAGATTAGAAGGCTACTAAGTGCCACAAAGAATTCCTGACCATAAGCAGTCACAGGACAGGAAACCAGAAGGCATAGCCAGAATCTACTCTGAGAACTCACGCCCTCCCCATTTCAATGCCAGCCCTGCAGGATTTTGACATTTCTGTGGACTAAGAACTGCTATGTGTCTCCAGGTTTGCTTGTTTGATTGGGTCTTTTATCCTATCCCTGATCCACCATTGTATTGTAGAGAAGACAACTTTGTGGTTTATAGGTGATAAACCATGAGGAGCCACTTTGGGCTTTGCAAAGAGGACTGTGAACCACCGGGTTGTAGTAAATTGGATGGCTCTTTGGAGGAAATGAGTGTGTTCTATGAATGAGAAGGGTGCTCTTGGAGATTTGGTGGCTAGAGGCTTGGGGGAGATGTATAGCTATCTACTATTAAAAAGAAAATCATGGGCCCAAAATGCGGCCACTTATACTAAGCCCTGCCATCAAACCAGGGCTTAGTACCTAACTTAATTGGAGCGTCAACATCCCCTAGAAATTTAGTCTTAACAGGCCTGCCAGGAATTTTCTGCTCAGCACCTATAAGGTGATCTATCACATGGGCCCTCACCATCCTCCAACGGAAGATGAGGTATCCACCTCCCAGACCCCTTCTATCCCCCATAGGGGGGTCATCTAAGCCTGAAATAATCTTTCTGGTATGACTTTCTTATGTTGCCTTTAAAAAAGTTTCCCTTTTTGTAGTGTTTTGGCACACCTCACTACTTGCTAGATGGAATGCTGCCTGATTCGTGAATTATCCAATAAAGCCAAAAAGATCTTTAAAATTTACTTGGTTGAATTTTTGTTACTTAACACCACTAAAGGTTCATTTTCTACAAAGATTCTTTTTTAGTCCAAGGAATACATTTCCTAGACCCCTGTTATCTAGGTGGGAATTGTGTGACAAGTTGCCATGATATCATGTGATCAGAAGTGATGTGCTTCACTTTCACAGTCTCCCATTGTGATGCTGAGGATACAGCAGATGAAGTCTAGGCCTCAGGGACCAACAACATCAGCATCACCTGGGGACTTGATAGAAATGCAAGTGATTGGATTCCATCCCCCCAACTTACCACCATCCCCTGCCCCAACCTACAGAATCAGGATGAGACCCAGCAACTTACAATTTAGCAGGCCCTCCAAGTGATTCTGATGACGCTCAAATTTTAGGGCCACTGATGGAGCTCAGTCTCTAAGAGGCCTGAGTCCGTCTCTCCCCAAGGAGGAAAATCACCCACTTCTTTTGGAAAAATTAAGTTATTTCATGTTTGGCCATCAAACATTTGGGAATGTACCTGTTTCAACAGCTAGAGTCACTTTAATTCACTTGAGTTTGGAAAGGGGCTGAGAACCAAATCCATCTACACCAGACTTACCCTGGACACTGAGAATTGAAACTACTTCACTCCCCACCGACCTCATCCTCTACGTTGACATCTACAACACTTTTTTATTCCTCTGTTTTCATTAGTTTTCTGGGAGTTTCTTTCCCAGACAAATGTTGAAGTTCATCACAGAAAATTCCTAAAAGAAACTCTTCAAAGGAAGACATCCAAGGCTGTTTGAACCCTAAGATTCTTGAATTCCTAGCCTCAAAACCCATTCTTTGTTATTTTCACCCATCCTGAACAGTTTTATCTGATCTTTACCCAATTCTAATGAAGTCCCTACACGGAAAGACCTTTCTTAAGCCAAACTTCAAATTCTCAATGAGTTCTCCTGACCTTCCGCCATTTGAGAAACTGCCAAAATTCTGAGGAGATGTCGTTCTTCCTTACCAACATAAGCAGTAAACTCAGCTCTATTTTATCCATAAATTGTGTTAGTGATAACTGGGCGCTATCACTAAACAGGGCTGGCAGAATACTACTATATGCATAAGTTAGTAAATAAGGCAAGTGGAAATCACATAGATTGAGAGCATATTAAAATGTGCTTAACAGTAGAAGAATGAAATCATGGCATCCTATTCCTCCCTGGACAGAGTATGACCTTGGGCAAAAATTTAATAGAACTTATATAAGTACTGACTTGACAGCCTCAGTGAGATCTAATATGGCTAATGGAGCAGCCTGTAAAAGGTACCGTTTATGGGCTAAAAATAGGATTGCTTTGTTTTCCTAGAAGACCTGAGAGGTCATAATTTGAAAGCAGAGAGCAAAGAAGGAGCAATGAAGGTAAAGAACCAGTACATTTTATATTATAATATCTAGTAAATAATGCACAGGACAGATTCCATTTATCAAGAAATGGCTTATAAATTACGAGTAAGCAGGGGAATACTTCTCTTTCTCTTCATGAGTTTACTGTGCTACTTCTGGGAATTAAAATTTGTTCTGGGAGATGATATGATGAACACGACTATATATTGTTTTATTCCATAGTTAGCCTAGACAGTCCAGAGAATAAAAGATATGTTAAACTCTTTAATTCAACAGAGATCAAGAGAATAAGATTCTAAGTTACCCACAGCTGCCCTAACCTGCTTCTTGAAACTTGCAGCACCAAAGTCTGCCCTTACTTCCATGTCCATCTGTTCTGTGGGACTTGGAGAGTCACCACCAACACTTCTTCTCCAGGCCCTCTTCCCTGGGGTAATTATTCTAGTCTAGATTTGAATAACTCATACTTAAGGGCTTAGGGCTTCCCTGATAGCTCAGTTGGTAAAGAATCTGCCTGCAATGCAGGGGACCCTGGTTCAATTCCTGGGCCAGGGCGATCCCCTGGAGAAGGGATAGGCTACCCACTCCAGTATTCTTGGGTTTCCCTGGTGGCTCAGCTGGTAAAGAATCTGCCTGCAATACGGGAGACCTGGGTTCGATCCCTGGATTGGGAAGATCCCCTGGAGAAGGGAAAGGCTATCCACTCCAGTATTCTGGCCTGGAGAATTCCATGGAGTGTATAGTCCATGGGGTCACAAAGAGTTGGACACAACCAAGTGACTTCCATTTTCACTAGGGGCTTAAGCTGCTAAGTGAGAAACATAGATTCAGAATAAGACCAATCCTTATGTGTAGGGTCTAGATTTTCTTCAAAAGTAACAAGGGATTGGGACACCTGTATGAACAGGTTTAGAAGGAGGCACTTGCATAAGAAAAACATGGCCTCGATGACAGGGAGGCAAGAGATTAATGCAGGAATGAAAAGTCTTCATGGAGATTTTAACTTCTTGATTATTCATACCTAGAACTTTGTGGAAATGATATTCAGTGTATACTTTCGAGTTTTTCCTCTCTTGCATAACAATTTCAAGTTTTCGGAAAAGCCTGGTGCATCCTCAGAGGCATGCATTGTAGTCCAATAAACAATAAAGAACAAGGCAGAAAGGGAAGTCTGACTGGCTCAGGCTTCCTAGGCTCATGTGGAGAAGAAAAGGAGTCTAGGAGTTCTATATGGTGACTGGCTGGACAAAGGACGGAGTCAAAAGGGCAGAGAGGGACAGCTAATGGGAGAAACTCAGAAGAACTTAAAAGTAAGATCCCCATCTAAAAATATACACATATATTTCATTTGCTTGTAGAACTTCACAAGTATAGCTGAAAAAACATGGTGAACAAGTTACATATTTTGCTTAAGATCAAACAAAAAGTTATTATTTATCAAACTTGAAATTAGACTTTATTTACAGATGAAGACATTGTGAGAGCTCCATAAAGACCATAAATATCTTGCTGTATAAAATAAAATTGCCCTTTTTACAAATTTATGGTGACAGAAAATAGATTAGTGCCTTCCTTGGGCTAGAAGTGAAAACAGGATTGACTACAGCTGGGCAGAAGGCCAAGGCAAAAGAGAAGCTTTAACATTGGATTATAGTGATAAATACACAACATTGCAAAATTAAATCAAATTGTGCACTTAAGAGGAGAATTCTGTGGTAGGTGAACCCACTCCAGTGTTCTTGCCTGGAGAATCCCAGGGACGGGGAAGCCTGGTGGACTGCCATCTATGGGGTCGCGCAGAGTTGGACATGACTGAAGCGACTTAGCAGTAGCAGCAGCAGAACTGCTTTTAAACAAAATTCCCAATTGCCTTTTTCAGTTAAAAGGAATACTTACATGAAACCCTCATGTAATCAATGAAACTCTCTTATGAACATGCATCCTAAGACTACTTGGCCTTTAATCAGGGAAGAAATTAAGAAAAAATTAATTCCAGAGCATTGCTTTTGAAGTGAAAAATTGATGCCTTACCTGAAAATATAATAAACATCAACTTTTAAATAAGTAATTAAATAAAATCACACCCATGTTTGCAATTTGTTGTGAAGTATCTACAATACAGAAAATTATCCTCAACTGTATATTTATAATGCACTGTTAAATCTCCTATAAAATAAACTGTTTATTACCATTATTTTATTCCTCCCTTGGAAAATGGTTAAAGCTGATTCTATCTTTGAAGATATCTCAAAATTTTTCAAAGCTAATGATCTGAATTCATTCTTCTCTATATTGCCTGACCCAACTCCCCTGGCTAAAACTGAGTGAACAATGAGCAGGATTTGGAATTGGGTCTGAGAGAGTCAGCCAGTCTGTGGGTCGCTAGCATGTTAGCAGGTATGTTAAGGAGCTGTGGGGCAGCAGTCAGCCAATAAATGGAGAAGTGAAGAGATGATCTAAGAGAGATGAAGTCTGACGGACAGAGCCCACAGAGGGGAGACCCGGCAAAGGTGCAATGTGCTTCCTGACCTCTCAATGACCCTTCAGCTCCCAGGGGCCCAGCCGCATTTCTGTCCAAGGTTTCCAGAAGACACCAGGTTTTCTGTTTTCTGTTACTTGCAACCAAAAAGTCTTAACTGAAGCAGAAATGTAATTACATGCATAGAGATGTAACTGGGAGGATAGTTACCAAAATGGCAACATTGATTCTATGTGAGCAGTGAGACTGATGTTGATGTTTTATTTCTTGCAATTGTATAAATTGTCTATAATTAAAGTTGCTATTTTGCAATAGATTACATTTTATTGTAAAAAATACATATACATTTTACTCTTTTAAACATTTGACAGTGAACAATTCAGCAGCATTTAGGACATTCACAATATTGTACAGAATTCACCACTATCTGGTTTCAGAACATTTTCAACATTCCAGAAGAAAACCTTGTTCTCCTGACACAATTACCATTCCCCCTTCTCTCCCTAGGCCTTGGCAACAACTAATCTGCTTTTTCTCTCTGGACTTGCTCATTTAAAAAGGTTATATTTACTTTTTAAGGCTGACATGAATAAAGCAATAATAGCTGACCCCCCGAAGTTTTGTGGCTCCCTTGCTAACCTGTACCCAAAGACCTCTGACATTCCAAAGTACCTCTTTGGAAATGTGTGATCTCTTATAAGATTAAATTTATCTTAGGAATTAAATGTCAAAATTCTCTCATTAGAAGACCTAAGGCAATGGCACCCCACTCCAGTACTCTTGCCTGGAAAATGCTATGGACGGTGGAGCCTGGTGGGCTACAGTCCATGGGGTCACTAAGAGTCGGACATGACTGAGCGACTTCACTTTCACTTTTCACTTTCATGCATTGGAGAAGGAAACGGTGACCCACTCCAGTGTTCTTGCCTGGAGAATCCCTGGGACGGGGGAGCCTGGTGGGCTGCCGTCCATGGGTCGCACAGGGTCGGACACGACTGAAGCGACTTAGCAGTAGCATCAGCAAAGTGAATAAATGTTACAGATAAACCTGATATTTTCAAATGTGCACATGCCAAAGTAAGAAAAATTATTTCCTAAAAATAAAAGTCCTGACTCTTTTTGAATGATCTCTGTCCATACCGCCAGTACTTGTGTGGCTTCATAGTGTGGAAGCTTGATGTTTAACGGGACTAATGCTATTGTCTTTTTTCTGTATCTGGAGTTTAAAATTATATAGCAAAAGTTTTACTATTAATTAGCGGCTCTATGAATTTTCTTCAGGTTTAGTAGATTGATTAAAAGGGATATATGGGCACTATGTAAGCTTGAGGGAAAAATAGAATTATTTTACAAAATTCACAATAATAGGCAAAAGAGGAAACCATTTGCTTAAAAAAATCTTTACAATAAAAACTAAAAATTCCATAAATAGACATATCAATGTTCAAGACATCAGATAACACTAATTCTTCTCCTTGGAAAGAGAATTTATGATATGAATAGACTCCACCACCAATTTAAACTTTGGAATATAGTCTTCATGTTAGAAACTCTAAAAACTCTGCATCTTTGACTATATAAAGATGCAGTAGAAAATCACTAATTTTTAAAAAGAGTCAATGTGAGAATTGCCTGTCAATCCAGTGGTTGCTGCTGCTGCTGCCGCTAAGTCAATTCAGTCGTGTCCGACTCTGTGCAACCCCATAGACAGCAGCCCACCAGGCTCCCCCATCCTTGGAATTCTCCAGGCAAGAACACTGGAGTGGGTTGCCATTTCCTTCTCCAATGCATGAAAGTGAAAAGTGAAAGGGAAGTCGCTCAGTTGTGTCTGACTCTTAGCGACCCCATAGGGATTTTCTAGGCAAGAGTAAATCCAGTGGTTAGGACATTATATTTTCACTGCTGAATACTTGGGTTCAATTCCTGGTCAGAGAACTAAGATATCATAAGCCCAAGTTATGGCCAAAATAAAAGTCAGTAGGTATGCATTTCAATTTTAATGACAAATCTGAAAATGCTGATTTGTTTGAAGCAATCAAGCCATACTAAAAAAAATTCAAATGTGGATCTAGTGTCTATCTCATGATTGCATGATGATCAATGAGATAAGATGTGTGAAATTTGGTACTCAATTAATTGCTTTTGAAAATGAAGGTAACCCTCTTTGCAAGTCATTTTCCTACAGTCTACACAGCACTGAATATAATATTCCTCAAAGAACACATGTGAGTTAATTGTATGAAGTGTGTCAAAAATTATGAAATAATATAGTGTGTCATACAATTGAAATTCTTTATGATAATGCATTCTGCAATTAATGATTCTGCTTGCAAACTATTACATATAGAATGAATAAACAATATGCTCTTACTGTATAGCCCAGGGAACTGTATACAAATTTTGTGATAAACCATAATGGGAAAGAATATATCAAAGAATATACATATATGTATAACCTTGCTGTTCAGCAGATTGACACAATAGCCAAGATATACTTCAGTGTTTTTTTAAAAAAGAATGATTCTGCTGTGTAAAAAAAAAAAACTAATTATCTATCTAAAATGTATTTCTTTTTCTTTTTTATTGTGATTAAAGATATATAACATGAAATTTACCATTTTAATCATTTTTAACTGTATAGTTCAAGGGCATTAAATACATTCACATTTTGTGCAACCATCAACATTATTTGCATCATCCCAGACAGAAACTCTGAATTCCATTCTTCCCTCCCTTAAGCCCTGTTATTCTTCCCTCCCTCAGGCTCTGTTAACCCCTAATCAACTTTCTGGCTCTATGAATTTGTCCATTCTAGGTACTTCATGTTAGTGGAATCAATCTTCCATTTGCTTTTACCCTGAGAAAACAAAATAACCAATGTCTTCACCTTCTACTCTGTGCTTAATCGCTCAGTCGTGTCTGACTCTTTGTGACCCCATGGACTGTAACCTGCCAGGCTCCTCTGTCTATGGATTCTCCAGGCAAGCATACTGGAGTGGGTTGCCATGCCTTTCTCCAGGGGATCTTCCCAACACAGGTATTGAACCCAGGTTTCCCACATTGCAGGTGGATTATTTACCATCTGAGCCACCAGGGAAGGCCACCTTTGACTTCTCTTTCCTCAAAACTCAATGGATTTACAAATCCTACAGATACTATCTCCAGCATGCTCCTGAATTTATCCTTTCCTTGCCACCACGTCCCTATCTGCTTCTTCTCATACCCTTTAAGACCCTCCCCTCCAGTCTCTCTCCCTCAAGTTTCTCTCTACTTCAGTGCTTTCTCATTTCTTAGAAGTCAGCTGCCAGGTTATCTTTTCTCACCTCAACTGGATACAAAGCTAAGAGCTAAGGATGTACATCTTTGTGTTCTCAGCATTCAATATTGTGCCCAGCACATATGGTAGTCCCCTTTTTGAAACAGTGCCTCATAGGGCTAACAGAAATCGTGACTAACAGAAATCCTTGACCTTGTCTTATAGAACAGTAGATAAGGGAACAACTTGTTTTTTCAAATACACATAAAAAAAACCCCCTTCACTTACAACTTGCCTTCACTGAGCAAGCTTGCCTTTATTTACTTATTTGATAATCCCATACTCTCTGATGGAGAAGGAAATGGCAGTCCGCTGCAGTACTATTGCCTGGAAAATCCCATGGACAGAGGAGCCTGGTAGGCTACAGTCCATGGGGTTGCAAAGAGTCGGACATGACTGAGAGACTTCACTTTCATACTCTCTAAGCTTCACACAGCCTAGGCACTTGTAGCCAGTACTTGTCCAGGTCAAGCCAGCTAAGACTGGACCACCAACTCTAAAACGGCCTGATCAGGTGTCCAATGCACCAGGTGTCCTTTTAACATCAGAGGGCCAAAAACTCCATGTGAAGGTCATGTGCAAAAAAATGTTGCTGGGTTTAAAACTATTGGGTTGAAAACTATAGAAAATTTTAACTGGTAAATGTATCCAAATTGCCCTTCTAAAATGCAATAAGTTACATTCTTACCAGTAGTATAAAAGAGTAACTTTTTTTTCACATTCCCAGTGACACTAAATGTCATCTTTTTTATTATTGCTAGGTTGTTGGGCAAAAATCATTTATTTTTTATTCATTTTAATCTTTACTGAAGTATAGTTCATTTACGATGTTGTGTTAGTTTCAGGTATACAGCAAAGTGAATAAGTTGTATGTATATGTGTGTGTGTATGTATATATATATATATGCTGCTAAGTCGCGTCAGTCGTGTCCAACTCTGTGCGACCCCATAGATGGCAGCCCACCAGGCTCCCCCGTCCCTGGGATTCTCCAGGCAAGAACACTGGAGTGTGTTGCCATTTCCTTCTCCAATGGATGAAAGTGAAAAGTGAAAGTGAAGTTGCTCAGTCGTGTCCGACCCTCAGCGACACCATGGACTGCAGTCTTCCAGGCTCCTCCGTCCATGGGATTTTCCGGGCAAAAGTACTGGAGTGGGTTGCCATATATATATATATATCTCCACTCTTCTTTAGATTCTTTTCCCATGTAGGTCATTATAGAGTATTGGGTAGAGTTCCTTGAGCTATACAGGAGGTCCTTATTAGTTACCTATTTTGTATACAGTAGGGTGTATGTGTCAATCCCAATCTCCCAATTTATCCCTCCCCTCACTTTTCCTTCTATAGCCATAAGTTTGTTTCCTACATCTGTGATTCTATTTCTGGTTTGTAAATAAATTCATTTGTACCATTTTTTTTTAGATTTCACATAAATGATAAAAGATATTTGTCTTTCTCTGTTTCTGACTTCCTTCAGTGCGTAGAACAATCTCTAGGTCCATCCATTTTGCTGCAGGTGGCATTATTTCATTCTTTTCATGGCTGAGTAATTGTATACATTGTATACATTGTACCACATCTTCCTTATCCGTTCTCTGTCAGTGAGCATTTAGGTTACTTCCATGTCTTGGCTATTGTAAACAGTGCTGCGTGAACACCATGGTGCATGCATGTGTGAATTAGTTTTCTCTGGATATACACCCAGGAGTGGGATCATATGGCAATCTATTTTTGGTTTTATAAGGAACCTCTATACTGTTTTCAACAGTGGTTGTATCAATTTACATTCCCACCAACAATGTAGGAAGGTTCCCTCTTCTTCACACCCTCTCCAGCATTTATTATTCCTAGACTTTTGAATGATGGCCATTCTGACCAGTGTGTGATGGTACCTTATTGTAGTTTTGATTTTTATTTCTCTAATGATTACCGATATTGAGCATCTTTTAATGTGCTTATTGGCCATATGTATGTCTTCTTTTGGAGAAATGTGTATTTGAGTCTTCTGCCCAGTTTTGGACTGGGTTGTTTGTTTCTTTTGTTATTGAGTTATATGAGTTATTTGTAAATTAAGCTCTTGTTAGTTGCCTCATTTGCAAATATTTTCTCCCAGCTCATAGGATGTCTTTTCATTTTGTTTATGGTTTCTTCTCCTTGCAAAAGCTTATAAGTTTAATTAGATTCCATTCATTTATTTTTGCTTTTGCTTCTATTGTAAAAGTTAATGATTTTTAAAATTTTAATTTTACATTCTGCTACTTCATTGAATTCTTCTAATATTTAAATTAACTTTATCATTGATTTTTGAGAGGTTTGCAGGTATACTTGGACTGCAAAGAGATCCAACCAGTCCATTCTAAAGGAGATCAGTCCTGGGTGTTCTTTGGAAGGAATGATGCTAAAGCTGAAACTCCAGTACTTTGACCACCTTATGCGAAAAGTTGACTCATTAGAAAAGACTCTGGTACTGGGAGGGATTGAGGGCAGAAGGAAAAGGGGAAGACAGAGGATGAGATGGCTGGATGGCATCACCAACTCGATGGACGTGAGTTTCCGGGAGATGGTGATGGACAGGGAGAACTGGTGTGCTGTGATTCATGGGGTCGCAGAGTCGTACATGACTGAGCGACTGAACTGAACTGAACTGACAGGTATACTATCATATCATCTACAAATAAAATTATTTTTACTTCTTCTTTACCCATTCTGATGCCTCTAATTGATTTCTCTTGTCTAATTTTATTGGTTAATACCACTGGATCACTGAAAAATCAAGAGAGTTCTAGAAAAACATCTATTTCTGCTTTATTGACTATGCCAAAGCCTTTGACTGTGTGGATCACAATAAAGTGTGGAAAATTCTGAAAGGGATGGGAATACCAGACCACCTGACCTGCCTCTTGAGAAACCTATATGCAAGTCAGGAAGCAACGGTTAGAACTGGACATGAAACAACAGACTGGTTCCAAATAGGAAAAGGAGTATGTCAAGGCTGTAAATTGTCACCCTGCTTATTTAACTTCTATACAGAGTACATCATGAGAAACGCTGGACTGGAAGAAGCACATGCTGGAATCAAGATTTCTGGGAGAGAAATATCAATAACCTCAGATTTGCAGATGATACCATCCTTATGGCAGAAAGTGAAGAGGAACTAAAAAGCCTCTTGATGAAAGTGAAATAGGAGAGTGAAAAAGTTGGCTTAAAGCTCAACATTCAGAAACCTAAGATTGTGGCATCTGGTCCCATCACTTCATGGGAAATAGACAGAAAAAAGTGGAAACAGTGTCAGACTTTATTTTTTGGGGCTCCAAAATCACTGCAGATGGTGATTGCAGCCATGAAATTCAAAGACTCTTACCCCTTGGAAGGAAAGTTATGACCAACCTAGATAGCATATTAAAAAGCAGAGACATTACCTTGCCAACAAATGTCCATCCAGTCAAGGCTATGGTTTTTCCAGTGGTCATGTATGAATGTGAGAGTTGGACTGTGAAGAAAGCTGAGCACTGAAGAACTGATGCTTTTGAACTGTGGTTTTGGAGAAGACTCTTGAAAGTCCCTTGGACTGCAAGAAGATCCAACCAGTCCATCCTAAAGGAGATCAGTCCTGGGTGTTCATTGGAAGGACTGATGCTGAAGCTCCAATACTTTGGCCACCTCCTGCAAAGAGTTGACTCATTGGAAAAGACCCTGATGCTGGGAGGGATTGGGGGCAGAAGGAGAAGGGGACGACAGAGGATGAGATGGCTGGATGGCATCACTGACTCGATGGACATGAGTTTGGGTAAACTCCAGGAGTTGGTGATGGACAGGGAGGCCTGGCGTGCTGCGATTCACAGGGTTGCAAAGAGTCGGACATGACTAAGCGACTGGACTGGACTGAACTGAACTGAACTGAATACCTCTAGTACAATGTTGAATAGTAAAGGATAATCCACATAGTTTTCTTATTTCCAGACTTAGAAGAATTAATTGCTTGTAATGTTTGCTGATTAAATAAGAAACTAGTTTTAAGAGTAAGGTATATATTATATGCTTCTCTTGTGGCTTAGCTGGTAAATAAACCATGTGCAATGCAGGAAACCTGGGTTCGATCGCTGGGTTGGGAAGATCCCCTGGAAAAGGGAAAGGCTACCCACTCCAATATTCTGGCCTAGAGAATTCCATGGACAGAGGAGCTGTATAATCTATGAGGTCACAAAGAGTCAAACACAACTGAGTGACTTTCATGTTAACATATACGGATATATAATCGTGTTAAGAAAGAATTCTTTAATTTCTGTGTGTTTTTATAATGAATAGGTATTGATTTATTCAAAGGCTTGCCAGCTTCTTTGATTCTTTTTCTTGGCTTTATTAATATTATGCATGACAGTAACTGATTTCTAAATATTAAGCCAAATTTTCATTTCTGGAACATAACCCACTTGGTCATCATGCATTATTTTCTTAACATGGCATTGAATTATTTTTGCTAATTATTTTTTCTGATATTTTGCTTAGAATTGTGTGTCAATATTCATGAATGATGTTGGCCAAATAGTCTTTTTTCTTTGTACCCTATTTTGTTTAGATAGCAGTGTTATACTTGCTTCATGGAAAAAACAAGTAAGATTTCCTTCCTTTTTAATGCTTTTGATATGATGGTTTGGTAGTATTCCCCTAGGAAATTATCCAGGCCTTGTGCTTTTTCTTAGGGTAGTTATTTGATAATTTTTTTTGTTTCTTCTATGGAAACTGTTTTCTTTAAGCTTTCTAATTCTAATTCTAATGGGTTCTATTTTGCTAATCTGAGTTTCCCTAGGAAATTATCCATTTCCTTTAGGTGCTCAAATTTATTTCCATGGAAGTCTGCAAAGTGGGCTTCCCTGGTAGCTCAGACAGTAAAGAATCTGCCTGCAGCGCAGGAGACCCAGGTTCAGTCACTGGGAGGGGTAGATCCCCTGGAGAAGGGAATAGCAACCCACTCTAGTATTCTTGCCTAGAGAATTCCATGGACAGAGGAGCCTGGTGAGCTACAAGTTCATGGGGTCACAAAGAGTCGGACATGGCTGGGCAACCAACATTAACACTGCAAAGTAGTCCTATATGATTTTTAAAGGTTTCTTGTCCCTTGTTGATATTAATTTAAAATGTGACTTAAGAGAAATCTAATATGATGGGTGAAGGAATGAAAGGAGACTTTCTTGTTATTCTTGGTATGTTTTTATATTCCTTTTCTTTTTCAGTGGAAATGTTCATGTATTCCTTATATGAAAGTGAAAGTGAAGTCTCTCAGTTGCGTCTGACTCTTTGCTACCCCATGGGCTGTAGCCTACCAGGCTTCTCCGTCCATGGGATTTTCCAGGCAAGAGTACTGGAGTGGGTTGCCATTTCCTTCTCCAGGGGATCTTCCCCACCCAGGGATCGAACCCAGGTCTCTGGCATTGCAGGCAGATGCTTTACCCTCTGAGCTACCAGGGAAGCCCCCCATTCCTTACATAATTTTTATATAAGGAAAAATATTTCCTTATATAATTTTTTAAAAAGCAATATGAACAAAAGAATGAAGCCCCAAAGGGATATAGACACATGCATGCACACAGAGGGGTGGTATCTAACTGCTAAGCGTCTACTCTATGAGACCTATGTATGGCTCAGTCACCCTCCTTGATAAAAATTAATGCGCCAAGGTCCATTTGAATCAGCCAGTTCTTTTAAAAATTATGTGTATCTAACGCACATTTTGAAAATGACTGCCTTATTAGTTAGAGCACATTTTCAATGTACATACTGCCCCCCATTTATCCATCTCAACAGAAAGCCTCTCCATGAGCATAGGTATAGATTTCTCCCATAGTAGAGGCTATATCAGGTGCCCTAAAATTGATGACTGATCATTACTTTGACATAATGATAATACCTTCCATTCTTATGACGCTTTTCAGGCATTCAAAGCACTTTTACAGATTTTACAGATTTTCTTATTTGACTCTCACAATATCTCTGTTAGGTAGATTTGGCAGGTTATCTTCATTTTACAGTTGAAGGAAACATCCCAAAGAGATTACGTGGCTTTGCTAAGGCCATCTGGCTGGCATGGGGCAAGGGGAGTCCAGGCTCCAAGTCTGCTATTTTATGCTGCAGTGCTCATCACAAGCTGACTTCTCCCAGGCTGTGTTTTATTAGTATGCCCCATCACAATGCTTGCTAAATTGATAATGTCAGTAACAGCAATGTTATATAGGCAAAACAATTTAGAAACTGCGCTTTTAAGTGCTCACTCAGACTTAAGAGGGTAATTATATAATGACTTAGGAAACCCAGCCATGTAAAAAAGACTTTCTACAATGGCCAAAACAATCTCTGATGCTAAGCAAAGGAATAAAGTACATTGTATTGCTTAGCATTTTTGTTTAGCTGAAAATACAGTTTTAGACATTCTATCTCCATTCATTCAACAAATATTTATTGAGTGCCACTTATGTGCCAATCCCTGTTCTCAGCAGTGAGGATACAGCAGTGGACAAAGCAATGTCTCTGTTCTCAGAGCTCACATTCTAGTGGAAGGAGACAGACAACAAATAAAAGAATATACATCACGAAAAATGCTATGGAGGAAGATAAATTGGGAAATGGGGCTTAAAATGGACTGTCTAGGGAAGGTATCTCTGATAAGAAGACATCTGAGCAAGGATGGAAAAAGAATTCAGAGAATGAGTCTTATTGACGAAACAGCTCCAAACAGCAAGACCCTAGAGCAGGAGAGAATTCTGCCATTTTTTCCTTTTTAAATTTTTAATTGAGATATAGTTAAGATGCACTATTTCATAACTTACAGGTGTGCAACATCAGTTCAGTTCATTCGCTCAGTCTTGTCTGGCTTTTGTGACCCCATGGACTGCAGCATGTCAAGTCTCCCTGTCCATCACCAACTCCTGGAGCTTATTCAAACTCATGTCTATCAAGTCAGTGATGCCATCCAACCATCTCAACCTCTGTTATCCCCTTCTCCTCCCATCTTCAATCTTTCCCAACATCAAGGTCTTTTCCAATGAGTCAGTTCTTTTGCATCAGGTGGCCAAAATATTGGAGTTTCAGCTTCAGCATCAGTCCTTCCAATGACTATTCAGGACTGATTTCCTTTAGGATGGACTGGTTGGATCTCCTTGCTGTCCAAGGGACTCTCAAAAGTCTTCTCCAACACCACGGTTCAAAAGCATCAGTTCTTCGGTGCTCAGCTTTGTTTATAATCCAACTTTCACGTCCATACATGAATACTGGAAAAATCATAGTTTTGTCTAGAGGGACAGCTTTTTAATATGCTGTCTAGGTTGGTCATAACTTTTCTTCCAAGGAGCAAGCATGTTTTAATTTTATGTCTGTAGTCACCATCTACGGTGATTTTGGAGCCCCAAAATATAAAGTCTATCACTGTTTCCATTGTTTCCCCATCTATTTGCCATGAAGTGATGGGACCGGATGCCATGATCTTAGTTTTCTGAATGTCGAGTTTTAAGCCAATTTTTAGAAGTTCTATTTTATTTATAGTTACTATTAAATACTGGCTATAGTCCCTGTGTTGCACAATACATCCTTGTGGTTTATTTATTTTATACACACTTGTATCTCTTAATCCTCTACCCATATCTTGCCCCTCACCTCTTTTCTCTCTCCACTAGTAACGACTAGTTTGTTCTCTATATTTATGAGTCTATTGCCTTATTGTTACATTTCCTAGTTTATTTTTTAGATCACACATGTAAGTGATACCATACAGTATTTATATTTCTCTGACATTTCACTTAGCATAATACACCCTCCAAGCCCATCCATGTTGTTGCAAACAGCAAAATTTTATGGCTGAATATTATTCCATTAATTAGAACTGGACATTGAACAACAGACTGGTTCCAGTGGGAAAGGAGTACATCAAGGCTGTATATTGCCATTCTACTTATTTAACTTATATGCAGAGTACATCATGTGAAATGCTGGGCTGGATGAAGCACAAGCTGGATTGCTGGGAGAAATATCAATAACCTCAGATATGCAGTGACACTATCCTTATGGTAGAAAGCAAAGAAGAACTAAAGAGCCTCTTGATGAAGGTGAAAGAGGAGAGTGAAAAAGTTGGCTTAAAACTCAGCATTCAGAAAACTAAGATCATGGCATCCGGTCCCATCGCTTCATGGCAAATAGATGGGGAAACAATGGAAACAGTGGCAGACTTTATATTTTGGGGCTCCAAATCACTGCAGATGGTGACTGCAGCCATGAAATTAAAAGACACTTGCTCCTTGGAAGAAAAGCCATGACCAACCTAGTCAGCATATTTAAAAGCAGAGACATTACTTTGCCAACAAAGGTCCAGATAGTCTAAGCGGTGGTTTTTCCAGTAGTCATGTATGGATGTGAGAGTTGGACTATAAAGAAAGCAGGGCACCAAAGAACTGATGCTTTTGAACTGTGATTGTGGAAAAGACTCTTGAGAGTCCCTTGGACAGCAAGGAGATCCAACCTGTCCATCCTAAAGGAAATCAGTCCTGAATATTCATTGGAAGGACTGATGCTGAAGCTGAAACTCCAATAGTTTGGCCACCTGATGCAAAGAACTGACTCATTGGAAAAGACCCTGATGCTGGGAAAGATTGAAGGTGGGAGGAGAAGGGGACAACAGGAGATGAGATGGTTGGATGGCATCACTGACTTGATAGACATGAGTTTGAATAAGCTCCAGGAGTTGGTGATGGACAGGGAAGCCAGGCGTGCTGCAGTCCATGGGGTCACAAAGAGACAGACATGACTGAACAACTGAACTGAACTGATTATTCCATTGTGTATATGTATATACTATATCTTCCTTATTCATTCTTCTGTTGATGGACACTTAGGCTGCTTTCATATCTTGTCAATCATAAACAATGCTGTTATGAATATTAGGATATATGTATCTTTTTGAATTAGTGTGTTTTCTTTATCTATATATACACCCAGGAGTGGAATTTGATAGATCATGTAATTCTATTTTCAGTTTTTTGAGAAACTTCCATACTGTTTTCCATAGTAGCTACACCAATTTACATTCCCACCAACAGTGTACAAGGGCTCCCTTTTCTCCACATCTTTACCAGTATTTGTTGTGTTCTTTTTGATGATAGCCATTCTGACAGGTGTGAGGTTCTCTGACATTCTTAAATGTGTAGAAGAGAGCACTAATTCTCTCATACCCAAATGATCCAAAAAGGGCCTCCAGAACTCAACGTTTTCTCCATGATTGGAGACTCAGTGTCTTATATTAATATTTAAAATATTAATATAATATTTAAAATAAAATTTTAATAAATAGTAGAACCTACTATGCTTCTGTTGCTTAAACAATGTCAATTATTTAAAAAAGAAAAAACTAAGTTTTTTATTAATCTATTTTTATGTCTTCACCACATAGACACTATCTTTAGTCCTTGTTTTTTTTTAAATATTGCATTTTACCTGAAGAGTTTATGTAAGCTACACATCGTGAAGCTCTTGAAATTTAGTTGACCAGTGAAACGACCAGAAGAGATGCCTTTTTATGTAGACCTTTGTTGTGCTGAATTGCCCTTTGTGTTACTTCTTGCTCAAGATGCTTACGTACTTTTGTTACTGAAACACAAGTCCATGTGTCCAATGCACAGTAAGGTGAAACAATACTGAAATGTTGGAGTTCGGAACAGAGAAAGGTTTATTGCGGGGCCTTGCAAGGAGATTAGGTGACTCATGACTTAAAGACCCCACACTCCCCGAAAACTTTCAACAAAGCCCTTTTCCAGGAAAGGCAGTGGTGGAGCGTGGTTAGTTGTTGCAAACTTCTTGGTGTCAGAGCCTTTCTTCTAGAAGTCAGGTCACAGTCAGGTAACGATCTTCTTGTAACTCTCTACCAAACAAATGTTATTCTGTGTTCTAACAAGCAAAGGCAAGGTCCCAAGGCTCAGCTTTCACCCTCCAAGGTCCAGGTCCTGGCTAAGAGGAAGCAGATCTCAGTTGGCGGCCACCTCCGGGACAGGTCCCCAGACTCTGCCCAGCTGTCATCACTGAAGGAGCCAGGTGCCCAACTCAACTGACCCTCAGGCTCCTCAGGCCGCTCAAACCATGGGAGCTATGTCCTTCAGACTTGTGACCCAGGCAGACTTACACAGCTATTAGGTCGCAGAGGCAGGGATGGGGGAGGTTCACTGATGCCTCAAGGCCTGGGCCCGGCCAGTGGGGAGCCTTGGCCAGGGCTCCGGAGCCTAGCAAAACATAGTCCCCAGATTGTTCGCTGGGGCCCCCAGCTCACCTGCTGGCCCAAGGCTGGATGAGCTGGAGGTCCCAAGGGAGAAGCGCAGGATTCACCTCTTGCCTCACTGTGCCTGACAACCACCACTCTACCAGCTGGGTGAGTGGCCCACCAACAGTTGCTTGCTTGGAGAAGGGACCCACCGTGGTGCTGACCAACGGCTGAGAGACTGTTAATGGTTTCGAGGTAACTGTTACCTGGTAATGGAGTTGGGGATAATGGCAAAAAATGACTATGTGCTAAGAGCTGCACACTGCTTGCTCTATTACACTGTCTCTTATAGTTGCTCTATGCTAAGGAAACATCTAGGATATTTAGTATCTTTGTGTTATTGAACTCCCAGTCTGATGATCTCCAAACTCAAAACCCAGTGACCTAAAATAACAACCATGTTATTATCTTATGATTCTGTGGATTGACTGAACTCAATTGGGCAGTTCTTGCTGGTCTTTCTTGATGTATCTCAGGCAGCTGGTGGGGTTAAAGTCATCTGGAAGCTTCTGGTATGCAGAAATGGCTAAGTTTCCTTCCTTTCCCATGTGGTTTTGTGGGGCTTCCCAGGTGGCACTAGGGGTAAAGAACCCGCCTGCTAATACAGAAGATGTAAGAGACATGGGTCCAATCCCTAGGTCAGAAAGATCCCCTGAAGGAGGAAGTGGCCACCCACTCCAGTATTCCTGCCTGGAGAATCCCATGGACTGGTTGGGTTACAGTTCATAGGGTTGCAAAGAGTCAGACATGACTGAAGCTATTTAGCTTACCCACGTGATTTTAGGGCTTCTCCTCTTCATGTGGCTTTTCCACATGGCTGCTAGGGCTTCCTCAAACCATGGAAGTTAGGTTCAAGAAGAAAACTGAAGCTTTTCTTAAAGGCTAAGCCCAGAATTGGCACAGTATCATTTCTACTTTACTCTGTTTCTTAATAGTCACAGCCAATCCAGATTCAGTGAGGGAGGTGACTGCCCAAGTACATGATACTGAAAAGTGCCATTCATCGAAAGCCATCTTTGGAGAGCAGTCATAAAACCTCATCCTGCATTATCATTCCGTGTGTTTACTTTTGTTAGATCATCTGATAGAAAACTTATAAGACATACCAGTACAAAGTGTTATGCAATCGCAGAAAAGGGAATGAATGGCCAACACTTTCTGGTAGGGAAAATAATAACCTTGAAAGAAAGGAGAATTTAAAGCTAAATCTTGAGTGATGAATAGTCTCCCTGGGCAGATTAGATAGACAAAACAGCACCGGTGTGGTCGCTGATGCATGAAGAAGTCAGGGGTGTTTGGGGAACACAAGTATTTTCACTTTAGCTCAGCGCTTCCCAGATTCTACTGTGTACAGACATTTCTTCGGGACCTTGTAAAGTGCAGATTCAGATTCAGTGGCTCTGTGGTGGGCCTGAGATGGTGCCTTTCTAGAAAGCTCCTCGGTGATTTGCAGCTGCTGGTTCACAGATTGTCCTTAGAGAGTGAGATGAGAGCTTATTTTTAATATATTTCTAAAATATAATCTAAGCAGAAGAGCAGCATTATTTCAACATCTTAGTCAATGCAAACTTAGCTTGGACACAATATAGCTTTCAGTTCACCAAATTATGTGTTTTAGGGGTCTAAGTTGAACCGAAGTATACCATTTCCCCTACTTATGTCTCAGTAAGCACTCCCTCACAAAGTTCTATTGGTGATATAATTACAGACCCCTGCTCAGCTTCCTCTTAGGGCTCTTCTGAGAACTGTGCCTTAAATGCACAATGTCTGTTCCCAGCCTGCATAGCTCTTGAAGGAGTGAAACCGCGTCCTACTCACACCTAAACTGTTAGCTCAGTGTTTAGCAAAAAGCATTATGGTTAGGAGTATAGACTCACATTCCTGATCCCAGAACTACCACTTACTGAAGCATTAATCTCATGGAATTAATTAGCACATTAATTAATAATAATTAATACATACATTAATTAATGTACATGCCATACATATATGGCATTGTAAGCTGGAGATGGAAGAAGTATTCACCTTTTCTGGTTGTTGTAAGGATTAAACAGAAAATATTTGGAAACATTTAGTAAGCCTCTTGATGAAAGTGAAAGAAGAGAGTGAAAAAGTTGGCCTAAAGCTCAACATTCAGAAAACTAAGATCATGGCATCTGGTCCCATCACTTCATGGGAAATAGATAGGGAAACAGTGGAAAAAATGTCAGACTTCATTTTGGGGGGCTCCAAAATCACTGCAGATGGTGCTTGCAGCCATGAAATTAAAAGACGCTCACTCCTTGGAAGAAAAGTTATGACCAACCTAGATAGCACATTCAAAAGCAGAGATATTACTTTGCCAACAAAGGTCTGTCTAGTCAAGGCTATGGTTTTTCCTGTGGTCATGTATGGATGTGAGAGTTGGACTGTGAAGAAAGCTGAGCGCCGAAGAATTGATGCTTTTGAACTGTGGTGTTGGAGAAGACTCTTGAGAGTCCCTTGGACTGCAAGGAGATCCAACCAGTCCATTCTGAAGAAGATCAGCCCTGGGTGTTCTTTGGAAGGCCTGATGCTAAAGCTGAAACTCCAGTACTTTGGCCACTTCATGCAAAGAGCTGACTCACTGGAAAAGACTTTGATGCTTGGAGGGATTGGGGGCAGGAGGAGAAGGGGACGACAGAGGATGAGATGGTTGGATGGCATCACCGACCTGATGGACATGAGTTTGGGTAAACTCCGGGAGTTGGTGATGGACAGGGAGGCCTGGCATGCTGCGATTCATGGGGTCTCAAAGAGATGGACATGACTGAGCAACTGAACTGACTGACTGACTGAAGCCCTATATAAAATTCAACTATGATTATTAGCAATTGTATGGAATAATGAATCTTACAGATAAAAGAAGCATTGTCACATCCATTTAATCATGTAAATGTATTAATTAACTTCCACACATTAATTAGTTTGTTGCATTTTTACTTTACTTTTAACACATGCAAAATTGTCAGGAACACATACATGCAAAGAAGAAACTCACACAACAAATATTTCCTGGAAAGCACTTTTGCAAGCACTGAGGATGAGGCCATAAAGAAGGGAAGGGGAGGACAAAAAAATGAATTAGCTAAGATTCCTCGCCTTAGGGAGGAGAAATAAGAATAAGAATTATAATACAAAGTAAAAGAATCCAGTACCTCAAGAGGGGTGCCAGTGACATGTTCATGCTAATCGTCACTTGTGGGGAATTCCGTTTGCTGCCTGCCCAGCCCTCCACTCCTATCTGCTGGAATTGGAAACATTTTCCTTGGGGATCCACCTCGTTCACTCAGCTTCAGTTGAGGGGGCTGACTCCAGCTTGTCCTGGTGAACTAGGCCCTTTCCTTTCTAGCTTGGCTTATAACTATAAGGGTTCTAAAATGTCACTACTGGGACTATCTACACATTGAAACAGATCAAAGGGAGGTAAACACAGAAGAAAATACAGCAAAGAGATGGCAAGTGGCGGAATGAGAGGTCAGGTCCTGGTGCGGTTTGTCAGTGACCCAGCTATGCCTGACAGACTCTTGGACTTTTTTCTTGAGCCAACAGATTCCTTTGTTTTAATTATAGGATTTCTGTTGCTCACAACTGTAAGGATCCTGAATAAATGTGGAACCTAGAAGTTCTAAATTCCAAATTATTTTATTCAGACCTGATTAAAATTACAACCAAGACCAATGTTTTAATAGTAGGAGAGAGAATAAAAAACTCTTCTTTTGACATGAGTGCCTGAGAATATAAAGCACTGTGGTAGCCAGTAACATATTGACATAAGAAAACTGGAAAGAACCTCAGTGACACTAAGAATACAAATATTTGTTGGTATTCTCTCCTGCAGCATCCTGATTCTTTTTATTTTTTAACTGAAGGATAATTGCTTTACAGAATTTTGTTGTTTTCTGTCAAACTTCAACATGCTAACCTCAGCATCCTGACTCTTAATGATTTATGATTCTATAACCCCTAACTTGGGCTTCCCTAATAGCTCAGTTGGTAAAGCCTGCAATGCAGGAGACCCCAGTTCGATTCCTGGATTGGGAAGATCCCCTGAAGAAGGGAAAGGCTACCCACTCCAGTATTCTGGCCTGGAGAATTCCATGGACTGTATAGTCTGTGGGGTAGCAAAGAGTTGGACATGACTGAGTGACTTTCACTTTCACTTTTCACTTTCAATCCCTAACTTTGAAACTGTGTACTTGCTTTATTCATTTCCTGTGGCAAACTGAATTTGAATCCACTTATATTTGGTAACTGGAGAAGGCAATGGCAACCCACTCCAGTACTCTTGCCTGGAAAATCCCATGGACGGAGGAGCCTGGTGGGCTGCAGTCCATGGGGTCGCTAGGGTCGGACACGACTGAAGCGACTTATCAGCATCATCAGCATATTTGGTAACAACTAAGCCAGAAACTATGATTTCACTGATATTACCACAATTAACTCAACTGACCCAAAAGATAGATGAGATACTCTTAGAGTCAGAAAACATATTTTTGTTCTTGCATATATTATTCAAGTAGAAACCATTATAAAATAATATAATTTTTCAACCTTTTAAAATTTACTTCTTTGGTTTTATCCTCCCATAAACCATATGAGGAACACAGTATCAATTTAATTATCCTAATTTTACAGAGGAGAAAAGTAAGCAAAGAGGGAGCAACAATCCAGTGGCAAAACAGAGCATGTGGAGTGAAACTCTTCAATGATTCACAAATACTCACACCCTTTACAGCCTCACTGGTCCCTCCTCCTTGGCCCACATGTGAAAAGTGAAAAGAAAGTGAAGTCACTCAGTCCTGTCTGACTCTTTGCTACCCTGTGGACAGTAGCCTACCAGGCTCCTCCCTCCATGGGATTCTCCAGGCAAGAATACTGGAGTGGGTTGCCATTTCTTTCTCCAGGGGATCTTCCTGACACAGGGATCAAATCCAGGTCTCCAGCATTGCAGGCAGATGCTTTAACCTCTGAGCCATATAGTCAAAGGTAATAAAGCTACATGCTTTTAAACTCTCTTTCTGTGCATCTTAAGTCAATCTGGAAGATTTTAGTGTATTTTATTTTATTATTCCTAATGGAATTTGTCTATTAATTAACTCAAGGTAATTTACATTTTATTTGGTCATAGCAAACACCCTCTTCCAAGAACACTAGAGATGATTCTACACATGGACATCACCAAATGATCAATACCAAAATCAGACTGATTATATGCTTTGCAGCCAATGATGGAGAAGCTCTATACAGTCAGCAAAAACAAGACTGGCAGCCAACTGTGGCTCAGATCATGAACTCCTTATTGCAAAATTCAGACTTAAATTGAAGAAAGTAGAGAAAACCACTAGGTCATTCAGGTATGATCTAAATAAAATCCCTTATGATTATACAATGGAAGTGACAAATAAATTCAAGGGATTAGATCTGATAGACAGAGTGCCTGAGAACTATGGACAGAGGTTCATAACATTGTACAGGAGGTCCTGACCAAAACCATCCCAAAGAAAAAGAAATGCAAGAAGGAAAAGTGGTCATCTGAGGAGGCTTCACAGATACCTGAAGAAAGAAGAGAAGCAAAAAACAAGGGAGAAAGGGAAAGATAACACCCAACTGAATGCAGAGTTCTAGAGAATAGCAAGGAAAGAAAAGAAAGCCTTCTTAAGTGAACAAACAATGCAAAGAAATAGAGAAAAACAATAGAATGGGAAAGACTAAAGATCTCTTCAAAAAAACTGGGGATAACAAGGGACCATTTCATGCAAATGGGCATGATAAAGGATAGAAAGGACTTAACAAGCAGAAGAGATTAAGAAGAGTTGGCAAGAATACACACAAGAACTGTACAGAAAAGGTCTTAATGACCTGGATAGCCACAATGATATGATTACTCACCTAGAGTCAGACATCCTGGAATGTGAAGTTAAGTGCACCTTAGGAAGCATTACTATGAACAAAGTTAGTGGAGGTGATGGAATTCTGGCTGAGCTATTTCAAATCCTAAAAGATGATGCTATTGAAGTGTTGCTGCACTCAATATGCCAGCTAATTTGGAAAACTTAGTAGTGGCCACAGGACTGGAAAAGGTCAGTCTTCATTCCAATCCCAAAGAAGGGCAATGCCAAAGAATGTTCAAACTACTGCATAATTGTGCTCATTTCACATGCTAGCAAGGTAATGCTCAAAATCCTTCAAGCTAGGCTTCAGCAGTATGTGAACTGAGAACTTCCCGATGTAAAGCTGGATTCAGAAAAGGAACCAAAAGGGGAACCAGAAATCAAATTGCCAACATCCATTGGATCATAGAAAAAGCAAGCAAATTCCAGAAAGATATCTGCTTCATTGACTATGCTATAGCTTTTGCCTGTGTGGATCACAACAAACTGTGGGAAATTCTTAAAAATTGGGAATACCAGACCACCTTACCTGCCTCCTGAGAAACCTGTGTGCAGGTCAAGAAGCAATAGTTAGAACCAGACATGGAACAACAGACTGGTTCCAAATTGGGAAAGGAGAACATCAAGGCTGTATACTGTCACCCTTCATATTTAATTTATATACACAATACAGAAGAAGAAGTGAAGTCACTCAGTCGTGTCCAACTATTTGTGACCCCATGGACTGAAGCCCACCAGGCTCCTCCATCCATGAAATTTTCTAGTCAAGAGTACTGGAGTGGGTTGCCATTTCCTTCTCCAGGGGATCTTCCCAACCTAGGGATCGAACCCGGGTCTCCCGCATTGGGAGCAGACGCTTTACCGTCTGAGCCTACCAGGGAAGCCAGAATACATGATGCAAAATGCCCAGGCTGGATGATGCTCAAGCTGGAATCAAGACTGCTGGGAGAAATATCAATAACCTCAGATAAGCAGATGACACCACCCTAACGGAACAAAGCGAAGAGGAACTAAACAGCCTCTTAATGAAGGTGAAAGAGGGGAGTGAAACAGATAGCTTAAAACTCAACATTCAGAAAACTAAGATCATGGCATCCGGTCCATCACTTCATGGCAAATAGATGGGGGAAAAAAATGGAAAGAGTGACAGTGTTTTCTTGGGCTCCAGAGTCACTGAGGATGGTGACATTAAAAAATGCTTGCTCCTTGGAAGAAAAGCTATGACAAACCTAGACAGCATATTAAAATACAGAGACATCACTTTGCCAACAAAGGTCCATCCAGTCAAAGCTATGGTTTTCCCAGCAGTCAGATACAAATGTGAGAGTTGGACCATAAAAAAGGCTGAGCACCAAAAAATTGAAGCTTTCAAACTGTGGTGCTGGAGGAGACTCTTGAGAGTTCCTTGGACAGCAAGGTGATCAAACCAGTCACTCATAAAGGAAATGAACTCTGAATATTCACTGGAAGGACTGATGCTGAAGCACTAATTCTTTGGCCACCCGATGTGAAGAGTTGACTGACTCATTGGAAAAGACCCTGATGTGGGATGAATTGAAGGCAGGAGAAGGGGACAGCAGAGGATGAGATGGTTGGATAGCACCATTGACTCAATGGACATGAGTTTGAGCAAACTCTGGAAGAGTGAAGGACAGGGAAGCCTGGTTTGCTCCAGTCCATGGGGTTTCAAATAGTCAGACATGACTCAACTACTGAAAAACAACAGTTTACATTTTGTATGTAGTTAAACTTCACTGCATTTCCACTGGTGCTAATAAATAACTGCTATGAGATGGCTGGTAGTACCAGCCTTCACACTTCACTGCTTTTTTTGTATGCCTTATTTTCTAAGTTATATGATTTCATGCATTTTTGGTTTTTTCTTTTTGTTATCATAATTACTATCAAATGACTTTTACTGAGGATATAATCTGTGCCAAGTATGGTGATGAACACTTCATATGTATTATTGGACCCAGTTCTCTCAATAAACCTCAGAAGTAGGTACCATTATTGCCTCCTTTTTACAGATGAGAAAACTGAGGCACAAGAATAAGGAATATATCCAGGGTTACAAAGTCAATCAGTGGCATTGCTAGGATTCAAACCATGATTTAACTCCAAAATATAAGCTTTAAAAATTTTGGCAAACTAAACATAAAACTTATTATTTTAACCATTTTACAATTCAGTGGTATTTAATACTCTCACATTTTTTGCAACCATCACCACTATTTAGTTCTAGAAAATTTTTGTCACTCTAAAAGGCAACCTCATGCCCATCAAGCAGTCACTCCTCAGTCCCTGCCCCACCCCAACCCCTTATCTGTTTTCTGTCTCTTAAGGATTTGCCTATTCTGGACATTTCATAAATGGAATTATATAATATGGGATCTTTTGTGTCTGTTTTCTTCCACTTTTCATAATCTTTTCATGATTCATTCATGTTGTAGCAGGTATCAGTACTTCATTTCCTTTTTTGACCAAATATTAATCAATTGCACCCTCTTTAGTTTATCCATTAATCAGTTGATGTACATTTGGTTGTTTCCAATTTTTGTCTATTGTGAAGCTCTAATATGAACATTCAGGTAGAAGGTTTTGTTTGAACACCTGCTTTCAATTCTTTTGGATAAAAATTATAGGCTTTTGATCATAAACCTCTATTGACTCCAAGAAGGAAAAGACCGGATATCTTAAAATCTTCATTCAACAAATATTTACTGAGAATCTACTATTCAGCTACCTAGAATGCTAAGCACTGGGAATGTAAGTTACAATGAATAAGACAGACATCATCCCTGCCCTCCTCAGGAATGACAGAAAACTGAGTAAGTTAGTAAAACACAGACCTGGCAGCAGTTAAGATTAAAGGTTCCTTTTCCATTTGCTATTAAAGGAAAGTCAAACCTGATAATGAGCAAGATGCTATAATGGAATGCTTTTGGATGCAAGAAACTAGTACAACTAAGACTAGTTTAAAGGTGAAGACTATTCTCTACACCTCCACTGAAAGTATCCTAGTCAAAGTCACTATTATCACCTTTTCCCTGTAGCTCTGCAGGAATCTTCAGCTTGGTTTCCCTGCGTCCAATTTGACCTCCCACCAACATAGTTCTCCCACCACCTGTTCTCCACGTTACAGCTAAGGTGGCCTTTTTAAACACATGCTTATGCTTAAAATTTGCTTCCCATTGCTCTTAGAATCGGAGAAGGCAATGGGAACCCATCCATTCCAGTACTGCTGCTGCTGCTGCTAAGTCACTTCAGTTGTGTCCGACTCTGTGCGACCTCATAGACGGCAGCCCACCAGGCTCCACTGTCCCTGGGATTCTCCAGGCAAGAACACTGGATTGGGTTGCCTCCAGTACTCTTGCCTGGCAAATCCCATGGATGGAGGAGCCTGGTAGGCTGCAGTCTATGGGGTCGCTAGGAGTCGGACACGACTGCGGGAATTCACTTTCACTTTTCACTTTCATGCATTGGAGAAGGAAATGGCAACCTACTCCAGTGTTCTTGCCTGGAGAATCCCAGGGATGGGGGAGCCTGGTGGGGTGCAGAGTCAGACACGACTGAAGCAACTTAGCAGCAGCAGCAGCAGCAGTTCTTAGAATAAAGACCATTTATTGCCTTGTGTGTGTGTGCTTAGTCGCTCAGTCGTGTCTGACTCTTTGTGATCCCATGGACTGTAGCCTGCCAGGGTCCTCGGTCCATGGGAATTCTCCAGGCAAGAATACTGGAGTGGGCTGCCATGCCCACCTCCCAGGGATCTTTCCAATCCAGGGATTGAACCCAGGTCTCCTGCATTGCAGGTAGATTCTTTACCATCTGAGCCACCAGGGAAGCCCATTTACTGCCTTACATAAGTCTGAGGTAGGAAGTTTCCTGATTGTGATGTCAGCAGCTCCACAGCATCAAGGAACTAGGTTTTCTCTATTCTTCTGCTCTGCTATCTTCATCATCTTCATAGTCACAATAAGGATAAGCAACTCGAGGGATCATGTCCTCCTACATAACAAGGACCAAAGTACAGAAGTGGAAAGATGGCAGATCCCACCAAAAAAAAAAAAAAAAAAGTTCCCTCTAAGAAATTCTCCAGAATACTTCCCCTCAGGTCTGTTCGGCCAGATTTGCACCAAAAGCCTATTCCTACAGCAATCATGGTAGGGGAATGGCAGTACAAAGAGTGATTTAAGATTAATCAAGTCTGAGGCTAGAAAAGGGCCAAGTTCCCAAATGGGGCAAACAGCTACCTGATGCACCAACAAAACACATTTCTGGGAAAGTGTAAGAGGGAAAGGAAGAGTTGTAATATAGGCAGTGTAGAAAAGTGTCTCCATGAGTGCCTAAGCAAGAATTCCTGGAGAAAGTCTAATTCATGTTCTCCTCTGAACTTCAAGGCCTCAACTGAATAAAACAACCAACCAAACAAACAAAACAAAAACAAAAACCTTAAATCTCAACATGTCCAAGACTGCACTTGTGAGTCTCATCAAAGTGGTCTCTTCTAATGATTTCTTTGTGAATAACACCACCATTCCAGTTGTAAGAGCCAGAAAAACAGGAGTCATCAAATTCTTTTTCCTCACCAGCTGTATCTAGTCCATCATCGAGTCCTGTTGATATAACCTCCAAAATAGCTCTTGGATCTACTACTCTTTTCACCTCCACTGACAGTATCCTACTCCAAGTGTTTATCATCACCTTTTCCATGTAGCTCTGTAGGAATCTTCAGCTTGATTTCCCTGCATCTAATTTGACCTCCCACCAACATAGTTCTTCACATTACAGCTAAGGTGGCCTTTTTAAACACATGCTCATGCTTAAAATTTGCTTCCTGCTGCTCCTGGAATAAAGACCAAAATAAGGCTCTTCCCCAACTCTTCAGTCTGGAGAAGGAAATGGCAACCCACTCCAGTATTCCTGCCTAGATAATCCCGTGGACAGGGGAGCCTGGGGGCTGATCTACACGGGGTCGCACAGAGTCGTACGCGACTGAAGCGACTTAGCATGCATACATGCATTAGAGAAGGAAACGGCAGCCCACTCCAGTGTTTTTGCCTGGAGAATCCCGGGGACAGAGGAGCCTGGTGGGCTGCTGTCTATGGGGTCGCACAGAGTCGGACACGACTTAAGATACTTACCAGCACCACCACCAGCAGCAGCAGCAGCAGCAGCAACTCTTCAGTCAGTTCAGTCGCTCAGTCGTGTCTGATTCTTTGAGACCCCACGGACTTCAGCACACCAGGCTTCCCTGTCTATCACCAACTCCTGGAGCCAACTCAAACTCATGTCCATCGCATCAGTGATGCCAGCTCCCCAACTCTTAGCAATTCATTTAACTGGTTTTCTTTGAGCTTTCCACCCCACCTCAGACTTGTGCACTTGCCATTACTCCTGGCCCTTGCTATCCTTCATATCTCAGCTTAACCGTCATTCCCGCGGGAAAGCCTCTCCAAGCTTCTTAAGTAGGTCATAGAGAAGTCTGTGCCTTTCCTTCAGGGCACTTTTCTGCCTTAAGACTAAGATCTTCCGAAACAGGGAGCTAGTATCTCCTACAACATAACACCTGGCACATAGTAAGTGTACATTATATAGTTGTCGAATCAATATATACACTTCAAAGAAGAGTGGAAGATGATAAATGTGGACCCAGTCTCAGAGAAAACACAAATGACGGCCGTGACCCACCAGCATGGCCCAGCAGCCTGGACCACAAGATTCGTTGCTCCTCCCAGCAGCTCCGCCCCTTGGGTCCAGCCCCTCCCTGCTGAGTCGTGGGGCGGGGCATAGAGGTCGCCTGACGTGACAGCAGCCGGCCTCTGATTGGGCTTCCAGGCGTGCCGGCTAGGAAAGGGGGCGTGCCCTCGTGCGCTGATTGGCTGGTGGGAAGCAGCTAGGCGGGCGGCGGCGGCGGCTGTGCGGGGGCGGGCGCTGGGAGGGACGGGACTGGGCAGGGCAGGGTTGGGAGGGCAGTAGCTGCGGGTAGGATGGGTCCTCATCGCCGGCTTCGCTAAGACTCGCTCGCGTGGGCTGCCCGCGGCGGGCCCGCAGTGGCCGCGGCGGCATGAAGGGCGCTCTGGGAAGTCCTGTGGCTGCGGCTGCCGCAGGCGCCGCGATGCAGGAGAGTTTCGGCTGCGTCGTGGCCAACCGCTTCCACCAGCTGCTAGACGATGAGTCTGACCCGTTCGACATCCTGCGCGAGGCCGAACGCCGGCGCCAGCAGCAGCTGCAGCGCAAGAGGCGCGACGAGGCGGCGGCGGCGGCGGCCGGGGCTGGCAACCGCGGCGGCAGGAGCCCGGCTGGGGCCTCGGGCCACAGACCCGGCGCGGGCGGCGGCCGGAGGGAGTCCCAGAAGGAGCGCAAGAGCCTCCCGGCCCCCAGCTCGCAACAGCCAGATAGCCCAGGGGGCGGCCCGCAGCCGCCCGGTACGCGCGCCCAGCCCAGCACCTGGGTGTCCCAGGGTGGGCGCGGTGGGCGGGGAGGGGAAGGAGAATGGGGTCATGGAGGTCACTCCTCCTCGGCTGCCCCAGGACCTGCTACTGCGAGACTGGGGTCGCTGGAACCTGTTCCAGAAAGGGAAGGGGGCGCTGGGAAGAGTTGACCGAAGTTGAGGGTCCCAGTGGCTGAGGAAGGTGGGAAAAAGGACAGGGTAGGGGGAGTGTCACGCCCCTTCTGGCCTTTCCCAGTCCCTTCTGGGAGCGAAGGAGAGTGCAGGCTTGGAGTAGGGGGTTTCTGAACGGTGGGACTGAGCCTTTACAAGTTGGGCAAAGTTGAGGGATATTTCTTGGGTGGTGTATGAGGGTGAACACTGGGGTCGTTGCCCGAGGGCTCTCAGATCTAAAACTAGCAGGGACCTTCTCCATCCTCCAGCCGAACCTCTGCAAGATTCGCGTCGGGAGGCGAAAAGAAGCGTCGTGGAAAGGAGGGAGGGGAGTGCCTCTTAGGGAGAATGGAGGAGGGCGCACCCGGCCCCTGGGGGTGGCGGCGAGAACTCGGGGTGTGTGAAAGGATCGCCGGGGTGAGGAGCTAGGGCCTCTGTGATGGAGGGAAGGCCTGGGTGACCGCGGGGGTGGGCTGTGACGTCAGGGCCCCGAGCAGAATGCGGCGGGGGTTGACGCGGGGTCCCCAGCGCCTTCCAAGCTCTGTGCCTTCACCCATCCACCTCCCTTGCGGTGGCTTACAACAGTCACCCCGCACGGGTTTTCAATACAGCAAGTAGTGTTGATGGCTTGTGTAACTTGTCATTAACTCAGGCTGCTTTAAGAAAAGCGTTTTTAACCTTTTCAACAAGAATATGCAAAGTTCCCCACTCCCTGCTTAGCCAGAATGGCCGGTGCAAAGCTTGGTGTACTATTGACTGCATCTAGGCATGGATGGTGCTGAAGAGTCGTTTCTCACCTGAACTGCTTCAGTGGTAAAGCCTCCAAGATTCCACCTGTGTTTCCTCTGTTTTCCAAAAATAAAATAGTGGTCCTAAGGTTTCAGAAAAAAGTTTTAAGATGCATGATTCGACCACTCCAGCCAGTGTTTGGGAGTGTATTCAACTCGGCTTTACTGGCTTGTTCCTTGCTTACTTGATAAAAATTGTCAGCCCAGTCCTGAGAGAATAATTCCTGACTTGAGTGTTGGTGCCCTGACTTCTGCAGCTAGGTAATGTTTACCTCTATCTGTGCAGAGTTCAATCCAGCAATATCTCTTGAGAATCAGAAAATTAAGTCATTATAATATTGACAATTATTTTAAGTGCCGTTGAGATATCCCAAGATTTCTTGATAGGCAAGTACATATATAAGCCTATTTAAACAGTGAGTGAGACTTGAGATATATTGTACATTTTGTATATGTTCTATTTTTCTCTTAAATCTATTTAGATAAATATCATAGTAATAAAATAATTGGACAGGCTAAGCTTTATTTTTTAACAAGTGAAAATATGTATTATCTTTTCATGAGAAACAGAATTTAGTTTTCTCTGTTAATATATTGCTTTTTAACCTTTTTACTAGTAAAATTGTCATGCATTTTTGTTGTATTTTAAACAATTCAGAAGTGTATGAAGTAAAGTGAAAATGCATACTTTTCTTACTGTTAACACTTTGTATTTACACATATAAATGCACAGAGCTACTTCTTTTTTTCCCCTAAATTTCAGATGTTATAAACTCAGTTGCAGCCTGCATTTAGCATAATAAATAAACATCGCATTATAATGTAGTATGCTAATAACTTTTTCTGTCAATTGTTTATAATCCAGGTGATCTGGTTTTTGAGATCTGTATTAAAGAACTTTAGTTAATTTTGTAGTTAGAATGGAAGTTTTGTAGTTCTAGTTCTTTTTCAAGTGTGTTATTTTAGGAGCAAACAGCTCATTAATTTTCATTTGTGCAGTTACTGTACTGAATTTATCTGTAATGGGTGTTAGAGAGCTACCCTCTTAAGGTTTTGTAACCCTAATTGATATGGACTGTACTTCTCTAACACTAAAATTTTTTAAGTTTATTTGGCTATTAAAAGTGAATGCTTAGTGTAGACAAGAGTCAAAGTCAAAACAAGTTTGACATATTAACAAACAGTCACAAAAGGATGTGAAAATCATAAGATTTTCCCATAGAAATAGATTTTTAATATCCCTCACTATTTAACAATATAGACCGTTACTCAAAAAATTTATTCTTAATTCTTCAGAGGCTGTTTCAGCTTTGCTATTCCTGGCTTTTCAGAACTTCTCCAAGTCAAAGCTCAACTTTATTTCAGGGAAATCGTACTGTAAATTTTACAGTATTCTGTCTCTTTATGTGGGCTGGGGTTAGATCAGTGATCAGATTGCATATGCCAGCCTTTTATTTCGAAAGGGCTAGTAAAATTCAGTGTTTGCATTATCCACTTGGAGCTGCTGATCCAGCACAGAATGACTAGCTTCAGTTGCAGTCCTGATCTCTTAGTAGTAAGTTGTGGGAAAAACTGGACCTCTATTATCTTTGTTTTTTGGATTTTGGAAGGAAAATGAAATGTTTGCAGGGTATTGATAATTATTCTAATAATTATCAGGTCATATTTAATGCTTTTCAACTTATACACAGAAGCTCTGGAAGATGCTGTAGTATAAAGTATGTAGCAAATGTCATTTTAAGTTTTGAATGATGAATTCCAAATTTAATTGATACAGTTTTAAACATAACTTTGAAAACTGGAAGGTGGAAATAAGCTCTTAAGTATGATTAAGTGGAGATATTTAGTATAAGTTATAGATTATGGATAGGAAATTTGAAACTGTATTAAAATAACTTTTTACATTGAGGGAAAAGTATTACTATTGAGGTACTTGCTGATGGCTATTATGTCATAGTCTGTTACAGTTTCAACTTGTTAGTTAACTTTCATAATAACATTTTTGCCTTGCATTTTAAATGCCTCTTCCAAATTTGATCTCTCTTAGTAACATGTGTGCCCTTGGATATGGCTTTGCATACTCCTGGACAGCTGGGTATGAGTGTTGGTCTCTGTTTTATTTCTGAAATAAAAGCATAATGCTTTATTCATGATAACAGCTTTCCTGTATCCTAAACATGTCACAAGTTTAGATTGTGGCTTCAGGATTCAAATCAGATTTGAGCGTTTCCTAGGTTATGGGACATTAACTTAAGATCGAACTTAGATCTATTGTGTAACATTTCACATTTCAAGTAATTAACTAACAAGTAATAAATTGAGCAGTTTTGTGTTAGTGATGTTACAAACATGACTTTTGCTTTAAAATGAGGTCAGTAAGCTATTGAAACTGGGTTAATATTTACCTGTGCCTTCTTTATAAACTTTTGATAGAAAATGTTAAATGGGAAAATAGAATACAGGTAAACATATATTCTTTAAGAGTCATGAGTATCTCCTAAGTAAGAAAGGAACCCAATAGTTTAAATAATACCCATTAATTCAAATACATTTAATATATTTTTATAACCATACAATGAATGTGAAGGGTGACTTATACCAAGAAAAAGCTACTAAAATAAAAATTATACATAATATTGGAGATGGAGACCTACTAAATGTATACAAGGAAAGAATAAACATATTTTTGGAAGATTATTTAAGAAGTAACAATGTTCTTCATAATACATTGATATTTATCAAATAATAGATGCCTTAAGACGTAGAATCTGCTGAAAATTTTTTAAGTGTCAAAACTGAGAAGGGTGAAGGGAGAACAGGGAACACTGGAGTGGCCCCAGCCCCAGCCTCCTCAGTGCCGGCCTCTCCATGGACAGGAGATACCCCTTCAAATGCTGGCTGGCCCTTCCATGAGTTGGCAAATACCAACTTGGCCTCATATTTGAGAAGTGTGATTATAAATGTATAAATCCCATCAAAGAACAGGAAAATCTGTTTTCAAATGAGAAAAATTGTAATGATACAAACTATTTAAAAATGAAAACTTTAGTAGGTAATGAATGATAAACTATAGGTGGGATTCCAAATACAGGGTATTTGTCTTTTACTTTTCTGGAAAGACCTTAACTACCATGTTTTGATAAAGCTGCTCTTGTGAAATGTAGTTGATATATATCTTCAATAGCTATCACAAAGTCATTGTGAGACACTTAATTGTAAGTTAGTTGGTATAGTTTATCTTATCATAGTTTATAGGACATAAGGGAAAGCATATGCTTCAATGGTAATGTCAAAGTTTTATTAAAAGACAACTCTGAGCAGTAGTAGTATCAGCAACTTTTTTTCTTCTCTGAAGTTTTTCAAACTTCCCAAATTTTCCTATGACATTGATTTCTAGAAAAGTGAAATTTAAAAGTACTTGTAATAACGTGCTGCTGCAGACTTTGGGTTCTAGTTCTCCCCTTTGATTTCTCCCTCTCAGGCCAGAAGCGAACTCCCAGAAGAGGGGAGCAGCAAGGATGGAGTGATAGCCGAGGGACAGAGGTGACGCTTGATAGAGCAGAGCGGAGATCCTACAGGGAATATCGACCCTATGACACCGAGAGGCAGGCGGATTTTACACCTGAGAAGTTTACAGATGAAAAGTAGGTACTGCAGACCTCAGCTTAGAGGGTTGGAGGAACCAGGATTTTCAGAGGATATGAGCCTTTGCAAACTTTTGGTGGTGCTAGTCCTGGGAATAGTTTGCCAGTCTAACTAACAAATCACACTGCTTTAGGTAACACATGAAGGATCTTCCGTTGGTTCAGGAAATGATTACAAAATAAAAAGTGGATAGTTTATTGATAACTTTGAAAGACCTTCTTATAAACAAACTATACAGAAGTATGCTAAATTTTCTTTTGAAGTTTAGGCCAGAGGTATAATTATGTTCTTGATTTAGTAGAACTAATTTGGGCCACTAATGAATTTAAACAAATTTATGATGAAATTTGACCAAAAAACTGATAGAATGTGTGATGCCAGTTTAAGGCTTCCATGCCTTCTCTAGAGAGTGCTCTGACCTGGAAGATGGTCTCAGGCTGATACAGTCTGAGTAATATGGCAGTATGTAGGCTATCATACCCACCTGAACACAGGAAGCAGTTCTTAATGTCTTATGCTTAGTATTAACAGGATGGATACTTGCTGCCTCAAGTTTTTAATTATTAAACCTACATAGCACCAGATTTAGGTTAAAGCAAAACTGCTTGTGAATCACATTTAAAGGAATAGAAAGTTTAAAAAGCTAAAAGAGACTAGAATAGTGTACAGTTTAATGTCAAGGGCTGTGTTGTTCCCAAAGTCTTTTAACTTCTTGACTACATATTTCGTTACACATTCAAAACAGAGATGGTATATCTGCCACCATGTTAGAGGATGAAGGCAAGAGAAAGGTTTAATTCTGCTTTTTTGGGGTGATTAGTTCAAATTAGCTATGCAACGACTATAGTCTGCTTGCTTACAGAAAGCCTTCTAGATCAGAGCTGCGAGGGGAAGCATTTGTGTATTTTCCCCCTACTTCAGGGATTTATTCTGTACAAATAAAGAAATTATAACTCAGGTTTCTAGCTTTTTTAGTAGCAAAATTATGAGTTGTTTTTAAAGGATAAGTCTTTATATATTAACATGAAAAAAATGCCTTATTCAGGGATGATTTACAGAAAGTTGCAAGAATTGTATAAGAAATCCCCCAAAATCCATCCAGATTCTCCAAAAACTTTTTACCACCTTTTCTTTATCATACTCCTCCCTTTATCTCCCCTCCTCTTTCTCCTTTTCTCTCTCTGTTACACACACACACACACATACACACACACACACACACGCATCTTTTTTCTTTGGCTTTGAGAATAAGATGCAGAAATGTTTCCTAAAAACATGGTTCAGTTATCAAACTCATTAACATTGGTGCAATACTTATAATCTAATTATCTGAATCATGTAATCTATAGACTACTGAAACTATACCAATTGTCCTATTAATATGCCTTTCAGTTCAGTTCAGTCGCTCAGTCGTGTCTGATCTTTGCGACCCCATGAATCGCAGCATGCCAGTCCTCCCTGTCCATCACCAACTCCTGGAGTTCACCCAAATTCATGTCCATCGAGTCAGTGATGCCATCCAGCCATCTCATCCTCTATTGTCCCCTTCTCTTCCTGCCCCAAATCCCTCCCAGCATCGGAGTCTTTTCCAGTGAGTCAACTCTTCGCATGAGGTGGCCAAAGTATTGGAGTTTCAGCTTCAGCATCAATCCTTCCAATGAACACCCAGGACTGGTCTCCTTTAGGATGGACTGGTTGGATCTCCTTGCAGTCCAAGGGACTCACAAGAGTCTTCTCCAGCACCACAGTTCAAAAGCATCAATTCTTCGGTGCTTGGCTTTCTTCACAGTCCAACTCTCACATCCATACATGACTCCTGGAAAAACCATAGCCTTGACTAGATGGACCTTTGTTGGCAAAGTAATATCTCTGTTTTTTAATATGCTAGCAAAAGAAAAAAAAATCAGTTCAGAGTCCAGGAATGTGCATTACATTTACTTATGTATTCATTTAGGCTGCTTTGGGTCTTTGTTGTGGTGCATGGGGGCTTCTCTCATTAGGGCACATGGACTTCTCTTACAGAGCATGGGCTCTAGAATGCACCGGCTCTCCAGTTGGGCTTAGTTGCCCCATGGCTTAGTTCCCCCTGACCAGGGATTGGACCCACATCCCCTGCATCAGAACGCAAATTCTTAACCACTGGATCGCCAGTGAGGTTCCATGTATTGCATTTAGTCTTAAGACAGCTCTTTAGTTTTTCATTTATTTATGGAGTTGACATTTTTGAAGAACATCAACCAGTTATTCTGTAGAACAGTCCAGATTTGAGTTTGCCTGCTTTTTCCTCATGAGACAAGGTTCTGCATTTTGGCAGGGATACATTAGAAGTGTGATGTCTGTGTCCTTCCCAGTGTATCATATTAGGAATATGTAGGAAATGTTTACTTTCAAGGAAAGTTGAAAATATTTTTTGTGAAGTCTTACACTATCAGAAAAGATAACTTTCTCTTTTCTTAAAAAATACTTTTCATTTGATAAGCAGCCATAAGATCTTTAGTAAAAGTAATTTTATAGTCACTTTAGAAAATTCAGAAAATGAATAAAATTAAAAAAAATTTAAACCACTCTTTTACCATTTAAGATGACTACTGTTTAACTCTTCACCAGTTCATGTACACTGAGTACTATATATTCTTTCTTCACTTGACAAGTAGAAGTCATTAATGATGATGTCATGGACAGTGTTGGTAAGCATTTCTAATGGTTCTGTTATGATCTTTTGTTAGGAGTATTACAATGTAATTATTCCATTAGCATTGGATCTTTGCTCAGCTTTCAGCTTTTTGCTTCATGAATAATACTCAGTGAGCAGCCTTTTACACATACAAGGCCTTTCCTAGATGTAGTTCTTAAAGTAGGAATCCCAGTTAGGGTCTTAAAGCAGTGGTTCTCCACTGAATATCATGTATCCAAATCTGGGACCCAGCTGGTACTTCAGTGTGAGGTTGGATTGGTACCTGTAGTGTGAAACAAACAAAAATTGGAGGGGACTATTAATACATAGTGGCAAATCACCATGCTAGTAACATGTCAGCTTATTCTGTTGCTGTTAATAGTAATCTATAAGAGCATTTCTCGTAGCGCTTTCTGTAGACTTCAGTATGATAAAATTTGATCTTTGTTTATTTGATATCTATACATGTTTATTGAGCATGTTTATTGTATATAGGATTTCGATAATCTTAACAGACTACTTAATTCAGTCCTCTCAATTTATGGATAAGGATATACCCAGAGTTTTAGTGGCATGGATTTTTATTCCCTTAGAGCAGAACATAGTTTTCACATAGAAGCAATAGCCATGGATGGTGCTGCAAGTAACTGTCATGTGGCTTAGGCACAGAGATCAATCATGTCACATGTATATATTCTGGGAATGCAGCTACTGTTTTTAATGCAGTAAGATTTTTCTTTATTCTCCAAATGAGGAACTCTTTTTTTAAAAATTTTTTTAGTTTTTTATTTTTTTAATTTTAAAATCTTTAATTCTTACATGCGTTCCCAAACATGAACCCCCCTCCCACCTCCCTCCCCATAACATCTCTCTGGGTCATCCCCATGCACCAGCCCCAAGCATGCTGTATCCTGCGTCAGACATAGACTGGCGATTCAATTCTTACATGATAGTATACATGTTAGAATGCCATTCTCCCAAATCATCCCACCCTCTCCCTCTCCCTCTGAGTCCAAAAGTCCGTTATACACATCTGTGTCTCTTTCGCTGTCTTGCATACAGGGTCGTCATTGCCATCTTTCTAAATTCCATATATATGTGTTAGTATACTGTATTGGTGTTTTTCTTTCTGGCTTACTTCATTCTGTATAATCGGCTCCAGTTTCATCCATCTCATCAGAACTGATTCAAATGAATTCTTTTTAACGGCTGAGTAATACTCCATTGTGTATATGTACCACAGCTTTCTTATCCATTCATCTGCTGATGGACATCTAGGTTGTTTCCATGTCCTGGCTATTATAAACAGTGCTGCGATGAACATTGGGGTACATGTGTCTCTTTCAGTTCTGGTTTCCTCGGTGTGTATGCCCAGCAGTGGGATTGCTGGGTCATAAGGTATTTCTATTTACAGTTTTTTAAGGAATCTCCACACTGTTCTCCATAGTGGCTGTACTAGTTTGCATTCCCACCAACAGCGTAGGAGGGTTCCCTTTTCTCCACACCCTCTCCAGCATTTATTGCTTGCAGATTTTTGGATCGCAGCCATTCTGACTAGTGTGAAGTGGTACAAATGAGGAACTCTTAAGTAAACTCTTAGATCAGACTGTTAGGAAATTAGTCTGGATAATTATTCTGACTCCATACAGTTTGATTCTTTCTTTGGCTCTTTCTGCAGTTTACTTCTGGTCATTTAAGGTCAGCTCCAGTTCTAAAAGAATCACTTACTCAGAAGTCTACATTTTTTTTTTCTTCCTCACCAGAAAGAATTTTTAAAACTTGTTTAGTTCAGTTCAGTTGCTCATTCATGTCCGACTCTTTGCGACCCCATGGACTACAGCATGCCAGGCTTCCCTGTCCATCACCAACTCCTGGAGCCTTAAAACTTGTAGTAAAATGATAAAGAATCTGCCTGCCAATGGGGGAGATGCAAGAGATGCAGGTTCAATCCCTGGGTCAGAAAGATCCTTTGGAGTAGGAAATGGCAACCCACTCCAGTATTCTTGCCTGGAAAATCGCATGGACAGAGGAGCCTGGTAGGCTACAGTCCATGGGGTCACAAAGAGTTGGACACGACTGAACAGGCACACATGATGATGCGTCGCATGTTTAGTGTACAGTGCAGTGGCATTAAATACATTCTGATTGTTGTGCAACCATCACCACTAGCCACCTCCAGAAAACTTTTCATCTTCCCAAGTTATACCCATTAAACATTAACTCCCAATTCCTCCCTCCATGAACTTCATTCCCTTTACCTGTAAAACCTGTACCCATGTCTACTTATTAGGACTACAGTAAGAGAGTAGATTACAGGGATGTAATAGATGGGGAAACTGGAAACAGTGGGAGCCTTTATGTTTTTTGGCTCCAAAATCACTGCAGATGGTGACTGCAGCCATGAAATTAAAAGACACTTACTCCTTAGAAGGAAAGTTATGACCAACCTAGACAGCATATTAAAAAGCAGAGACATTACTTTGCTGACAAAGGTCCGTCTAGTGAAGGCTGTGGTTTTTCCAGTAGTCATGTATGGGTGTGAGAGTTGGACTATAAAGAAAGCTGAGCGTTGAAGAAGTGGTGCTTTTGAACTGTGGTGTTGGAAAATACGCTTGAGAATCCCTTGGACTGCGAGGAGATCTAACTAGTCCATCCTAAAGGAGATCAGTCCTGAGTGTTCTTTGGAAGGACTGATGTTGAAGCTGAAACTCCAATACTTTGGCCACCTGATGAGAAGAGCTGACTCATTTGAAAAGATGCTTTCCCTGATGCTGGGAAAGATTGAGGGCAGGAGGAGAAGGGGACGACAGAGGATGAGATGGCTGGATGGCATCACTGACTCAATTGACATGAATTTGGGTAAACTTCAGCAGTTGGTGGACAGGGAGGCCTGGCATGCTGCGGTCTTTGGGGTCGCAAAGAGTCGGACACGACTGAGTGATTGAACTGAATGGAACTGAAAAGTGGGATGGGATGGTTGGCCCAGTGCAATATTGTTTTCTTTTTGCTTGTATGTCACAATAAAGCTTCCTAAGTGGAGTCGAGGATTCCTCAATGCTTACCAACCTATAAAGAAATAGAGGATATCTTTTATAAGAAGGGAATTGTAAGGAAGCACTTGAGAATATTTTTAACTGGGAGGTGGGGTAGAGGTGGGGTAAACCTGTGGGATAAAAAAAAATTATTTAAGGGATTAAAATAAACCAGACCACAAAGCTGTTTTGGGGACCAGTTTCAGTTACTATCATATTTTTAATGAATTTGTTATTTTATCAGTATCTCAGCTAGATTTCATGTACATTTAAATCTAATTTTTACTGCTGGCATTATTTTCCACATATGCTTTTATGCTTCATTTCCTCTCAGTTTTTAGGTAGATGCCTTTTATGGCCCTGTCCAGCTTTCCGGTTAAGAACTTACTGTGTTACTTTTCATTTATTACTGTTTTAGAACTCTGCTTTAGATGTTTACTGTAATGTGGAATCATATTCTACAACAGTCTCCATTTAAAATTTTGGTTTTGGTCCGAGGAGGTGGGAGACAGAAAAAGCCAACTTGGGAAACTGATTTAAGGTGATGTTTCTTGAAAGAGACTGGCATAAAGTTAATGATCAGTGCTTCTGTATTTTTTCATCTTTTTGAGTAAGGAGAATTGTGAATTTTGTGTGTTTTTATCCACGATCTATAGTTGCTTTTTAATGTAACATTTTCAGCCCTGAAATACATCTCCAGTTCCGGTGTTTGAGCCACTAATGTCACTAGATTTCAATAATTTGTTGCTTTCAATGTTTTTCAAAGTCTTGACAAATTAAACAATACATAATTTATCTTATTAAACTAAGGTTTAACAATGAAAAAGATGAGATTCTTCCTGCAGAAGCTTTGGGTCTGGTGGAGGAGAAACAAGTCCCCATAAAGAGTGACCGTGACCAGATGGTAGCAGAGAGCAGTGAGGAGAAGCGCACAGTCAGGCCCTGGACCCAGGGGTTGTGGCAGGGGAAGAGAAAAGGCAGATTCTTTGCTTGGATACTTCTGTGATGTGAGTTAGGGACCACAGGGGGAGCACAACACTAAGCCCTTGGTTAGTGTTGGTCATGTATCTTCAGGGACATGAGGTGACATGGAGAAATGTCCAAGAAGTAACTGTCTTTATGACCGAAAATCAGAGATCCCCAAATGAGAGATACAGGGGCACATGAAGGGGTCACATATCAATAGCATAGAGATGAGGATGGTGCATGCAGCAGTGGGGAGGCTGGAATGCTGATATTCTTAAAGACAAATGGGTGGGTATCCAGAAGAAAGGTATCCAAGACACGTTCCTTAAAAAGACAAAGTGTGGAACCTTTCTTTATATGTGACTGCAGTGCCTGGCTCTGAGAAGTCGAATTGGGTGCCCAAGAAGCAGGATGAGTACCTTGTGTATGTTTGGATGTTACCTATTGCAAAAAGAACTTTTTAAGGACAAACAGGGAAAGGGAAACCAGAAAGAGCAGAGGAAAACTAGTGGTTGGCAGTATCAAATGATGCATAGGGGTCAAATGACCTAGAGACAGAAGTGGCTACTGGATTTAACAACAAGGACATCATCTTCAGCTATTTTCCTCATCTGTGGGCACTAGTTATAATTAATAAACTGCATGCCAAGAGCACACAACTGTGTCAAAGGTGGTATGTTTTCAGTAAAATTTAACCATTAATTTATTATTCGAGCCACAAGTTCTTTCCAACATACTATAGCCATAATGAACTTCTAAAATTTTTTTTCCTCAAAAAAAAAAAAAAAAGCCTTAGCTCTTTAATTCAGTTCACCACTTTTTATGGTACGCATTTCTTCCTAGACCAATTGACAGGTTTGATCGAGACAGACCACTGAGAGGACGTGGAGGCCCAAGAGGGGGCATGCGAAGCAGAGGCAGAGGTGGCCCTGGGAACAGAGCTTTTGACGGTTTTGACCAGAGAGGGAAACGAGAATTTGAGAGATACGGTGGGAATGATAAAATGTAAGTTTCTTTGTAATGCTATTTTCTCTTTAAGATCTCGATGTAATATATGGTGTGAATCTGTATGTCTTAATATTTAGTTGACTTTGTATTAGTATGCAGTTATTCCTGAGGGAGCTGATCCTGGGGCAGCTTTTCTGATCAACTTTACTAATTTGGAGATTGACTGGAGACTAGTTTCTAGTTTAAGGGAATATTCTTTCTTTTTCTAGAGCAATCAGAACTGAAGACAACATGGGTGGATATGGAGTTCGCACCTGGGGATCAGGTAGAGATACCAGGTATGGTGCAAATATGTATCTTCTGTGAACCTGCAATTAAGTGGAAATATCTGGACCTTTATTCTCCTGTCTTGAAGATTATGTCCTCTGTGGTATGCTTGTGGTATCTTTATATTTGTGTGCTTTATGTAGAAATTGAATTTAAGCTTTTGTTTCATGAGATAACTTTTTAAAACAGGTTTGCTATGTTGTAGTTAGAGTTGAAACCACTTTCAAAATTCTTTTGTCTTATTTTAGCCAAGCAAATTTGTATATTTGTTGATATCCCAAGCACATGGCGCTGTATATTTACCTATGCGTCAGATTGCTTTTTTAAAATTCCTGGATATTCTATACTTTATTTCTCTGTGACTTTGCAAATTTTTATGTGTATTGCATCTTGATCTTATAAAATTATTTGAAGATCCAAGCTCAATGACAGGTTTCACCTGAGGTTCAAATCTGGCATTTCTCTGAGGTTTTATGGTATCTCAGATTTGAACCAGTTTTGCTATTTAGGGGAGGTCCTTGGTTCTGCTGTTTCCGTCATTTCAGGGCTGCAGGGAAATATGAGGAATGAGTTGCTCCAGGATGTGTTATAGGGCAGACTTTACACAAATTTGAAGGCTTGAGGAGATCAAGACTTCCACATTTCTTCTTTTGAAGAATTTAAGTTTTTTACATACACTTATTTTTCTTAAATTTTTATCCTTAAAAATAAATGTATATGATAAGAGCAAATGTAAAGTCAGATTCACTGCCACTGCATGTTTGTGTTGTCCTTGAAAAGAAACTTGTTAAATGTTTACAGATCTTTTCATTTTGTTTTGTTTTACTGTGATAATACATTTTTCAAAATATGCAAGTACCTTCTGAATCATCTGATTTACCACCTTACTTAATACCACCTCATTTCAGTTTGCATTTCAATTTAAAATCATTTTGGCTCTAAATGATTACTTACTCTAAGAGGTAAGTATTGGCCTTGGAAGAGACCAAAATGTGCTCCTAGTAGCTGGTCTGTCCCAGTGTTAAAATGACACATACCCCATGGCACTTATTTTGGATTGGACAAAGTCAAAGCTCTTAGGTGATAATAATCTGTAATTGAATGGGTTTTTGTAGCATAAGACTTTAAATTCTTATTTAATACATTGAGATTTTGATTTGCCACCATGATATAGTCCAGTCATGTGCCGAGTCACTCAGTCATGTTCAGTTCTTTGTGACCCCATGGACTGTAATCCGCCAGGCCCCTCTGAGTTTCATGAGAATGAAATTTCTTTTGCTAATACTTTTTTAAAAAGCAATATTCATATAGGATTAATATCAACATAAAAATTAAGCTTATGCAATTAAAATTCAAATTGTTTTTCATTGTGCTCTAATTTCTAATCTGTAGATTGTATATTTAGATGTGATGGTATATAAATTAATGTTTCAAAGCCTTATTTTTCTGGTATCACCAGCTTTTGGTAATCCTACGCATTCTTTTATAGGGAATGTTTCTACTTTCTTGCCATTTTTTAAAGTTTGATATGGCATATTCTCATCTATTATAAGTCATTTAGGATTTACATGTTGAGAATTTTTATGGTCCCTGTTAATATTTGGAATTTCCTAGGATAATAAGATTGTATTGGAGAAGGCTATGGCACCCCACTCCAGTACTCTTGCCTGGAAAATCCCATGGATGGAGGAGCCTGGTGGGCTGCAGTCCATGGGGTCACTAAGAGTCAGACATGACTAAACGACTTCACTTTCACTTTTTACTTTCATGCATTAGAGAAGGAAATGGCAACCCACTCCAGTGTTCTTGCCTGGAGAATCCCAGGGACGGGGGAGCCTGGTGGGCTGCCATCTCTGGAGTCGCACAGAGTCGGACACGACTGAAGTGACCTAGCAGCAGCAGCAGCAGGATAATAACAGATTTGAATAGTTGTTCTGGTCCTTTCCAATATGTTTTTAATTTTAGTCCATCAATAAAAACTTGTATTTGTCGAATACTTTTTATATTTTTGGAAATTATTTATATGGATTAGCAATTAAGAGCATTTTTTTCTCTTTTTATTTTGATGTGGGTTACTTGTATGTACATACTAATTCCTTGAGGAAGAAAGGGCATTGAAGTGTGTGTTTTTCTGTCTTGAATATAGAAGGGCATTGATGTAAACAGATTTGTTTGACTAGACTGGTTCTTGTCGCTTTGCAGTGACACGGACCCGACTGCCCCCATGGAAGAGACCACAGTGGTGGAGGAGTCCCTGGGCCCCCTGGAGGATGAATCTCCAGCTAAGTGGGTATTTCATTCATTTTCCCCATTGGGTTGTTGGTCTTTTTCTTAAAGATTTATTAGAAGTCTTCATAGAACAGGAAGCTCAGCCTTTAGTCATATCACAGATGATTGATCTTAATGTGTTAATGAATAATCAAACTACTTAATTCAAATCACCAGCAGCCTGTACTGTAACTGGTCTCTCTCTCATCAGTACCCCCATGTTTTGTCCTTTTATTTTCTTCTGGTCCCTCCTTCCCTCTTTTCTTCATGGAGCTTAGTTCCTTAGTCCATCTCTAGCACCCTTGCCCTTGGGATCTATGAGTACCTTGCTAGCAGAATCCACCTCCTAGACCACTGATAGCCATCTGCCATCTCTCTACTTGCACCCACAGGCTGAGTACTGCAAGTCCCTCAGCAGGCTGGTGGGAACTCCTGTAAATTCCTGATCCATTTTGAAATGAGCCCTCAACACTGCCCAGCAATGCCCATTTCTTGGATTCACTCTTCCCCCTCACCCACTACAATGACCAATTCAGTTCTTATGTCCCTTCAAAGCCCTGACATTGCTTCCCACTTTCTCCTTCTTCCCACACTCACACCTCCTCTTTTATTTTCTGAGTACAACTTTGCTTCCTATGTCACAGAGAAATCAGAAGCCAGCAGATGGGAAATTTACAGTCTCCTGGGCTTCTTTCCTCAAGGTAAAATAGAGGTGCCATCTCTCCACCAACCTCTTCAGCCTTTGGTTCGTATTTCCTTCTGACTTCACTGAAATCTCAGTTAGCTCTTTCCTTTTTAGACATACTCACTTTCTTCCCCCCAAATCTGGTCTTCCAATCAGCATTTTATATGTGCTACGTCTCTCTTGTTTTAAGCCTCTCGTTGCCCCTACATTCTCATTCACCTTCCTTTTCGGGGTTGTGTGCACTCTTTCCTCATTTCTTCCCCTTTACTTCCCCTTCATTTCATCCTCACTTCTTTTGAAACAGTCACCACATGTCTCCAGACCTAACATATTTCAGTCTACAACTTTCTTGATCTCTCAGAACGTTTGACTTTACAAGCATACCTCAGAGATATTGTGAGTTTGATTCCAAACCACCTCATTAAAGCTCATATCACAATAAAGTGAGTCACATAATGGTTTTTGGTTTCCCAGTGCATGTAAAAATCATGTTTACACTATAGCGTAGTCTATTAAGTGTACAATAGCATTGTGTCTTAAAAAAACCAATGTGCATACCTTAAGTTAAAAATACTTTATTGCTAAAAGATGCCATCATTGGTGTCTTCAGTGAGTTATAATCTTTTTGCTGGTGGAGGGTCTTGCCTTGATGTTGTTGCTGGTGACTGATGGGGGTGGTGGTTGTTGAAGGTTGGGGTGACTACGCAGTTTCTTAAAATAAGACAACAATGAAGCTTGCCATATTGATTGACTCTTCATTTGAACACTTTGAGGCCATTATAGGGTTATTAGTTGGCTTAATTTCAATATTACTGTGTCTCAGGGAATAGGGAGGCACCAGGAGAGAGATGGAAAGACCAGTTAGTGGAGCAGTCAGAATCACGTATAGCAGTTACTCACTATGTTCATTGTCTTGTGTGGGTGCAATTGGTGGATTCCAAAATAACTACATTAGTAATGTCTGTGGATCTTAGATCACAGATTATCATGACAAATATAATAGTAATGAAAAGTTTGAAATATTTCGAGAATTACCAAAGACGCAGAGACATCAAGTGAGCAAATATATTGAGAAAATAGTGCTGCTAGCCTGGGCTGCCACAGATATTTAATATGTTAAAAAGGCAGCATCTGGGAGCTCAACCCAGTGCTCTGTGACAACTTAGAGGGGTGAGATGGCATGGGAGATGGGAGGGGGATTCAGGAGGGAGGGAACATATATATACCTGTGGCTGATTCATGCTGATGTATGGCAGAGGCCAACACAATATTGTAAAGCATTATCCTTCAATTTAAAAAAATAGAAGGTTTTTTTAAAAAAGAAAATTTTGGGAAAAACAAACAAAAAAGGCAGACTCTATGAAGCACAATAAAACAAGGTATGCCTGTGTTGATTTCCACTTAACCACAACCATCAGTTCTTCCCTTGCAGGCTTAGCCTTGTCTTTCTGCTCTTTTAAAATGTTGAGTTCTTCAGGGCTCTGCCTTAGACCCTCTTCTATGTGTCTAATGTCTGTTTATAAGGTCTCATGCACTCCTGCAGCTTGAATTGTCATTTATCTCCTGACTCCGGAACATATACCTCTGGCTCCAACCTTCAATATGGATTCTAGGCCCGTGTGTCCATCTGTCTCCTGGACACCTCCCCATCGACATCCCAAATGCTCCTCATGCCCACTGGCCAGAACTAAGGTCCACAGGCCCCATCTTCAGTGTGTGCTTAATCACTCAGTCGTGTTTGACTCTTTGCAACCCCATGTACTGTAGCCTGCCCGGCTGCTCTGTCCATGGGCATTCTCCAGGCAAGAATACTGGAGTGGGTTGCCATGCCCTCCTGCAGGGCATCTTCCCAACCCAGGGATTGAACCCAGCTCTCCCGCATTGCAGGCAGATTTTTTACCGTCTGTGCCACCAGGGAAGCCCCCATTCGCATTCGGTGTTTCTGTCTTTCAGAACAGCATCAGCACTTATCCAGTTGCATAAACCAGAAACCTAGGAGTCATTCTTGAGATTTCCTTCTTCTTGACCTGCTGTCTTTCCAGAATCCAACCTGTCACTCTACCCTGAGGATTTGTACCTTTTTATATCTACCATCTCCACTCACCATCTTAGTCTCAGCTACTGCTGTCTGTTCTCTCACCAGAGCTCCCAAGGGGGCTCCCTGTATTCTCAGCTTCTATCAACCTGTTCCACCCCAAAGTGGCTTTCACACTGCCATTCTGATCGGCATGCTCCCACTAAGACCCTACCCCCAGTGGCTTCCTGTCCTTTTTCTGTCCCTTGCCCTGACCTGCGCAGTCCTGTGTGGTCTGACCCCCAAAGAGCCCTCTAGTTCAACACGCCTATGCCTTCTCCACATGTTTACCACATGGCCCTTTTTCTTGTTTGCAAGCACCTTTCTCTAGCTCCTAAGACATACCTGCCAAAAAGCTTTCACAAATGCTGTTTTCTTGTTTTTCTATACTTCTCCTCTACAGCCCCTTCACCTATTTATTTAACTCTTCTTACTCATCCTTCCGCTGTGAAGAGGCAGGGTGTCCAGTGGTTAAGAGCAGAGACTCTGAGCCAGTGTTCTGGGTTCAAATCCTAGCCTGCCATTTACTAGTTTGGGCAAGTTATTTCATCTTTCTGTGCCTCAGTTCTTTCCATCTGTAAAATGAGAATAGTAATAGCACCTACCTCTGAAGGCTGTCAGAAGGGTTGATTAGGTGTGCATGAGTTTCAAGTAGAGTGGGGCCAGCTATATAAATATCTACTATTATTATTGTTACTTGTTACAAGAGTAAAGTGCTGCAATGATTGATGATTGTGAAAGCTGTTAATTTACTATTCAAAACAACTAAGAAGTATATTTAATTAAAGAAATAGATTAATAGTTAATATGAAAATTTAGACAGCGAGTTCACCAAAGAAATAGATCAACAGTGTATATGAATGTTAAGAAGTGAGTTAACTAGATACCCTCAGAAAAATTGGATCCTTTTTGAGCCAGTAAACCATTTATACAAGTTCAGATAATATAAGGCAGAATGATAATAAATTATAGCATAATTATAACCTTTAGAATTAATTGAGGTATTCTAGCATTCATAGTGTTAGATAAAATCTTTCAATTAAATCAGTTATTCTGAAAGACAAAATAAATACTTAATGATTCTGGTGGCAGTCTCTTTGTCTGCGATATCCTGGTGGAGCTAGTCAGCAAATCTCTCTCTCTCTGCTGACCATGGTGGACAGTGAGCATCCATTTAGATTTGCAGGAGCTGCAGTGCACAGCAGCTGTGCTCTAGTTGCTGAGCACACTGAGAAATTCATGTTTCTGCACTGCCTTGTCAAATTTTAAAATTATTACTACTAACATTTCTAATAATACAGTTACAGTTTTTTATAGTTTCAAAATGAGGCTTGTAAATACATCTTAGGATGGAGATGCGCTCTGGTCTCAGCTTTGTCTGGATATTGATCAAGCCAGAATGTATATTCAGTGAGACTCTTGGTTTCATATTTACCGCTGTGCTCAGTTGCGTCTGAATCTTTGCACCCCGTGGACTGTAGATTTCTGCTTCTGCTTCTCTGCCCTTGGAATTTTACAGGCAAGGACACTGGAGTGTAGTGCCATTTCCTATTCCAGGGGATCTTCCCGACCCAGGAATCAAACCTGCATCTCTTGGGGTCTCCTGCATTAGCAGGCAGATTCTTTACTACTGTGCCGCTTAGTTGGTAAATTTAATGTACCCTCACATATGCTCAAACCTATGACCCAGAGTGCATAGATTTTCCTCAAATTGGACACATTTTGTTGACAATTATATGTGTTATGACCTTCCTTCCTTCCTTGATTCATTACAGAAGTATTATATGTTTCTTGTATTGTGGTGTGCTAATGTCCAAGGATACCTGTGACAACTAACTGTGTTTTGCTTTAAGAATAAATTGAACATTTACCGAGCATTTTTTGTATGCCAGCAACTGCTCTAAGTGCTTCTATGGTTTAACTCACTTAATCTTTTGCTGCTTGTGAAGGAGAAGGTACTGTTAATTATTCTAATGCTGAGACATATAGGTTAGACAACTTATTTTTTGTAGGCAGCAGAGCCAGAATTTGAACCAGGTCTTGTAGCACAAACACTCATATTCTTAACTGTACTGAGTGGCACGGGCGTGCTCTGTTGTGTCCGACTCATTGAGACTCCGTGGGTAGCCTGCCAGGCTCCTCTGTCCATGGAATTTTCCAGGCAGGAATACTAGTGTGGGTTGTAATTTCCTTCTCCAGGGGATCTTCCCGACCCAGAGGTCAAACTTGCGTCTCTTGCATTGACAGGTGGATTCTTTACCACTGAACCACCTGAGAAGCCCTATACTGAGTGGTAGGAAAGGTTAAGAATGCCATTTAGATTAACTTGCTATTAAGAACTGCAAATCGGAGAAGGTGGTTCTGTAAGCAGGGAAAGAGCTACCAGGATCACTGAGGATTTCCCTGTTCAGTAATATGGATCAACAACTGCCTTCCTTCCTTAAAAATTATTAACCATGAGAAGAGAATGGTGAGGAAGCATTATTAAAAAATATCTGCAATGAATTATCTTGTACTTTGTTTCCAAGCATATTTGCTTAGACAATGAATATCATTATGTACTGAGTTTTCTTAATGCAGGACTATATCTCTTTAAAAATTTTTATAGCAAATTTATAAGGAACTCAAAGGTTATCATGAAATTCTCTTCCCTTTCAGTGCTTTGGAAGGAAGTAGGTGGTATTATTTACATGTTAGATTAGATCCATGTGCTCCAGTCAGGTATTCACTGAGTAAAGTTTTATGTCTAGAACCCACTTTTCCTTGATTGACATATCCAGGTGAAAAGATAACTGCCTGAATGGAGGTTTTGACATTTGTATTGAAGATTTGTATGCTTTCTCTGTCCGAATCTCAACTGTCTTCCATCTAAGCATTTTTTCTGCCCTCTTATTCCCTACATAGCATAGAGGCTGAATGTGGGCTTTGGAGATAGAATGATTGCATGTGAAACTTGTTAGCTATTTGTTAGCTGTATGATCTCCCTTCTTGATTTTCTTACCTGTAAAATGGAGCTATTAATTTTATCGAACTTGTGGGATTAATTATCACAGGCAAATTAATGTAAAGCACTTTGAAGAGCATCTGGCACCTAGTAAACATGCAGTGAATGTTAGCATTATTACCCATTTATTTCTACATAAAGGTAACTGTTGGTAAAACAGCTTTCTATTTCTTTTGTAATTTCACTCATTTAGAAATAAAATGTATTATTATCAATTTTACATATAGCATTGTTCGCAGGTCATACATTTGACACCTTATGTTTATAAGCACTTTTGATGGAAAATTCTCTCCAAAATTTTTCTGTCATAAGCCAAAATATAAAATAAATATAAATATTTATTATAAATATATTTGAATTATTCAAAAATGTATTTATTATAATGTATTTGAATTATTCAAAAAAAGGGTTGTTGACTTTAGACTGATAGCAGTATGATGCTTTTATAACTTAGAAATATACTTGCATTAGTCCTTCCTGAAACAGAATTAGCTGTATCTCTTGTTGAATATCCAGTCTTTGCTAAAGTGAAGTGCAGTGAAGTCGCTCAGTTGTGTCCGACTCTTTGCAACCCCATGGACTGTAGCCTACCAGGCTCCTCCGTCCCTGGGATTTTCTAGGCAAGCGTACTGGAGTGGGGTGCCATTTCCTTCTCCAGGGCATCTTCCTGACCCTGGGATTGAATCCGAGTCTCCTGCATTGTAGGCAGACGCTTTACCCTCTGAGCCAAATGTGGACTCCACATGTTTAGTCTTTGCTAAAATGACAGAATCCATTCTCACTGAATTTTTTGGAATTTATTAACTTCTATTAGATTATCTTAGTTACGAAAGAATCCTCAAATTTGTAGCATCCAGTTCCACAAATTTCTTTTTTTTTAAATTTTCTTAAATTATATATTTTTTAATTTTTATTTTTACTTTATTTTACTTTACAATACTGTATTGGTTTTGCCATACATTGACATGAATCCACCACGGGTGTACATGCGTTCCCAAATATGAACCCCCTTCTCACCTCCCTCCCCATAACATCTCTCTGGGTCATCCCCGTGCACCAGCCCCACATATTTCTTAATTCTGTCACAAATAGGCTACAAAACCCCTCATGACTCCTTAATATTTCTTTGTTTTTAGCTCTTTTTGTTAAAAGTTATAGAAAAAAATGTATACTGAAACTCCAAGTAAGTAATTGAAATTGAATTGTTACCAAATCATGGTCGTTCTTGTTTCATAGATTTCTCTACCCACTTCTTCTACTCCCAGGATATATTACATATCATCCAAAAATGTTTCAGAATAAAGAAAATAACTGGAATATCATTATCTCATCTAAAATTTTTAAGCAATCCCTTAATCTCATTAAATATCTAGTCAGTTTCTGAGTTTCCCTGATTATCTTAAAATCTTTTCTTAAAACAACTTATTTGTTTGAATTAATATTGAAATATACATTTTAATGGGTATGTTTTTAATATATTTTTATTAGTAAAACAACGTTACTGAGGTATAATCTGAATTCGGTAAACAGCACATATCTAGTATATATAGTTTTACAGGTTTCAAACAATCAAAGTAATGAGCACATCTGTCAGTCCAGAAAGTTTCTTTGTATCCCTTTGTAATCCCTCCCTCCTGCCCCTTCTCCTTAGGCAACCAGTGACCTACATTTTTGTCATTAGTTTGCAATTGCTATAATTTTATATGAATGGGATCATACAGCGTGTATTCTTTTTGTATTCTTTTTTTGTCTATATTATTTACTAAGCATGCATATTTTAAGATGCATCCAGGTTGTTAAATGTGTCAACAGTTTCCTCCTATTTATCCACTTTACAGATAGACCAATATTTGCTTAACTATCTACCTGATGATGGATCATTTAGATGACTTACAGTTTTTGCTATTATAAATAAAGCTTCTGTAAACATTTCTGTGGATATACATTTTCATGTATATCTCTTTGATTTCATCAATGATCCAGTGATGGTTTAGTAGCATATTGTTTAGCTGCCGCGTGTTTGGGTTTTTTAGAGTCTTTTTCTTGTAGTTTATTTCTAATCTCCTTTCATTGTGATCAGAAAAGATGCTTAATATGGTTTCTATTTTCTTAAATTTACCAAGGCTCACCTTGTGGCCCAGCATGTGGTCAGTCCTGGAGAAGGTTCCACGTGCACTTGAGAAGAATGTGTAGTCTGCTGCTTTTGGATGGGATGCTCTATAAATATCAATTAAGTCAAACTTATCTAAAGTGAAGAACTGGCTTTTAGTTTCATTGATCTTTGCAGTTGTTTTCTTTGTCTCTGTTTCATTTATTTCTGCTTTGATATTTATAGTTTCTTCTACTGACTTTAGGTTTTGTTTGGTTCTTCTTTCTCTAGTTATTTTAGGTGTACGGTTAAGTTGTTTAGTTGAGATTTTTCTTGTTTCTTGACCATTCTTCTTGTTTGGACCATTGAACTTTCATTTTCATTTGTCTGTATTTTTTTTTAATTTTCTCTTTGATTTCTTCAGTAATCCATTGGTTGTTTAGTAGCATATTGTTTAGCTGCCATATGTTTCTGTTTTTTATAGTTATTTCTTGTAGTTTATTTCTAATCTCATAGCATCATGATCAGAAAAATTGGTTGATATGGTTTCAATTTTCTTAAATTTATCAAGGCCATCTTGTTCCCCAGCATATGGTCCATCCTGTAGAATGTTCCATGTGCACTTGTGTAATCTGCTATTTGGGATAGAATGCTTTATAAATATCAATTAAGTCCATCTGGTCTAATGTGTCATTTAAGGCCTGTGTTTCCTTATTAATTTTCTGTCTGGATGATCTGTCCATTGATGGAAGTGGGGTGTTAAAGTCCCCCATTATTACTGTAGTTTTAAAAAAATTATTGTATTATTGTCAATTTATCCTTTTATGGTTGTTAGTATTTGCCTTACATATTAAGGTGTTCCTTTGTTTTGGGGTGCATATATAATTAGAATTATTATATTTTCTTGGATTGTCCCTTTGATCATTATGTAGCAGTCCTCCTCTTTTGTCTCTTGTAACAAGTCTTTGTTTTAAAATCCATTTTGTCTGATATGAGTATTGCTACTCCAGCTTTCTTTTGATTTCTGTTTGTGTGGAATACCTTCTCCCATCCTCTTACTTTAAGTCCGTATGTGTCCCCAGGTCTGAGGTGGATCTCCTATAGACAGCATATATATGGGTCTTGTTTTTGAATCTACCCAACCAGTCTATGTCTTTTGGTTGGTGCATTTCATTATTTTGATTAATCAATAATTGCATTAGTTATCAATATGTATGTTCCTATTACCATTTTTAAAATTGTTTTGAGTATGTTTCTTTAGGTCTTTTCCTTTTGTTGTTTCCTACATAGAGAAGTTCCTTTAGCATTTGTTATAAAGCTGGTTTGGTGGTGCTGAATTATCTTAACTTTTGCTTGTTGAAAAGTCTTTTTATTTCTCTGTCAAATCTGAATGAGAGCCTCACTGTGGAGAGTATTCTTGTTTGTAGGTTCTCTTTCATCACTTTAAATATTTCGTGCCATTCCCTTCTCGCTTGCAGAGTTTGTGTTCAGAAATCAGCCAATAACCTTCTGGGAGTTCCCTTGTATGTTACGTTATTTATCGGTTTTCCCTTGTTGCTTTTAGTATTTTGTCTCTAATTTTTGTCAGTTTGATTACTGTGTGTCCCAGTGTGTTCCTCCTTGGGTTTATCCTTCCCGGGACTCTCTGTGCTTCCTGGACATGGTTGACTATTTCCTTTTCCATGTTGGGTAAGTTTTTAACTATTATTTCTTCCAGTGTTTACTTGGGCCCTTTCTCTCTTTTCCTCCTGGGACCCCTATAATGCAAGTGTTGGTGCATTTAATGTTATCCCACAGGTCTCTTGGACTGTCTTCATTTCTTCTCATTCTTTTATCTACATTTTGTTCCACAGCAGTGATTTTCACCATTCTGTCTTATAGGTCACTTATCCATTTTTCTGTCTCAGTTATCCTGTTACTGATTCCTTCCAGTGTACTATTCATCTCTGTTCATATGTTCTTTAGTTCTTCTGGGTGTTTGTTAAATATTTCTTGCATCTTCTCCATTTCCCAGCCCCCTGCCCCCAAGATCCTGGATCATCTTCAGTATCATTATTCTGAATCCTTTTTCTGGAAGGTTGCCTATCTTCACCTTTCCGTAGCTTTTTTTTTTTTTTTCTGAGGTTTTATCTTGTTCCTTCATCTGGGACATAACCCTCGGCCTTTTAATTTTTGTTTAACTTTCTGTGATTGTGGTTTTCATTTTGAAGGCTGCAGAATTATAGTTCTTCTCTCTATAAGTTAATTTTTAACAACTGTATTTAACTGCCAAATCACAAAATTCCTGAAAAAAATATTGGCTGTTATTACTTCAGTTCAGTTCAGTTCAGTTCAGTTGCTCAGTTGTGTCCAGCTCTTTGCAACCCCATGAATTGCAGCACGCCAGGCCTCCCTGTCCATCACTAACTCCTGGAGTTCACTCAGACTCACGTTCATTGAGTTAGTGATGCCATCCAGCCATCTCATCCTCTGTCGTCCTCTTCTCCTCCTGCCCCCAATCCCTCCCAGCATCAGAGTCTTTTCCAATGAATCAACTCTTCGCATGAGGTGGCCAAAGTATTGGAGTTTCGGCTTTAGCATCATTCCTTCCAAAAGAAATCCCAGGGCTGATCTCCTTCAGAATGGACTGGTTGGATCTCCTTGCAGTCCAAGGGACTCTCAAGAGTCTTCTCCAACACCACAGTTCAAAAGCATCAATTCTTCGGCACTCAGGTTTCTTCACAGTCCAACTCTCACATCCATACATGACCACAGGAAAAACCATAGCCTTGACTAGATGGACCTTTGTTGGCAAAGTAATGTCTCTGCTTTTGAATATGCTATCTAGGTTGGTCATCACTTTTCTTCCTAGGAGTAAGCGTCTTTGAATTTCATGGCTGCAGTCACCATCTGCAGTGATTTTGGAGCCCCCCAAAATAAAGTCTGACACTGTTTCCACTGTTTCCCCATCTATTTCCCATGAAGTGATGGGACCAGATGCCATGATCTTCGTTTTCTGAATGTTGAGCTTTAAGCCAACTTTTTCCATTCTCCTCTTTCACTTTCATCAAGAAGCTCATTAGTTCTTCTTTACTTTCTGCCATAAGGGTGGTGTCATCTGCATATCTGAGGTTATTGATATTTCTCCCGGCAATCTTGATTCCAGTTTGTGCTTCTTCCAGCCCAGCGTTTCTCATGATGTACTCTGCATATAAATTAAATAAGCAGGGTGACAATATACAGCCTTGACGTACTCCTTTTCCTATTTGGAACCAGTGTGTTGTTCCATGTCCAGTTCTAACTATTGCTTCCTGACCTGCATACAAATTTAGTGCAAGCCAAATCCAGCATGGCATTATAGAGTAGTAGAACATGTTTCTCTGTTATTCATATTTTTAAAATTTTTTCTTAATACTAATAGTGAGAGGCAGAGGTTTGATCAAATTCAGGCTCAACTTTTTGGTAAGATTGTTGCAAAGTTTATGAAAGGCTACTGCTTATCATTTCCTTTATCCATTGATTTATTAGGCCTGCAAATTAGTGATAGTCTAATTCTATCATTCTTTCTTTATTTTAAGTAGCTGGGATGATCTATAAAGGAAAAGTTATACCTAGAACTAGTTGATTACAGTGAGGTGTAAGTTTGTTAAGGAAATGAAGGATAATAAAAAATATTTCACTTTTACTCATTTTCAGAATGAGTTGGCTCCCTCATATCTTTCTAAGGTGCCAGTGACTTTTTTTAAGTGTTGTTATGAACTTAGAGATTTAAACATATCTGATGTGTTTTAGTCCACTGAGATTTTATGCTTATTGGTACTTAAACTGATCCATGTTTTGACTGAAGGGAGCCTCTTCAAGTTGATCCTTGATGCTTCTGACACACATTCAGTAATCTTGGATAGCTTGCTTGCTCTCTGGAAAGACATGTTTATGACTCATCATCTGTAGTTCACGCCTTATACTGAGTCACTTTTCCAGGGAGCCAGAGTCCTTTAATAGAATATGGTATTTAGAACAGTATGGTAACACTTACACGTGGAATCTAAAATATGATACCAGTGAACTTATCTATGACACAGAAGCAGACTCACAGACATGGAGAACAGACTTGTGATTGCCAAGGGGGAGTGGGTGTTGGGGAAGAGTAGATCGGATGGAGTTTGGAATTAGTAGATATGAACTATTTTACATAGAATGGATAAATAACAAGGTTCTACTATATAGCACGGAATTCAATATCCTGTGATAAACCATAATGGAAAAGAATATGAAGAAGAGTGTATAACTATATATAACTGAATCAGTTTACTGTTTGTTGTAAATTAACTGTACTTCCATAAAATAAACTTAAAAGATAGATTATGGTATTTAGAAACCATAATCTAGGCACTGGGGTTACTTACTACTACTAGATTCTTAACTGTTTCTAGTACATTTAAGTGGATGAGCTGAGAAGGTACACATATACACAAACATTTTTATGATAAAATATATTATGAGTTTATTCATTATTTTCATTTGAAATTTAGGAGTATAAGATTTTAGCTAAACTTTCTTACATTTGTTTTTCTTTTTCTTCCATGCTGAAAATCCCAGTTGTCAGTAACATTGTACTATCATTTGCTACACACACGACAAATATTCATAACATTACCAACACTATCTTCAGTAACATGATTATTAAAAAGTTATATATAGAGATGAAAAATCAAATTTATATTTCAAGGCACTTTAAATAGCTTTTTTCTGATGCTTTTTTCGCCAGTGTGGTAAACAATTAGGTTAATTTGATTAATCTTGTTCCCAAATTTTAGATCTTGAATTTAAATCTGTTTTATGATTATACAAAATATTTACATGTTTCCAAAGTATAATCTGTTAAGACATGATATTTTCCAGTTAGCATATATCCCTGTTCTTTCCCTGGTGTATATTATGATTTTATTTTAAAAATCTGTATATATATATTTGTATGTTGTATTCCTTAGGTGAATGGAAACATATATTCTACCTTGCTGTTTTATCAGTATATCCAGGAGGTGCCCCATAGCAATATATGTATTTCTGATTCTTTTTTAGCTGCTTAGTATTCATGTTTGATGTCTATAATTTTTCCACTAAGATTTTCTCTGGATGATTTTGGGTCATTTCCAGTATTTGAGATTACAAAATTTAATATCGTTTTATATTTTTGCCAGTGTATATTTGGGATATGTCTTCATTTTAAATATTTATTTACTTGACTGTGCCGGGTCGTAGTTGCTGTACACCAGATCTTTTATCTTCATCACAGCATGTGAACTCTTAGTTGCAGCATGTGGGCTCTAGTTCCCTGACCAGGGATTGAACCCCAGGCCACTTGCATAGGGAGCATGGAGCCTTATCCTCTGGACCACCAGGGAAGTTGCTGGGATATATTTTCATATTAGTATTTTTCCAACATTGCATGTGTGAAAATTTGCAAACATACCTATTCCTACCACCTAAACTGATATAGAATTTACATATTGTGAAATGTGCAAAAATAAGTGTACATTCATTGTTTTGACGTTTGCACTTTTTTTAGTTGTGTCATTTATTTATATTGAGTTGTAAGCATCCTTTTTGTATTCTAGATCTAAGTCCTTTATCAGATAAATGGTTTGCAAATATTTTCTCCCATTCTGTGAGTTATCCTTTCACTTTCTTGATGGTATCCTTTTACAGCATGCAGGTTTTCAGTTTTGGTGATGTCCAGTTTATCTGCTTTTTCTTTTGATGCTTATGCTTTCAGTGTTGTGTCTAGGAAGCCATTGCCTAATCCAAGGTTTTATGCCTATATTTTCTTCGAAGAGTTTTATACTTTTGGCTCCTATACTTATGGTATGAGGTAGAAGTTCAACTTAATTCAAAGGAGAAATAACTTTTCAACAACTGTTGCTGGGAAAACTTAATATCCACGTGTAAAATAATGGTTTTTGGCACCCTGGTCAAAAAAATCAATTGTTCATAAATATGAGGGCTTATTTCTAGACATTAAATTTTGTTTCATTGTTATATATGTCTGTCTTTTTTAAGAATTCATGAATTTAAGGATGACATTTACAAAAGAATGCATTTGTGTTTATAACCTCTGTTCATGGTTCTCTATATATGTTTTGTCTCAATAGCTTCTCCCATTTGTTTCTACAATTATCTCATTTTGTATGTAATGCCATATGGGAAGGGAATGCTTGGTGGTGAGTATAATATTAATGTCACTGGGATGGTTATATTCCCATTTTTCAAAGACTGCTTTGAACACAGACAGGGAGTATCTTCAATTGGGAGTGATGGCATAAAATTATGAAAATAAGGAAGCTTATGGTTCAAAGATTTTCTTACCTTATTTAAATCTGAGATGGAGTTCTGTGAAAGTACATTAAACTAATGGGTATGACTTCCTCTTTCATAAAATAGACATTTCAGACCTATCAAAAATTATTCTTTATGATTATACTTCTTTTTAGAGTTCCTGAGTTGGAGATAGAAGAAGAAACTCAAGTTCAAGAGATGACCCTAGATGAGTGGAAAAATCTTCAAGAACAGACCAGACCAAAGCCTGAATTTAACATCCGGAAACCTGAGTCTACTGTCCCTTCCAAAGCAGTGGTGATACACAAGTCTAAATATAGAGATGATGTAAGCATGATGTTTTATATCTAGAGGTAATCTTCATTGTTACCTTATTGAAAATGAAATGGAACATTAGTAGCTGACATTCTAGTTTCAACATTATAGTAATCAGATGTGTCTGTTTCAACCTAAGAGTAACCATGCATGCCTAATTTTACTATATTTTTATTAAATGAAAAAAAAAATTGACCCATTAATACTTGATCCAAAGCAGTTATAGTGAGCACATTTTCTGCTCACTCCAGAACTGTGTGAAGACTGTGCTTACACTGTGTGTTTTAGTTGCATTTCAATTTGGTGTCAAAAGAGAGATCCAGAATGTTTCCCTGAATGATGCCATTTCATAGGATAACTACTAGGCATTGTCGTGATTAAATTAGCTTCAGTTATGATTCTTTTTTTTAAATTCAAGTATAGTTGATTTACAGTATTTTTATAGTTTCAGGTGTACAGAAAAGTGATTCAATGTTATTTTTCACAGTTCTAATTCTTAATAAGCGTGTTTAACTGAAGCTAGTTGATCACTTTAAACCAGTCAGAGTTGGGTGAATCCTTTCTTGTGATTTTGCAGTAGCTTTGCTCCCTCTGCAGAAATTCGCCAGAGGACCCCTGAAGTCCCTCCCCCAGGACAGGCACTGCTAGCATGGCCAGCTATCCATTTGGGATTGCTAACTCATTCTTAAGATCTGATTTTACATGGTTTGTGTTCACCTACTTGTTGGCGGCTTCAGCTTTGAAAATATCTTACAGCATATATTGATAAGGATGGTCAGAGAGTTATTTAACCACATTCTATTTGCATTCCTAAACTTAAGGGAGGGTACACTGACGCATTGTAATTTTAAAATTTAGAGTTAGTATCATTCAGTCACAGCTATTTATCTTGATACCAGTCTCTGTGTCAATGATGGTGGTGAGCACTCTTCCTCTCTGCTTGATGTTATTCCTTGATTTTCCATTTGAAAATCAGGAGTTTTATACTATGTAGATTTGTCTGTGTTCCCATTTACATTTTGGTTAGTTATATTCTTTTTATGAATAGTTTCTCTAGGGGATCATTTATGATACTGGATTCCTTCCTACCTCCTCTTTCCATCAGTCCAAATTCCAGGAGTCTGTGGTTTGAGCTGTTCCTCTAGAAAAGGCTTTTTGTACACATACAAGGCCAGAGCCTTATTCTCTCAAAAAGCTCTGTGAGGTCTTTTTACAAGTCTATCAGCTAGTTGGGTTGGGTTTTTTTTTTCCCTATCCACTTACTTTTTTTGTAAATAAAGTTTTGCCTAAAACAATTGTGCTGTCAGGATTTGAAATGTGCAGCTGACATGTTAAGTAAAAATAGAAGCTGTTCTTCTTAATCCACACCAGATTCATCTTTGCTGGCTTCTAAGAGAGGTCTCCTGGAATCTTTGAAGCAACTGGGTTAGCTGAGTCATGGAGCTTGGTCTCAGTAAGGCACACATCTTTGGTACTTATTAACCTTACAGCATTGATGATTTCAGCCAGGAATTGTTCTTAAAGAGACAGAAGCCAAATCGTGGTGTCACTACTTTGTTCTGGATACACTAAAGAGAACAAAAGCACTAGAATAATACCTCTTGTTTCCTTGGAGCTCTGTTCTTGCCAAAGTTAAGACCTAACAGTAACCTATGAGTAGAGCGGGCCCTTAAAGCACTTTGGCCTGGCAATTTGCTCACTCAACTTCCCCTGCAAGCTGTGCCTTCTTACTGGGAAGCTGTGTCTCTGCTGAGGTGCCTGGATAGCCAACTGTTTTCTAAATCAGGCAGTAGTTTATTATTTTGCCTGTTACATTTTTTGTGTGTTTATCTTGTTGTCAGAGTGCAAGTGTTCCTGAATTGTTCTTTCCTTCATCTTTTTAGCTTCAAGAGTACATCTGTCTAAGGACACAAATGTTAAACATGAAGCCTGGAGTAAACATATGGCCAAAAGGGAAATACGTGCTCTGGGAGATTTGATTCCATTTGCTGGACAAGCAAATGGATGTTTAACCGTATAACACTTTGGAGATTCTCATCCGTAATCATTGGCCTATTTTCTGCAGGTTCATATTTCTCTGTAGGTTTATATTTTACTTACAAGTGAGAAGTTTCATTCGTTGTTAGGAATTGAAACCAAATCAAATTTGAAGGTTTATTAATACTGTTTTATCAAGAGACAAAACTAATTTGACCTCTTGATTCATGTCTGACTCTTGTGATCCCATGGCCTGTAGCCTGCCAGGTTCCCCTGTCCATGGGATTCTCCCGGCAAGAATACTGGAGAAGGTTGCCATTTCCTTCTCCAGGGGATTTTCCCAACCCAGAAATTGAACCCAGCTCTCCTGAATTGCAGGCTGTTTCTTTACCATCTGAGCTACTACAAGGGAAGGCCCCATACAATAAAATGTATATTCTCAAAGAATTTTAACTAAGGCGGTTTTTAAAAAGCAGCCTGAGTTCTTTATTCAGCCTTGGTAGCAACCCTTAGATAATCATACTGTTGTTACTCTTTCCATATATTTTGAGTCAAAATTATTTACTGTAAATCATCCTGTTTTTGACATATGGTATTTGTACAGTCAGTACCCATGTTGAGAGCAGTTTCTCCATCAAGTTCTTTTCTAGGAAGGTGAATTTTCCTTATTTATCAAAGTAGCATTTGTGAACAAAACAAAAGGCAGGAACTAAAACTTTTCAGTCTCAGCAAAATACACTTAGATATGCAACATTTATAGGATTTCTGTTAGTCATGTTAAATCTTACATCTGAACCTACTAAACTGATAGAAATTTGGTCTGACTTGAAGTAAGTTCAAAAATGCTTGAATTAAGACTATGACACTACTGTGTATAAAGCAGGTAACTATTGAGAACCTACTGTATAGTTTAGGGAACTCTGTTCAATACTCTATGATAATCTGTATGGTGATAGAATCTTAAAAGAGTGGATTTATGCATTTATATAGCCAACAGGGGCTTTCCTGGTGGCTCAGCAGTAAAGAATCCAGCTGCGGTGCAGGAGACACAGGTTTGATCCCTGGGTCGGGAAGATCCCCCTGGAGAAGGACATGGCAACCCACTCCAGTATTCTTGCCTGGAGAATCCCAAGGACAGGGGAGCCTGGTGGGCTACAGTTCATTGGGTTGGAGCCAGACACGAGTTAGTGACTGAACAACAGCAATAGTGGGCTGACTTTGTGGTTACAACAGAAACTACCCCAGCACTGTAAATCAGCCACTCCCATTAAATAGAAAAAAGAAGGCCTGTCAGTATGAGAACGTGTGGCTGCAAAGTGCAAAACCCACGCAGCTGGAAGCAGAGCAGCAGCAGCATCTTCCCCTGCTCAGCCCAGCGAGTGTCCATGGAGACGGCCGTGTGTACGTTCTGTGTCTGATGCTGTAACTGTGTTTCAGATGGTAAAGGATGACTATGAAGATGATGCCCACGTTTTCCGGAAAGCGGCCAATGACATCACATCCCAGCTGGAGATTAATTTTGGTAACCTCCCTCGTCCCGGGCGTGGAGCCAGAGGTGGCACACGGGGAGGCCGGGGAAGGATCAGAAGGGCAGAAAACTATGGACCCAGAGCAGAAGTGGTGGTAAGTGTGTATATTCTAAATCCTGGATGGTTTTCTGAAGTGAGAGGATGAAGATGCCCTGGGCCTACATAGTTTGATTTTGGAGGATCATCAAGTTCGGCCTGATCTAGATAGAGGACGTTCTTTCTCCTCTGTCTAGTGTGGGCCCCATGTTAGAGTATTTGGAATGGTCATCAGCATGATGGGCATCAGTTGGATACAGACCATTGTGTAGCCCTGGCCTCCCGGGTCTCCAGGGAAGTCTGTCTGCTATGATTGTACACTCAGAGCTGGAGAAAAATTCACGCATGTGCATCAGATGAGGTCCCCAGGCCTGGTATTGAATTAGATCAACTGACAGTTGCTTACTACGGTGTAAGCAACCCTGTGCCCTGAAGCTTTCAGTGTAGACAGAATCATTCCAACAGCTTCAAGGCAACCTTTTCACGTCAAACCATTCTTTGCCACTCTTTAGCTGACACTGCCCTACTTCTGGGACAGACAACCTTGTTCCTTACTCCATGGGGCCTTTCTGCCTGCTGGCCTTCCTCCTACCCCTTTGCCTGTTTACCTAGGCTAGATCCTCTAACCTCCCTTCATCAGAGGAGGCTTCCAGACCAGGTCAGAGTCCTTCCTTTCTTTGAAGCACCATCTGCATTTGTAATTGTACTATCGCTGGTACAATTGTTGGTCAGCATCTGCTGTCTCCAGAAGACAGATTGGTTTCCCCAGTGCCTAGTATAATATAAGCTGTACTAGACGCTTCATCAGTGTTTTATGAACAAATATACCAATACCTGTTTAGTGGGAATTGGGCACAAGGTTCAGCGGCCAGCAGAGGCACCCATGCTGTCCTTGTGAGAATGGAGAAGCCCCTTCTTTGTGGCTGATCTTGGAAATATTCCTTTTGCTGCCGATTCCCTTATTCCAGGGAGCAACCCCTGGGAGGAGTCTAACTTGTTATACTTCAGCAAGAACGAAAACAAGTGTTTTTTCTGGGTAAATTTGAGGCCAGTTGGGAAAAAGGATCTATTCTGGAAATAGAAAATACACACCTGCCCCTTTCCAATAGCAGCTCTGCCTCTGTGGTGCAGTGTGGCTCTCTGGTGCAAGGGACCCTGCCACCCACCTGGGCTCTTCCAGCTCTGCACCACCCTCAGGCCCCACCCGCCTTCACAGTTGCATTGTGTCAGAATCCTGTTCTTTTTGCTCATTTGTTGTGGTTATCTCCAGAAGTTTCTCTTCTAGAAGACGTCACTTAACTGTAATGTGTGCATGGCCACCAGGTTGCACTGGACGCCCCGACTGTGGGCCTCTAGTCCCAGGCCATGTGTTACTGATGTGACCAGTATGCTCCTCCTGCAGGAGCTCTGTGAGTTCCTGAGGGTAGGACTGTCTTTAACCATCCTTGTATCTCCATGTAGCAAACATTCTGTCATGTTTATCGGATGAAGGAGGAGCTAAAGGGTCCAGGTGGTGCTAGTGGTAAAGAACCCACCTGCCAATGCAGGATACATGAGACACGGGTTTGATCCCTGAGTCGGAAGATTCCCTGGAGGAAGACATGACAGTCCACTCTAGTATTCTTGCCTGGAGAAGCCCATGGACAAAGGAGCCTGTTGGGGTATAGTCCATAGGGCTGCAAAGAGTCAGATACAACTGAAGTGACTTAGCACACATGCACGCAAGGTGCAAATAAAGGATCACAGTAAGGTTTTGTGGGAGTGAGGGCCAGGGCAGGGCGTGGGGGAGGCAGGGTGGCAGGCACTGCCAGCCATCCTGCAGTGGGGACAGAGCGGGTCAGAGGAGGGAGAAGCATGCTTCTGTGCCCCCCTCTGCAGGGTCTGGGCAGAACTTGGCTGCAGCTCAGAGCAGGGCCTCACGTGGAGTGACCCTGCCACTCTTCTCTTCCCACTGGGCCTCTCCCTCCCTCAACGTTTGGGCTGCTTACCCCTACTCAGTTAGTTCCTTCATGATGTTGGGAGGGATTGGGGGCAGGAGGAGAAGGGGATGACAGAGGATGAGATGGCTGGATGGCATCACCCACTCGATGGACGTGAATCTGAGTGAACTCCGGGAGTTGGTGATAGACAGGGAGGCCTGGCGTGCTGCAATTCATGGGGTCACAAAGAGTCGGACATGACTGAGTGACTGAACTGAACTGAACTGAGAGAGTAGGTACTGTGTTTCACACACTTTTGCACCCAAGTGGGAATGGGTGAACTGACAGTTGGTTTCAAAACTTCTCTTTTTTAGATACAAGATGTTGCTCCAAACCCGGATGACCCTGAAGATTTCCCTGCTCTGGCTTGAGACAGCCCAATTTCCCTGGCAACTTAAACAGCACTGGCATACCTATGAAGACTTTTCTTGCTGTGGGGAAGAGAGTCAGACTCTAAGAACAATAGATGTTGCTTTTTCCCGTGTAATTTGAACTCATTGTACTGTTTTTGGTCTGGGTAGTTTGTGGGAACAGGGATTTCTCCAGACACCTAAAGAGCAGCAGTTCTGGCTGGGGGTTAGTCTGGCACTTTCCCAGGAAGGTAGATAATGGTGATTATTTTTTTATTTAATGAATTCCAAATGTAGTTCAGAAATAATGTTTAAAACCTGTACATAGAGATTGTATTGAATCCTCCACAAAAGCATGGAGAGTAAAGCAAGTTGTAAAATAGAATCTATTGAGACTACTTAGTAAATTGTATAGATACCGGAAGGCTGTGTCCTTCAGTATTAGAGGAAATACATATAACTCTGCTATTAATTTAAAGCAGTCACAGCCTAGTTTTCAGCGACCAAGAAATTAAAATACAGTTCTATTTACCATTTACTTGTAAATGTTATATTCTCCTGGAATTTTTTTGGTTTTTTATTTAACCAATAATTTTAAATAGCTATTGTGCACTCAAAGGTTACCACTCTGTGGCAGAGAATTAGGGCAAGTATTGGGGTTTTTCATGGTGATTTAAACTACCTCGTGGTTTCTGTGTGTATGTAACACACACATACACACATGCTTAGTATAAATGTGCATATTTAGTGTTTGGGTGGTTTTTAGGATGAGTATTAAGTATACGATCTTTAAAATCATGTTATTTAACCCACCAATCAAATGAAAAGGGGTCCAGGGAAGAGTGTTGCAGATTTTCTCCCTCAAAGCTAGTGTCAGAATTCAACACCTGTGTACGAAGGCTGTCTGTCCCTGTCCTGGGCAAGACTTGTAAATAACACTGAATACCCATATGCAGTTTTTCTCACTCGGCCCTGCACCAGTTCGAGTTCCTCTTTCTTGCCTTTGGAGCATGTTAGGGTTAGCCCTAGCCCCACTAATCAGCAGGGCTGAGACTGGGAGGCCCATGGCGGTTCAGCTAGCTGCTTGTGGGTAGTGCTGCGATGGTGGCTGGGGCAGAGGCAGCTGTTAACAGCCCTGGAAGCTGGGGTGACACCCTTCCCATTTTACTGAAGAAACTGGGGAACAGTCACAAACTTGTTACACAGTTGATACGTTCATGTTGGAATCTGAACCTTGGTCTCAGGATTTGTGCTTTTTTTTGCCTTGCTATACTGTCCAAGATGACAGTTCTGAACTTGAACCCAAGTGTAAATAAAGGTTGGTATTCCCTCCTAACTTTGTGTATAGAGAGTTGAATCCTTTTGGTGACACCCAGGTCAAGAGGGAAGAACATGTGGAAAGACCACAGTGGAGTCATTTCACATTTTGTTGAATAATCAGAGCTGAACCCTTAGTCACATTAAGCCACTGTGGTTGACAGCCTACTTTTGGATTCTTGTTATCAATCTGAGTATTAAGGTCATTTTATTCCCCCTCCCCAGAAAAAGACAGTGAACGGGAGTACCCTAATCTGAGTTAAGAAGGCTTGTGAGAATAAATGTCAGGTTCAGCCGTGATAGTCGGCTGGTGCAGCGTGTCACTGCTCAGCAGGCTTGAGCTGTCACATTGTCATTCTGCCTTGCCTTGGCTTTGAAGATTGGCAAAACAGAGATCCCTTCCAAAATTCCCTTATTCCCTTTAGTGTCATGAATAACACTTGCAAAGCCCATTGTGCTAGGCTTCATGTTGTATGTGCAAACACTACATCCTTCCCAAAGAGACTGAGAATTCCTATGCCACAGAGCAGCCTCAGATCTCATGAAAGTTTGGTGAGGGGATAGGGGATGGCTTCTGGGCCTGCAGGGGTCTTCATTTGCTCACCAGGACTACCTCTCACCAATTTGGGGGGTCAGATGAATGTCAGGCTTTTGTCATAGGATTGTCCACAGTCCAGCCCCAGAGAAGACAGGGCAGCAGCACGGGGCAGGAGGAATCCATAATGTGATATAGGGAAACTCAGGAGGCAGGACTGAGTTTGGACCTGTACACGAGGCAAGGCCTTCCACAGGAGTTCCCCTGCATAACTTCTCTGAGGTGATTTGGTATAGACATGTTGTCATGAAGTGGGACACGTTTCTGGCTGATAACTTTAATACTAAGCAAATTAACCCCATCTAAGAAAACCTGTGAGTCTAACAAACCCTTTTAGAAAGTGGAGGTCAAGCATATTTGAATTCCCAAGGCAGGTGTGGGAATTCACGCCTTCTGACCCAAGAGCTCACTGCAGGGGCTCAGGCTGCCAGAGCAGGAGTTAGAGATGAGCTGGTCCCAGGACCTGCAGCGGGGAGAGCCTCATCAATAGAGAGGTGTGAACCCAGACAGGATGAGGGTTTGGTCCCTGCTTTGACCAGATGGAAACGTGACCATCTAGGAAGAAGCGGAGTCACCGCAGAAGCTGCTGCTGGCCGGGAACCTGGTGCTGGATGGTCTGAACATCTAGCCAGGCTACTTTGAAAAAGTACATCTTTTGCCCAGTGTTACTGATGAACAGTTGACATTTTCACCTCATGCAAGGCTGGCCCCTCACAGAAGCCATAGCAGGCACCCCGTTTTCTAGTGCTGGGTTCTAGTGGAGGCCCTGTCCTCCCTGATTCCCTGGCTCCTCCATGCCAGCCCAGGGCATAGGCATTTCAGGGTTGATGGCATTGCTTCTCCTTTGAAACCACGTCATGTGTGGTGTTGGCAAGTCCTAGGGAAGAGCAGGATCCAGATCTCAGAAGCTGGGAAAGGTCAGCCCTTGAAGGGAAAACAGGACTGCCACCTACTAACTTATCCAGGAGAGAGACACGCTGCCAACAGAGGGCGGGGAGACCAGAGCATGAGCCCAGCAGGACAAGCAGAGGTTCACTTTGAGGAAAAATTGTGCCCACTTTCCTCTCTCTGCTGCTGTTGTCCTCAGCACCCAGAGACGACAGGGCTGTGCGGATCACATTCTGTGAACACCTTCCAGGGCCCTGCCGCCTCCCCCTCCACATCCTCCCGACTCCGGCCTGAAGTGAGGTGCTCGGGCGGCCAGCGACACTGCCCACATGTCCCAGGTGTGGAGGCTCTTAGGATTTGTGTAGTAAAGCGAGTGGGAAAGGAAGAAAGCAAGTTATTGAAAAGAAATCTTTATTGTTAAATACAACACAAAAGTGCAAAACTTTATTGTAACCGCCACCTAAGTCAAGGAACCTATTTCCCCAGGAGGCTGTCCATGTGATCCTGCCAATCACAGCCTGCCCTCCTTCTAAGGAGTACTCCCTCTACTAAGGGGTACTATCCTCACTTAGAGGAAGCACTGCCCAAGGAGGCAAACCTTAGCGATAAGGCTCTGCCCTTTACCTGAATGTCCTTTAAGTCTGAAGGGTCCCCCTCTACCTTTGTTGCAGAACCTGGGTAACTTGAGGAAATGAGCATTTCTTGAGTAACTGCTATGTGCTGTCTTATAATTGTCTCATCACTTGTCAGGGAACAGGAAGAGACATCCATCTTCCATGCTCCCTAGCTAGTATTTGGGATGGGATAGGATGAAAATATTTGGGCGGAATGGGATGAAAAGATGAAGGAGAAAGAAGATTCGGTCCCCAAGCTGTGTTCTTTCTACACACCCCTGAAATTTCCAGTTAATGTTACTAGTCTCTTGGGCAAAGCTGCGAAGAGAAGATCAGGAAAGGCCAGAAGATACATGTGCCCTGTTGGAGCCAAAAGACCACATGGGGTGTGCTCTGTGTTTAGCTACTCCCTGGGGTGAGGTGGTGCCCATGGCAACGCCACACTGTGACACATTCTCCTAAAACATTTGAAGTACTCTTAGAAAGCTTTGGGGCTTCCCAGGTGGTGCTAGGGGTAAAGAACCCGTCTGCCAGCACAGGAGACATAAGAGACGTGGGTTCGATCCCTGAGTCGGGAAGATCCCCTGGAGGAGGCCATGGCAACCCACTCCAGTATTCTTGCCTGGAGAATCCCATGGGCAGAAGAGCCTGGTGGGCTACAGTCCTTAGGGTCACAAAGGGTTGGACATGACTGAAGCGACTTAGCACGCATGTAGAAGGCTTTAATAGGTCTCCTGCACAGGTGGTGATGGCGAGTCTTGGGAGGGCATGAGGCTAGGTTCAGGGCTGCTGGCAAGGTGCTGGTGGAGACAGGGGCAGAAGCTTGGCTCTCCTAGGGGCCTCATGACGCCTAAAGTCCGAAGTGCTCCAGGAGCCTCTGCTGGCCCAGGCTACCTCTGCCCATCTCCTGTTGCTCTGGGAGAGCCTTTTCCTTGGCCATAGGTTTCCCAGGACCCAAGGCAGTAGGGCTTTCCCCAACCAAACCACAAATGCTCTCTAAACTATCACAGCTTCACCACGGGTGAAACTGGCCCCATAGTGTGGGGAAAGCACCACTGCCTTGTTTCTTTGCAAAAATGTGGCCCCATTTCAGAAGGCTGACTTGGGAGCATTGTTGGGGAACACCTGTCATGAGAATAGAGTGGCATCAACTTACTCATAGGAAAAGGTCAGCGTTCATTCCAGTCCCAAAGAAAGGCAATGCCAAAGAATGTTCAAAGTGAAAGTGAGGTCGCTCAGTTGTGTCCAACTCTGTGTGTGACCCCATGGACTTGTAGCCTACCAGGCTCCTCCGTCCATGGGATTTTCCAGGCAAGAGTACTGGAGTGGGGTGCCATTTCCTTCTCCAGGGGGTCTTCCTGACCCAGGGATCGAACCCCGGTCTCCCACATTGTAGGCAGACGCTTTACCATCTGAGCCACCAGGGAACTACCACACAATTGCACTCATCTTACATGCTAGCAAAGTATTGCTCAAGATTCTCTAAGCCAGGCTTCAACAGTACACGAAAGCTGGATTTAGAGAAGGCAGGGAAACCAAAAATCAAACTGCCAACATCCACTGGATCATAGGAAAAGCAAGAGAATTCCAGAAGAACATCTGCTTCATTGAAGACACTAAAGCCTTTGACTGTGTGGATCACAACAAACTGTGGAAAATTCTTAGAGATGGGAATACCAGACCACCTGACCTGCCTCCTGAGAAACCTGTACGCAGGTCAAGAAGCAATAGTTAGAACCGGACATGGAACAACAGACTGGTTCCAAATAGGAAAAGGAGTATGTCAAGGCTGTATATTGTCACCCTGCTTATTTAACTTCTATGCAGAGTACATCATGAGAAACACTGGGCTGGATGAAGCACAAGCTGGAATTAAGATTGCAGGGAGAAATATCAGTAGCCTCAGATATGCAGATGACAGCACTCTTATGGCAGAAAAGCGAAGAACTAAAGAGCCTCTTGATGAAAGTGAAAGAGAGTGAGAAAGCTGGCTTAAAACTCAACATTCAAAAAACTAAGATCATGGCATCTGGTCCCATCACTTCATGGCAAATAGGTGGGGAAACAATGGACACAGGGACAGACTTTATTTTCTTGGGCTCCAAAGGCACTGCAGATGGTGACTGCAGCCACGAAAATAAAAGACTCCTTGGAAGAAAAGCTATGACAAACTTAGACAGCATATTAAAAAGCAGAGACATTACTTTGCCAACAAAGCTCCATATAGTCAAAGCTATGGTTTTTTCCAGAAGTTACGTATGGATATGAGAGGTGGACCATAAAGAAGGCTGAGTGTCAAAGAATTGATGCTTTTGACCTATGGTGTTGGAGAAGACTCTTGAGAATCCCTTGGACTGCAAGGAGATCAAACCAGTCCATCCTAAAGGAAATCCGTCTTGAATATTCATTGGAGGGACTGGTGCTGAAGCTGAAGTTCCAATACTCTGGCCACCTGATACGAAGAACTAACTCATTGGAAAAGACCCTGATTGTGGGAAAGATAGAAGGCAAAAGGAGAATGGGATGACAGAGGATGAGATGGTTGGATGGCATCACCGACTTGATGGACACGAGTTTGAGCAGGCTCCTGGAGATGGTGAAGGACAGGGAGGCCTGGCATGCTGCTGTCCATGGGGTCACAAAGAGTCAGACATGACTGAGCGACTGAACTGAACTTACACATAAGTCCCTCAGGGGTTTCTGAGAGTTATCAAAAAAGAGGAAGAGTATTTTCTCCAGAATAGCCACCCTGCCAGAGGCGCCAAGGATACCTCCAGTCGGGGTGTACACAACCCAGCCCCAGGGGACCTCACTCACCTGGATGAACCACCTGCATAGCTGTGTCAGTGGCTCTGGTCGGCACTTCACCTACCCGCTCAGATAGGAGAGCAGCACTAGAGCGTCAGAGAGGAAAACAACATGCCTGAGGTAAGCCCTACATTCTTGGCAGTGCAAAATGATCAGAAGGAGAGCGTTCTGGTGAGAAGGGAAAGTGAGAATGAAAGTGAGCGGGGGAGCCAAAGAAACGTTCAGTGAGCGGGGTAGCATGCTTGGGAGAAAGAAAGCCGGAGAAATGCAGAGGCCAGGTGGCCCAGCAAAGAAAGTGGAGACCTAGGGTCCTGTGACTAGCGTGGAAAGACCTCCTTCAGGGATTTTCACCGAGGATCCCAAAGGCCCAGAACAGGGCTTGGAACGACTGGAGAACAGGTTTCTTCAGAGCACACGTCTAGGGGGCACCCTCCAGTGCATCTGTGTGACCGGCACCCCTGGAGCTGGATGACGCTCAGCCAGTGACGCCAGGGAGGGCTTGTCTACAAAGTCTTCAAAATCTTGTTTCAGGGAGACAGAGGAATCCGCTCCCATCAGATGGTCACGAGGAGTCTAATGCAAGAAGGCTTAAAGCATGCTAACCACTTGGAATTGCACCACTGCCACAGAGGGGGTGCCAGCCTGGTCCTTCTCCCAACCCAGTCATCCAGGTAGCCTACAGGAAGTCCCAGCTCTGACTTTGGGCTGAGATCTCAATACCCACAGGAAGAATGAGGCAAAAACTCCTATGCTACGAGGCTGAGGCATGGGCCTGAGGAAACAGGTTTAAATTGCATCTTGAGAAAATTTCCGATGGTAAGCGCTGTGCTGTCCAGGGGCGACCTCTGGAGATCTAGTCCCTGCGGATCCCGAGCCAGATTAAAAGTCGGTCTAGAAAGGTCAGAGCCCGGGACATCCAACCATCACTAGAAAAGGGGGGGAGACAGACGGAGTTGTATTTACAACACCAGAACCTGTGGTAGGGGGTTACTGGATACTACAGGGCCTGGTTTAATTTGCTGGCTGGAGAAAAGACCCCAAGTTTCATGCTGTTCAAAAGTGGACAAATATGGGGTTGGCCAGACAGAAACACTCTGAAAGGCAGGAGTGAGCTAGGGTGGCCGCTAGTCATCATGTTCCAGTCCCCACTCCTGTCTGCCAAAGCTGAATGAATACTCAACTGCTACTTAAGGATGTGCCAATCACTGGTCTGCCTAGGCTTAGGGATGGAGAACACAGGATGGGCAAACTCCCTGTGGCTGCTACACTGATAGGCCAGGGCCAGGCAGGAAGGCTGGCCTGAAGTCCGAGTCCCCCACTTTCATGAGGATAAGCCTTGTTCTCAGGGTTAGCCCCCGCTGCCTCCTATATTAATGAAACCTTTCCTTCGTGCCCTTCCTCTACCAGCTGGGGCTTGGACCAGAGTAAAACAATATTCACTTCGCAGTCTACTGCTGTTTCCGTGACATTGCCCAGTGAAGCTGTGTTTGAACCTAATCAGCAGTTTGCAACCAGGGGCGGCACTGCCTCCTGAAAGTGGCTGAAAATGCGTATTGGGAGCGGCAGGGGGTGGGTGGGTGGGTTGGGTTACCCAATGGGTGGGAACACTACTGGCATTTAGTAGGAGAGGCAGGTGGGGGAGGTTTGCAAGGAATGCCAGACTGGCTGCATTCTCTGGAGTTCTACACAAGGAAGAATTGTCTGCCTGAAAAGTCATTTTGTTTTACATGGAGAAGCAAACCCACCATGAGAACCACTGTCTTTCTCAAAGCGAAAAAATGCACAAACCCTACTGCCTTCCCCTTTCTTCCTATTCCCACCCAAAGTCTCTTCTCATTTAAACTGATGATATCAGAATCAGAGGGGCCATAGCCAGGGTCCCACCCTGCAGGAGGCCTCCTTACCTGGGCATCTCAGTGTGGATAGAGCACCCGTCATCCAGAAGCATGTCAAAGCCATGCAGACTTGCTAGCAAAGAAATGAGACACAGTTGAGACAAGGCAGAGACCAGATGTGCTTCAGGGGCAGGGTGGAGGGATTTCCATTCCACGTGGACGGGGCCAGGTTCCCCATTGAGGGAGATGGGGTGATCTGTTGAGAGGAATCTGAAAGAGTTTCCCAGAGCCCATATGCTCCTCCAGTAAGCAAGAAGATGGTGAGACTATATATGATAAAGGAGTATATTATGCTAACCACTTAGAAGACAAAATGCCCCAAATCTGAATAATGGGGCAGCTCAAAGACTGGACTACGCATAGCAGGGAGGGATGGTGACTGAACCCATGGCACTGACCCATGGGGTCAGTGCTGTCCAGTTAGTTCGCCAGCTCAGCAGCGTCACAACAGCAGCTGCCGATATGGTGCAGAGGGAGTACAGAGGACTGTGTGTGAGTTCTTTTCAAAAGCATTAAGGCAATATTCTAATTTTTTAATTAAATATAATGTATATGGCTCGTAGTATGTACCAGGTGCTTGTTCTAAGTAATTAACAAACGTTAAATCCTCATACAACCATATATTTTAATTTTTTAGTTAAACATAACATATATGGCTCTTAGTATGTACCAGGTGCTTGTTCTAAGCAATGAACAAATATTAAATCCTCAAACAACCGTGTTAGATATTGTCATTCTGGCCCAAATCACACAGCTAATAAGCAGCAGAGCAAAGGTTTACACCCCGTCTGGATCCAGAATCCATGCTCTGAACTATTATTAACCAAGCTCCTTTCTGATGCAATGTACATCAAAAGCTTTAAGATTTTTGCATGTCCCTGACCTAGAAATGCCTTTTAAAAGAATTTAACCTAAGGAAATAAGCAGCACCACCCAGGAAGAATTTACATATGAGAATATTCATGCAGTGGTAAACCAGTAAAAAGCTGGAAACTACCTACACGCCAACAGTGGGGAGAATGGTTACTTAAGTCAGGGCATTCTACAGAGAAGTTTCTGGAGAATTCCTCCCACTACACTGCCTCTCAATGTACCCCCAGCTGCACTTAAGACCCAAAAGTGGAGGAAAAGAAAGCAATGGTGGATATTATGCTCCACACTGGCACCAGGCCCCATACTAAGGCACAATCACGTACTTTGGTCTCTTTTAATCCAAACACCATGCACTTACTAGTCCAGTTTTATGAGCGAACAAAGTGAGAGCCAGGAGGCAGATAAAGGATCCACAGAATAAATGGTAGAGCTCATTTCAGAATGCACATTGCTGACTGCCCTTTCCATACCAACCTGCTATTTCAATATGAAGGGGCCTTCTCTACTAAATCATTTCAGCACTCTGCCTTGATCACTCTCAAGAGAGTCTCAGTGTGTGAATTTCTCCCTTCAGAAGTCAAATGGTCTGGCCTCTTTAAAAATTCACCATTATACTTGTATGGAATTATGCTCTAGGGTCCAAAAATAGCAGAGACTGAAAGATGACCATCTGCTATCAAAAACTGGTCTTTACCCAATTAAGAGAAAATTATCTTAAGTGTATAAAAATTAATTTATTGAATCCTAAAGGAAAACAATCCTGAATACTCATTGGAAGGACTGATGCTGAAGCTGAAGTTCCAAGACTTTGGCCACCTGATGTGAAGAGATGACGCCCAACAATAAAAATTAAATTATTGAAAGCTAGGTGCCGAATGCCACTTGGAGCATGTCCCATGCGTTATCCAACTCAATTCTCATTATAATTGTTAAGGTGAAAATTCTCTTATTCCCATTTTAAGTAGAGGTGTTTAGCGAATTGTCCATGTGGTAAATGAAAACTGGACAGTGGTCAACAACAGAGAAAGAAAGCAAGAATCTACAGGGCTAGGGTCTCAGAGGCTGGGTGCTCACACTGCACAGCCCTGGAAGACACGGCTGCTCCCACGAGAAACAGGCACGTTTCATCCAGAGCCAAGCCTCAGAGCCTGACTGCCAAGCCTGCCCTCTTCACGCTCACATATCTTGAGCTGCTTGGCCAATGCCACCTGAGCTCCAGTGGGTCAGCAGGAGGGCACACAACTCAGGGTAAACCATGGAGGAGCAGGCAGACGTGGCAAAGCCTACAAACTGCTCTTTGAGGGCAGTGGTATGCAGGAGTTTGGATGAGAAGACCAGTCCCTTGACTTTGTACTTTGAAAACTCATATCCTAGCACAAATCAAAACTAAGTTCTTGGGGAACTGGACAGCACCCCTTAACAGGACAGGTTCCTACATCCTACACATAACCTTTGCATGATGATGTGGGCAATTAGGTTTTTTAGGATTCTGCCCTGCAAGAGACCAAGAGGGAAGGCAGGTAATTAGCTGTGGATGGCGTCGTTGGTTATACACTGGGATATGAAGTGCTCCAGCACTGGTCCTGCCTTTACTTAGCACTTTAATCCAGACCTTGGCAGGTAAAATGAAGGGGCTACAGTGTGTGACCCACGAGGCTCCAAGGGTCTGACTTACATGTGTCTTTTCCTTAGAAGTTTTCAGAAGGGTCAAACCTTTACATGACTGAGCTGGTTAGTGGGTATCTGTAGAGTGAGTTCATATCAGGAGCCCCCTCACTTGCTTACTGTCTTATCCTGAGGAAGATATTATAGACTAAACAGTATACCCCCAAATGATTAAGTTGAAGTCCTTCCACCAATACCTCAGAATGGAACCGTATCTGGGGACAGTGACTTTAAAGAGGTAATGAAGTTAAAATGAGGCCATTAAGATAGACCCTAATCCAACCTGATTCATATGATGAGAAATGGGGGACAGACAGAGGGGCACCAGGGATTGGAGGGCTCAGAGAGAGGCATCAGAAGAGAGGAAGAGAAACCACCCAGCTAACACCCTGACCCTGAGATTTCTAACCTCTAGAACTGTAACAAAGTAAATTTCTGTTAAGCCGCCCAGACCACATCCTAACAAACTAATACTGCAGAGGGTTCTATCCACTTTACACTTTAACCACAGCTTAACCATGATTCAGAATGATAAGTGAGCAAAAAATTCAAAAGGCTCTTTGGTTAATACTTTTAATGACATGATTATAATTATACAACTTCCATTATTCAACATTTTGTATAAAACCAGTTTACAATACACAAATGTGACAATATGTATCAAACTACATAGATATGCCAAGTTTACAGGCCATTATGAAGCTTTATCTTAAAAATACCTTCAGGAAAATAAACATTCATTCAGCCAGTTCTCTCAGCTTTATAAAATATGATTAGAAATATACATTTTACTTAAAAAAATCAAGACAATGATTGATCAAATATTGATTAATCAGTTACATTTTAAAACCTTTATTAATCTATACATGAGTGCAGGTTAGATAAAAGTCTGCAAATCATTGATATAAAACTGCAGTAATATAATCAGATGAACATATTTGCTGACAGTTAATTCTACTGGGCAATTAAGGAGGTAATTTCCTACACAGTATAGGTGAACTGTCCAGTCGATTAAACACATCTGTAGTATCTCCGCGTAGGGACATGGAGAATACTCAGATTTAAGAGAAATGGGAGAGCAGCAGCTAGACTCACAGGACAGTTTCGAGGGGAGAAAACTGTTACAGAATTAAAACAGACTTTTAAAGTTGCTTTTTGCTTTCCAAAATGCAATTACTAGTTTAAAAAATGTATGAAGAGAAGCAGCTATGCTACTTTCTGACAAACATCAAAGGAGCGCAATGCTCATTTGTCAAGCAAAGGAAAGGCTCCCAGAGCTCTTTGCATAACGCGGCCCAGAATGCCTGATGGTCCGAACAGCTCACCGAAGCATCTCACACTCCCAAGGGCAGACACATCGCCTCATGAGAACACTTGGGAACTCTTTTAGATTTTGTCTGGGCCCAAGAGGTAGAAATCACCCCTGTGAGAGGCGGAAGAGGGTAGGGAAGCAAGTGGGTGGGGGACAGGCTAAGAGAATCAAGTTTAGAACAGAAAAATTCTGGAGACCAGAAGAGCAGTGTGCCACTTAGATGCAGCTACATTTTGACAAGTAAGGCTACTTGATTTATTGAGGCACTGCTCAGGATCCATCCCTCTTCATTCGCAGGTTAGAGGGATTTCTAGTTTTTCTTTAGGATTACAAAATGGAAGTCTGTTCACACATCTAGGTACCCAGTTTGGCGGACATTCTTCTTTTGGACAGTCCCTGACTGTTGATGATTTGAGTCCCCAGAAAGCTTCAAGGGCACCTAAAAATATTCATTTCTAATTTTTATCCCAATGGAAATTCTCTTGGTGTATTTTCAAAGCTGTTTAAGGCTCTCAAGTTAAAGAAATCTCTCCATATCTGACATGCCCTATTTCATATTCCATACCAAGATCGTATACAAGAAATTAAAAATGAGATTCTGAGAAGATTCTTGGGTGTGCTGAAGTTTCAGCTGGGGACAGGAGGAAGAGTCTTTTATTCATAGCAGGAAGAACTTTCCATCAGTCAGACCCAGAGACTTCCTAGATTCTCAATATCCCCTTAACAACATGCTACACAATCCATCTGAAGCACTATCCAAGTTGTGTGTTCCAAGGAATGTTTCTTAACAAATCACTAGTTTGCTATGACTACTTTCAGTGAGCCTGTCAAAAACAAGGAGTTTTAGAAAGAACCACAGTGATAGCAACTCTAGCTGGAAAACTTGAGCAGCCACACAAAAAGTCAATTTGTAAAACAAAAAGTACATTGAAGCCCAAATTTTTCACTCTTGGCCAAAACATAAGATGGCTTATTCACTGTGAGGGAGACAGCATTTACTTGTTCTGATCAGCAAGAACGGTTCAGATGGAAGTTTGATTTTCATAACTGCTGGGGTCAGTTATGTAGGAAATGGCCTTTAAAGGTATAAAGGGAAGAAGAGTTGCCCTGAGAATTCAGTGTTTTATACCTGGGCACAGCTTGAATATTTAGTATCTCCCAGAACAACACAGCAAACACAATGTTTCTTTTCCCACTCAAAGCTTCATCAAGAGCTGTCTTCCCTCAGGTAAGCGGGTCTTTGTATTTACGAACTTTCAGGGACAGAAAACCACCATTTTTCTGAGGTCTGGTCCTGATGTTTAGAACCTGGCATGGCCCTACCGCATGGTGCCCAATGAGGAGGAGCTGCTTGTTTGATCAAAACAATGACATCTTCCATCTCCCCTCAAAACTAGGCAAACTTATAATTTACTCCAAGACAGTAGATACCATAAGAGACCCACAGTCTTCTAATAACTTTTTACATTGAACAGACTTTAATCTGCTTATTCCAACCACTCATTATTCTTTGTAACTATATTAAGAAGGCAGCTTTTTAAAAATGGAATTGCCTACTGACCTGATGCATTCATCTTGTAAAGAATGTGAAGGCATTTTGCCTTTCAATATATCTCCTCATTCTCGAAACTAGAATAGCCAAACACTGGTTAACAATAACTAAATCATTCACTTATGGAAGTAACCAAGGTGATTATAAATATTCTTTTATTTTGGGGCCCTGTTTCTTTTTAGCAGCAAATAAATTGTTTTGTGATTGCTTTACATTACAGACTGTTGTGTTTCTGTGGGATTGAGGGGAGAAGGCACTCTGCAAAGAGTTGTTAGTTGTATTCCCTAACCGAAGGCAACAGTGAATTTCTTATTTACAAATAAGGAAATCTAGATGCAAATAACCATGAGTGAAACCAAAAGGCCTGAGGCCATTAACATAACAACAACAAAAATTCACAATGCTACAGAGAAAGACCCTAACAAAATAACTTTTTTAAAAAGTCGTCATTGTTTGGGATCACTGTTTCCAGGGGAAACACCAACAGTGTGGGGTTTTTTCCTGTGTGGAAGTATGATTTTAATTTGTATGACTGGGTAACCAAATAGTGGGCAGCCTTGACATTCTTCAGACTCAAAGTGACACAAATAAGAATAACTTACAACAATTTTCCAACTCTGAAGCTAGTCTCTCTTCCTGAGTCTTCTAAAGCTACTACTAACATTCTCTTGATAGGTTTAGGTTACCGAAGTACCAATTTGTATTACAACATGCAACAGTCTTTAAATGTGGTTTTCACAGATTCTTGTTAATAAAGCACTCTTTGGTGGAAGACAAGCAGCTGGGTACTTAACAGAGTTAACATTACAACGGTATTACAAATATTAAAGTGAAGATGATTAAACCAAATAGTATCAAATCACAGAAAGTACCATTTCAGTAATGCTTGTTTTATCTTTATAAATTTTGACACAGGGTGAACAGCAAATAAATAAGTAAAAAACCTCCATCAGATCTTCAATTCTTCTGAAGGCCAGCAGCTAAAATGATTGCCATCACAGGGACATACGTGCACCACACAGACTAGTCAGCTCTCCTGATAACAGAGGGCTTTGATATTTACACCTGAGACTAATTTACAACAGCTTTTTGTGTTCAAGACATTACTATAGGAGAGTTGGGCCCTCTTCAAGTCATTCACTTGCACCCAAGCTCATGTAGTTATTTAAATTCCAGTGGACATTTTCTTCATTGAATAAACTTGTTAGGTGGAAAGCAGCTAAGGCTTTTGCAATTTTTTTTTTTCCCAAATAAATTGTGCTAAAGTCCTGTTGTAGTTTTCTGTTCCTAGAGTCTTCTTTCAGTTCTGGTCACAGGTTTTTACTTAACGCAAGACTGTTTTAGTCCTTGAAATGGAGGGACTACAGGGGAAAAAAAAAAGGATTTTACCATGAAGGCTTTTAAGTGTCCCATACGTAGTTATCAAAAACAAGGAAGGCAACATAATAAAAATATTGACATGCTAAAAAGGATACACTTGTATAATTCTTTAATGACAGATAACTTTGGAAAAGACAGTACAATATCAACCATAAAGTAAAGACAAACAGGAGAGAAAAGGCAGAGCAGAAAAAGTTTCAGTTCTGCAAAAAATTAAAAAACAATAAACGACAATAAAAAAAGAAGGGAGGGCAAAAGCAGCCGAGCAATGAGAGTACCAGAATGCCATCAAGGGCATTTGTTGCAAAGCATTCCTTTTCCTTCCTTCTCTCTGAGGAATCAGGCTGTGGGGAAAGTGGGAAAGAACGAAAAGATAAAGAAGTGTTACTTGATTATTTCCAAAGGCAGAATCTGGTTACAGAAAAAGCCGGGGCACTGCAAGCCGTTTCCAGTTTAGCAGAGTGCAGCCAGCACCCGGCACCTGCTCCCGCCTTGCTCCACACCGCCGCACAGCTGCAAGGGGACAGCCGCCAACCCTTTTCTGTATGTGGGTCAACTGATCTACGTTGATCTTCACCCTACCTCCCTTCTTTCCTTCCCCAAGAGATCACTGTAACTTTCAACTAAACAGCGACTTTCAGAGGACGACTGAAGCAAAAGGAAAGAGAGAAACCGATTCCCGTCTGGAGGTGACCCTCACTTAGATGATGATGAAGTTCTATTAGAGCAGCTCATCTGAATCAATCACTTAGTTTTCCGAGACCCCAAGAGAGTACTGAGTATAAAGGTCCAGGTCAGTTTGGGAAGCCAAGTGGGAAGATATCTGAAATTTCAAAGGAAGATTAATAATTTAAAAGAACAGAGGTAACCAGAGGAAAGAATATTTAGATACAACGTTCTGGGGCTCCTACAATGATACAGTTTTTAAAGACAATGGCAGTAACAAAAAATTAAAGCCCAGAGGTGATGGAATAGACACCGAGATCTGAGACTCTAAGGACAAGAAGCATTGAAAGGCATGATGATGGCAAACTTCACAAATGAGAAGACTTAAAAAGCCAAAGTCTGAAATGCAGCTACTCCCAACTGAAAGGCCTGTGAGGAGACTCATGGCTTCAGAGGCTGAGGAAAGAGTCTGAGTATTTATCTTCCTCCAAAATATAATTAGGCACAAAAAATAAGCAGAAAGTGATGGTTCCCAATGATGCAACTTAGACTAAAAAAGGCACTTGTACATGACAATTATCTTAGAAAACAAATGAAGTTATGATTTCTTTTAAAAAGGAAATGAACTAAAGACAGACCCAAAGAAACAACATATGCTTACAGAAACATGCACTCAATGGGTGAGCTGTGTAAAGCCATGAACCAAACCGAATGACATCAAATGAGCTGGCTAAAGGTTCTCAATCAGAGGCTTGATGATGAAGTGTTTGAGATCCATTCTAAAAGAACTTTTCAGACAGTCCATACGAGAACACTGAAAAACAGGCCAATTCAAGAAAGTGGATGAAGAAGGTGCCACACAGACTCCCCTTAGCACTCCATCTGCCACCAGACACGCCAGTGTTTCCATGCCTGAACTGTCATGGTTGTGCCAGAGCAGAGCTTAACACTCATGATTTACGTTTAGATGTGGCCAGTGTTCAGTGGATACATGGGAGAATAATCACCTGCCATGAGAGACACATGGTGGCAATTCTTCCCAACAACAAATATTTATGACAACATTCATAAGGATTTTTCAGTCTCCAAATGACTACTTTTTTAGCGTGTTTGTGCAGAAGTTCTTCAAAGAGGTACAGCCTCTCAATAAACTGTCAAAAGTCAAAAGAGCCAAATCAATAGAAAATGACTTTGGGTGAGGTGTTCATCCTGGAAGCCTCTAAGAGTAGAACAGAACACAGAAATGAAAGGTCAAGTTCTGTGGCACGATAGAGATGATAACACACAGACAACATCTCAACCTGCAAGAGAGAGGACCTCGCAAGTGGGAGTAACAGCAGACGGTCAGCCCTGGTGCCTTGAAAGCGTTTATTAATGCACACGGAAATGGGGTACTATTTTATATGTGTATATATGTGTGTACTGCTGTTCCAAGAAAAGATTTCTATTCAATACTTTAAAATTAGTTAACCATCTTAGCTCATATTATTTTGTCCTGAATCAGTTATCCTCCAACCAAAAACGAGTACTATCGTATAGGATAAAAGTACAGGCTACAGCTTGGGTGCCTGACACCCATTATTTCCTAGAAGCAGGAATGGGACTGTACATAATGCATTTGCCTTTCTCTTCTGAGCTGCAAGTGGTCGCAGTTAAGGTGATGTCAAAACAGGCCAAAGCCAGGCAAGAGGCAAAGGAGATCTGGCATGGAGGGAGGGCATGGTTAAAAGCACTATGAAACCCAGCTGACTCCTGTTGTTTTCCTTCTATGCCCCTCCAGATCTCTGAAAGTCCATTTCAGAATTTAAAAGAAGTCTTTGGTTTTCAGCACTATCCCAATTGCCTGAAAACAGCTTTGGGCTGTTTAAATACTCAAATTACTCAGTCTGAGCTCTACTTTAAAGTCCTCAAAGCAACAAGTCGAGGGACCTCAGGCAGATGCTCACTGCAATCAGGAACCACCTCTGCTGAAAAGCACAAGTTTAGATCACTAGACAAGACCTAGATGGAAAAACTGCCATCCGGCCACACCCTAAGAGGAGTGTGGTGAGGCCTGGCATGTACAGCCCCGGCTTCGGGACTCTAGTCATCTCATCTGAAACCTGGAGAGCACCATCCGGGAAAGCAGAAAGCAGAATTAAATGTGCAAAACACACCTGGCTGTGATGGAAGTCTGAAAAGAATACGTCCGTTCAAAATATGTCTAACTATCATCAGCAGCAGGCCTTTTACTTTAAATTTTTAATAATTTACATAAAAGTGTCAAAGTTAAAAAACTCCCATTTCCCCTCATTTATTGTAGAAAAGTTAGAGAAAAAGAAAATGATAAGAAAAAAAACTCCCCAACTGTTCTACCAACCAGAAGAACTGGTATTATAAGCATATTTTCCTTTTATCTTGGAGAAGAAAATAGCTACCCACTCCAGTATTCCTGTCTGGAGAATTCCATGGATAAAGGAACCTGGCGGGCTATAGTCTACGGGGTCCCAAAGAGTCGGACACAACTGAATGACTAACACACACACACACACACACACACACACACACACACACACAAATATTTAGGTTTATAAATATGTATATACCTTTATACATATATAAAACACATTTTACATTTATAAAATTAAAGCAATATTTCGTAAGTTTTATGTGTAGCCCTTTTCACTTATTGCTCCATAAGCAGTTAACCCAGGTCATTCATTAACTTTTCTTTGAAAACATGACTCTCAATTCATTTGGCAGAATTCATCAATCATTTCTTATTTCTTACTGTTATAAAAAAAATCCTGGTATTATGTTATAATGTACCTAAACTCTTGACTTTTTTGTCAGCATTTCTCTAATATTCTTCTCAATGGAATTAAAGAGTATTTGATACCTTCCCTAATGAAAAGTTTTAAACCCTAAAATCATGAATCAATGCCCAATTCTCAAACACTTGTTTGGAGGCACTATCACATTCTTAGCTAAAGAAAAGTTTGTAGTAAAAACTGTACAAAAGATTCTGCAAAGAGAAACAGTGGCAGAACTGAACAATTCCTTAAAACAGCAAAACACACAGGGCTCTCAGACTGTTAGTAAGTCCCTTAGGACACAGGCTGCCGGGGGGCTGCACCAGAAACCACCTCAGCGCTGAAGGCCGCGGCAGGCCCAAAGCCTCAAAGGTCTGAGAGCAGAGAAGTTAAAAAGTAGCAAGGAAAACTGTGGAGAACATTCCAAAGCCTGGTGCGGATTATCTTAGGCTGCTTGTGATCTCTGTAAGACAACACTGTCATGCCTCATGGGTTGCCAGCTCTAGGCAAAGATACATAAACACAAAAAAGGTGCCTCCCTATCCATCCTGAGATGATGGGAAGTGGGCAATCTGCTCTCTCCTAAAAGGGAATCTGATTTTGGAATATGCTGAAATGTCTCGGATCATGATAAACATCCAAAGACAACGGTGAGTGATGGATTTGGTCACAGAACATGTCCATTTTCTTGTCAGAGGGTATACTAGTGAAGGAAGTGCAAGATGCTAGGCCAGAAAGGGAAAGAGCTGCCCCTCTGGGGGTAGACTGTGACCAAGAGGACAGTTACTAGGTAAAGAAGGTTCCCAAACTCTCAAGAGCTCTCATTTCTCCACCACTTATGTGCAACTAATTCTCCAATAATTATGATGAGTCCGATATATAGACAGAAAGATTTCCTCTAAGTCCTGACAGAGAGCTTTGGAAGTTCTCAATTTAAGAACTCAGAAGGACACAACATTCTCAACTTTCCCATATTATGACCCAGAGACCACATTTCCAATGTTAAGAATGACCTCTGAAAAACAAAACATAACCGTAAATTAAAATGGTCCAGATTTTCTCAGATGATGAACCAGTCAACATTTTTGATTAATTTCCCATCACTGGGACTTTGCTTTCTCCTGTCTTCATTTCTATTTCCAGAAGATTAAACTGGAAAGCCAATATCTGAAACACTTCAGAAGAGTAGGGTTCTTTTCTCACCTTTTAAAACTGCTTTTTCTTGAAGCAGATCTGGTGGTTCTTTTAGTAATGCCTGCACTGCCAGAAATGTTAGGTTCAGATGTTTTACAGCTCTGAACACTGGACTGAAGAATTACTCTGAAAATAGTTGGAAAAAAAGAACATTATATTCACTGAAACAATTTGCAAATACTTGACAGAGGAGGGCATTTTTGCACTTTAGTGCAAATTACTTTCTTGAGAACTGATAGAATTTTCCATAAACAAATTTGTCAAAAAAAAAAAAGAAAAATCTGAAACACACTCTTATATCAAGTTCTTTTGAAATAAAGTATCTCATTTCCCTATGAAGGTTTACACAAAGATAACCAGAAAACTTTGCTTTCGAAAATTAATCATCTGGCATGTCAAGCAATTCCCACACCAAAGAAATCAATCAGAAAGACAAATTTCTGTGCCCCAAAGTAAAATCAGATTCTCAGAATTCTAGTCATGAAACAAGAAATCATTTTAAAACCCTAATTCTAAAGACTATGAATATAAATATATACACAGTATTCACTCTTCAAAGATGGAAGAACAAGCAACAGTACTCAAGTCAGCTTGAATCAAACTCAAGTCAAATTCATGTTTTTTGTAACATTTCAAATTTTAAAAAGATGTTCAAAGCAAGTTTTTAAAATCTGGATCACAACTACCTACTAAGTCATCAACTACCATTAAAATGAAATTGTTTTAATTTTGTGAAACTTTATTTAATTAGACTCTAGACATCTCAAGGAACTGATACCTATGGGAGTAGACTGCTCAGGAGGCAAATCAGAAAGAACCCCTCAGATAAAGCCCACACAGAATACCTACTCAGAAGTACAGGGTGTTTTAAATTTCCCCATTGAACTGTCATAGGGACAACAGCAGAAAACACCAAAAAATTTTATAAGCAATTGTTTTCTTCAAGAGATAATGACTAAAACACTGAACTTAATACATACACATTTATACATAGTCAACTTATAGTTATCTGTGAGAGAAAACACTATAAAAAGTTTTATCCTCATATATCCAAACATATAGGTGAGACAGCCAACAACAACTTCTGAGAACCCAGCTCCCGTGTAAGAAGAAACCTTTACAACTAACTAGCAGTTGGTCCTACCTCCTATGCCTGTGTTAACACCACATTAGTTAATAACCAAAGCCAGGTCCTTAAAATGTAGCAAATTCTTATAATTTTAGTATTACTCAAACCATAGAATAATTAGCATTTAGTAAAACGCTAACTTCTCATCATTGAAGAAACAATGGGGTTGTATTGCACTAGAGCAGAAGTCTGGAGGTCATTGGTTTTCAAGCCATTTGGGGGAGAGGAAGGGAGAGCTGAGGGTGGGGGGCTGCTAGCCAGGCTGTTTCTCTTTAAATGAGAAGCATTCCTGAAAGCTTTATGAAGAAGCCTTCAGTATCACTGAAGGAAACTGATCCTGAGTAAGCGAGTCAATGCTTGATTCAGGGTTTCTAATAGAGTTTTATCAGCCTATATGTTGACTGTTTTAACAAAACAGAAGATGTATATGCTGACATAGTTACATGATCAAAAAGGGCACCGACCGCTCTGACATATAAATTTTATCATTGAAAACAAGGAGTTATTTTTAAATTCTTTCTCATTTTATAAAGTGAGGAGAAGATATTTAGTTGTCTCTGCTAAGGCTGTGAATCTAGAATTTTTCATAGAGAAAAACAAAACAACAATTCCATTGCTATCACTGAAGCCCAGGCCCAGTGCTTCAGGCTGCCACTGCTGTCCTGAAGCCTCTCGCCCACTTAACAGGGCTCATGGTTTTTATCTCTATTTTTTATAAATGGAGAAAATGAGACTCTTGTTGGCTTTTCTGAAATACTACATCTACTTTTGAAATAATTTGAGGCTGCTGCTGCTGCAGCTGCTAAGTCGCTTCAGTCGTGTCCAACTCTGTGCGACCCCATAGACGGCAGCCCACCAGGCTCCCCTCTGTCCCTGGGATTCTCCAGGCAAGAGCACTGGAGTGGGTTGCCATTTCCTTCTCCAACGTATGAAAGTGAAAAGTGAAAGTGAAGTCAAGTATCAACTATTACACTGTAAATTCAGAAAAAAAAAACCAACAAAAAACAAGAGCCAATACACTACCTGCTGAGGATATTTACATCCTGATTTCTTAAATTAACTACTATGCTTAAATATTATTCAAACAAGAAATTACTGCTAATTCATATTTTAAGCTGATAGGAAACATCTTTTTAAAATTATTTACTTCTCTATAAAATTAGTGAGAACAATTCATGTGAAGTAATATTAGTAGCTGATAATTTATGTACAATTTTGAAAATAAGAGCATGACAGAAATTTGGAATGCATTAATCTCATCAATAAGATTCAGGTCATCAGTTATTTGCATTAAAAACAGACTAGTTATTTCATCTATAGGTTATATATCAATAAAGTGGGACGAAAACACAGCAACTAAACTTAGATATTACTTATATTACAAATAACACCCTAAGGTGGATTAAGCTAGCCAACAAGGGTGAAGTATTTACTCTGCCATGGGGATGCGGGAACTCAGTACCTCCTGCCTTGCACACCAAGCCAACCGCATAGCTTTGCAGGACAACATTCAGCACATGTCATTTCTCCTTTCCATCTTTTCCTCACAGAACCCTCAGTCTTACTTTCTATCTCTTGCCAATACTAGAATTCCTTTTCTTCTCTGCAGTATCTTTTGAGGCCAGGATTTTCAGATTTTGGATACAAAAATATCTTCAACTTGAGGCAAAGCAAAAAAAAAAACTGAAAAGCCAGGTCTCTAATCAATCAAGTCATAAAGTGCTCTGAAACAAATGTTCATTCCAAGAAGAGGCTCCATCATGCAACCATGCACTACACTGGCTGTCCACCAGTGATACAAAAAGAGCCTTCAAAATGATGGGCCTGAGGCCCTGCAACGTGCATTGGTCCCCTTCCCACTGTCTATGAGGTCCTTTGCAGCACATGAAGTGCCATTATAGGCTAGCTCTCCAGGCATGCCAGGCAACAACCTATCAGGCAATGCTACATCATCAGCCAATAGAGGCGAACGTCGACAGCAGTGCCCTGGAGTAGTTACCTCAAAAGATAATTACAAGGATTATACCTGTTTACATTACTGTTACTGCTGAAACCTTTTGGTTTCCATAAATTGAAAATTAATCAGAGCAGGCAAATACTCTGATTTGGGTCTAGAAACACAGTGGCAAATGTCAGTAATAAAAAAAAAAGTTATGTCCTGGCACAGAATACCAAAAAGAGCCTGACAGAGACTATTTTTAAACATACCTTGCAAAAAATAATATAAGCATGAAATGCCTAAATATTATTAGCAATGAGTCCATCTGTTCTAATGGCCACTCAGAATAGTTTGAGAAGAATAAATCTATGCAGTGCATGATGTTCCCGAGTCAGAATGTGTGAAATCTAAGATCAATAAGAGAAGTAAAGGAACAAAACAAAACATTGTAAAGGGATAATTCTTATCAGAAATACTGCATATGTAATAATAAGTCTGGGCTTCCCAGGTGGTGCTAGTGGTAAGAACCTGCCTGCCAATGCAGGAGACGTAAGAGAAGTGGGTTCAATCCCTGGGTTGGGAAAATCCCCTGGAGGAGGAAATGGCAACCCCAAGTCCCATGGACAGGGGAGCCTGGCAGGCTATAGTCCACAGGGTCACAAAGAGTCAGATACAACTGAAAAGACATAGCAAGCAAGCAAGCAAATAAGTCCATACCAATAAGATATTTTAAAAATATCATAAATAGGAACATGTTAAGCAGATTTTCCTTAAATTTGAAAAGAAAAGCATCTGCTAGATTTTTTAATCCTTTCTAGCCATTTGAAGACATTCAATGAAAGCACAAACAACTGGAGCTGGTTGCAATGGAATTCTACTTTGGAGGAGATCCTAGAAGGCACTTTTGTATTCCTTTATAACTCCAAAGTCCAAGTCAGAACAGGACAAGAAATTCTTAAAATTTGAACTACAGAAAAAATTCGAAGAAAAAAGAATGCAGCCTGGATGTAAGAGAGTAGCAGGGAACCACAGTTTCACAAGATACATCCTCCTTTTCTGGGCTCTTGCTCTTAACTACATGATGTTCTCCAGTAAGCTTCTTGCCACATTCTTCTGCAGAAAAGGAGTCTCTCCACTGTTAAGGTATTCATTTAATGACAAAGAGTATAAGGAGAAAATTGACTGTGCCTCAACTAGTCTAATAAAAACATTCTGATTACTTTTGGGAACGGAGGAAAGTGGGAGCACAAGGAACACAGTAATTGTCATATGGAAACACACAGACAAGAGACTCCAGTCTTCTCTGCTTTCCTACTTTCACTCAGCACCAAGTGCTGAAAACCATACTTAACTGTATGCCCTAAAGAGGAGGAAGTGAAACAAGGCAGAGGAGAAAAGTTTGCTTACTTAAGGTACAAGACTGGGCCTGCTGAGAGAGCACTGTGTACAATGGCAGAATCAGAGGTGAAAAAGGATGCAATGCTCATGAGACCTCACGGCTACAAAATCACACCTTTCCTAACAGCAGAAAACCGGTGGGAAAATTCTTTTTGCTAGATTGGAAAGACTACATTGAAGATATCTACTCAAGAAAACCAGAGGAAAGTTGTACAGACGACTGACTGAAAGAAAAACCATCCCAATGATCCCAAACTAACTATATATTTTTGACAGGGAAAAGAAACTACTTCATTGTCATCATAAATTGCTATTTCAAAAAAAAAATCTGTTAAGAGTAAGTGCATTTTAAAAACAAAGTGTGTTATTTTTAACGTCCCTTGTATGAAACTAACAGTGAAGACTTCCTTCCCTACCACCAACCCAGGAAGTGCAAAGATTCAGAATAAGAACCTTGGAAAAAAAGGCAAATCAAACAAAGCTAGAAGAGCTGATAGTGAGAAAAACATGCATCATGAGAAAAACACTGGACACCAGAGGTGAGCACTAGTAGAGAAATGGAATGGGACACTTACACAGCAGCTATCTGTCAAAGGTCCTGATGGCTACTGTGTTCTTAAACCATCGAGACAGAATAGCAGGATGGGGAGAATGTAGTCACAAACAATCCACCAGATGACAATACTACACAGTGCAGAGGTCAGCACAGCTAGGGAACATCTGGAAAGGGGCAAAGGGGAAAGAACAGATGTTCAAACTGAGAGGCCAATAAATAAATAAATAAAGCCACGTGTGAATTTCAGATACCCTGCGACGCAAAGGGGCAGGAAACAGGGACCAAACTTTGCTGTGTTAGGCTGGGGGAAAAAAGCTGTCTTCAGTTTTAAACAAATTTGCTATTTGGTAACAAAAGATTAGACCCAATCTCTAGTTGGATAACTACCCCATGTTAATTTAATTTGTATGATACAGAAATTAGAGTCACAGCTATGTGACTGAAATTCTTTAAAAAGCACAATAACCACACAGAAAACCAAATCACAAACAAAAATGAGGCAAAACCAACCAACCAAAAAAAAAAACCACAAAAAACCAAACCCCTGAACTAATAATTAACAACAATCTCATAGGAGGCACAATTAATTACAAGTGAACACAACACAGCATGTGTCTGCATTATAGATTTTCATTTGTTCCTCTAGTAAAGCTCATGGCAAGAGAATTATTTTCCAATAATGAAGCATATCTACTTACACTGTTAAGGGGGTTCTAAGGGATTATTCAAGGATAACTATATCTGTATCTTTACCTGCTCCCATAGGATGCACTTCCATGGATGAAGTTATAAAATCTACCGAATCAATTTTGGCAGAGACAGTAACAGACTTGCCATTACGTTGGGTATCACTCGAAGATCATCATGCTACATCACTGCCTGTCTTCATGGTAGTCAGGATCAGAGAAGTTCTCTGACAAAATCACTAGTTTCATAATTTCTAATACTTTAATTCTCCCCAAATATTGACTGTTTGTGAAACAGAAATTAATGACTGGATGTACGATATAACTTTCTTCTAAGAATCATCAGTACTCTTTTCACTCACTTTCCCTCTTACAAGTATTTTCATTTGGCTAAGTACCAACATTTGAGCAAAATAACATGTCCACATTGACACATGGTAGAAACATTTCAGATTTTTAACCCAAGCTTCTGCTCAGATTTTTACTTCTAAAAGGGGACTTTTAACTTATAAAACAACACAAAGACTTTGGAAGGAAAAGAAATCTCCAGTTGACCTTTTCTGGGGCCAAAGGAACTACAAAGAAGAGCAAAGAAGAGATCGTAACAGCCAAGAGGGTCGGAAAAAGCAGAGGGAATAAGGAGGAAGGATGGAAAATCTACTAATCTAAGATTAGTCATCTACTGTGACTAATCTTAAATTCTCCAGGGCCTTTACACATAATTAAGAGCTTAGAATTTCAGCATTTTGCTTTTTCCTTTAAAAGTGTGACTTAAAAGCTTATTAATTGTGTGCATGGGGAGAGGACAGTTTGGGACTATTCTATTGTTTTGGGGATTACAAATACAATTAAAGGGAATCAGCAGTGAAAGCTGAGGGCTGGGGTTCATCACTGGTCAGGGAATTAAGATCCCACAAGCCATGAACCATGGCTGAAAAAAAAAAAAAAAAAAAAAGATTTTTTAACATATGCCAAGGGGCCAGTGCCTTTTACACCTTTTGGGATAAGGTGGGGTGTAACTAAGGAAATGGATAGCATAGAGGCTGGAATTTTCTCCATGGGTTGTTGCTAGTTACTATCATTCAGCCATCCATCAAGTTCCATCTCAGGGAACTGCACATACCAAGATAAATATCACAGCATCTCGTGTCATCTTCTGGTTTCCAACAATATTTCTAATTTTAGTCTACATTCATTGCTTTCTTTTATGTTACCACAAACCTTTGATCTATAGAAGAGACTTTCGTAGTTTCATTTTTTTAGAAAGGAGCATCAAATGATTTGTACTCTTATAAAACATATTCACAAGGTAGCAGACAGAGTTACTAAAGGAAATTTCCGTTAAGCATTAGCAAACTCAAGAACCTTTGACTAAGCAGAATTCCCATTCCCTGACTTGCAACTTGACTTCTGATGCTGCAGATTTTTTAAAACAGAACAAAAAACCTGGACATAACTAAAAGCAGTCCCACAAAATCATTCATTTTATAGGGCTTGTGATTCCAAGTGCGGCCCCTGGACCAGCAGCATCTTTGACACCTAGGAGCTTGCCAAAAAAGAAATGCAGAATCAGATGGCATCCCAGACCCAGTGACCATTATCTGCATTTTAACAAACTGCCCAGGAGACTCAAACGCACACTGAGGTTTGAACAGCACTGCCCTAGGGCACTAGCTATTTCCTCCTGTATAAAACTGGCTTCAGAATGATTATTTGGAGGGACTATACTATTTTTAAATGAAGACTTGAAATTAAAAACAAAATGGCATTTGGAATTTAAAAAAATTATTTAAAATGCACCATTCTTACAGCATTCTAGTTGACTGCATGCACAACAGCAAAGAGAATGCTTAATTACTGCCTATAATCAATACTGATGCCTTTCACTCACATGGCACTTTATTATGGAAAACTCATTCCTTCCCTTTGGGTCTTTTAAGAATCTCCCAAGGCAGTGGCCCATGATGATACATCCTTTAAGCGGAACTGAACTTTGGAATTTAAGATTATGAGAAGAAACTAGTGAAGGACCACTTTTACTTAAAGAGGTCTGTTCTTCAGACTTAGGGACACAGTGAAAGGAGGAGAGAGTGGGAAAAACCGAGAAGAGTACATTGAAACATATACATTACCCTGTGTAAACCAGATGGCTAATGGAAATTTGCTGTATAACACAGGGAGCTCAACCTGGTGCTCTGTGATGACCTAGAAGGGTAGGATAGAGGGGGCAGCTGGTGGGAGAAGAGGGAAGGGATATATGTATACTTACGGCTGATTCATGTTATATGGCAGAAACCAACACAACACTGTAAAGCAATTATCCTCCAATTCGAAATAAATTTTCTTCCCCTCTAGCTCAGACAAGAATCTGCCTGCAATGCAGGAGACCTGGTTCAATCCCTGGGTCAGGAAGATCCTCTGGAGAAGGGAATGGCAATCCACTCCAGAATTCTTGTCTGGAGAATCCTATGGACAGGGGAGCCTGGCGGGCTACAGTCCGTGGGGTCACAAAGAGTCGGACACGACTGAGCAACTAACACTACTCCTACTCCTGTGTCATAGTTTCTTACCATTTTACAAGATGCTTGTTGAATAATAAGATAACCTGTCTCCATCACCAGAAAGGCAGGGCGGGGGGTGCTGCAGAATTTGGTACCCACCCCACAATGAAAGGTACTAGAAGGAAGGAATCCAATGGCACAGGTGGGAGCATCTGCTAAAGAATACCTTGGGAAAAAAGTACAATGGCCAAGTTTTTCACTTTACCATCTTTCTAACAATCCTGGATGTTCCTAGAGATTGAATCTCAACTAACATTTACATGAAGAACTGTAAGAGGACACACATGGACAACCTAATAACTACAAAACTTTCGATCTCCACTTTAAGTCTCCTTCTGTGACTTGAAATGAATTCCTCCAACAAAAAGTTCATATAAAAATATAGTTTAATCAATTCATTGTTGACTTAAAATAACATGACATTAAGCTACCATGTCACCACTAATTAAATTCCACCATATCAAAACAAATCATGTGCAATATGGTAGTAAATTTAAATAAGTCTGCAATTTTAACAACTACAGACAAATCTATAGTTATTCTATAGTTTACATCTGCTGTCACTCTCTTGAGGATGTAAAATGGTTATGAGAAATGAATACTGCATACCATATTAGTAAACAAAGAAATCAGCTATTGCAGCCACCAGCCAAAGGTGAGCTGGTATGCTCTGAAGGAACTCAGAAAGGAGAAGAATACCTGCCATCTAGCAGCCGTCAGACTGCAGCCACTCCCCACGGCGAGCCTTGAGGAGACTGGGATATGAAAACACTGAATATTGGACCCAAACAGCTGAGGTGCTGATCAAAGGAATGATTTCAGTGAGCCCAGACTCCTGCATCTTCCCACATATCTTCCCATAAATTCCTTCGCTTGAGATACCTAGCTTTCTTTTATTAATGGTGATCTTTCGACATTTAGACTATCTCCCCTTTCCTGCAAACTCCTATATATCATGGTGCCTCCCTCCACACCCCCATCACCTCCTCAGAGCAGTTCTCTCAGGGTTACTTGAAATGCTGCCTCCTAGGTTTCTAAAGTCCTAAAAATTTTTAGTCGACACTTCCTATCCACAGAGAAATAGTTTTCTGTATTTTGCTTTTCTATCTATACAAGCTAGAGAGGCTACAACAGAAGCCAGAGATAAATAAAAGATACCTAAGTTTCTTAGGCAACACCCTTAGATTGTAAATGAAGTAGATACTCATTTCAAGGTGGCATAACGGTCATGCAACCATGGAGAAAATGTACAGAAAAAAATGCTCATGAACGAAGGACCTTATACACAAATTAAATAACAACAACCACACGAAGGAAATCAGACTCACGTGAGAGGAATAGCATTTGTTTTTGACTGTCTTCTGCTTTTCAGGGCCCGAAGTCTATCACCTTGTGTCACTCCATTGATTTCGTCGTCATCACTGTACTGTGTAAGTAGAGAAACACTGAGCTAATGACTTAAGCTGTACTTATTGACGCAGTGAAGCACAGCAGCTATATCTATGCATACAGATCACACACAGACACATACAAATATATTCCTACTTTAACTTTCTGATGAACTCTAAAATATCTTGCTGCTGTCAAAATAAAGCTATAGGACACATTTCAGGACACCTTCACAAAGAACCCAATAGCACTCTTATTATAAAACATTTTGACAGTGAAGAGGCATAATGGGTTTTCAATATTGAAAACACTTCCTTTAAATTTTGCAATCTACTTACCACTACAAAACATATCTAGTATTGCTATCCCCTAAACTCTTGGTTCTTTAAGCTTCCCCATTTGCGAACAAGTGGTCTCCTAAATCAGCTATCATGAAATGGGAAAAAATAGGGAAAAGGGGTATCACTAGGTTGATATAAAGAGTTTGCTTTACATACCTCTTTTTACCCCAGTGCCTTGTGAGTAAACAAAACATAAACTTTAGTTTTATGGACACATAACTAACTATTTTGACTAAAAAGTTCCTAGACAGGGCAATAAGTATAAAAAATATGTGACGATAATCCCTCAGAATGTGCTTTATTTATCTACAGTTTTCTCCACGCCCTAAAAACTTCTCAACAGCACTTAAAGCAATGACAACAGCATGACGGGGGTGGTTCGATTACCAGTTCAGGTTCTTGCTTGTCTTGGTTCTCGACCCCATTGATTGAAATGTCATCCACAGCCAAAAGGAGTTTTGAGACAGCTGCTCTGTGTTTTCCATTCTCCTGACCCCTCAACTTTTGACGAAAATAGTCACCTTCTATCCAGAGGCTTGCCTGTTTCCTACAGCATGTAAGTAACAATATCAAAATACAGCCTTCCAGAAAGAAACATAACAACTTTCTCCTACTGCTGTTACCAGGGACTAAGAAAAATTCTAATTCCCATCACCTTCCAGACCCATGAATTCTGGAGGAATTACTGATAGCGCAGTTCATAAAGAATTTGTCTGCAATGCAGGAGACCCCAGTTCGATTCCTGGGTTGGGAAGATCCACTGGAAATGGGACAGGCTACCCACTCTAGAATTCATGGGCTTCCCTGTGGCTCAGCTGGTAAAGAATCCGCCTGCAATGCGGAAGAGCTGAATTTGATCCCTGGGTTGGGAAGATCCCTGGAAAACGGAAAGGCTACCCACTCCAGTATTCTGGCCTGGAGAATTCCATGGACTGTATAGTCCATGTGGTCACAAAGAGTTGGACACAGCTGAGTGACTTTCACTTTCACTTCCATCCACTTACATCATCAAAAATTGTTGCTGTGGTCCAATCACTGAGCCAGGCCTGCAGATTCTGACCCAAGCAATGGTCTCGGTTGCTGTCATCCTGTAATGCTTCATGATGTAGCAGGCTATCAAAGTGCCTGTTCGTCCAAGGCCAGCTTAGAAAAGAAACAAACCAATGAGACCTGGTCTCATCTGCTCCAAAATTTTGATGGGCAGGTAGAATTTTTTTAAAAGCTTCCCAGGATTCTGCTCCCCTCAACAATGCTTCTTATGTTTTGATGTACAGTACAACCAACTAGAGAGCTTTAATTGGTATGTGATGCAGCCTAGAAACACAGATACCTAAAATCTCCCACGTGATTCTATGTTTAACCAAGACTGAAATCCACTTTCTAAGAGATAATTCTCAGTAACAGTGTTTTATACTCTGGGTTTTCAGTTAATAATACCATCATCTTTCTAAAAATATAAGCTTAAAATCTTGTACTTTCTCCCTCACCCAACATTTTTTTCTACTCTACTTTTATACATATTTGCACATGGACTTTCCCCCCACTCTACTCCTATTGTCCTTTACTCTCATCTAGACGAGTATCATTACCTCCTGTGATGATTAAATCTAAGTGTCAATCTGGCAGGTGTAGTTGGATGAGATTGGTAGACTCTGAGTAAGCTGAGTGCCCTCCATACTGTGAGTAGGCCTCATCCAATCAATTGAAAGTCTGAAAAGAACAAAATATCCACCTCCCAAAGCAGAGACATTGCCAACAAAGGTCCATCTAGTCAAGGCTATGGTTTTTCCAGTAGTCATGTATGGATGTGAGAGTTGGACTATAAAAAAGGCTGAGTGCCAAAGAATTGATGCTTTTGAACTGTAGTGTTGGAGAAGACTCTTGAGAGTCCCTTGGCCTGCAAGGAGATCAAACCAGTCAATCTTAAAGGAAATCAACCCTTAGTATTCATTGGAAGGACTGATGCTGAAGCTGAAGTGCAATACTTTGGCCACTTGATGTGAAGGGCCGATTCATTAGCAAAGACCCTGATGCTGGGAAAGATTGAAGGCAGGAGAAGAAGGGGACAACACTGATTCAATGGACATGAGTTGGAGCAAGCTCCGGGAGATGGTGAAGGACAGGGAGGCCTGGCGTTGCTGTAGTCCATGGGGCTGCAAAGAGTTGAACATGACTGAGCAACCGAACAACAAAGTTAGAGGGAATTTTCTACCAGACAGGCTTTGGACTTCAACTGCACCACTGGCTCTCCTGAGTCTCCAGTCTGCCAGTCCACAGTGCAGCTTTTATACTCACCAGCCTATATATTCCCATAAGCCAGTTCCTTACAATAAATCTCCTTCTCTATATGTACATATCCTACTAGTTCTATTTCTCTGGGAAACTCAAACTAACACAGATTTTGGTACTGGAAAGTGGCATACTACTCAAACACTATGCAAAAATGTGGAAGTGACTTTGGCACTGGGACTATAAAGACCAGGAGAGGTTTAAGGCACATAACAGAAAAAACCTAGACTGCCTTGAAGAGACTATTGGTAGGAGGAATATGGACATTAATGGAGATTTCAGTGCAGACTCACGTGGAAACTGAAAGGAAAGCAATTCTTATTAGAAAGTGGCAAACCCCCCCCTCCCCCAGAAACCACCTGGCTGAATTGTGTTCTAGTGCTTTGTGGGAGACAGAACTTCTGAGGGATGCCTTTGGACATTTAACACAGAAGATTTAAATTCATAAGCAAAGTGCTGAAGGTCCAGCCTGGTTTCTCCTGACTGACATGAGGAGAGAGAGGTGAATTGAAGAAGTAATAGTTAAGCAAAAAGGAATGACAAACTAAACATTTAGAAAATTCTAGGCCTAGTCAATCTGAAAAAAGAGAGAAAGTATATTCTGGATACCAAGCGTAAGATTAAAAAATAAATTCCGTAACGATATTATTACCCATGGATTTAATCATGGGTAATTGAAAGCCATCTCAGCAGAAGCCAAAAACAATGACAGGATTACAGTAGAGGACACACTGACAGTTTGGACTAAAGAGGAGGATGAAAAAGGGCTAAATAGGGTGAAACAAAGGAAGGCTTTTTTTTTTAGGTTTCAGGGATTCCATAGGACTGGACAACGGATCTGGTTACAAATAAGGCCCATCCTTCAAGAGAAGGTTAGTATGACTCTAAGGGTGATGCAGAGGTCAGCCTGGCTGCCAATACAACCACAGGCCCAGAGGTCAAGGCTGTCTACTCCTAGGTTTTATAGGGCAGGGCCTCCTGTATAGTTTCAGTAGGCTAGGCTGCCCCTGCCCATAGCCACAGGGGCAGGGCTGCCACCTTGAGCCCAAGGGAGCTAAAGAGCCTAAAGATCCAATGGCATTTGCTTTGCTAGTCAAGGCTATGGTTTTTCCAGTGGTCATGTATGGATGTGAGAGTTGGACTGTGAAGAAAGTTGAGTGCCGAAGAATCAATGCTTTTGAACTGTGGTGTTGGAGAAGACTCTTGAGAGTCCCTTGGACTGCAAGGAGATCCAACCAGTCCATTCTGAAGGAGATCAGCCCTGGGATTTCTTTGGAGGGAATGATGCTAAAGCTGAAACTCCAGTACTTTGGCCACCTCATGCAAAGAATTGACTCACTGGGAAAGATTCTAATGCTGGGAGGGATTGGGGGCAGGAGGAGAAGGGGATGACAAAGGATGAGATGGTTGGATGGCATCACTGACTCGATGGACATGAGTCTGAGTGAACTCCAGGAGTTGGTGATGGACAAGGAGGCCTGGCGTGCTGCGATTCATGGGGTCGCAACAGTTGGACACGACTGAGCGACTGAACTGACTGAACTAATTGAACTTGCCTGGGACCTGTCACTACTTTCTGATTTCTCTCATTTGGAATAGGAATATCTATCCTATGCCCATTACATTATTTTACTTTATAAGTACATAACTTGTCTGGTTTTAGAGGTTCACAGAGAGGAATTTGCCTCAGAATAAATCATACCTGAAGTGTCAACTATGATTCAGGAGATATTTAGATGAGACTTTACATGTGGAATTGATACTGTAATGGGTTAAGACTTTGGGGACTGTTGGGAAAGAGTGAATGCATTTTACCTCAAATGAATACTGGGTGCCCAGAGAACAGAAAGTTATGGACTAAACTGTGCCTGCCCAAATCCAGATGTTGAAATCCTTAACTCCCAATAAGACTGTTTCTGGAAAAAGGGCCTTTGCAGAGGAAATTAAAGTTAAATAAGGTCATGGAGTGAGAGGGGCACCTAATCCAAGAAGACTTGTGTCCTGTTTTATAAGAGAGGAAGAGATACCAGGACTGACTATATAAAGAGGACAAAGAAAAGGCAGCTGGCTATAAGCCAGGAAGAAGGGCCTCACCAGAAATCAGCACTTTCATCTTCAACTTCTAGCCTCTAAACTGTGAGAAAGTGACTCTCATGCTCTACTGACTGACCTAGTTAGGCAACTCTCAAATTATAAGAAAATAACTTTTTTGTTGTTGAGTATTCTGTATAGTACTTAGAGCATACACTGCCCAATGAATCTTACTTTTCCCTTGATAATCCAACCTTCATTCACACCATCATCACTTTTCTTCACCAAAGATCTTATCATATCAAATCCTCTTCAGATATTTAACTGGTCAGCAGTGAACTTCAGAGTTTCCCAACCTCAGCACTACTGACATTTGGAGTGACAGAATTCTTTATTGTGGTGGCTATCCTGTGCATTTCACCTGAAAATCACCTCAACTGTTTATTATAATTGGAAAAAAATGAAATAACCAAAGTTGGATTTAGTTTTATTTTTTAGATTCTGGCAAAATATGCCTAATATAAACTTTATCATGTGAACAGATTTTTGTTTATGAATCATTTTCCTGATTTCAATTACTTCTCTATGATTAGCTCACTGAGGTTTCTTTTGGGGTAGGTGATATGAAAATTTACTACTATCATGATTTCACCATCAAAACTTATGATCTTGGTCTTTCCTTTTAGCCTTTTGTATAACACCAAAAGAGAGACATTGGCTACCTTGACAACCTTAAAGCAGATTCCAGGAATATCACCAACAGCATGACCTTTGCAACCAAATCCAGAACTTCATCATTTTCTTGGAAACATTCAAACGACAAAGGCTGTGAGTATTTTGTCTCTCTTGATTTGCTGAACCTGATACACTTCCTGATGGCAGAATTTGGCTGGCTGGCTTCAAACCCTACTTCTGTCACAATTCCCTTTGCATGAGAAGTGCCTCCAAAAGGACTGGTCCTAATAGGCTTTCTTGGACTGTCTATCATGCCACTTGTGATGGCTATGGAGCTTCCCAGCAGTATGAAGACTGCAATACTTGTCCATCCCGCTGGCGCCACAGAGCTAAGCAAAAGAGCTCATGGAGCATTTTTAAGACAGTCATTTTAAATTTTTTAATTCAAAGATCTATGTCTCTTTGGGGTCAGTTTCTGTTGAACATTGTAACCGTTTTAAAATGCAGAGACAGCATCATTAACAAATTAACATTGCTGTGCAATCACTACTACTATGTCCCAAGTATACTTGAGACAAATTATATCCTATTGGTTGGTGGGCAAAGAGTTCTGTATAAGTCTGTTAGATATAGATGGTTTGTTGAAAGAAACAAATATAGATGGTTTGTTGAATGAAATGGCAACCCACTCCAGTGTTCTTGCCTGGAGAATCCCTGGGATGGTGGAGCCTGGTGGGCTGCCATCTATGGCGGTTGCAGAGAGTCAGACATGACTGAAGTGACTTAGCAGCAGCAGCAGCAGCAGCTATTAATTCTTCAAATAATCTCCCTGCTTCTCTTTTGTCCCTTTGGGATTCCCAGAATCCATACACTGGCTTACTTCATGATGTCTCAGAGTTCCCTTGGGCTTGGGTCCCATTTCAGTCTTTTTTTGTTGTTGTTCCTCAGACCTAGGGGCTTCCTTGGTGGCTCAGATGGTAAAGCATCCGCCTGCAATGCAGGAGACCCGGGTTCGATCCCTGGGTTGCGAATATTCCCTGGAGAAGGAAATGGCAACCCACTCCAGTATTCTTGCCTGGAGAATCCCATGGACAGAGGACCCTGATAGGCTACAGTCCATGGGGTCACAAAGAGTCGGACACGACTGAGAGACTTCACTTTCACTTTCCTCAGACCTGATCATTTCAATTATTCTGTCTTTAAGTTTGCTGAATCTTCCTTCTGCCTGCCTATGTCTGCTTGTGAATCTCATCAGTAAATTTTTCATTTCAGTTCCAGAATTTCCTTTTTCCTTTTAATGCTTAGTCTCTCCTGTTGATATTTTAATTTGATTCATGCATTGTTTTCTTGACTTTGTGCACATTTTCTTTTACCTCTTTGAGCACCTTTAAGACAGCTGTTTTAGGAGTTCTCTGGCAGTCTGCTGGTTAAGACTCCATGCTTCCACTGCAGGGGGCATAGGTTCAATCCCTGATCTGGGATACTCCCATGCCATGTGGCAACAACAAAAAAATACAGTTGTTTTAACACCTTTGTCTAATAAGTTCACCCTCTGGTCTTTCTTTGGGACAGTTTCCGTTGATTCATTTTTTTTCCTTTGAATGAGCTATCCTTTCATGTTTCTTGGCAGTCCTTGAGATTTTTTGGTGAAAACTGAAAATGTGAATCTGATAATGTGGGAACTCCAGTAATTAGATTTCTTATATGCTCCAGGGTTTGCTGTTTAGTTTTTCTTTTCCCCAATGTTGGATTTTTCTTAACAAAAATATATTCCTTGTCTTCTTAGTTGAATAACCAAAAAAGAAAAGTTTAATAAATCCTGGTATATCCACATACTCATTCAATAAATACTTATTAAGTACCAGGCACTGTTCTAGTTACTGAAAATCTAGCAACTTGTTAGAAAACAAAGTCCAAAAGATAAGTTCTTGGAGTTTGCTCTGCTCACTGACATATGCCAGAACCTACCAAAGTAGGCACCGAATAGAAATTTAATGAATAAATGCATGTGATAAGCCTTTGTAGGGTTACCTATGAATACAACTTAATTATTATACTTTCCATATGAAATTGGCAATTTAAAAGCATTCTTTGGGACTTCCCTGGTCGTCCAGTAGTTAAGAATCCACTTTCCAATGCACGGTATGCGGGTTTGATCCCTGGTTGAAGAACTAAGATCCCACATGTCACAGGGTAACTAAGTCCACAAGCCACAACTACTGGGCCTGTGAGCTCCATAGCCTGCACAACACAACTAGAGAACCCACACACAACTAGAGAACCCACACGCCACAACTAGAGAGAAGCCTGCACACTGCAACAAAGACCTAGAGCAGCCAAAATAAATAAATAAAGGCGTTCTTTATATGTACAGCTTTTTTATGCCAATACCTCAATAAAGTAGTTCTAAGAAAAAAAGCAAACCACAAAAGGAAAAACAAGCACTCTTTAAAACAAAGGCATCTTCATGTGTCCTTGTATATAATCTAAATGAGTATGGTGTGTTTCTATACACACATATTCATGTCCACCACTCTTTAACCAACACTAGAAACATACCTTTACAGTGTACTGCAATGGCACCCTCTGCATTTTCACAAATATCCAGAAATTCTTTAACGATGGCATCAGTAGGGGTGCTGCCATCCGCAAAGAAAAGATCATAGTGATCGAAACCAGCATTTGTAAAGCGTTTGGCATCATACATCCTTTTATTCAGACGAATAACTGTAGTAACGTTGTGATTCTTAAAATATGGAATATAAGCCTCAGGAGAATGCTGATGGTAACCTACATGAAGAAATTCACCAGATGTTGTAAAATGCAGAAAGAAAACAATGGATAACAGTATCACTTGTGACTGCATGGAAACAGTATCTGGACTGGGGATTGAATACCAATTTGATTATAACTATGAAAAAAATAAAAAATTAAAATCCAGGCAGAACGATGAGATAAAATGTTCAAGAGTACACTTAATTAAGAGAGCAGAGCTTTGGCCTCTTTTAAAAGAAAATACCGGATGGATACTTTTAATAACAAAACTATACTAGTCTCATATTTTTGCATACCACTTTCAAGTCTGGTTCTTGAATGAGGTCCACAGAAGGCAAGAAATCGGTCTGGTATTATCCAATTTAAATCTCCATTTTCTGCTTTCTGCAAAGGGAAGATCAGAATTCATTTTTATATTTAATCTCCTCTCCATGTCCCTTTCAATAGTGAGCATCTTAAGGACTTCAAATCCATTTCCTTTAGCACAAAAGCTGTTTACAAATGACCATGAGACAGGAAACTAAAATTTATCCTGTTATGAATACTCCCAGGGAATAGTCAGGCCTCGATATCTGTGGGTTTTGCATCTGTGGATTTGGAAGGCTGACTATGAGACTTGAACCTCTGTGGATTCTGATAGCAGCAGCAGGTCCTGGGACCAATCCCCCCTGGATACCAAGAGACAACTATAGTTAGTTAAACTTCTGGTCCTAATAACTTTCACTTAACAGCATTTTTTTCTCCTACAATAATCAGCCTCTGGAAAATACAGCTGACTGCTGCTGTTATCCAGACTATGCCTAAATACTTTATTTCATCCAAGTTGCTGCTAATTAGTAAGAAAACCAAGTTTTCTATCATGAGGGATATGGAAACTTCCCTGTTTTCCTGAATTACTAATTGGCTTCCGATGTGAGCAATCATGACTTCTTAAATAAAGAAGAAAAAAAAATCAATTTAAGGTCCTTGTTTCTCAATATTTACTTTTTATTTCTACAGAGGCACCTTTCCATCATTTTGCTGCCTACTTAATTCGAGAAATCAATGAAAATTTTTTACTAAAATTCCCCAGAAAACTTAAAATCACAAGAATACGGAGATCACATCTACACTCAAATTTAAAACACTTTACTTCCTGTTATTAAGTCTTTTGGATTGAATTACACAATTATTCTAAGACAAAGTTCAAATTTAATAACAATAGAGATGGCTACAAACAGACTTAAGCAGAAAGTAGGAGACAGGTGATAGTGCGGAAGGAGAGAATATAAACACATCAGCTTTACAACTGGAGTATGTTTTCGTCTTCCTAAGAATAGGCAAGAAAAAAAATCAAGAGTAGTTTTAAGATCTATAGGTCAGGCAAGTAACCCTAAACTAATTTACCTGACTTAGTTATAAGTCAGGGGAACTGATGAGCCCATTTCATTTCAGGCTAAAAGATGTAAGTAAAAATGAGGACAAGCATTGCCAGATGTTCTGACTTTGAAGTAAAATCAGAGTCTTAAAATGAGAAATGTGTGATTAGATTTCACTGAATCACAGGTATCATATACTATAAGATGCATCCTGAATTCAGAAAAGTTAAAACAGGAAAAAAATGGGCATCATGGAATCAATGAAAACCACCAATCCAAAATTTCTAAATATAGAGACTAAGGGCTTCCCTCATGGCTCAGCTGGTAAAGAATCAGCCTGCAATGCAGGAGACCTGGGTTCGATCCCTGGGTTGGGAAGATCCCCTGAAGAAGGGAATGGCTACCCCACTCCAGTGGCCTGGAGAACTCCATGGACTCACAGAGTCAGACATGACTGAGCGACTTTCACTTTCATAGAAACTAAACAAAGCTACCATTATGGTCTGTAGCTACTTAACAGTTCCCCGTTGTCTCAATGTAATTTCTAAGTAAATGACATTTGTTGGTGACCATACTACTCCACAGCAATGCTGCAATTTCTGCACTGGTGAGAAGGAAGCTAATTAGCACTTATAATTACTCCTTAGTAAAAAACAAGTAACACTGAGGAAACACTAACCGGTGTTTTCATTAGTTTTGCTTATCTAAAAAGAGAAAGAATATTTTATTTTAAATGTTTAATTCTGATAAAGTGAAAGCCACTCAATTTTCATAAGGGGAAGTACAAAAAATGGTGTTAATAATTCGACTATATTCAGTAATTAAGATGGAAAATGTACATTGTACTTTATAAACATATAGCTATTACAGAGAAGCAAAGGCAGAGTTGGCCTAATGAATCACACAATATGCTTTTACATCTCTGGTACATCACAATAATGATCAGCAGTACCTATTAACCCAATTCATGAAGAAAATAGTTCAATTATACCTAGGGGTTTAAAATAATAGCTACTTTAGAAACTGTGAAAGAAATCTGAGGATTTAAGGTGCTGCTGAATAGAGTGTTGTCTGTGAAATCACTCCATTATTAGTGAGATTGTCTGCTCAAGATAACTACAGCAGGATAGAAAAAAAAAAAAAAACCAACCAAGATTCCACAAGTATTCTTGGCTGAAAAAGACATTTATCATAACATCTTACTCATTATCTACTTGGAGGGTAGAATGGGAGAATCAAATTACTCTTTCTTAAAAAAAAATACACTACCTTAAAAAAGCATAAAGGACATCTGTGGTTTTGCCTGTCTCTCTTCTCTCTGTGTACCACCCTTCTTTTTGGTCTGTATGATTTGATAGGGCTGACCCAATTTCAGCTCCTGGGATGACCAAAGTATTCTGCACCCACTCATCTGCTACCCTCACCAAAATCACAGCTTGGTTCAGGGGCAGAGACATGATGTAAGCCAAGCCAATGAGAGGAACTGGTGAGTCTTCCACTGGAGCTATGAACAACATTCTTTTCCAGTAAGCCAAGTAAATCAAAAGGGTAAATCAAGCTGTTGGCAGCCATCTTTATCCAACGGACATTATAGTTAGCTAACTTTTGGTCCTAATAACTTTCATTTAATAGCTTTTTGTGTGTAAGTGTCGAGGGGGAGGTGGGCTACAATAGTCAGCCTTTGGAAAATGGAGCTGGCTGCTGCTGCTATTCAAACTATACCTAAGTAATTCAGTTATTTCACCCAGGAAAAGTCTTATATAGTTGCTTCTTATAAATAAGAACTGGGGAGAACTGGCCTTGGAACAAAACTGGTTTCAACTCAATTTCTGGTAAGTGTTTGAATACCTGAATCTGGTATGCATGAAGTTACCCTTGCTCCTGGACATTTTTATGTAAACCAATAAATTTCCCCATTTTATTTAAGCCATTTGTGTTTACTTTTTGTAATCTGCATCCAAAAATGTCTTTACTTCATATAAACAAAAGGTTCTGACAAAAATACATGTTTTACAGAGGTAATTAGATGTATACTGGCTATTCATTTCATCAGAGCCTATGCTAAGGATTTCATAAACATTCTCTCATTTAATTCACTCTATAAAAGTCATCAATACTTACAAAAAATTTTTAACTAAAAATTAAAGAAAAATGCCTAGGAGCACACTCACTCACTCCAAAAGGATGTAACAAGTGCAAAAAATCAATAAGAACTAGGACTGCAGAAACAGGAGTAAGAGAAAGATGACTTTAACTCTATATACATCTAAATTGTTCAATTTAAAAAAAAAAGAATATGACTTCTGGAAGTAAAACATATATAAAAAAGAGTTAAAAACAATATCCTTGAAAACTTACTTCATAGTATTCATATTCATCCAGGTTAAATGAGTTGAAATTAAAGAAGCCATACTGCATTGCCTAAAATCCAAAGGAAAGCTTTTAAGAATAAAGATGCAAATAAGGAAACAATTTTCAATGCAAATTCTTAATAGTGAGTATCAGAAGGCACCCTTGAAAAGCATTGTAATTAGATTATGTTCCATGGAATAGCTTTCAAAGGAGGTGGACTACGTCTTTTAAATGCTTCTATCATCAGAAACATCAGTTACAACAAATATATATTTTAATGAGATTTTCTTTTTCATTTTCCTTCATTAATCATCCTATCCATGCAAGGTCTAAATTATCAAGCCTTCAAAGTAATCAAGGCGATGGCATCCCACTCCAGTACTCTTGCCTGGAAAATCCCATGGACAGAGGAGCCTGGTAGGCTGCAGTCCATGGGGTCGCTAAGAGTCAGACACAACTGAGCGACTTCCCTCTCACTTTTCACTTCCATGCACTGGAGAAGGAAATGGCAGCCCACTCCAGTATTCTTGCCTGGAGAGTCCTAGGGACGGGGGAGCCTGGTGGGCTGCAGTCTATGGGCTCACACAGAGTCGGACACGACTGAAGTGACTTAGCAACAACAGCAACACTAGTTCATTAGATGAACACCATTCAGGCTTCAAATATAATGCGTAACCCAATGGTTGCTAAACAAATAATAACAATGGGAAGAAACCATGGGTTAGTTTATATCAAACAAACCTCATACTTTATACATATCTTCACTTTCCAATTCTTCTGAACAGTCTTGAATTAAAAGATTAGTATTTCCTATACTAAAGACAGCCCTGAGACAAACACTAAAATGCAATTTTTTTGAGAGAAAAACATTTTTTTCAATAAGGAAAAAATACATGAATTTTCCTTTCTGTAGCCTCACTCTGAGTTACAGTAAGAAGAGTACGCTAAGCAAAGAAAGCAAAGTAACTATTTTCTGAGACAAGGACAATCTGGTGGCTTCTGACCATCTTTCTCCCTGCTTACTAAGACAGACTGTATGTAAGCAAAAATTCTTGCTCAAGAAGTTATTCTTGGTTGAAAAGGGGTGATTTTGCAAAACCAGTCTGCAAAATATAAACTATTGAAATATAAATGAGAAATAAGGCTACAATACCAAACAACAACAAAAATATAGTTGTTTAAATCCTAATTCCAAGACCAAATCTAAGATGAATTTTCTTTTGAATATGAAACAATATCTATCATATTTGGACTAGAGTTGTTCCTAATACAATAAAAAGTTATCAGTCTGCAGGGGGTTTCTAGTCTTTGAATCTCATAAGGAGATCTTATTAGAGTAGTATTTTTAAAAAGTAGCACTAAAATCAAGATATAATTATATTTATAAATATTTCAAACAATAATATTCAAAGTCAGTCACAAATAAAAATCTTTAAATGGAAAAATCAGAAGCTGTTGTCTCAAAAAAAATTAAAATGCAATATGAAAAAAAGCAATCTTTGATCTATAGTTATAGCTGATTAAACTTTGTATATAACATCTGATTAAAAAAAAACCACGAAGTCAATGTTATAGTAGATCATCGCCAAAGCCTTCATAAGTGTTTCTTCTTTGTTTTTTCAAATATATAAGGTTGTGGGACTGGAGAGAAGGGAGTCCTAATATCCTAGGATCAAGGACAAAAGTATGCCTCCCTGCATTAGCAATTTCCTAGGGTCCAAATGGCAAGGACTGTAACTGGGAGGGGTCATTTATACCTACTGTCCGTCCATCTCCTGATGGCATCCTCTGTCCATTAAGTGCCTAAATTGAGGCCTCATGGAACTATCTCAGAGTGTGCGGCAACCTCCATCAGCTCCTTATACCACAGAGTTGCTGGACTCAAATCCCCAAAATTAAGGTCCATCCTCACTGCCTTATTACAGGACAAAAGGTATACTAATTAACCTCTGAATCTGTATACTAACTCGGTCTCTCAGCTTAACCCATAAAATTTCTGTCAAAATTCTCAGAAAGCCACCATGTTTTATCATACAAGACAGTAAACTTGGGTTCCTTCTCCCTCTGAAAATACAAGTCACACAAAACTTTAAATGTTGTTGAAAGCCTATTTGATCCAAGGGCTACTGATTAACAATTCTAGTTTCCTGCACTGTCCTGATATTCAAAAACGACACTGGAGGGAGTGAGTGTTATAACCAGGGTCTGCTGTATCACCTGATTCCAGGAGACCCTGTTCATTTAGAATGTGATAGGAAGCTATCCCCTGAAGTCAAAGACAGCAAGCAGCCCTTGTCATAAAACACAGGAGTCATTTTTAAATAGCTTTGAGAAAGCAGTAATGACCTACTTAGTTTTTTATATAAAAGCTAGTAACAAACTAATGGGCTATTCAAATACTTCTGTTGAACTAGAAATTGAATTCTTGAAGATACAAAAACAAAGTGTTTAACAGTGTGTTACAGAAATATCTGTTGTAAACAGAACTGGTAGCAATCAGATGCATAAAATACATAAATCAAAGAGAATTCAGAAACCAGTAATTTACTTTTTGTTTTTCTTTGACATCACAATGCATTCAAAACCAATTCTGAATTTAGAACCTAATTACAAAACTGTTTCTTAATGTCCCCTCTGTTCAAGTGGCTTTTCACCCAACTCACACAGAGAAGCACTCAGATAAAGAATAATCTGTTTTCTAGTTGAGTGTCATTCTAATGTTGGCAGGGAAATGGGACACCTCTGACATCATATACATCTTAGAAGGTCTTTGGAGAAGGCCTGTCTTCCTTGCACTGTACTTAAGTTCTCCAGCACAACACTAGGCTCATCCTATGAGTCACTTACCTTCTTTACTGCATAAAAACAGTCAAGAAGTGTAATGAAGAAATTGCAACTTCCATAGGCAGCGTCTCTGAAATTCCAAAAGTATTGAAGCACATAGCTCAGTTAACTTAATTTTCTGCTGTATATCTCAAGACAAAGTTGACTGAAAATCAAACACATATTCAGTCTCAAAAGAAAAAAAAAAAGAATTCTTGCCTTTTGGTTTTTAAATAAAGGATAAGTCACTGTTATACATTTCATTGTACCTTCTACCTATTCCAGTAGATACTGTCTTATAGATGTGGATTAATAATGACCACATTCTAAATTTCAAATGATCTCTCTAGACTGTTCTTGGCTTTAATAGTTCAGCTTCAAAAGTTCCTTTTTGAGTTCAACTTCTCAATAGTATGTACTCCTCCTCTCAAAAAGAAAAGACATTTGAATTTGTTCTTCAAATACCATGTCAAATTGTTAGCAGGAAAGACTGCTTTTTGATTCTGTACATACATGTTGTGTATGTGTGTGTATCTATACCCATGTAGCAAAAAAATTTGGAGATCAAGATAGTATTTGAAATAACAGGTGCAAGCTACAGAGTATTTTGCTTCTCTCATTATGCTTTTATGACTTTTAACAATTTAACTGGATAATTATTTTCTGGTTCCAAGGACAAGAGTACCAATAAAACCACAGAAACTAATCAGTCAACTACTGTTACTAGAGTCACTCTACACTTGGGAAAAGTGCTTAAACAGTTAGGTAGATAGCCCCACTCAATACTATATCAATACCTATCAGTAATCTTACTACAAGATCAGTGACACAAGTCTCAGTATCAGTTAAGACTTTGTCCAGAAAAATAAGGTACTCCTCTATTCCCATCTGCTTCTCCCTTTTGTCTCCCTTGAGTCATTTCATTACAAAGTGAAAATTTTAAGAATTAAATAAGATAAAAATTAATTATGATCATTCTAGGCATGTCAAACAATTATGCTTAATCAGAATGGTACTTATTTGGTCCTTATGTGGAACCAGGTTGCTACTGGAGCTATAATTAATTGCCTGCCTTGGTTGGGTTTTCACACAGTAATTTACTTACCTGAAAAATCAAACTGTACATTTAAAATGTATAGACTTAGAGGATAAAGCGTCTGCCTGCAAAGCAGGAGACCTGGGTTCGATCCCTGGGTTGGGAAGATCCCGTGGAGAAGGAAATGGCAACCCACTCCGGTATTCTTGCCTGGAGAATTCTATGGACAGAGAAGCCTGGCGGGCTACAGTCCACAGGGTTGCAAAGAGTCGGACACGACTGAGCGACTTCACACACACACATACTAACATTAAAGAAAAGGGTATCCTTTTTAGCTAAGACAGCTTTAGACATTACTGTCTGAATTCATTAGAATTATTGCAGTATACATTAGCCTTCTTGAGGACTGGACACAAGGCCTCACAATATGCTATTTGTGTTCTATAAGCTTCTGATTTTAAAAGATGATCTTCCAGAAGCTAGAAAAGGTTTCAGTGTGACCAAGAAAATTATCTTTACCAATAGCTTACTGGTAATAAGCAGGAAGGAGAAAAACAGAATGACCTGCAGCTTTAGTTCTCAGAGCGTGCTCCCTGGGCAAGCAGCAGCAACATCAACCTCACTTGTTAGAAATCTAATTCTCAATCTGTGAGTCAGAGTTCTAGGGGTGAGGCTGGGTCCTCCAGGAGTTTAAGAACCACTGATTTACATGATCACACATAACGTTCTGTACAAAAAAATGTTTTATGGAATAAGGAATGTTTTTAAGATAGAGAAGCTAAGGTAGGAAAGTGAAGTTTAGTCTAAATCAAAATCAAAATTATCAGTAGAAAACCAATGAACTCTCAAATCACATCCCAATGTTTTTCGTCATTTTTTCTCAGTTAGCTATGATTGCTAACTTACTGATAATTCTTTTCCAATCAAGTTAAAGGCATGTCGATTCAGTTTTTGTGACAATTTGAGCATTTATTCAACGCATAATTGTGAATAACCTCCTGTGGGCCAAGTCCTGCTGTAATCAAGCTTTGATCTGACCTTGGATAAAGTTCTGCCATATTATGGGAATAGACAAGGCTCTTTCTTTATTCACTCATGTTTATTTCATTAACACTTCCAACTTTAAACACACCCACGTCTCCTTCCTCCCACCCAAGCAAGTAGACTTCTTCAAAATGGCATAATAGCAGCTATCAATCTGGATATAAGCCTTTGTGGGGTGAAAGCTTGTCATAGATAATTTAACAAACTTGGAAAAGCAGATGAGAATCAATAAAGGAATACTGCTTAGAAACAGCAAAACAATGTCAAATACTAGTTTAAAAAAATAACAATATTCATAGAAGATTATACTCCTAATACCCCCAAACTGCAAATAATCGAAGTATCTGTCAAAAGGAAAATGGACAGATAAAATGTGGTCTATTCATAGAATGGAAGGCTACAAAAGCAGTAAAAATAGGACAAACCACTAACACCTGCCACAACAAGGATAAACCTCACAGACAATGTACATCTTAAAAACTAGATCCCAGTTCTCCAAAAATGTATACTCTATGATTTCCTTTACACAAAGTTCAAAAATAAGAAACACTTTTAGAAAGGGGATAAAAGGGAATCTTTATGGGGACTGACAATGTTCTGTATCTTGAAAGGATGGTACTTACATACACAAATGTAGAAGTTTACTGTGCTGTACATATAAGAGTCATGGAATTTTTAACTGTGTCTAAGTTATACGTGGATTTAAAAAGGAGGAAACATGAATGTTTAACAAATGTTAGCTAGGGCTCAGGCACCAAGTGTTTCATATGCAGGATGTTAACTTAACCCTCATACTTCACTAGGATGATATTACTGTCATTCCCATTTATAGACTAAGAAACCAAGCCTTGTATTTGTAAAGAACCACAGAGATATTAGTTGCAGAACTTAGAGTCAAACTCTCATCTGTCTGAGGTCAATGGCCAAGCTATTAGCAGCTCTGCAATATTACCTCTCAAGAAAATAAAGAACAGAAACAAAAAAAAAAAGTCAATTAAGAAGCAAGGAGTATTATAGGTAATACCAAAGAAGAGATGCACATACTCTTCATAACTATGATCAAAGGTTTTAAAAAAAATGTTGAACTATATTTTATAGTTTTTTTTTATTTAGACAAGCAGAGAAATGTCTGATATCTAATATAATTCATTAAGAGAGATATATATATATAATTTTTAAAATCTGTCAAAGGCTGATGCTTTTGTGAAATACAGTAGTACATACCAATGTTGGTATTACATACCAATGATTATGCAATAATTTTATTTTTGTAAATAAAACTGAATTATTAGAAAAATGAAAGGAAAAAAACACATAAACACAAGTCTAAATTCTCCTATTGTTAGATTCCACAGACACAGACATACTCTGTTAAATCATAAACAAGTCTGTAAAATCCTACTCTCTATCCCTGTACTCATCACAAGCTGGTAACAAAAAGTTCACAGTCCACATCTGGAGAAACAATGCTTTAGATAAATCCAATATGATATCTATGAATGAAGAGATTAAAATTTCACAAATCTGAACTGATTTTGGTGAAGTCCTGTTTTTTAGAGAATTACTGATCTTTGTTCCTGGAACCAGAAGCAACTAACTACATTTCTTAATGCCAAACTTTAATAATTTTAAATACAGGTACGGCAGTAAACAGCATTTATTCTATTTTGACCCCTGTGTTTAAATTAATGTAAAACTTCCCTTACATTAATAATGTTTCATGGATCCTTACTTAAATTATATGAAATGTGTAAGCTTATTCCTGTTTTAGGATCTCGTCATAAACTTTAAGAATGGCACAATAAAGGATTGTTATTATATATAAAGAAAAATTCTGTACAACAAAATTATCACTGTATCAATGTATCTATGGTTCAGGAACCATAATCACTTCTTCTGAAGGAGGTACATGGTTGCTGTTATAAAGTTGAGAAAAATATGAGCACTCTTCAGTTTAGAAAATAACTTTCATCTCTTCCTACTCATCTCAAAGAATACTCAAGATGACGTACAAGCTAAGAAGAAAGGCAGTGATACTGGGTCCAAAGCGATTCTTCTATTGGCTAAATCACTAACATACATATAGCCTTTAGAGCAATACACAACTGAACTCTGAAGACTATCCTAACAAAAATCTCTAATTCATGGAATAAATCCATGGATAGTCCTACAGAGTTATTTAAGGAGACAGATTCTGCCTAAGGTTCGGGACACTCACTCCCAAACTTGTCCACAATTAAGTCAGGTTCATAATCTTACCCTTTAAAGGCGAAATTAGGCATTTGAGGTATATGCAGCAATCCTGAAAATATTAACTAATTTGCAGGTGGAAGAATGATGCAAAATTTGAAATTCTCAATACAGTACACAAAGAATAAAATTATTTCACACATTTATTATACATTAAGCACAAGTATTTAATTATAGAGCTAAGTCAAGCATTTTGATAAACAAGTAGAAAAACTTTTGGAACTTCCTTTGATTTAAAGGGAAAAACACTGTTTTTTTTTTTTTTTTTTCTCTTTTTTCCTCAAAATATCTTCAACACAACCATCTGGTAACTTTGAGATAAGGATGAGGATATGTCATTAACTTAGATAAAAACGTTACTTATCTCTTACCTTTATGACACAGGTGTTTTGGTTTTTTTAAGTAGCGGTACTATATTAGCAACCTCACCCTATATCTGCTTGCTGTGTCCCAAGAAAAAGGGGGTTCACTTCTGCCCCAGAAGTAACTTCTAATTATTGGGAAAACTTATTTCTTAATTCCTCAAGGCCAACACGTCTCAGTACTGGAAAATGGTAGTTTTGAAGACTGTACCTCCAAGATTCTCATCTGATTACAAAGCACAAATTTTCAACAGTGGGAGTGGTTCTGATTTCTCATGTAGAAGCGATTTACCACCACCACCACAGACATCTGACAATGTCTGGAGACATTTTTGGTTTTCATAATTAACTTCCTGGGGTGAAGGCATTGCTGACATCTAGTGGTTTAACAGTGATGCTGTTAAACATCCTACAGTACATACAACAATCCCCCCGACCCCAACAGAACATCAGTAGCGTCACTGTTACTCAGCCTAGACCTATGCTGTTATTTGCATCCACCCCAAAATGATTATCAGGTTTTCTTTCTTCAGAAACAACCATACCACAGTATTTCTGGCAAGGGCCTGATTAAATGAATCTACCATAATGTTCTTATATTTACCTGAAAGGAATATAGGCTGCATCTCCAAACATTAATATTCTATATGCGTCTTCTGGAGTTTTCCCCAAATATATAACCTACATTTGAAGAGAGAAGAAAAAGGCAATTTACTTCTAAATAAAGATATAGTACTGTCACTGAGAACTAAGTTTTGTACAATTTTTAGCCTATCAGCTGAGCCTGGTTCTCTAGCTTTCCCAAGGATCCTACGAGTCACTCAGTATCCTCTCAGTGAATTTCTCTTTTGTTCAGATCTGCTGGCATAGCTGGTTTCTGTTGCTTGCAATAAGAGCCCTAACCAACAACTTTTTACAACCTTTTGTGGTGAGAAGTATAGCATTAAAAAATTTTTTTTAATTTTTTGGCTATGCTGGGTCTTCACTGCTGAGCTCGGGCTTTTTTCTAGTTCTGAAGACTGGGAGCTACTCTCTAGTTGCATTGTGTGGGCTTCTTGTTGCGGTGACCTCTCTTGTTGTGGGGCATGGGCTCCAGGGTACGTGGGCTTCACTATTTGCAGCATGTGGACTCAGTATTTGTGGCTCCCAGGCCCGAGCGCACAGACTCAATAGTTGTGGCACACAGGTTTACTGGCTCCGTGGCATTTGGGATCTTCCTGGATCACGGGTTGAACCCATGTCTCCTGCATGGGCAAGTGGATTCTTCACCACTGAGCCATCAGGGAAGCCCAGAAGTAGCATTTTAAGAACAGATTTTATAAATCAAAATGTTAGACTAAGCACACGCTTTTACCTCACCTCCCTTCTAAAATACTCAAACGATATTAAAGAAGTATGTGGGTGGTGGCAGTAGAGGATGGATTGGGACTGGGACTGCGAGGCGGATGAGAGGAACAAAGATGCTGATTAACTCCATCCATTTAGATTTAACAACTTACGATATTGTACAGGTTTCCTACGAAACTTCATTTGTTTACTATTGTCGTCATTTGCTTCTTTTATCTTCAGAGCTACCTCATGCTTCCGTTTTCAACTGGTAGAATACTTCAAGTAGATTTTTTAGCATTTGAGGGCCACAGTCGATGGACCTCTTTGCATTTCTAAAGTATCTGGTTTTCTGCCCTGACGTTTATGGACCATATATATGATTTCAGGTCTGCAGTCCTTTTCTCTCAGTTTATAGCTGTTGCTCCATGCCTTTCCTCATTTCCAGTACTACAGAAGTATTTTACTAGCCTTATTCTCTCCTCCTCTTCCTCACCTGCTCCACTGGTATCCCTTTAAATAAGACACACCACAGCCCCAGGTAAACTTGCCTAGGACTTCTGACCCTCATTCTATCCAAAGGCACGTCTTTTTCCAACTCAGAATCTTCCAGCAGGGCATTTTCCACCCATATACAGAGACAAGGGGTGAGAGAGGCCACAAGCATCAGATGTGGCAAACATTTTATCACCCAAGTTCAATTCAATTCTAAAGCCTACTCTGGGGTAAAATACACTTTGAATTTGGACTAGTAAAAATAAATCACAAAAGGATCTAACTACAAATTTTTAAAATCTCCATTACTTAGATTTATATAAATGAGCTGTTTCTTCTACCAAATTGTGAACGTTCTGAAGTGAGAATCCAAGTCTTACGTTACACTGTAACTCCACATGCATAAATCATGTAAGGACTCTGATTTGATGCTTAATTTGCTGAACTTAAATTCACTTATAATAGTTAGGAAACTTTAAAATAATTGATAAAACACATTGGTATAAACATAAAAACATCACTGGATTAAGAATAATTATAAAAATAAAAAATCCAGCAAGAATCTCTGAAACTTAGAGAAGGATGTATCTTAAAACTAGTCAGGTTCCAGATGGCATTTTATCAATTTTGTTTTAAGACTCATAAATGGAAATGTCTATCCTGTTTCTAAAAATGATTTTACCCCATTTACTCTAAAAATAATACAGAACTATGATCAACTACACAGAATCTTCTAACACGTATTTATCTATAGCAGCATGTAAACCCACAAAGAACAATCAATCCCAAAAACAAAGGAATGCTTTCTTATCAAGTTTCAGACAAATCTTCAAGAACAGCAATACTGACTCATAGAAGGTTGTAAACTACCATGAATTAATTAATCAAAATCATCTATAATCACATTCAACATTTTATATTTATCTAATATATTACTTTAAGAAAAAAAGTCTTTTAAATCTTTTTTGGGGGGTCAGTGAGGGTAAGAATAAGATTTGATTCACTTATGTATTTGCATATATATACATTTCTAATACAACCTTCTCTCAAATTATACAAAATTCTCCTTAAGCACTGGTTAAAGATAATTCCTCCAACTCAAAACAGTAGTTCCTTGGTTTCTTTGGTTACTAAAATTGCAATGGTATTATTTCCTTCTAACTTTCAAAACAAAAACAGCCTCTAATACATTAAATAATTGTGAATGCAAATTCAGTTCAAGGAACCCAAAAACAATGTAACATTTTTTCCTATGGGAATAAAAAACGTAAACTGCTAGTGATGAAATTTTTAAACACAGACTTTAGGTACAACGAGATCAGCTGAAGAAAATTTACAGATTCAGAGTAAGTTTGTTACATAATGCTATCATCTGAATGTTTGTGTCCTATCTAAAATTCATGTTTATGTATACTATCATGTGAATTGAATCGCCAGTCTGTGTCTGACGCGGGATGCAGCATGCTTGGGGCTGGTGCATGGGGATGACCCAGAAAGATGTTATGGGGAGGGAGGTGGGAGGGGGGTTCATGTTTGGGAATGCATGTAAGAATTAAAGATTTTAAAATTTAAAAAATAAAAAAATAAAATTAAAAAAAAATAAAAAAATAAAAAAAAATAAAATTCATGTTTAAAACCTAACTTCCCAAAAGTGATAGTAGTATTAGATGTGGCCTTTGAGATGGTCGAGTGAAGCCCTCAAGAATGGGATTAGTGTCTTATAAAAGGGACTTCAGAGAGACCCCTAGGCCTTTCCACCATATAAGAGCACTCATTGGACTATGCTGTCAGCCCTATCTTGGACTCTCAGCCTCCAAAACTGTAAGAAAGAAACTTCTGTTATTTATAAGCCTCCCCAGTCTCTGGTATTTTGTTATAGCAGCTCCAGAGGACTAAACATGTAACAATCAAAGAAATGTTTTCTAACAATCTATAATTCTTAATTCTATACCCACTTCCCTAGTCAAAAGCCCTTCCCAAATAAAATTATCATTAATTTGTTCTTGAGAAGAATCCTTAAAATGGCTCCTATATTAACCTAAATTCTCAAATTAGTAAACTCTAAATCAATCCAATTTTACGATGCATCACTGTATTCCCAACAATATTCATCTCCTGATATTTTCACCCTTAATGAACAGGCCACCACTCTGTAAACAGTGGCCGGCTTCCCTGGGGGCTCAGATGGATTTAACGGTAGAATGTGACTTCTGAGGCTAGATCATAAGAATGTGGCTTTTACCGTGCTTTCTTTAGGACTCCTCATGCGAAGCAAATCAAGCTGTTATTTGTGAGGGCAGCCCACACGGCAAGGATCTGAGGACCTTTGGCAATAACCAGTGCTAGTTGCTGGGCATGTAAACCGGGTCATCTAAGCAGTGGATCCTCTCTAACTCCAGTCATGCCTTCAGATGACTACAGCCCAGCTGACTCCAGAAGCAGACACACCCAAGTTAGCCACTTTCAAATATATTCCCCACAGGAACCGTTAGAGAGAAGATCAGTTGTTATTTTAAGTCACTAAGTGTTGGCATAGTCTGTACAGTACCCAAGAGATAATACAGTAAGTAATGCAATAAACTATTACCAACTGATCATTTCAGTTTGTTGAAAGTGGCTAAATTTTTTTTTTAACGTGGCAAATACAGAAATGTAATGGTAAAGAAGCCCCACGGCTTAGGAAACGTAAGTAAAGAAAACTTGTTCTCTCTCTCCAGGGTAAGCAATGTCTCTGAAGGAGCAAAAGGCAATCTCACCGGAAAAATAAAATATTGGGGTAGAAAATACTTAGGAAGTCAGTAGTGCTTTTCATGATACATGAAAAGCATGGTTTTGTATACTGTGGGGGTTTTTTGGTTTGTTTTATTTTTTGCTGAACAATACTGTAGCCATTTCTACGACTTTCACTGCCCCCATTTAAAAAATTACCATCTACCTAAACCAGCCTCTCTGAAAACTTCTGATTTTGGATTGCTGATCTACGTTTCAATACTGGGAGAGGCTCAAGTAGCAATGGATAAATTAGTGGACTGAAAGAAAAAGATCATTTATAGTTTTAATTCTGACAGTTCAGGTCTCAAATAATAAAGCACAGTTGTTTAGACAGGTACTTCTCATTTCTATTTTCCCACAGAACATTTTTAAGTTTAGAGAAGCCTTACATATATATACTTAGAGAAGCCCTTGGCAGAGTTTAAAAAACCAAGTCTGAGTTAATCATAACAAAGGGTATTTAAATTCCAACAACAAATGTGGCAGCCCAATAAACCAGTAAACTATTTTCAATTATTTCTCACGGAGAAATGTCACAACGTTTCTTGTATTTAATTATTTCCACATCAGCCAGATGACACAGTCATTCCAATGCCAAGAACTTGATGATCTTTTTTAAAAAAATCACTATCCGGATTAACATACAATTTTCATAAATCAATGCAAACTGGAAACAGGTTTAAAGATTCAACTGCTGACTAAAAAAGTTGAACAAGGAAAAGGTTATCTGCAACAAGCAATTTATGTGTTTTAAAAAAGTAAATAACTGTCACAGTTCCTGCTAGTTAACAAATACTAGTTAAAAAAAGAAAATCCCAAATCACTCTAAAAAGAAAAAATGGGATGGCCTTACATTTCAATAGTTTTAACTTCTCAAATTACTTTTATTTGTATGTACAGTAGGTTGGTGTAATGATGTTCAATTTAGATAAAAGGAAACTGGAACTTTGGCGTAGCAAACACATCTCTACCATGGCCAGTCAACTAACAAATATGTAGGAATTTGCCTTGGCTATAAGGGTAAATGGATATATTCTATGTGAGTAGCAGGGACTTTTTTTGAGACAAAGCAAAAATCCCAAATTTTTAAAATAAAAACACCTAAATTTTAAACATCAGCAAAAACAAACTACACACTATAAATACTCTGTGGGTTACCTAAAGCTGGCAAGCTATTACTTTTTAACCCCTGGTGTTAACTGCTCACCCTGGATCATACTCTTAATCCTTATTTATAGATAAGAAACTGTGTAAAACAAGTACTAGAACAAGAATGGGGTCCAAAATTGCACAGAAGCCTCACAGATTTGCAAACACCATAAATGCTAGCCGCTAGCAAGTCTCACAGAGAGCGGAAATATCAGTTAGGCTCAGCAAGGTGAAAAGGGAAGTAGAGCTGTGATGAGCGATGGTGACAACAGCCAGCTTCCTCCACCACAGGGCCACGCTGGCCCCCTTCTGTGGCTCTGGTGCACCTCACACCCCCTCTGCGTGGCTGCTGTTTGCCCTGCCTTTCACAGATACCCAGGAAGGGTGCTTGCCCAGAGATAGGTGTTTACGAACACTTCGGCAGACCCATCCGGTTCTGTCTTCCAGTCTCTGTTACCCTGTCTAGACTGCTGTTTGTTGAGCTGAATTCACACACAGCGCTTTCAGAGACTTTCCCCTCAGCTCACCTTATTTTAAATTCTCATTTAATCCCTTCACCTTGCAGCCACCTTAACCCAGCATTGAGTTTCTGAGTCCAAAATAATTAAATCATTAAGAAAAAATGGATGACAGGTTCAAAAGATCATCATTAAATAACAAATTAAGCCCCTGAGCTCTTATTACAACTGTTGAAGCAATCTCAAATTCAATGAAATTTAGGATTCTACTCACAGATGGCTGAATTAATATATTCCTAGAATTTCATCAGTATCACAATTTTTGGTATAAATGTTTACAAGTAAACCATTCTGTAGGCTTAAAAATTGCTTAAAACAAAAATATAATAATAGACAGTGACATTTTGAACAGGGAATCTGTATGTTATCATAATTAGCTCTACAAAGTAATCTATTAAACATTGCAAGAGGGCAAACTTGCAAATTATGTACCAACAGTTTGCTTGTGTCATTTATTTTACACTCAGGATGCTTTAACCACAGAAAATGTTAGAAACAATGGTTCATTTCCCAGGCAAGTTCTCAAAAGTACATGGAGCCTATGGAAGAGCTAAGTAGTATATATGTGCATGAAAATATAAATGTTGAGACAGTAAGATATAACCAAAGCTGATAACCAGTAAAATACAATGGTATCATTTTTGTTTTTTAATATAAAAAGCAGATTTAAGGTGTAATAATGGTAGGTAGGACCAAAAAAAGACAGAAAATTACATTTAGGACATGCTTAATTTGTGCCAGATAGTCTATCAGACTGAAATTAAAAGCTAGCTCAATTTGAACCTAAATCCTTCAACTTCTGAAATGAAATCCCTAAACCCTTTACAATGGCCTCTTCCAAACAGCTGTTTGCAACTAGAAATTAACGTTTATTCCTTCCAGTGTAATAATATACCACTATTATTATAAAGTATACATGTAAGAAACTAAATAGAAAAGGTGACATTTCTAAAATGAATCACTATATATTGTAATTATGTTAAAAACTGTGTTCACTAAAATATTAATAAATTTTAATGTGACTGATAAGCTTTAATTTTTTAAAATCTTGATTTAAAAGCCTAGGTGCAAGTTCAGCTATTTCAATTCTTGATATTAATGGCTGTGGTAACTGAAAAAGATAGTCTTTAAAATTTGTTTCTCCATTCTTTGTATTTCTTGTGAACTGGAAGTTGTATCAATAGGCTTGTGCATTAGTATATGTTGTATCACATCAGAAAAGAGACTGCCTAAATTACCACTACTGGTGCAAAAAATGGCCACTGGATTAGGTGCTAACCATCAAATCCCTAAAGAGCCTCTTGATGTAGGTGAAAGAGGAGAATGAAACAGCTGGCTTAAAATTCAACATTCAAAAAAGTAAGATCATGGCATCCAAAATGGGGGAAAAAATGGAAACAGTGACAAACTTTGTTTTTCTGGGTTCCAAAATCACTGCAGATGCTGACTGCAGCCATGATATTAAAAGACACTTGCTCCTTGGAAGAAAAGCTATGACAAACAGCGTATTAAAAAGCAGAGAATCACTTTGCTGACAAACGTCTGTATAGTCAAACCTATGGTTTTTTTCAGTAGTCACCTACAGACAGATGTGACAGTTGGACCATAAGAAGGCCAAGCACTAAAGAATTGATGTTTTTGAACTGCTGTGCTGGAGAAGACTCTTGAGAGTCCCTTGGACAGCAAGGAGATCAAGCCAGTCAATCCTAAAGGAAACCAACCCTGAATATTCAATGGAGGACTCGTACTGAAGCTGAAGCTCCAATCCTTTGGCCACCTGATGCGAAGAGCTGACTCACTGGAAAAGACTCTGATGCTGGGAAAGATTGAGGGCAGGAGAAGGGGAGACAGAAGGTGAGTTAGATGGCATCACCAACTCAACAGACATGAGTTTGAGCAGACTCAGAGTTGGTGAAGAACAGGGAAGCCTAGAGTGCTGTAGTCCATGGATGGGGTGACAGAGTTGGACACAATTTAGTGACTGAACAACAACAATCAAATCCCTTTAATATATCATTATATATCATTTACCATGATGTGTAAATGCAAGTGCAGGATTGATTACACTAGTTTTTTAATCCTGTTCAGCAATGATGTACATTTGGCTAGTAAATTTCCAATTTCCTAAATGCCAATCAACAGATGCTAGAATAGTGCTGCACATTTTTCAAATATTTAGCAAATGAGTTAAGTATCTATTGAAATATTGTTAAAGCTGGTTTTAAAATTTTGTTTTGTGGCTATTAGTGTAATACTTTACTTCAAAAACTGGTTATTAAAGGGATCTGGCTATTCATTCTGCCTTCTTGGTAAGAAAATTGGTTTCAGGGTAACCAAAGAGTCCCAACTGAATGAGGGAAAGCTTAATTCCCATAAAAGTAAGCCAGCTAATAAGTGAAAGAAGAATGAATAATTAGAAAAATGTTATACTGATACCCTAATAAAATGATTGATTCAATCAAGCATATTTGATTGTTTAAAACACCAAGATGCATGGTTGATAGGGAACTGAATATACAAACAGTTCCAAAATCAACCCACACAGAATGTTTAAATCATAAGGACAAAACAATATACTGAAGAGATTGGATGGTTAGCATTTAATCCAGTGGCCGCAGCATCACTAATGGTAATGTAGGTATTCTATGTTTCTGATTGATATAACATATACTACTAATGCAAACCTATTGATACAACTTTCAGTTCTCAAGAAATACAAATAATGGAGAAACAAGTTTAAAAAATACCACAAATAAAAGAAAAAGAACAACAACAACAACAAAACACGAAGAAGAAACCAGAGAAATTCAAAAGGTGGAACTTTCTACAAGAAACTAGGTCTGGTTTCTTAAAAAACAAACAAATCAATGTTAGTTAAAAAGGACCATGTATGAGAGAGATTTAAGTACACAACAACCATATGCAATATATGGTCCTGAATTAGATACTGGTGTAGACATTTTGGATTAATTGAGAAATACAAATATAATCTGGGTGTACAGATGATGCAACATGTACTGAAATGAAAGAACAGATCACTGACTAAAAAAAGTCATGTGATAAAATTATACTGGTGAACATACACTGCTTTTATAAAGATAAAAGTATCTTTTAAAAGAAATTTTTCTAAGTTTCTCAAGGGTCCGAACATGGGATTTGTACACATTTTTTATAACAAAATGACAAAGTTTCAAACTTTTATTTTCGAAATGCTCTCACAAAAGTGAATTTGTTTGGAAAAGCATTTACTTCTCCACTTAGAATTTCATCCTTACTTGAAATGACAGGTTAAAGTACCACCACCCCAAAATTGGGCTAGGAAACAGCCACTGACTTATCGCAACAGGGCAGCAAACTTATCATTCTGTAAAATGCTATGATTATTAAATTATCCTTTTCTCAAAAAAAAAAACAAAAAAAAACCACACAAAACTCAGCTATCTTTTATGTCCCTCAACTCTTTTATTGTGACTGATACAGAAAGATTTTTAGTTTTACCCTAATTTGTTATCCAAGACTCTAATATTTCAGATAACTGGCAAATCCATTTACCAGGCCACATGAACTTAATAGTTAGAAACACAGTGAAAAGTCAAGCCGCTCTTCTTATTTCTTACACCACACATGGTGCCCGACCATCTGACAAAAGGACTAAATATAAGTACAGACATGTCAATCCTATTTTAAGTATTTGAGTATTTTAAGTATTTGTAAAGCCTAACTGCTTCTGTTGTTAGGGTAAAAAAAAAATAAACAGAATTACTAACTTTATCCTTTCACTCTCTCCATACCCTCTATTAGGTCCTTTTGCATAGGATGAAAGGAGAATGGTTCCTTTCAGAGGCCCAGAGTTTAATAAAAAGACTGTCAGTCCTTTTAAACAGAATCAGTCCATTTGGAATACTTCTTCCTGACTATACTTCCTCCAGACTTTTTGCTTTTGTGTGAATATTACTACACCACCCTCTAAGTCAGTCATTAAAAAGCCTTATTATCTCCAAAATTCCTCAAACAACTTCAGAAAAGGTCATCAGACTGGAAGGTCAATTTTTTTAAAATTTTTTATTTTTTTAATTTTAAAATCTTTAATTCCTACATGCGTTCCCAAACATGAACCCCCTCCCACCTCCCTCCTCATAACATCTCTCTGGGTCATCCCCATGCACCAGCCCCAAGCATGCTGTATCCTGCATCAGACATAGACTGGCGATTTGATTCTTACATGATAGTATACATGTTAGAATGCCATTCTCCCAAATCATCCCACCCTCTCCCTCTCCCTCTGAGTCCAAAAGTCCGTTATACACAGCTGTGTCTTTTTTGCTGTCTTGCATACAGGGTCGTCATTGCCATCTTTCTAAATTCCATATATATGTGTTAGTATACTGTATTGGTGTTTTTCTTTCTGGCTTACTTCATTCTGTATAATCGGCTCCAGTTTCATCCATCTCATCAGAACTGATTCAAATGAATTCTTTTTAACGGCTGAGTAATACTCCATTGTGTATATGTACCACAGCTTTCTTATCCATTCATCTGCTGATGGACATCTAGGTTGTTTCCATGTCCTGGCTATTATAAACAGTGCTGCAATGAACATTGGGGTACATGTGTCTCTTTCAATTCTGGTTTCCTCGGTGTGTATGCCCAGCAGTGGGATTGCTGGGTCATAAGGCAGTTCTATTTGCAATTTTTTAAGGAATCTCCACACTGTTCTCCATAGTGGCTGTACTAGTTTGCATTCCCACCAACAGTGTAGGAGGGTTCCCTGAAGGTCAATTTTTAAGGAATTCTCACTCATCTCTATAAATCTTTAATCGGAGAACTCCATAGTCTTCAATCAGATCAAACCTATACCACTTACTTACTTATTTACTTGGGGTATCCACACTTATGTCTTGACACTCCTTTGCTACTATTAATAAATCTCCTTTTCTTAGAAGTTTTTCTCCTGTTTCCCCACCTAGCATCATTATAGCCCCAATCTCCTACTTGAGCCAGCCAGTCATGGCTACAAAGCCATTTGCTACAGCCAAGAGCCATAAACCTCCTGCCAAGCTGGCTTCTAACTGAACAGAGGAATGAACTCAAGTGTAATTGTTTACCTGGCATTTTCCCAACCAGTTAAATCAGTGCTAACCTGGGAGTGTAAAACCCTGGATGGACTTCTAAATCTAAAACATATTAGCTGTAGAAAAATAAACTTCTACATGCCAAAATACAACCATAAACAAAGTCAAAAGGCTAACACCAAACTGGGAACCAGTATGCCAACACATTTTCAATCAATAGGCCAATGGGTATTGATCCATAGCTAGTTTTTTCACTAGCTAAAAAAAAAAAAAAAGCAGCAAATAATCTAAAAAGATTTCTTATTTATACAATTATGAAGTGTTTTATTTCCAAGACAACCCTTGGTTCCCACCATACCCACAGCTACCCTCTAAGGGATGAAGTTACCATATCTGGCTACTCAAGATCCCACCATTTTAGAGATCATCTCATCTGACCAGAGAGAGACGACTGGCTGACCCCGAAGTAGCCCTGGAGAGTGCTGTGTGTTCTGCTCAGGAGAACATTCTCTTAAATGAAACAACTTCAGCCATTCCAGATTTTTTTCCTGGGCAAGAAAGACTTTTACTGTTACACTAAAAGCCATTTCTTCAGGGTTCCCTTTAATACTTATGAACACCAAGAATTCTGGCTGTGTCCTTTTTCCTGGAAAGTTATCACAGTTTAATCTGTGGAGAGAGGTGTTCCTCTCCCCAGTGATTAGCCAAGTAATGGGACCAAATACCCCACTTAAAACAGCTACCTTCTTCATTCTCTTTCTCTTGGGATCCTGCAAAGCCCCCTACCAGCACTGCCCCCTCCGGAGTTTTGCTGCTAAGTACCATAAACATCAGGAAAGATGACAAAAGCCAAAAATTATAAGTCCTTATCTGGGTAAGCTTAAAAAAAAAAAACAAATTTTAAGAAACATAATCTACAACCTGTGTTTCATACATTCAGAGATGATAATAAAACTTAAGTTATCTCAGAATCGCTTCTCCTGATTACTTTTGTGAACATAAATAAACTCAAACCCCCAAAAGGCCTTAGTCATTGTTGTTAATGATATACCATAAACATAGAAAAGAAAACTATCCAACTATTTTGAGGTGCAATTTCAACAAGTACCGTGAACTTTTCGGTCTAATTACTGTAAATCCCAAATTTTCAAACTACACGTCAGAAAAATAGTTTTAAGTGAAAGCATGACAGAAGCATCCTGGGGGAAGAAACAACTTACCTCCAGAACTCCAGCACCAACCCTCTTTTTTAATCTAGAATAAGTACTTGATATTTTTCCCCATTTAGTAGGGCAGCTAGGTTCCACACCGCCAAAAACATGAAGACCACCACTCCAGAAGGACCTCTTGGCTTATTTAGGAAAATCTGTCACTTAGGTACTCCTAGAGATGAATGAAAGCACTAAACAAAACCTGACTCTAAATAACCAAATACTTTCCATGATATTTACAAATAAATGAAACTCATAAGTTATGAAATACTGGCTATTCCAAAATAGTCTTCCAAGGACCTAAACAGCCCACCCACTCAATGCTGTGTATCATCTACACAGTATGTTACCCATTCTCCTAGAATATTGACATGCCGTGTCCTCCTGCTATATGCTTTGAGATGTTCAGAATCACACCTCAGTGGGGGAAATACTGCCTGTGCTCAGATTATAAAGAACTCTAACCACATGTGATACACTTTTTCTGTATTTTGGTTTTGTTTTTAAAAATCAAGCGAAATCCTGACTCTATTTTCATAACTTTACTACATGTATCATGACTTAATAGAAACATAGCTTTGGGTCATTATTTTCTAAACTTCAGTGCCATAACACTTAAAAAGGTATTCACAGTAGTTGATCTTTTTTTTTAAAATAGACTTTTTAAAAGGCAGTTTCAGGTTCAGAACAGCAAAACTTGAGTAGAAGTTATGGATATCTCCCATATACCCCTTACCCTCTCCATAGACTTTCTTTCCCACTTGGTCAATTTTTATAAAGCCAAAGATGCTCTTTCTGGCAAGAAATCAAGATGTCTTAGAAAAAAGTAATATCAAAACGCCAACTACAAGTACCACTGTTGTACATGATTTCACTATATATTAGAAAAGTAGTTAAATACTTACCATATAACATCCAACAAGGAAAGCAGCATTTGCTTGTTTTCTCTGATCAGGGCCAGTAAAATGTATAATTTTCTTCCTCATCATTGTAATGGACTGCATAAAGATAAACAGTTGCTAGTATTTCCTTTCTAATTTCAAGTTTTCAAAAACTTTATTTTGTGATTAAAATAAATTCGGGATCTCACAATGTTGAAGCATTCAGAAAGACTTTTTAAATTGATACTCAAAAATACCATGTACATTCCCATAAAAGACATACTCTTGGAATAGAACAAATATACAATTAAAGAGTGGGGGAGGAAACACCTGAAACTAATATATCATAAATCAACCACACTTCAATGTTTTTAAAAGGAGGAGATACAAACAGATGCACTTTGTAAGTATAGACTATCTCTGAAAGAACACATAAAAGCTGGAAAAGGCAGTGAAAGAGATCGTCTTTCCTTTCCCTATTGTCTGATTTTTTTTCAAAAATCTATTCCTGAAACCTTTAAATTAAAAGAAAAGGGTACAAAAATAGGTAAAATAATTCATTCTGTTAGAAATCAGGATAGTGAATGGGGTAGGGAGGAGTGGAGTGAGGAGGGTGGTACAGAGATAACCAGGAGAGCCTAAACGGGCTGTTCCTGGGGTGTTGCTAGGATGTTCTGTTCTTGATTAAGTTAAAAATAAAAAGGATATAGAAAGTAAAATCAAAGGAACAACATGATTTGTTAATACTTCCTTACATGTACTTCACTAACTTGAGTTGAAATGTTTCAATTAAGGGTAAGAAATAGGACATATTCAGCTGAATAAGTGCAGTATTCCTTCACTTCTGTGAGCCAGTGTTTGAGTATTTCAATGAATGTGTACATGATGAATTTTCCTTTAGTTGTTTACACAGAGTAAGAGATCCAAGTTGATTTAAAAAAAAACAACAACCCAATCAGCCCTCAAGCAATCTAAGCATAAGACACTCTTACTATAAATTCTCAACACATTTTTATCACTATTAATTGAACAGGAATCAAAGTTTCAATCAGGTTAGATGGTCAATACTCTACAAGTTGTTCTAGTAAATATTAATGATTTTTTAATTTTGAAAAAAGGATGAATATAATCTTCACTGACCCAAAGTATAAAAGTCCTTAGATGGCCAAGTATTTCTGATGTGTAATTTTAAGTCTGATGTTCAAGGGAGAAAACACCTGCCTTACTCACTAATTAATTTTCATGTAATATAATTTTTAGTTGACAATGAGTTTTATTTCTGTGTAGTAGTCTAATAAATCATCAACTGAATAAACTTGTTTTTAAAGAGTACCCAACCCTAAATCCAGTATCTCTACTTGAGAATTTATAGTGACTCTTGGAACTGATAGCAGTATATAAACTTTTTATTTTATAAAACTAATAATTCAAAGTTTTTAAAAAAATAAATGAATAAGGTCTAAGTTCAAACCAACAGTAACATGCTCTTATAATTTAGTGATAGAATCTTAAATATATGCTGTTTGCTCCTGTTTCCCTGCCCCTTAATCATATGTGTAAAGGGTCAAGAGTCACAAGTAGTAAAATACCATGAGAGATTCACGGTATAATAACTGATTTCAAGGTATAATAACAGATGACCTGATTTCTCTTAGTCCCCTAACATTCCCTATCACAGTGAAGGGAGACAGAACAAAGACCAAAGGAAGGAAAGCTTCTCTTGTTAAGTTTCAGTTCTATTAGCTCCGACAATAAGAGATTCACTTTATTAGCAACTTCCACTTTGGCTTTTCAAGTACCTAAACATCACCAATCCAAATCAGAATCAAATGACCCAAACTTAAACCATTCCATCAAAACTCTAGAAAAACAAATAGATATACTATGACTTCATAAAACAATAAACCACATGTATGTCCCAAACACCACTGTAGTGAAAAACATGGCATTGCCTTTTTAAAAATAGATTCCCCCTCCTCCCTACAAGATCAGGCTAATAATGATTACTTACATGAAACCTCAGTAAAAAGTACTTTACCTTTAATTTCTTATTTATCTTGCAGCAGTATCTGTAAACCATTGCTAGATTGAGTGGCCCAAAATCTGCGTAGAAGCTGCAAAAATGAAACACAAAAATGTGTATGCATGTTCCAGGTGCTCTGAATATAACTGCATTTTGTAGCTACGAGACCAAAACAAAGCAAGAAAGTATACACCAAATTATTATAGGTCATATAACGTAAACGTTATTGACTAATAGAAGAAATACTCTTGGTAAAAGATGACTATTAAAAAACACGAAAAGCGCTACAACACCTTTAAATTTAACCTCAAATAATACATAAAAATACTTTCTGAATAAAAAAGGCTATTTTTCCACACATTTTTCCACTGGCAACATCATCTAACTTAGTATACTAGTTTATATCTCATTATACTGTAAACTATTATAATTTCAAATGTAAATTGTTAAACTTAGGAGAATTCTTTCACTTTTTTATTTTTCCCCTCCTAAGGATCTATTTTATTACCAAGGATTAAAATCATCATGCTGCAACTAACAATCAACAGATTTGCAGTGTTCCAGTTTTATAAACATACCTTCAGATTTTTCAAAATAAATGAAAGTTACTAACAATCTTTTAAAAAGCAATACTTACTTTTCATATTCAAGTTCATTATCTATGCTGAAATAATGTACATTTGATGAACTCTTTGGTCTGCTGAAGAGAATGGCAAAACAAAGGCGATCTGAAATGGAAAAATTGTAATGTTCCTTCCTTCACATTATTAAAAACGTTTCATATATCATGATGCAACTCTTTTCAGATGAAGTAAAAAAATTTCTTTTCCATGCATGTTTTACCTATGGTAAGGGTATCAGTGGGTAACTTCAAAATGTTCTATTTTGGTGGGTAATAATAAATAAGCAATTTTTAAAAAGGAGAAGTTGCCTTCAAATATTAGTTTCAAGAGCTGTAAGCGACTTTTCACATAGTGATACAACTCAATTTTTGGATGAACCTCTCATTGCAAAACATTAGCTATTCTAGATTTAAAAATTTCAGCAAGGCAGCAGGCATTTCATGGCTAGACCACCAGCCTTGATGATTCTCCCTATGTTTTCGCTATATTTTCAAGACATCCTAAAAAGTTATTTCAATAAGAAGCTATGTTTTAAGCAGAAAGACAACGCTCTCAAAATTGCTTCAAAATTAATCTTTACGGCTACAGAACACAAAACAAATCCTGGTTATCCAGTGTTCTTAGGGGTCACTTTTTTTTGATCTGGAACCACTACATCTGCAGTGATTTTTACAATCAGACAAATTACCATTATAACAGAGGCAATGAAAGTTTTCTGTATGATAAGTAAGAGATGAACCTGCATTGCATAAATGAAGTTAGGCTGCTATGAGGTTTAGCAAGAGTGTTAACAGAGTAATGCTAGGAGGCTCCACCCTTCCTTTCCCACCCCACCCCAAAAAGAGTTGCCCCAAAATCCTTGGGGAAGCAGTATGCCGCAATAACTAGTAGTAGTAATACTAATAGTAGTGCTAGCAGACTACTTACATTCAAATTATGGCAAAATCAAGTACAACCCTTAAAATAGTAAGAAACAACAGACGCCAGCTGGCATCCCTTTCCCAAACAGTAATTTAAGCAATTTTTGCCTACAATTCAGTGCACCCAATTGCTATATTTTTCTTGTGAATGCGTCAACTAAAACTTCTAGCAACCACAAACACTCAAACAGATGACGGCGCTTACTCCTTTTCAACCACAAATGACCCTTGATCCCCATGCACAGCGACCAGGGATTTTGCTCCGAGGTGGAGAGCCTACGAGCCATGGTGTAAGGACACAAGGGTCCCAAGTGCACACGTCAATGCGAATTCACCCCCAAAGCAGGACCACGTCTGAGCACTAGGAGTCCCGGGAGGCCACCCACGCCCATGAGACAGCCTCGGCTCTGGTTCCAAAGTTTAAAGGCGCGTCTTGAGCAGCAATGGGGGCTCCTCGACCCCTGGGCACTGCCCGATGCCCTCTAAATAGGGGGTGTCCCAGAGGCGCACCCTCCGCACTCACCTCTGATCACCTCGGCCACCAAAGGGGTCCCTGCACCCTCCCGGCTCATGACTCCACAGCATCTGGAAGGCGGGGCAGAGGGAAGTACTGGGCGGCCGGGGAGAGGAGGGCCGCGACCACACCCCCGAAGTTTAAAAAGCAAAAAAGTTTAAAGGGCCGCGCCCAAACACTCGGCACAGCGACGCCCCTCGGCCGGCCACCCCACCAGAAGCTCAGGAGAACCAACCCCGGAAGTTCAAAACTTCACAAACGCCCCAGACGGGGTGGTGAGGGACGGGTGCGGAAACCAGCCCCAGCCGCCCGGGCTGAGTTTCGCCCCGCCTCGGGGCCACTCGGCGGTCGGTCATCTGCAGAGCAGACCCCTCCAGCGCCGCAAGTCTCTACTCAAAGTCCGGAGGTGCAGCAGAAGGTCACAGAGGCAAACACGGGCCTGGTTAAGAAAGCGGCTCCCAAACCGATTAAAAGGATTTCTCGGAAGAGAAGGGCTTGGCAGTCGATCCGACCCCCAACCTTGTGCTCAGCCGTCCTCGCCGCCGCCACCAGGGGACGCTACAGCCAGGCCGCACGGAGACGTCTGAGCCTCGACAAACCCCGCGGGCTTGGAGCTCCCTCCGCTCTGGGGTGGAGACTCGCTGAGTGGCTCGCCTGAGTGCTGGTGTCTCCTTTTAAAGGTTCAAAATTTAAAGGTACGCCTAAAGCAGAGGTCATTCATTCCTTTAAAGGCCTTAGATTTCTCCTCAGAAAAGTATCTGGATGGTTGAAAAACAGGAATTCTGACGCGATGCTAAACGACAATTTAAGAATTTTCTAAACCTATGTTAGTCTCCAGTGAAAACAAAAGTAAGTTGCAGTATGAATACGGTCCTAATTTTGTTATATATGATATGGTAGTGGGATTATGGGGGATTTTTACTTCCTTCTGTATTCTAGGATCCCTACAGAAAAGAGTTACTTTAATAATCCGTGAAAAATGTTTGCAATGACTCTCCCTTAAGACGAACCAGCAATACAGTAACTACTGTTTCCCAAGAATTACACTCTTACTTGTCATCTCAATAGAATATACACGTTATATATCACAAAATATACATTTTTGCCTCAAAAGTAAACCTGCATTATCTCCTAACCTTATTCTAAACTTCCAGACAGACCAGATGTTTTTAAGTGTAAAAAACAAAACACTGAATTATTTTTTAATGAAGAATATATTTCTAAATGAAAACATCTATAAGCTATGAGAATCTGTTAAACTGGTAAACATTTAAAAAATAGTCTTCATGGCAATAAATACAAATTTATGACATAAACTAGAAAAATATTTTCAAGAACACACCCAACTTCAATTTTACCTTAGGGAGAAATAATAAAAATAAAATTTAAACTATATGGTACTACTTTTCCTTCGGACTGGCAAAAATGGAAGGAGTTTGATAAGCACTGTGTTGGTGAGGTGGGGAAACAGGCACTCTCATAGTCTATGGGTAAGAATGCAAACTGTGACAACCTCCATGAAGGGCAACAAAAGGCAATTTGGCAGAAATTTCCAAGGATGAAAATTGAACACTGGCAAGATTGCCAAGATGGACATCTTTACAGGTGTTTACAGGCTGAATGATTTATAGGTACATATTTAAAACACATATGTATATGATTATATATGAAATCTTGCATATCTCTGGAAGGAAACACAAAAAAACCCTGGTGTTTGTCTTTATAGGGGGAAACTATCTGTAATTAGGGAAGTTATGGTAAGAAAGATTTATTCATTTTTGTAACTTTTGAATTTTGTAGCACATATTACCTATTCAAAATTATAAAGCTTTTGAAAAGTAAAGTTGCCGGCTGAAAGTGTTCTTCCAAAGCTGACTTCATTAAGACACAAAGTATTCAGTAAACACAGTATAAGACAATCTAGAAAATGTCCTTTGCACACTTCTGAACAACAGAACTGGTTAGTGCTACCATCTCTTGAAATCCAGTTTCTTTTAACAAACCCAAATAAAACTGGAAGGAGCTACACAGAAATGGGGAGAGATTTCCCCCTCCAAATCCAAACCTGAAATTCAGTTCCCAAAGGAAATATTTTATATATTACAGGGTGAGGAAGAATCACTGATTTTCTCATGTCCAATTACCTGTGCACAAGATATTCTTAAATTGTTATCCTAGAGTCATATTGTGATAAACTACAATAGAGGCCAGAGTGCTGGGATGAGAGCTATTTATTAGAAAACTGGAGCTGGAAAATAGGTCTCTTTAAAACATTTTGATTAAAAGTTCATGATTAAACTTACTATCCTATTGTAAACCCATGTGTCCTCCCTTTAATGTGTTTGCAGTCAAAAACAAAACTGAAGTACTGAAGTGGTAAACTTTCTTGCCCTACACTCTCTCACACAGTTACCACTCCTGCTTCTTTGACAGAAAAGATACAGTAGAAGTATGTGAAATCTCATGGTTTTTAAATATTGACAAGAACATTCAAAATCCATCCTTGTGCCAAATTTGTCTACAGTTCTGATATAGCATATGGGTCTCTAGTTTACTACCTCTTCCTTTAATAAGTATTTGTTACATTAACAACAATTTCCTACATAACAACTAGCTGTTGGGATGAAAAGTGTTAGTCGCTCAGTCATGTCTGACTCTTTGCGACCCCTTGGACTGTAGCCCACCAGGCTCCTCAGTCCATGGAATTCTCCAGGCAAGAATACTGGACTGGGTAGCCATGCCCTCATTCAGGAGATCCTCCCAATCCAGGGATCAAACCCAGGTCTCCTGCATTGCAGGCAGATTCTTTACTGTCTGAGCTACCAGAGAAGCCCAGTTAATCATAAAATAGAGAGAGTTATATTCTAAACCAATGAGAAATGTATGTAGTAGTCTGGTGGCAATGATAACACAGGATCTACTTTTTAGTAGAAATGATGAAAAGAACTCTAAACACAATAAGCTTCCCACTCATTCTGTTTTCCCTCTGGAACCAGACTGACTTTACAAGTCCTGGCAGAGGAACTGGAGAAGTGCAAGTCTTCCCTATGGGGTAGTGAAGTCTGCCCTCAGTGAGCTCACTGTCAGACAAGCAGAAGGGAAAATTCACATCTCCTGGGAATAAGAAAGAACAGGCCAAAGAACAGCCTCCACCTGAACAGTGACTGTCCTTCAGAGAAGGCTACTAGCCATCACTCTCATCTATCGTTAGTCCCTTGTTCCTTGAGATGAGGAGTAACCAAGAGGAGCATAGGAAGAAATGTTCATAAAACAATGGCAACTAACAATTATTGAGAGTTTAGTGCCAGGTATTACATTAATAAGCTCATTAATATAAAGTAAATGCTACTACTACTATCAGTATTTTTCAGGAAAGGAAACCTAACCTAAAGAAGCAAAATAACGAACCTGAGCAAAGTCACAAACTTGTAAAGTAGCAGAATCAGGATCTTAACACAGGCTTTTTGCCTAAAGCCTGAAAGTTTTAAACTCCTGCCTCAGAGACTTGCCTTAAATATAAAGCAAGAATACTTAAAACAGTAAGATTTTAGCACAGCAACATAGAAACGTGAAAACCTAGTATATGAGAAAAATCAGTCACAAAGATGGCCTTACTCAGTAATGGACAAACGTCTATAAGTATGAAAAGAAAACGAGGTACCAATCTGACATATTATATAAAACAAAGATCAAATGAAGTAAATTTTTAAAAGCTGTCAGATAACTACAAAAATTATACCAACTAATTTTATGATTTAAATGGGACTTTTAAGCATGACACAAAACTCAAGGCATAAAGAAAAAAAAAACCCAGAAACTTGCAGAAAATATATAATAATCATCACAATGATAAAATCTGTAAAACAATATAAAAACCCAATAGAAAATAAAATTCTATAAAGGCTACAAACAAGAAAAGAAATACAAAAGGCCAATAGCCTATTAAATTTAATCTTACCAGTGGCTCAACATTAAAAAGTCCAACATCATGAATAGATTAGGGAAGAAACTCACAGAAGAAGTAATTAAAATCAACTCATTCCAAATTAATACTTTATACAATGGGACTAAAAGAGAATATTTTTAAACTGATCAAGGTTATCTTCCAGATACCTTGGGGAAATACCGCAGTTCATGCCTTAACTTCTATCTCCCTAAAATGAAAACCAATATGAAAATTTCTACTGCCATGACTTCTGTTTAATAATGTAATAACTGGAAGTGCTCACTGATGCCAAGATAAAAAGAAATGAGGGAAGAATTAGAAAGAAACAAAACTGTACTTATTTATACATGACTGTCTGCCTAGAAGATACAAAAGAATCTGTAGACAAACTATTAGAATAAATAAATAAATGTTTGTAAACTTTCTGGATTTACATGATTAGGAGTTTTTAGAAAAAGTTTTTCTGTGTACTACTTGTAATAACTAATAAAAAATATAAGTGCATAGTCATTTATGAATATAGGAAAGATAAAAGCAGGTTTTTATTGGGAAGATTCACTGTCACAAAGATGGTAATTTCATTCAAACTAAATGCATTCTTATCAAAATCTCAAAGAACTTTTCACAAAATTTAACAAGCTGACCCTAAAATTAATCTACAAGACCATAGCGCCAAGAAGAACTGAAACCAATTTGAAAACAAACATAAAGGGGCCTTCGCCCTACCAAATATTAAAACTTGCAATAATTTAGGCATGTGGAATTGACACATATACTAGATCTCTTATATACACATATATAAGAGCTCAGTGAAAGTGAAAGGGAAGTCGTTCAGTCGTGTCCAACTCTCAGCGACCCCAGGACTGCAGCCTACCAGGCTCCTCCATCCATAGGATTTTCCAGGCAAGAGTACTGGAGTGGGGTGCCATTGCCTTCTCCAAAGCTCAGTAACAGACCCCATATACACAGAAACTTCACTTATGACACAGGTAGCATTGAAGATCAATAGTAACAGTGTGTGTACACTCAGTCACTGAGTCATGTCTGACTCTTTGTGACCCCATGGACTGTGGCCCGTCTCCTCTGTCCATGGAATTTTCCAGGCAAGAATACCAGAGTGGGTTGCCATTTCCTACTCCAGCCGATCTTCCCAACCCAGGGATCAAACCCAAGTATCTTGCATTGGCAGGCAGATTCTTTAGCACTGTACCACCTGAGAAGCCACGGTAAAAGTAAGAATGCTCAACACGTGCTGTAGTGACAATTGGTTTTACATACTGTTAGATTCACGAATCAAGGTAAACTGAATGTGGTCATACAGGAGATGGCAAGAGTAAACACTGAGATTTTAGGAATCAGTGAACTAAAATGGATGACGATGGGCAAATTTAATTCAGATGACCATTATATGTACTACTCTGGGCAATAATCCCTTAGAAGAAATGGAGTAGCCCTCATAATCAATAAAACAAAGTCCAAAATGCAGTACTTGTTTACAATCTCAAAAATGACAGAATGATCTCTTTTCATTTCCAATGCAAACCATTCAACGTCACAGTAATCTGAGTTTATGCCCCAACCACTAATGCTGAAGAAACTGAAGCTGGACAACTCTATGAAGACCTAGGAGACCTCATAGAACTAACACTAAGAAAAGATGTCCTTTTCATCACAGGGGACTGGAATGCATAACTAGGAAGTCAAGAGATACCTGGAATAATAGGCAAGTTTCGTCTTGGAGTACAGAATGAAGCAGGGCAAATTCTAACAAAGTTTTGCCAAGAGAACACACTGGTCATAGCAAACACTCTCTTTCAATAACACCAGCAGACTCTACTTATGGACATCACCAGATAGTTAGTACCGAAATCAGATAGATTACAGTCTTTGCAGCTGAAGACGGAGAAGCTTTATACAGTCAGCAAAAACAATACCTGGAGCTGACTGTGCCTCAGATCATCAGCAAAATTCAGGCTCAAATTGAAGAAAGGAAAACCACTAGGCCATTCAGGCATGACCTAAATAAAATCCCTTAAGATTATACAGTGGAGGCTGTAGTGGCCTTGTTCTCCGCTTTTCAGTTTTGCTGATTGACGACGTCGCCCTGCTCACTTCAGCCTGCGGCCCGCCATCTCCTTGAGACCTAACACCATGCCTTCAATTAAGTTGCAGAGTTCTGATGGAGAGATATTTGAAGTTGATGTTGAAATTGCAAAACAGTCTGTGACCATCAAGACTATGTTGGAAGATTTGGGAATGGATGATGAAGGAGATGATGATCCAGTCCCCTTGCCAAATGTTAATGCAGCAATATTAAAAAAGGTCATTCAGTGGTGCACCCACCACAAGGATGATCCTCCTCCTCCTGAGGATGATGAGAACAAAGAAAAACGAACAGATGATATACCTGTTTGGGATCAAGAATTCCTGAAAGTTGACAAAGGGACACTCTTTGAGCTTATATTGGCAGCAAACTACTTAGACATCAAAGGTTTGCTTGACGTTACCTGCAAGACTGTTGCTAATATGATCAAGGGCAAAACTCCTGAGGAGATTCGAAAGACATTCAATATCAAAAATGATTTTACTGAAGAAGAGGAAGCCCAGGTACGCAAAGAGAACCAGTGGTGTGAGGAGAAGTGAAATTTCATGTCTAATGCTGTAACACTGTAAGGATTATTCCAAATACTAGTTGCACTGCTTTGTTTATAATTGTTAATATTAGAAAAACAGTCAACAAATGCAGCAGCAAGTCAATTGTATTAGCAGAATGTTGTCCTCATTGCATGTGTAGTTTCAGTACAGTTCCCAAACTTAAGGCCCAGTTTCTTCTAGGATGATTGAAAGTTTCTTTTCTTTGCTCTGAATAAAATTTAACTGTGGGTTCCCTATAGAAAGTGGCATTTTGGGCTTTCCCTTTTTGTAAAGCAATTTCTGCCTAGTTTATTGTCCAGTTAATTTTAGTTTAGTGACTTTTAAAGTTGGTGTTGTAAATAAAGCAACTTGCAGAAAACCTTCTGAAATAGAATTTAACAATGTATTATCTTTATTCAATTGGAAACTGGATAAAGGCTACTTGAGGTAAATGCTTTGAGTGGGGTTATCAGAGTGTCTTTAATCTTCCTGGAGGAGTAAGTACCCCTGGTATTCACTAGCCTGTATGTAGCAGGGCTTCCTTAGTTGGATCTGAGGGCTTATTTTTGCATTTTTAATCCTCTCCGCTTTGAAGGCTCAGTTACTACTCGGTTTGTGGTTTGGGAGGAGATAGAATAGTTCGCTAGCTTTTCAGTTAAAAAAGATAGCATATATGATGTGTCATCTTTTTATAATCAGTGATCCCATGTGGGGAAAACTATTCATACTACTTGCATGTAGAAAATAATTTAACCTTTAATGGTAAGATGTGTGGCATAACCCAGAAAGCATCCGTCATGAATGCAAGATACTTTCAATAAAGTTACCTAGTAGGTAGTAAATGGTTAAAAAAAAAAAAAAAAAAAAAGATTATACAGTGGAGGTGATGGAACAGATTCAAGGGATAAGATCTGGTAGACAGAGTGCCTGAAGAACTATGGATGGAGGTTTGTAACACTGTACAGGGGGTAGTGACCAAAACTATCCCCAAGAAAAAGAAATGCAAAAAGGCAAAGTGGTTGTCTGAGGAGGGCTTACAAATAGCTGAGAAAAGAAGAGAAGCAAAAGGCAAAGGAGAAAGGGAAAGATATTCTCAACTGAATGCAGAGTTCCAGAGAATAGCAAGGAGAGATAAGAAAGCCTTCTTAAGTGAACAATACAAAGAAATAGAGGAAAACAATAGGATGGGAAAGACTAGAGATCTCCTCAAGGAAACTGGAGATACCAAGGGAACAGTTCATGCAAAGATAGGCACAATAAAGGACAAAAATGGCAAGCTCCTCATAGAAGCAGAAGAGATTATGAAAAGGTGGAAGAATACACAGAACTCTACAAAAAAGGTCTTAATGACCCAGATAACCACAATGGTGTGGTCACTCACCTAAAGCAAGATATCCTGGAGTGTGAAGTCAAGTGGGCCTTAGGAAGCATTACTATGAACAAAGCTATTGAAGGTGATGGAATTCTAGCTGAGATATTTCAGATCCTAAAAGATGATGCTGTTAAAGTGTTGCACGCATTATGCCAGCAAATTTGGAAAACTCAGCAGTGGCCAAACATAAAGGGGGACTGGAAAAGGTCAGTTTTCACTCCAATCCCAAAGAAAAGCAATACCAAAGAATGTTCAAATTACCGTACAATTGCACTCATGCCATCAAGATTATGCTCAAAATCCTGCAAGCTAGGCTTCAGCAGTACCTGAACCGAGAACATCCATATGTACAAGCTGCATTTAGAAAAGGCAGAGGAACCAGAGATCAAACAGGCAACATCCATTGGATCACTGAAAAAGCAAGAGAGTTCCAAAGAAACATCTGCTTTATTGACTATGCTAAAGCCTTTGACTGTGTGAATCACAACAAACTGTGGAATATTCTTAATGAGATGGGAATACCAGACTACCTTACCTGCCTCCTGAGAAACCTGTATGCAGGACAAGAAGCAACAGTTAGAACTGGACATGGAACAATGGACTGGTTCCAAATTGGGAAAGCAGTACGTCAAGGCTGTATACTGTCACCCTGCTTATTTAACTTCTATGCAGAGAATATCATGCAAAATGCCAGGCTGGATGAATCAAAAGCTGGAATCAAAATTACTGGAAGAAATATCAACAACCTCAGATATGCAGATACCACTTTAATGACAGAAAGAGAAGAAGAACTAAAAAGCCTCTTGAAAGTGAAAGAAGAGAGTGGAAAAAAACTGGCTTAAAACTCAACATTCAAAACACTAATGTCATGGCATCCAGTCCTAACACTTCTTGGAAAAGATGAGGAAAATGTGGAAACAGTGTCAGATTTCATTTTCTTGGGCTCCAAAATCAATGCAGAAGATGTCTACAGCCATGAAATTAAAAGATGCTTGCTCCTTGGAATAGCTATGACAAACCTAAACAACGTATTAAAAACCAAAGACATCACTTTGCTGACAAAGGTCCGTATAGTCAAAGCTATGGTTTTTCCAGTAGTCATGTATGGATGTGAAAGTTGGACCATAATGAAGGCTGATGGCTGAAGAACTGATGGTTTTGAATTGTGGTGCCGGAGAAAACTCTTGAGAGTCCCTTGGACTGCAAGGAGATCAAATCAGTCAATCTAAAGGAATTCAGCCCTGAATATTCATTGGAAGGATTGGTGCTGAAGCTCCTAAACTTTGGCCACCTGATTCGAAGACCTGACTCATTGGAAAAGACCCTGATGCTAAGAAAGACTGAGGGGAGGAGGAGAAGTGGGCAACAGAGGATGAGATGGTTGGATGGCATCACCAACTCGATGGACATGAGTTTGAGCCAACTCTGAGAGATACTGAAGGACAGGGAAGCCAGGTGTGCTGCAGTTCATTGGGGCACAAAGTGTTGGACACAACTGAGCGACTTAACAACAACAACAAAATGCAGAGTACATCATGCTAGATGAATCACAAGCCGGAATCAGGATGCTAGGAGAAATATCAATAACCTTACATATGCAGATGATACCATCCTAAGGCCAGAAAGTGAAGAGGAACTAAAGAGCCTCTTGATGAAAGTGAAAGAGGAGAGTGAAAAAGCTGGCTTTAAACTCAACATTCAAAAAATGAAGATCATGGCCTCCGGTCCCATCACATCATGGCAAACAGATGGGGAAAAAAATGGAACTATGACAGGTTTTATTTTCTTGGGCTTCAAAATCACTGCAGACTGTGACTACAGCCACAAAATTAAAAGATGCTTGTGCCTTGGAAGAAAAGCTATGACAAACCTAGACAGCATATTAAAAAGCAGGGATACTACTTTACTGACAAAGGTCCACAGTCAAAACTATGATTTTTTCCAGTTGTCATGTACAGATGTGAGAGTTGAATCATAAAGAAAGCTGAGTATCAAAGAACTTGAGAAGACTTTTGAGAGTCCCTTGGACTGCAAGAAGATCAAACCAGTCAATCCTAAAGGATCAACCCTGAAAATTCACTGGAAGGACTAATGCTGAAGCCAAAGTTCCAATACTTTGGCCACCTGATGAGAAGAGCTGACTCATTAGAAAAGACCCTGATCTCGGGAAAGATTGAAGGCAGGAGAAGAAGGGGCCAACAGAGGATGAGATGGTTGGATGGCATTATTGATTCAATGGACATGAGTTTGAGCAAACTCCAGGATATAGTGAAGGACAGGGTAGCCTGGCGTGCTGCAGTCCATGGGGTTGCAAGAGACTGACTGGACTAGAGACTGAACAACAAGAGTAACATTGTCTAGGGTGGAAGGAGAGAGGAAATTCTATCTTTATCACATGACAGGCCACCACACACCAAAAAAGAAGAAGAATAAGAAGAAGAAGAAGACGAAGAAGAAAAAGCCTGGCTAGGGACTTCCCTGGTGGTCCAGTGGCTAAGACTCTGTGCTCCCAATGCAGAGGGCTCAGGTTAGATCCCTGGTCTGGGAACTATATTCCACATGCCACTAGTAAGAGTTCTCATACCACAGCTATGACCCAGAGCAGCCAAAGAAATACTAAGTAAAAATTTTTTGTAAAAGCCTAACTATAAGAAGAAAAGTTTTACAAGTCCTAGAAGAAAATATAGAAAAGTAACTCAAACAGTGGGGTAGAGATGGATTTAAAAAAATAAAAACAAACAAAAAAGTCTATAAAGCAAAAGATTGAGAAATTTGATTACATGAAGATTTAATGCTTCTGCTTTTAAGACCCTAAAAACAAAATTTAAAAAGGTAACTCACAGTCCAAGAAGACAGGTACAGTGCACGAAAGCAACTAAAGATTAGTATTCAGAATTTACAAAGAACTATAAATCAAAGACAAAAAGCTAACACTCCCATCAAACAAATGGGCAGAGGTTGGGACTAAGAAATTCACAAAAGAAGAAACCTCATTATCCTACCTTGCTCCTCTTTTTCTTACCTACCTACAGTGAGTATGTTTTTGGTCTGCTCTATGCCTTATAAGTTGACTTTATTAGTCAGAATAATGTATGGTAACAAACAACTCTTACATCTTTATGATTTAATTTACAAAAGAGGTTATTTCTTGCTGGTGCTGCATGTCCAGCCCAGATGCTGCAGTGGAGGAGGCTCTATTCTGCACAGTAACCCAAGGATTCAAGATGATGGAGGCTCCACCAATTTGCAGATGTATCATCTGGAATTCATCCCTGGGGCTGCCCAATATGCCAGTGACTATTTGTGTAAGTAATTCCACTAGCTTACAGATATAAATGTACATAGGTATAAACCAAGCTCCATAATGTTATCAGTAATAAAGTTTACATTTAATTTTTTTTCTGTTTAACTCCTATGTTCCTCAGTCAACTCCTCCAGAACAAAATGGGGAAGAGGAATCTTGTCTAAAGATGCTCCAGACATCCTCCCCCAACAATATGTAAGTCTCCATATTCACCTGTATTTCTAAAATATTTTATAAATAAATTTTTAAAAAGGGAGCCAACAGAAGAATTACAAAGTTTTCATACCTTTCAAATCACTGGAGCAAGTGAAAGAATAAAACTAAGAAAACATGATCAAGGCATCAAACACCAAGAAGAAACATGGCAATCAGAAAACAAAACAATTCCAAACATATCAGTAAGAATACAACATGCAAAATATTTAAATTCACATATTAAAATTTTTTCAAATTGAATTTTTAAAATTCAACATAGAGACTTCCCTGGTGGTCCAGTGGTTAAGAATCCACCTTGCAATGCAGGGGACAAAAGCTGGATCCCTGGTTGCAGAACTAAGATCCTACATGCCACACAGCAAGTAAAAGCACTCAGCAATGCAACTGCTGGGCCTGTACCACAGCTAGAGAACCTATGTGCTGCAACGAAAGATCCCGCATGACACAGTGAAGATCTTGCATGCCACAACTAATACCTGACTCAGCTAAATACATAAACAAATACAAATTCAGCCTATATATTAACAGAGACAATTAAAACAAAACCATACAGAAAGTGTTTTAAGGATAGAAAATGATACATTACACAGTTGCTAGGAAAAAGAGCAGGCAGAGCAATATCAACAACAGATGACATAGAATTTACAGCAAAAAGCAATAAAGACAAAGATGCTTCACGATTACATAATCTACCAAGAGACTACAACCATCACACATCTTAAACATTTTAAATCTATAACACAAAACTAGTGAAAACAGGAAAAATTAGTAAAGTCATAATAATAGGCTAACACACCTCCAAAACATAAAATAAGGAATTAGAAGCTTGATCTAGTAAATAAAGAGAATCACTTTCAATAGGGAGCACAAAATTTATAAAAAATAGGGTATTCACTGAAGTCATCACTTACTAGGTTACAAGCAAATCACAACAAAACAAATTCAGGAAAGCAAAGATCATACTTACAGATCATACAATTACTGTAGTTCAAGAAAATTTGAAGTTTATTGATGAAAATATAATAAAACAAGCAAAAATCTATCAACCTGAAAATATTTAAAACCTATTTCTAAATAACTTGCAACAAAAGGAAATTAAAAGACAATTCAACACAAATTATGTAACAATCTCAATAAGAATTCATATTAAAATCTGTGGTATTTGCTTAAATAAAAATGTGAAGAAAATCATGTGCCTAAAAAAAGTCTCCCTCTGTTAAAACATTCACACACACACACACACATCTACCTGGATTAAAAAGCTGAACATAATAGTTCTGGTTCCCTGTATTCCAGGCCACGGTAGGCTTGTCTTTACTCCTTTGAGATTAAATGAGCAGAGGTGAAATACATCACTTCTGGGTCAGTTCACTTAATTGATGGTACAAAAACCTCTATAGACCTCTCCTCTGACCAGCAGCTATCAAGATAATCCCAGAATACAACCATTTTAGAAAACTGGCATTTATAAGGAGTGAACATCACACATCTTCTGACTTGGGGCGGGGAGGGGGCAAAATTCCACTTCTAAGGATATATACACACATGTATACACATGTTCACCAAGAAAGGGACAAACGGTGGTTCCCAGAATCATTATTTGTAACAGCCAAAAACTGAACACAGACTAAACGTCCAGAAAGTCGGTGATGCCATCCAGCCATCTCATCCTCTGTCGTCCCCTTCTCCCCCTGCCCCCAATCCCTCCCAGCATCAGAGTCTTTTCCAATGAGTCAACTCTTCACGTGAGGTGGCCAAAGTACAGGAGTTTCAGCTTTAGCATCAGTCCTTCCAAAGAAATCCCAGGGCTGATCTCCTTCAGAATGGACTGGTTGGATCTCCTTGCAGTCCAAGAGACTCTCAAGAGTCTTCTCCAACACCACAGTTCTAAAGCATCAATTCTCCGGTGCTCAGCCTTCTTCACAGTCCAACTCTCAGATCCATACATGACCACTGGAAAAGCCATAGCCTTGACTAGACGGACCTTAGTCGGCAAAGTAATGTCTCTGCTTTTGAATATACTATCTAGGTTTGTCATAACTTTCCTTCCAAGGAGTAAGCGTCTTTTAATTTCATGGCTGCAGTCACCATCTGCAGTGGTTTTGGAGCCCCGAAAATAAAGTCTGACACTGATTCCACTGTTTCCCCATCTATTTCCCATGAAGTGATGGGACCAGATGCCATGATCTTCGTTTTCTGAATGCTGAGCTTTAAGCCAACTTTTTCACTCTCCTATTTCACTTTCATCAAGAGGCTTTTTAGCTCCTCTTCACTTTCTGCCATAAGGGTCGTGTCATCTGCATACCTGAGGTTATTGATATTTCTCCCGGCAATCTTGATTCCAGCTTGTGTTTCTTCCAGTCCAGCATTTCTCATGATGTACTCTGCATATAAGATAAATAAGCAGGGTGACAATATACAGCCTTGACGTACTCCTTTTCCTCTTTGGAACCAGTCTGTTGTTCCATGTCCAGTTCTAACTGTTGCTTCCTGACCTGCATATTGGTTTCTCAAGAGGCAGGTCAGGTGGTCTGTATTCCCATCTCTCTCAGAATTTTCCACAGTTTATTGTGATCCACAGAGTCAAAGGCTTTGGCATAGTCAATAAAGCATAAATAGATGTTTTTCTGGAACTCTCTTGCTTTTTTGATGATCCAGCAGATGTTGGCAATTTGATCTCTGGTTCCTCTGCCTTTCCTAAAACCAGCTTGAACATCTGGAAGTTCATGGTTCATGTATTGCTGAAGCCTGGCTTGGAGAATTTTGAATTTAGATATGTAATAGTATATCAATAACATATCAACCAGTATTGGTTTCTTAATGCCCCACAGTAATACAGCATGATGTTATGGACTAAACTGTGTTCCCTGCCTCAAATTCATGTGTTGAGGTCCTAGTCCTCAATATGGCTGTCTTTAGAGACAGGGCTTTTTAAGAGGGGTTAGTCACTCAATCCTGTCTGACTCTTTGCAACCCCATGGACTGGAGCCCAGTGGGCTCCTCTGTCCATGGCATTCTCTAGGCAAGAATACTAGAGTGGGTTGCCATTCCCTTCTCCAGGGAATCATCCCAACCTTGGGATCAAACCCAGGTCACTGGCACTGCATTCAGATTCTTTACCATCTGAGCCACCAGGAAAGCCCTTTTAAAGAGGTGAAAGTGAAAGTGAAGTCGCTCAGGCGTGTCCGACTCTTTGGGACCCATGGACTGTAGCCCACCAGGCTCCTCCGTCCATGGGATTCTCCAGGCAAGAATACTGGAGTGGGTTGCCATTTCCTTCTCCAGGGGATCTTCCCAACCCAGGGATTGAACCCAGGTCTCCTGCATTGCAGGCAGACTTTAACCTCTGAGCCACCAGGGAAGACTTTAAGAGGTAATTAAGGTTAAACGAGATTGTAAGGGTGGGGCCCTAATCCAATAGGACTGGTGCCCTTATAAGAAGAGGAAAAGACACCAGGAACGTACAGCACAGAGATAAGGCCACATGAGGTCATAGCAAGAAAGCACCAGAAATGAATCTTGCTGGCACCTTGCTCTTGGAATTCCAACCTCTAGATCTGTGAGAAAATAATTTTCTGTTGTTTAAGCCAATGAGTGCATATTTCTTACTATGGCAACCTGAGCAAATTACTTCCAATGATAATATTCAAGGAAACTAAAACTGGGTGAAGAGTATACAGGAACACCCTGTACTGTCTTTGTAATGTTTCTATAAATCTAAACGTTATTTGACCTAGAAGGAAATCGACACATTCTTAGTTAGGTACAATCTTCCAAGACTGAACCAGAAAGAAATAGAAAATACTAACAGATCAATCACAAGTGCTGAAATTGAAACTGGTTAAAAAACTTATAACAAACAAAAGTCTAGGACCAGAAGGCTCCACAAGCAAATTTTATCAAACATTTAGAGAAGAATTAACATCTATCCTTCTGAAACTTTTCAAAATTGCTGAAGAAGGAACACTCCAAAACTCATTTTAGGAGGCCTGAAACCATTACCCTGAGACCAAAACAAATCAAAGACACCACACAAAAAAGAGAAAATTACAGCCCAATATCACTGCTGTACACAAGTGCAAAAATTCTCAACAAAACACTAACAAACCAGATCAAACAACAGAATAAACGGTTTATATACCATGATCCAATGGGATTTATCCCAGGGATGCAAGGATTTTTCAATATCCGCAAATCAGTCAGTGCAATACACCATGTTAACAACTTGAAGTATAAAAACCGTATGATCATCTCAACAGATACAGAAAAAGCTTCTGCTAAAAATTCAACACTCTAATTTATGAGAAAAACTCCATAAAGTGAGCATAGAGGGACCTACCTCAATGATAATAAGGCCATATACAACAAACCCACAGCTAACATCATACTCAATGGTGAAAACCTGAATGCATTTCCTCTAAGAGCAGGAACAGACAAGGATGTCCACTCTTGCCACATTACTCAACATAGTTCTAGAACTACCAGCCATGGCCATCAGAGGGGGGAAAAATACATTAAGTCTGCTACATACAAACCTTCAAAGTTGTGAGCTTTCAAAGATGCAAATCATGTAAGTTTGTTCACGTCTGGCGTGCATTGTCACTGCATGCATTCTCTACAAATGGATGTGCTTTTGTCTACTTTATACTGTATAGTACTATATACAGCACAGCAGTACAGTATCTTTACAGGATATCTGGGAGTAAGCATAAAAGCAGCTTGTAATTGGTACTGTAAGAAGTGCCAAGCAATAATGATGGAAACAAAAGTGAAAATAATTGAGAGTGGAGCAAGGTGAAAAGATGGCAGACATTGCTTGTTCTTGTAACACGGAACTCCTTTCTGTACAACACAAGGAGCTTACTGATGGTGGAACTGGAGACCCAGAGAAAGGATGGAGAGACAAGAAGAAGAAGTAGTAACTGAAGAACCAAAGAGATTCATGATGCAAGGGGATTTTCTCTATTTGAGGAGGTACTGTCAGTTTTTGAGGCTCAGGACATAAACACAGAATGGTACATGAAAGACGCAGCAGCCATTCAAAATACAATCCAGTGCAACCGTGTCATCTGTGATGAGAAAAGACAGACATCATTGGATTCGTTTTTTTCAAGAGGGTAGACAGAATTGAATCCAGCAAGGAACCAGAACCTATGCCACTAATGTCAAGTGTGAGTGAAACTGCATCTCCCGTTGCTGCTGATTCTTCAGTTCTGCCATCTCCCACTCTCCATCCCCCCTCCACTCAGTAACTCTTCTTGCCTGTTCACTCAATGCCAGCCCCTGTATGCTAACTGTTGTACTGTACTACTGTGCTTTTCAAGGTTCTTTACTGTGAGAATAAAAATGTTTTCTTTATTTTTTGTTTTTTAAATATTATTTGTGTGAAAAGTATTATAAACCTATTACAGTACAGTACTATATAGCCAGTTCTATTAGTTGGGTATGTAGGCTAACTTCGTTGGGCTTACCAACAAACTGGACTTATTAACATGCTGTTGTAGTTCATACGTAGGGAATTTACTGTAAAAGAATTCAAGCTGGAAAAGAAGTAAAACTGCCACTATTTGCAGATGACATGATACTATACAAATTAATTTAAAAAATCCTGAAAAGATGCTATCAGAAAGCTACTAGACTTCATCAATGAACTGGATAAGGTTAAAGGATATAAAATTAATACATAATCTCTTGAATTTCTAAATGCTAACAATGAAAGATCAGAAAGAAATATTAAGGAAACAATCCCTTCTGCCATCCTATCAAAGAGACTAAAATACTTAAGAATAAACCTACCTAAGGAGGCAAAAATGTGTACTCTGAAAAATTATAAGACCATGATGAAAGAAACAGAAGACTACACAAAGAGATGGAAAGATATACCATGCTCTTGGATTGGAGGAATCACTGTTGTCCAAATGACTATAATACTCAAGGCAATCTATATATTCAATGCAATGTCTATCAAATTACCAAGAGTATTTTTCACAGAACTGGAACAAATTTTTTTAAAACTTATATGAAAACAGAAAAACCCTAATAACCAAAGCAATCCTAAGAAAGAAAAACGGAACTAGAGGAATCAGGCTCCCTGACTTTTGACTATACTATAAAGCTACAGTCATCAAAACAGTATGATACCAGCACCAAAATAAAAATGTAGATCACTGGAACAGGATAGAAAGCCCAGAGATAAACCCATGCACTTACAGTCAACTAATCTATGACAAATGAGGCAAGAACATACAATGGAGAAAAGGCCATCTCTTTCAATAAGTGGTGTGGGAAGGTGGGAGAACTACATGTAAAAGAAAGAAATTAGAATATTCTCTAACACCATATACAAAAATGAACTCAAAATGGATTAAAAATGTAAATGTTAAGGCTGAAAACTTTGGAGGAAAATATACAAAGAAGACTCTGACATAAATTGCAGCAAGTATCTTTTTGAGTCCGCCTCTTAGAGTAATGAAAATAAAGACAAACAAATGGGACCTAATCAAACTTAAAAGCTCTTGCCTAACAAAGGAAACCAAAGCAAACAGACAATCCACAGAATTTAGGAAAATATTTGCAGACAAAGCAACTTCAAGGCATTAATCTCCAAAGTATACAAACAGTAAATGCAGCTCAATATAAAAACAAACACACTAATAGAAAAATGGGCAGAAACTCTAAATAGACATTTTTCCAAAGACAACATACAGCTGACCAAGAGACACATGAAAAGATGCTCAAAATCACGAATTAGTAAAGAAATGCAAATCAAAACCACAGTGAGGTATCACCTCACATTGGTCAAAATGGCCATCATTAAAAAGTCTACAAACAATAAATGCTGGAGAGGGTGTCGAGAAAGGAAACCCTCCTATAGTGTTGGTGGGAATGTTAATTGGTACAACCACTATGGAGAATAATATAGAGGTTCCTTAAAAAACTAAGTATAGAACTACCATATGATCCAGCAATTCCACTCCTAGTCATATACCCTGAGAAACCCATAATTTGCAAAGATACATGCACCCCAGGGTTCACTGCAGCACTATTTACAATAGCCAAGACATGGAAGCAACCTAAATGTCCATCAACAGAAAAAAGGGATAAAGAAGATGTTGCCCATATATATTAGGTTGGTACAAAAATAACTGTGGTTTCAGATGGTGAATTTAAAATCATTACAACTAAGCTCAAACATATCTTTATTAATCAAAACAGGAATCATTACAATTAACCCATTTTTGCCAATGAGAAATAAGTTGGTTTATTCCTATAGCAGTGGTGGATTCATGTTGATGTATGGCAAAACCAATACAATATTGTAAAGTAATTAACCTCCAATTAAAATAAATAAATTTATATTAAAAAAAAAACTGGAAATAGAACTGCCATATGACCCAGCAATTCCACTGCTGGGCGTACACACCGAGAAAACGAGACTTGAAAGAGACATGTGTACCCCAATGTTCATCGCAGCACTGTTTACAATAGCCAGGACATGGAAGCAACCTAGATGTCCATCAGCAGATGAGTGGATAAGAAAGCTATGGTACATATACACAAAGGAGTATTACTCAGCCATTAAAAAGAATACATTTGAATCAGTTCTAATGAGGTGGATGAAACTGGAGCCGATTATACAGAGTGAAGTAAGCCAGAAAGAAAAACAGCAATACAGTATACTAGAATCCCAGGGATGGGGGAGCCTGGTAGGCTTCCGTCTATGGGGTCGCACAGAGTCGGACACAACTGAAGTGACTTAGCAGTAGCAGTAGCAGTAGCAGTAGCAGTAGCAGTAGCAGTAGCAAGGCATATATATAGAATTTAGAAAGATGGTAACGACAACCCTGTATGTGAGACAGCAAAAGAGACACAGATGTATAGAACAGTCTTTTGGACTCTGTGGGAGAGCGAGAGGGTGGGATGATTTGGGAGAATGGCATTGAAACATGTATAATATCATACATGCAACGAATCGCCAGTCGAGGTTCGATGCATGATACTGGATGCTTGGGGCTGGTGCACTGGGACGACTCAGAGGGATGGCACGGGGAGGGAGGAGGGAGCGGGGTTCAGGATGGGGAACATGTGTATACCTGTGGCAGACTCATGTTGATGTATGGCAAAACAATACAATATTGTAAAGTAATTAACCTCCAATTAAAATAAATCAATTTATATTAAAAAAAAATCTGTTCTTTGGGATTCAACTTGGAAATCATTTTGGAAATGCTCTTGGAAAGCATTTTCTGCCTCCTGCTGGTTGTGGAACCATTTTCCCTGCAAAAAATTGTTGAGATGCTTGAAGAAGTGGTAATTGGTTGATGAGAGGGCAAGTGAATATTGCGGATGAGACAAAACTTTGTACCCCAATTTGGTCAACTTGTAAAGCATTGGTTGTACAACATGCAGTCAGGTGTTGTTGTGGAGAAGAACTGGGCCCTTTCTGTTGACGAATATCAGCTGCAGGTGTTACAGTTTTTGGTGCACCTCATCAATTTGTTGAGCATACTTCTCAGATGCAATGGTTTCTCCAGGATTCAGAAAGCTGTCATGGATGAGACACCATCAAACAGTGAGTGCCCAAGACCTTTTTAGTGCAAGTTTGGCTTTGAAAAGAGCTTTGGAGCTTCTTCTTGGTCCAACCACTGAGTTGGTCATCACCAGTTGTTGTATAAAATCCACTTTTCGTCGCATGTCACAATCGAGAAATGGTTCATTGTTGTGGACAAGAAGAGAAGACAACACTTCAAAACAATCATTTTTTTGATTTGTAGTCAGCTTCTGAGGCACCCACTTATTAAGCTTCTCACCTTTCCAATTTGCTACAAATGCCCAAAGACCACAGAATTGCCAGTGTTGAGTTCTTTGGAAACTTCTTGTGTAGTTTTAGGAGGATCAGCTTAATGATGGCTCTCAATTGGTCACTGTCAACTTTCAATGGCTGGCCACTGTACTCCTCATCTGTATTTATTTATTTATTTTGATTTGTACTTTTTTATTTTATTTTTTACTTTATTTTACTTTATTTTACTTTACAATACTGTATTGGTTTTGCCATACATCAACATGAATCTGCCACAGGTATACACGTGTTCCCCATCCTGAACCCTGGTCCCTCCTCCCTCCCCGTACCATTCCTCTGGGTCGTCTCAGTGCACCAGCCCCAAGCGTCCAGTATCATGCATTGAACCTGGACTGGCAATTTGTTTCATATATGATATTATACATGTTTCAATGCCATTCTCCCAAATCATCCCACCCTCTCCCTCTCCCTCAGAGTCCAAAAGACTGTTCTATACATCTGTGTCTCTTGTGCTGTCTCCCATACAGGATCATCATTACCATCTTTCTAAATTCCATATGTATGTGTTAGTATACTGTACTGGTGTTTTTCTTTCTGGCTTACTTCACTCTGTATAATCGGCTCCAGTTTCATCCACCTCATTAGAACTGATTCAAATGTATTCTTTTTAATGGCTGAGTAATACTCCATTGTGTATATGTACCACAGCTTTCTTATCCATTCATCTGCTGATGGACATCTAGGTTGCTTTCATGTCCTGGCTATTATAAACAGTGCTACAATGAACACTGTGTACTCCTCATCTTTAAAACTCTCATCTCCTTGGCAAAACTTCTGGAACCATTGCTGCACTGTGTTCATTAGCAGTTCCTGGGCAAAACATTCCGAGTTGTCTATCTCCATTCCTTTACAACCCATTTTGAAGTCAAAAAGAAAATCACCTGAATATGCTTTTTGTCTAACATCATTTTCATAGTCTAAAATAAACAGCATGTACTAAGTCATTAACAAAAAAACATGAAGCAAGAAATGCACATTAAAATGATATAACATAACCACATTTATTTAAGAATGTATTCAAGATCAAAAGGCAAATTTCAACAACACAAAAACTGCAATTACATTTGCACCAACCTAATACATAGACTAATTACAATCTAATTATATTTGCCTAATACAACCTAGGAGACAGGGATCAAGACCATCCCCATGGAAAAGAAATGCAAAAAAGCAAAATGGCTGTCTGAGGAGGCCTTAAAAATAGCTGTGAAAAGAAGAAAAGCAAAAAGCAAAGGAGAAAAGGAAAGATACAAGCATCTGCATGCAGAGTTCCAAAGAATAGCAAGGAGAGATAAGAAAGCCTTCCTCAGCAATCAATGCAAAGAAATAGAGGAAAACAACAGAATGGGAAAGACTAGAGATCTATTCAAGAAAATTAGAGACACCAAGGGAACATTTCATGCAAAGATGGGCTCAATAAAGGACAGAAATGGTATGGACCTAACAGAAGCAGAAGATATTAAGAAAAGGTGGCAAGAATACACAGAACAACTGTACAAAAAAGATCTTCACGACCCGGATAATCACAATGGTGTGATCACTCATCTAGAGCCAGACATCCTGGAATGTGAAGTCAAGCGGGCCTTAGAAAGCATCACTACGAACAAAGCTAGTGGAGGTGACGGAATTCCAGTTGAGCTATTTCAAATCCTGAAAGATGATGCTGTGAAAGTGCTGCACTCAATATGCCAGCAAATTTGGAAAACTCAGCAGTGGCCACAGGACTGGAAAAGGTCCGTTTTCATTCCAATCCCAAAGAAAGGCAATGCCAAAGAATGCTCAAACTACCACACAACTGCACTCATCTCACATGCTAGTAAAGTTATGCTCAAAATTCTCCAAGCCAGGCTTCAGCAATACGTGAACCATGAACTTCCAGATGTTCAAGCTGGTTTTAGAAAAGGCAGAGGAACCAGAGATCAAATTGCCAACATCCGCTGGATCATCGAAAAAGCAAGAGAGTTCCAGAAAAACATCTACTTCTGCTTTATTGACTATGCCAAAGCCTTTGACTGTGTGGATCACAATAAACTGGAAAATTCTGAGAGAGATGGGAATACCAGACCACCTGAGCTGCCCCTTGAGAAACCTGTATGCAGGTCAGGAAGCAACAGTTAGAACTGGACATGGAACAACAGACTGGTTCCAAATAGGAAACGGAGTGCGTCAAGGCTGTATATTGTCACCCTGCTTATTTAACTTATATGCAGAGTACATCATGAGAAACGCTGGACTGGAAGAAACACAAGCTGGAATCAAGATTGCTGGGAGAAATATCAATAACCTCAGATATGCAGATGATACCACCCTTATGGCAGAAAGTGAAGAAGAACTAAAGAGCCTCTTGATGAAAGTGAAATAGGAGAGTGAAAAAGTTGGCTTAAAGCTCAACATTCAGAAAACGAAGATCATGGCATCTGGTCCCATCACTTCATGGGAAATAGATGGGAAACAGTGGAAACAGTGCCAGACTTTATTTTTGGAGGCTCCAAAATCACTGCAGATGGTGACTGCAGCCATGAAATTCAAAGACGCTTACTCCTTGGAAGAAAAGTTATGACCAACCTAGATAGCGTACTCAAAAGCAGAGACATTACGTTGCCGACTAAGGTCCGTCTAGTCAAGGCTATGGTTTTTCCTGTGGTCATGTATGGATCTGAGAGTTGGACTGTGAAGAAGGCTGAGCGCCGGAGAATTGATGCTTTTGAACTGTGGTGTTGGAGAAGACTCTTGAGAGTCCCTTGGACTGCAAGGAGATCCAACCAGTCCATTCTGAAGGAGATCAGCCCTGGGATTTCTTTGGAAAGAATGATTCTAAAGCTGAAACTCCAATACTTTGGCCACCTCATGTGAAGAGTTGACTCATTGGAAAAGACTTTGATACTGGGAGGGATTCGGGGCAGGAGAAGAAGGGGATGACCGAGGATGAGATGGCTGGATGGCATCACGGACTCGATGGACGTGAGTCTGAGTGAACTCCGGGAGTTGGTGATGGACAGGGAGGCCTGGCATGCTGGGATTCATGTGGTCGCAAAGAGTCGGACACGACTGAGAGACTGAACTGAACTGAACTGAATAAAACCTAATTACACAACCTAATACATGGGCTTCCCAGGTGGCACGAGTGATAAAGAACCCTCTTGCCAATGCAGGAGACATAAGAGATGCAGGTTAGATCCCAGGAGGAGGACACAACAACCCACTCCAGTATCCTCGCCTGGAGAATCTCATAGATAGAGGAAGACTACAGTCCATAGGGTCGCAGAGTCAGACACAACTGAAACAACTTAGCATGCGCAATACGATGGCATATCAGCCATAACAAAGGATGAAGTTATGTCACCTGTAAACATATCGAGGGACCTAGAGATTATCATACTAAGTGAAGTGTTGTTGTTCAGTTGCTAAGTCATGTCTGACCCCATGAACTACAGTAGACCAGGCTTCCTTGTCCTTCACACTACTGTATATAAAATATATAATCAATAAGGACCTACTTACTGAACAGACAACTCTACTCAATCTATTGTAAAAACCTATATGGCCTTTGTAATAACCTATATGGGAAAAGAATCTGAAAAAGAATGGATATGTGTATATGTCTATCTGAATCACTTTGCTGTACATATGGAACTAACACAGCATTGTAAATCAACTACAGTATGAAAATAAAAATTAAAAAAATGAAAGTTATTTTAAAAAAGTAACTGGGAGAAAATATTTGTAATTTATGTAACAAAAATATGTATTATAGAAACATTTTTAATTCATATCAAATATCTTAAAATTGCAAACCATCCCACAGAATACTGAGTATAGAAAAGGCAAGTGAGAAAAATAGAAATGACAAAAAAATATAATAGTAATTGTTAGCAACAGGAATAATTATCTAAAACTATGGTAGTCATACAATGACTTAGTAAGCATGAAATATTTTCACAGTAATTTTTCCACAAATTATTTAAAAAAAAAACTTGATCAATAGATACATGTAAAAATGATAGAGCAAAACTAATCATAGACAAATTTATTTGTATGAAAATAAACAGAAAAGCAACTATAAGAATGCCCATACCAAACTGCTTATGGAAATAAAACTGGAATTAGTGGATGGTGTATGGATGTGAGAGTTGGACTGTGAAGAAAGCTGAGCACCGAAGAATTGATGCTTTTGAACTGTGGTGTTGGAGAAGACTCTTGAGAGTCCCTTGACTGCAAGGAGATCCAACCAGTCCATTCTAAAAGAGATCAGTCCTGGGTGTTCTTTGGAAGGACTGATGCTGAGGCTGAAGCTCCAATACTTTGACCACTTCATGTGAAGAGTTGACTCACTGGAAAAGACTCTGATGCTGGGAGGTACTGGGGGCAAGAGGAGAAGGGATGAGATGGCGGGATGGCATCACTGACTCGATGGACGTGAGTTTGAATGAACTCTGGGAGTTGGTCATGGACAGGGAGGCCTGGTGTGCTGCAATTCATGGGGTCGCAAAGAGAATAAACTGAACTGACTCTTAAATGGAAAGATGAGTTAATAACCCCAGGCAATTACCTTTTGCCATGCTTCCTTATCTTGGTCTATCCTTCATCCCTGGACAAGAGAGAGTTAACTTAGGCAGGTTGACAAGGTGTCCAAGAAGGAGAAGGTAAACATTGTTTCTTTTTCACATTCTTTTGCCTTACTTAGATTAGTAGGCCTCACAGGCAGCAGTTTCTCTTGTTCAAGGACATGTCTTTTTTTGAGCTTTGGGTGAATGCTATGGAAGAAGGCCTGGGTAAAACTTCCACAGCCTTGAGCTCTGGATTAACCTGTTCCTTCTAGCTAATCTTGTGCTGATGTCATCCCAGGATGCATGTTATGGGAAAGGGTCTAGGCGAAATTCTCACAGCCTTGAGGCATTTTGTATCTATTCCAGATAAAAAGACTAGAGATCTCTTCAAGAAAATTAGAGATACCAAGGGAACATTTCATGCAAAGATGGGCACAATAAAGGACAGAAACAGTATGGACCTAACAGAGGCAGAAGATATTAAGAAGAGGTGGCAAGAATACACAGAAGAACTATACAAAAAAGATCTTACTGACCCAGATAACCATAACGGCGTGATTACTAACCTAGAGCCAGACATCCTGGAATGGGAAGTCAAGAGTGTCTTAAGAAGCATCGCTATGAACAAAGCTAGTGGAGGTGATGGAATTCCAGTTGAAAAGTGAAAGTCGCTCACTCATGTTCAATTCTTTGTGACCCCATGGACTAAACAATCTATGGAATTTTCCAGGCCAGAATACTGGAGTGGGTAGCCCTTCACTTTTCCAGGCAATCTTCTCAACCCAGGGATTGAACCCAGGTCTCCTGAACTGCAGGTGGATTCTTTACCAGCTGAGCCACAAAGGAAGCCCAAGAATACTGGAGCGTGTAGCCTATCCCTTCTCCAGGGAGATGTTCAGGATTCACGGATAGACTTGGGGTCTCCTGCATTGCAGGTGGATTCTTTACCAACTGAGATATCAGGGAATTCCAGTTGAGTTATTTCAAATCCTAAAAGAAGATGCTGTGAAAGTGCTGCACTCAATATGCCAAAACATTTGGAAAATTCAGCAGTGGCTACAGGACTGGAAAAGGTCAGTTTTCATTCCAATCCCAAAGAAAGGCAATGCCAAAGACTGTTCAAACTACTGCTCAATTACACTCATCTCACACGCTAGCAAAGTAATGCTTTAAATTCTCCAAGTCAGGCTTCAACAGTACATGAACTGAAAACTTCCAGATGTTCAAGCTGGATTTAGAAAAGGCAAAAGAACCAGAGATCAAATTGCCAACATCGGTTAGATCATCGAAAAAGCAACAGAGTTCCAGAAAAACATCTACTTCTGCTTTATTGACTATGCCAAAGCCTTTGACTGTGTGGGTCACAACAAACTGTGGAAAATTCTTCAACAGATGGAAATACCAGACCACCTTACCTGCCTCCTGAGAAACCTGTATGCAGGTCAAGAAGCAACAGTTAGAACTGGACATGGAACAACAGACTGGTTCCAAATCAGGAAAGGAGTACTACTCCAAGGCTGTTTATGATCACCTTGCTTATTTAACTTATATAGAGAGTACATCATGAGAAATGCTGGGCTAGATGAAGCACATGCTGGAATCAAAATTACCGGTAGAAATATCAATAACCTCAGATATGCAGATCACACCACCCTATGGCAGAAAGTGAAGAGGAACTAAAGAGCCTCTTGAAGAAAGTGAAAGAGAATGAAAAAGTTGGCTTAAAACTCAACATTCAGAAAACTAAGATCATGGCATCTGGTCCTATCACTTCATGACAAATAGATGGGGAAACAGTGGAAACATTGACACTTTATTTTCTTGGGCTCCAAAATCACTGCAGATGGTGATTGCAGCCATGAAATTAAAAGATGCTTGCTCCTTGGAAGAAAAGCTATGACCAACCTAGACAGCATATTAAAAAGCAGAGACATTATTTTACCAACAAAGGTCCATCTAGTCAAAGCTATGGTTTTTCCAGTAGTCATGTATGGATGTGAAAGTTGGACCATAAAGAAGGCTGAGCACCAGAGAATTTATGCTTTTGAACTGCGGTATTTAGAAGATTCTTGAGAGTCCCTTGGACTGCAAGGAGATCAAATCAGTCAATCCTAAAGGAAATCCGTCCTGAATATTCATTGGAAGGATTGACTCTGAAGCTCCAATACTTTGGCCACCTGATGCGAAGACCTGACTCATTGGAAAAGACCCTGATGCTGAGAAAGACTGAAGGCAGGAGGAGAAGGGGAGGACAGAGGATGAGACGGTTGGATGGAATCACCGACTTGATGGACATTTGTTTGAGCAAGGTCCAGGAGATGGTGATGGTCAGGGAAGCCTGGGGTGCTGCAGTCCTTGGAGTCAAAAGGGTCAGACATGGCTGAGTGACTGAACTGAACTGAGCAGATAGTTGAGAAGTATTATAAGGCCCCACTTAAACTAGTGAGGTGGGTACTCTCCTTCTGATGTCTATGTCAGAAGTTTTTTCTGCCACTTTCACTTTAAATAAAATCTACACAAAGCTCTGAGTGACTGAGACTGTCTTTGGTGCCTGAGTTAAATCTTCTCCTTCGGAGAAACCACGAATCTGGCGGCACTGTTCACTGTAAGCTTGGGGGTCATCCAGGATCTTCAAGACAGGTAAGAATACTCAGAGTTGGGACTCTTGCTCTTCTACTGTAGAGTCTCTACTAACTCAAAAGCATATGGACCAAACTTCCTTTCTCGCTCACCTTTTCCTGGTCTCTTTGACCATTTCGTAACTGCCTGGGGAACTGAAACTACTAACCTAATCTGTTGAATCACAGACTTTCAAGGGACTTGCAACCCATTCTGTTACTGTGTACTATTACTTAAGACCTCAAATTTGGATTGACAGTCGCAAAACACCTATTCTTGCTAGAAGCCAAAATTTACACCTGCATTTTCTTTTCGTGCACTGCAGACAGGAGCACATTTGGGAGCTGGGAAGAGCTCTGACTCCAGGAACACCTCTCAGGCTAGAGGTTGCTCTCTCAGCTGCCTGCCTCCGGGGCCCATAACCTGAAAGTGAGTCCTTGTCACACCTGTTCCTCCAGTTTATATGGAGGCACTGCTGGTGGCTATGCGACTTCTGAGGACACAGATTGGGAATCCTAGGATCTGGTCAGATTGGAAGTGCAGTGGGCTTTTCTTCCTTTGGTAATGCTGGCTGTTAGCAAACCAGAGGAGGCACTCTGGTGGCTTTTGTCTCAACTCCTTAGACATTCTTTCTGTAGAATCTGTGGAAATGAACTGGAAAGATTGGCCCTAATAGCTCAAGGACAAAAATCACTTTTTCCTTGCTGGCCAGTCCTTCACCACCTCTTTTGCTATCACATACCACTCCGGGTGGCATCAGAGGAGGAGCAGAAATCAGGCAAAGGTTTTAATGGTGAGGAACTGTACATCAGTCTGGGATGTCATTAGGTCTACCCCTGGTGCATCTCCACCATGCCTCGGTGGTAGAGCAGGGAGGGATGACAGTGAGACATCCATGTCAGTAAGAGACAGGTTAACTTTGGCCAGGGAAGGAAGCTTAGGGGGAAGACCAGTCTCCATCCCCATCTATAGCAAGGAGGGACGCCGCCGGTAAAAAAAAAAGCTATGGCACTGGGCACCACTTTTTTCTCTCTTACAGACGGGAGCTAATATTTCCAGAACCACCCCCTTTGAATTGTATCTTGGAAAACCTGGGATAAGTTTGATCCCCAGAGCCTATAAAGTCCCTTATATACAGGCTTTCTTTGCTTGAAGAGAAGACCTCACCTGCCTGGAGAGACAAACCCTACTGGGAGAACATCTTATCAGACAGTCTGCCTCTGTCATCAGAGGCAATTTGAACACTCTTTGGTTTAAATTTGGTTAAAATTTAAAAGTCACAGTCATTTAAACTCTGACTACAAAAAGGAGAGAAGACATTTTTGACACTGAATGACCACGAAATTCTTCCGACTTTGGAGAAAATGCTTTAAATGAAATCTTTTTGAAATTGCAAAATTAGGTTTTTTTTTGCACGTGCAATTAAAAAAAAGCTGGCTTATTAAAACACTTTTTTTGGAGCTCCAACCCTGCCTGAGAAATAGAAACATGCCTGGGAAAAAAACCCTGAAGTTAACTCTTATCATGTTCTTGAGATACACAGCCCACTCTGTCTGGGACTCCAGCCATGAGCAAACTGGTAGAACTTAAAGCCAAAGGGGAAAAAAAGGACAAAGAGATATTTTAAATTTCAAGTGGAAAACTGTGAGATCTCTCTCTGTCCAGATTTATTTGTGTCTCAGTGTGTCTCCGTACTTGGACAACACTGCTGAAGGCTAATTGGTCAATGAGCTCTATTTAATTGGCTTAAAGAAAAGTGCTTACATATCAAACAATTCTAAATTCAAGAAAATTAAACTAAAATGAATTGCAGGCTTGTGTGAACTGGGAAATACTCATTATTGAATTGATACCTGGTATTAATGTTTGTTTATTGATACTTTTACAAGTGGCATAGCTTGGGGTGATTTATGTTTGAAAGTGAAAGTTGCTCAGTTGTGTCTGACTCTTTGTGACCCCATGGACTATACAGTTCATGGAGTTCTCCAGGCCAGAATACTGGAGTGGGTAGCCTTTCCCTTCTCTAAGGGCTCTTCCGAACCCAGGACTCTCACAATGCAGGCGGATTCTTTACCAGCTGAGCCACAAGGGAAGCCCCAATCTACAAAATGTTATATAAAGTATCATTCACGGTTGCTGAAGAAAAGCAGGATGTATATTTTCAATAAAAAGGTATAAGAAATGGAATTACATTCTACTAAAGAAAAAGAAAGTAAGTCTAAACTTACAGGTGGCTGTTCTCTAAATGCACAAATGAGTGTAAAAAGGTTTGTGACAAGTAAAAGAGTTTTGTGCATGATACAAGTTTCGTAAGACATCAAACTGCCTTTGAAATCTTTTATTGGTACTTTGACTAAGTGAATAGCTATTGTTTCACAGTGAATATAAGTTGGCACCGAAATGAAATTTGGTTTTCTCTCCCTGTTAAAAGAACAAAGTTTTCTTGGAATGTGGATTTTGATGGCAGACTGTGGCGCACATAGACAAAGCTCATTCTTCTTTTACAAAAATTAACCTCTCATCAGGGAATTTAAAATGGATAAACAATGCTTGTAAACCAGTCAGAGCTATGGGAGTTCTAAGACAGAAACTTGTCTGGCTCCCTGACAAAGTTCACTTTTATTTGATAAGATAAAGACTTTTCTGGCTTCAGGGTTAATATCTCACAATGGAGAAAAAAAAATTGGTTAAAATGTATGTTCTACAATCTCCAGTGATTGGGGCACCCACTTTGCTGGACAGGCATTACAGACATTGGCAAAGAACTTCATGAGCTTCTTGGAGACTATCGTTTTCACTGGCATCCTCAGTCGTTGGGCAGGGATGGCAGAACAAAGGGATCAGTTGCATGAGATTAAACAGACTGCTAAATATGATTACAATTTTCATGACTTTTTGTCTGACATATTACTGGCTTCTAACCTTTGTTTTCAGATATAAAGAAGCTCTTCTCCTCAAGTTACTGATGCCTGAAAACAATTTAGTGATTCACACTTGTGGGTAAAATTAAAACCATTTTTCTTTTCTCTTTACCTTATCCCTCCAGAAATTGGAGATTTGGGTTCTGTACAGCCTCATCAAGGTAAAAAAGACTGTCTCTCGACATATACAGAAATCTCAAAGTATACTGGAGAGCTATAAAAGAAAAACCCACCCAACTGATGTCAGGCCTGTGGCATCTATTATGTTTCACTGAATATTAAGTTGCAGTTTTGCTAATTAAGGTCTGTATTTACTAAGACTCACTTCTGAGATAGTTCCTTGTGGTTATGTTACATTGCTAAGAGGTTTAATTATGTTATTAAAAAGGACACTCTGAGTTTGTTTCTAAAGTTTATCTCAGTAATCAGTCTTTAAATAAAGATCAGATGTTTCAGGGTCTACAACCAGGAGATTACCAGCAGGCTATAATCATTTTACAAGCTAAGTCAGATGACCTGGAGATGTCACTGGGCTATACCTAAGGGAAGTCCTTAAGTTCTTTCTTATGATTTTACTATTACTGCTAACTATATTGTTTTCTATATTGCCTGTTTCAAGAAGTGTTGCCCCTTACATTACCAAGTGTGCGACTGAGCCACTGATATAATGAGGGTACACAGTTCCTTATAAAATCCATAATTAAAATGGTGTGACTCTGTATATGAGAAGAAGCAAAAGGGAATATTTTCCTGGACCAAGAGACTAGTGAGACAGGTGCGGTCCACAGCCTTGCTGCACACAGGGCCTACCTAGTCCAGTAACAGCACCCTGAGTGGCCTATCAGTGAAATCTTCAACAGACCTGGGAATGAGCCTTCAGAGCACCATGGGACAAGTGAAAGTGAAGTTCCTCAGTCGTGTCCGACTCTTTGCGACCCCGTGGACTGTAGCCTACCAGGCTCCTCTGTCCATGGGATTCTCCAGGCAAGAGTACTGGAGTGGGTTGCCATTTCCTTCTCGAGGGGATCTTCCAAAACCCAGGTCTCTCGCACCGCGGGCAGACGCTTTAACCTCTGAGCCACCAAGGAAGACCATGGGACAAGATGGTCACGAAATGCCCCAAATCATGGTCAAACTCATGGCCATAAAGGGGCCCTGCATGGCACTTGCTGTCTGCCTCTACAAAGATTAACTCATGGACACTATAGCTGCTGACCTTCAACATCCCTGAAAGGAGTTCAGGGCAAAAATCAGAAATTAGACACTCGTCCTGTGCTCTGAAAAAATGGACAAAACAGGCCTTCGGATAGTTAGATATTTTCGGGTAAAGATTTTCTTGAGCGCAAATTCTTGCATCTTCTCATACCTAGAAAAACGCTAAAATTGTTAATGGTGACAGCTACTTTGGCTTATATATAACTAACACAATAAGAGGTTAAAGCCTACTTGGACAAACTTAGACAAGCGGCTACCTGGCTGTAAGTCTCCCTAAAACAACTGTCTACATAGGGGTTCAGCCTCATTTTTCTAAAAAGCAATGGTAAGACTTATTTTGTCTATTAAGGTTTAGGTTGTCACTCTTTCAACTACTTCTAACTGGGTTTGTTAAACCATATTCAAGATGTATATGAACACGCCACATGGCTCTATTCTACTAAAAAGGCCAGCCAAAGTGTTGATTCTGTCTAGATCAGGACCAAAGTTACTACCAAATGTAACCTGATTCTTACTCTTGCTTGGATCACTGATTACAATAATTCTTTTACTGATTTTTGGTCTCTGCCTTTTAAACTACTTGTCTAGTTTGTTCTTTCTAAAGGATACAATGACTTCAAAGACAAAGTAATTGAGATACAAAGATTTTGGTCACCCTTCAAAATGGACTCCTTATATGTTCCACCCAGGTCACAGATATAATTGTGGTTTACAAGTTCTCCTTGGTAGAAAAATATCTTGACTGTAATAATTGTAATCATCTTATTCTTGCTGTTTGCTCCTTCTATCTGTAATTGTATAACAAATTTTGTATCTAAGGGGCTTGAGGTTTTTTAAGTTACAAATGATTGTTCATGCTCCTACAACTTCTGCCTCCTCTAGCTATGACTTGGGGCCCTTGGATCAGAAACCCGGAATAAAAGGGTAAGGAGAATATACTGCTTCAACAGCTTAAGGTGGGTGCCCCTCACCCACAGCAAGCAGTTACTGACAGATTTCTCTGCCCCTTTCCCCTGAGCGACAATATTCTCCTAAAAGAAAAAGGGGGAAATGAGAGAGTTAACTTCAGCTCCATTCCATTCAGTTGCTCAGTCGTGTCTGACTCTTTGCAACCCCATGGACCACAGCACGTCAAGCTTCCCTGTCCATCACCAACTCCCAGAGTTTATTCAAACTCATGTCTATCATGTCGGAGATGCCAGCCAACCATCTCATGCTCTGTCGTCTCCTTCTCCTCCTGCCTTCAGTCTTTCCCAGCATCAGGGTCTTTTCAAATGAGTCAGGTCTTCACATCAGGCGGCCAAAGTATTGGAGCTTCAGTTTCAGCTCCAGTCCTTCCAATGAATATTCAGGACTGATTTCCTTTAGGATGGACTGGCTGGATCTCCTTGCAGTCCAAGGGACTCTTAAAGAGTCTTTTCCAACACCACAGATCAAAAGCATCAATTCTTCGGCGCTCAGTCTTCTTTATGGTCCAACTCTCATGTCCATACATGACCAGTGGAAAAACCATAGCCTTGACTAGATGTATCTTTGTTGGCAAAGTTACGTCTCTGCTTCTTAATATGCTGTCTAAGTTGGTCATAGCTTTTCTTCCAAGGGACAAACGTCTTTCAAATTTCATGGCTGCAGTCACCATCTGCAGTGATTTTGGAGCCCCCTAAAATAAAGTCTGTCACTGTTTCTATTGTTTCCCCATCTATTTGCCATTAACTGATGGGACCAGATGCCATGATCTTTGTTTTCTGAATGCTGAGTTTTAAGCCAACTTTTTCACTCTCCCTTTTCACTTTCATCAAGAGGTTCTTTAGTTCTTCTTCACTTTCTGCCATAAGGATGGTATTATCTGCATATCTGAGGTTATTGATATTTCTCCCAGCAATTTTGATTCCAGCTTGTGCTTCATCCAGCCCAGCGTTTCTCATGATGTACTCTGCATATAAGTTAAATAAGCAGGGTGACAATATACAGCCTTCATGTACTCCTTTCCCGATTTGGAATCAGACTGTTGTTCCATGTCCAGTTCTAACTGTTGCTTCCTGACCTGCATACAGATTTCTCAAGAGGCAGGGCAGGTGGTCCGGTATTCTCATCTCTTTCAGAATTTCCCACAGTCTGTTGTGATCCATACAGTCAAAGGCTTTGACATAGCCAATAAAGCATAAGTAGGTATTTTTCTGGAACTCTCTTGCTTTTTTGATGATCCAAGGGATGTTGACAATTTGATCTCTGGTTCCTCTGCCAGAGTTAACTTAGGTAGGTTGATAAGGAGTTCAAGCCTAAGGCCCCTTTAAGGAGGAGGTAAACATTCTTTCTTTTTCACATTCTTTTGCCTTAGAATAGTAAGCCTCTTAGGCAGCAGTATCTCTTGTTCAAGGACATGTCATTTTATTGAGCTTTGGATAAATGCTATGGGAAAAGGCCTGGGTAAAACTTCCACAGCCTTTAGCTCTAGGTTAACCTGTTTCTTCTAGCTAATCTCGTGCTGATGTCATCCCAAGATGCATGTTACGGGAAAGGTTTTGGGTGAAATTCTCACGGCCTTGAAGTATTTTTTTTTATCTATTCTCAGCTGCCAGTTGAGAGGTATATAAGGTCTGCATTCCAGGCAGACGCTTTAACCTCTCAGCCACCAGGGAAGCCCTAAACTAGTGAGGTGGGTACTCTCCTGCCCCCTTCTGATGTCTATGTCAGAAGCTTTTTCTGTCACTTTCACTTTAAATAAAACCTATACAAAGCTCTGAGTGACTGAGACTGTCTTTGGTCCCGGAGTTAAACCTTCTCCATCAGAGACCACAAATCCGGTAAGCTACCAGATTCAATGGTGCTTGACTCTCAATACACTGAGTACTCACTGTAAGAGCAACAACTGAGGCATGGCAATGGTAAGAAGGCTGTGTCAGCTCTTGGGCCATTCTCTTTAAAAACAAGAGGCCCTGAAACTTAAATCACTGGGAAAAATAATCTCTCTAGCCCCTTTGTTTCACATGCCCTCTGGTTATGTGACGAAAAAACAAAAATTAGAATTTCAGACCCTAGTTTCCTTTGTCATTAAATATTATGTAATTCTCAGTTAACTACTTTTATTTAAGATTTTTAATGTATTTACTAACTAAATTTACTAGGAGGTAGAGTACATTAACCAGATGAATTCTTCTCTTCTTGTTTTATATAATGAAAACTGAGTTGTTAGTTTACTTTCAAATGGCATGCTATTTTACTTTCAAAAGGTTGAAATGCACATGATTTAAGCTGGTTTAAGCTACCCTATGAGGCCAATCTGTTGATCTAGATGCAGTTGCTCTAATTAGAAATTCACACTCCATAGATGGACAGCTATTACTAAAGACGGAAACTCGTATTCAGGGGTGATACTGCAGATTTTCTGTTATTCATACATCTGGAGAACTTATAATTAAAACATCAAATGCCGAAAATGTTTTTTCATTGGTGAAACTAATAGCTTGTTAATCAGAACAATGGTTGCTAGAAGTGGGTTCTCACTGGTAAAATTAATGGCTGTTCATGTATGTAGATTGCCTAAAATATCTTAAATACAGATTACAAGAATCTAATGATACTCTTATTCAGGGATAGTGTATGAGACTCAAGTTTAGACGCCTAAACTGTTCTCTGTCCAGCTACTGATTGTGAGATATGATTAACTGGTGCCTAACAGAATCCTGTAACGAGAATATTATCGTTGTCTGCTTCAAGTGAACATTTCATAAAAGGAGTGATCTGAATACCTAAAAACACAGCAACCAAGCTTATAAGACAGGGTACATCATATTTTATGCCTGTTTGCTAAGTAAGAATATTTAATGACTTCGCTGTATGGAAGAATATTTTTATCTGAGATTAGTTCTCATTGTAACTCGGTAGCAACTTGGTACCCATCCATCTCAAGTTTTTCTGCGGTTACTACTATCTATCAAAAAGTCCTAAGAGTTGTGAATGACCAAACTGTGTCAGGTCAGTGTCCATCAGTATGATACAAAGAGTTGAGATCTGGCATCATGAACACGTCCTAAAACACTTGGATCATAGGGAAATCAGACACGTGAGCTAGAAAGAGAGTCACATAGAAGTAAAGGAGTCAACTTCAGCAGACAGATGTTTTTCTAGGATTCAAAGCCAAGAAGTTTGATAAGATAAATTCTAATTGATCTACCATTTTAAAGCGTTTCAAAGGGGGCAAGGAGAGATAAATAAATGGTAGGTCTCATTACAAATTTCATGGCAATGAATGAAAATCAAAAATTACTTTAATGAATATTTTTAATATATAATTGCCTTAATCAGGAGCAAATTCTTAATCACAATATTCATTCCTTATCTCCAGTGATATTTCAAGGCCCTTCTAACAATATTTAGGACATACCAAACCCCACTCCAGCACTCTTGCCTGGAAAATCCCATGGACGGAGGAACCTGGTGGGCCACAGTCCATGGGGTCGTTAAGAGTCGGACACAACTGAGCAACTTCACTTTCATTTTTCACTTTCATGCATTGGAGAAGGAAATGGCAACCCACTCCAGTGTTCTTGCCTGGAGAATCTCAGGGACGGGGGAGCCTGGTGGGCTGCCATCTATGGGGTCACAAAGAGTCGGACACGACTGAAGTGACTTAGCAGCAGCAGCAGCAGCAGCAGCAGTCCTATCAATAAGTAATTTTCTCTCTAAAGAAACTCCTCAAGGAGATTTTTTTCTAAATTACCATGCCAATTTTGCTGCAGTTTTTAACAAAATGGTGTAGAGAGGACTAAAGGTACATATTAAATTTTTAAAAATAGAAACCAAGACAAAAGGTTTAAAAACACTTTTGAAAGAAGTTACAGGAGCAGCCTATGAGTGCTGCCAAGTGTTAGTCGATCAGTCATGTCCGACTCTTTGCAACCCCAAGGACTGTAGCCCTCAAGGCTCCCCTGGCCATGGAATTCTCCAGGCAAGAACAATGGAGTGGGTCTCCATTTCCTTCTCCAGGGGATCTTCCCGACCCAGAGACTGAACCAGGTCTCCTGCATTGCAGGCAGATTCTTTACCATCTGAGCCACCAGGAAAGGGATAGCCTATAATCTTATGAAAAAAAGGCATTCAGGGTAATGCAAATTAAAACAACAATGAAATACCATTTCATACACACTAGAATGGCTAAAGTTAGAATGACAGTACCAATTTTTGAAGATGTGGAACAATTCAAACTTAAATATTGCTAATGGGAATATAAAATGGTGTTACATTTGTTGTTTTTCAGTCCCTAAGTCATGTCTGACTCTTTGTGACCCATGGATTGCAGCACATGTGGCTTCCCTGTCCTTCACTATCTACCAGAATTTGTTCAAATTCATGTCCAGTGAGTCAGTGATGCCATCCAATCATCTCATCCTGTGTCACCCCCTTCTCCTCTTGCCCTCAATTTTTTCTCAGCATCAGGGTCCCTTTCAATGAGTCAACTCTTCATGTCAGGTGGCCAAAGTATTGGAGCTTCAGGTTCAGCATCAGTTCTTCCACTGAATATGCACGGTTGATTTCCTTTGGATTGATTGGTTTGGTCTCCTTGCCATCCAAGGGACTCTCAAGAGTTTTTTCCAGCACCACAATTTGAAAGTGTCAGTTCTTCGAGGCTCAGCCTTCTTTACGGTCCAACTTTCACATCCATACATGACTACTGGAAAAACCATAGCTTTGACTATATGGATCTTTATTGGTAAAGTGATAGCTTTGCTTTTTAACATGCTAAGTTTGTCACAGCTTTCCTTTCAAGGAGCAAGCGTCTTTTAATTTCATGGCTGCAGTCACCAGCCACAATGATTTTGAAGCCAAAGAAAAGAAAATCTGGCTCGACTTTTTCCCCTTCTATTCACCATGAAGTGATGGGGCTGGATGCCATGATCTTAGTTTTTTGAATGCTGAGTTTTAAGCCAGCTTTTTCACTCTCCTCTTTCACCCTCATCAAGAGGCCCATCAGTTACTCTTCACTTTCTGCCATTAGGGCGATACCATCCGCACATCTGAGGTTGTTAATATTTTTCCCAGCAAACTTGATTCCAGTTTGTGAATGCTCCAGCCCAGCATTTCGCATGATGCACTCAGCATACGTTAAATTAACAGGGTGACAATATACAGGCATGTCGTACTCCTTACCCAATTTTGAACCAGTCAGTTGGTGTATGTAAGGTTCTAACTGTTGCTTCTTTACCTGCATACATTTTCCTCAGGAAACAGGTAAGGTGGTCTGGTATTTCCATCTCTTCAACAATTTTCCACAGTACGTTGTGATCCACAGTCAAATGCTTTAGGGTAGTCAATAAAACAGAAGTAGATGTTTTTCTGAAATTCCCTTGCTTTCTCTAAGGTCCAACGAATGTTGGCAATTTGATCTCTGGTTCTTTTGCCTTTTTTAAACCCAGTTTGTACATCTGGAAGTTTTCAGTTCACATAACTGCTGAAGCCTAACTTGAAGGATTTTGAGCATAACCTTACTAGCATGTGAAATGAGCACAACTGTTCGGTAGTCTGAACATTCTTTGGCATTATTCTTCTTTGGGATTAGAATGAAAACTGACCTTTTCCAGTCCTGTGGCTACTGCCTAGTTTTCCAGTTTTGCTGACATATTGAGTGCAGCATTTTAACAGCATCACCTTTCAGGATTTGAAATAGCTCTGCTGGAATTCCATCACCTCCACTAGTTTTGTTCATTGTGATGCTTCCTAAGGCCCACTTGACTTCACACTCCAGGATGCCTGGCTCTAGGTGAGTGACCACACTATCATGGTTATCTGGGTAATTAAGACCTTTTTTGTATAGTTCTTCCATGTATTTTTGCCATCTCTTTTTAACTCTTCTTAATCTCTTCTGCTTCTGTTAGGTTCTTAGCATTTCTGTCCTTTATTGTGCCCATCCTTGCATGAAATATTCCCTTGAAATCTCCAATTTTCTTTAGGTCTCTAGTCTTTTCCCCTTCTACTGTTTTCCTCTACTTCTTTGTATTATTCATGGAAGATAGCCTTTTTATCTCTCCTAGCTATTCTCTGGAACTCTGCATTCAGTTGGGTTTATCTTTCCCTTTCTCCCTTGCTTTTCACTTCTTTTCTTTCCTCAGCTATTGTAAAGCCTTTTCAGACAACCACTATGCCTTCTTGTTTTTCTTTTTCTTTGGGATGGTTTTGGTCACAGCCTCCTGTACAATGTTATGAACCTCTGTCCATAGTTCTTCAGGCACTCTGTCTACCAGATCTAATCCCTTGAATCTATTCGCCACTTTCACTGTATAATTAATTCATAGGGGATTTGATTTAGGTCATACCTGAATGGTCTAGTGGTTTTCCCTACTTTCTTTGAAGTTACATACACTTTCCCTATTACCCTGTCATCCTATTCCTAAGAACATATCCAACAAAAAGTAAAACATGTATCTACAAAAAGACTTATACACAAATATATGTAGCAGTTTTATAATAACCAAAGCTGGACACAACATGAACGTCAATCAACAGGAGAATGGATAAACAGATTGTGGTACATTCATACAATGGAAAATTACTCAGCAAAAACAAACAAATGAAGTCTTGATACACAAAATAAAATGGATGCATCTTTAAGATGCTTATGCAAAGCAAAGAACAGACACAAGAGGTCATGCTGTATGATTACAGATATATAAAATTCAAGAACAGTTAATAGTAGTCTATCCCGATAGAAATCAGAACAGTGATTACTTGGGATAAAAGGGAGTTGAGTGGAAAGGAGCCTAGAAGGAATAGTGGTTCACAGGAGCATAAACTTACTTCAAACTGTATACATAAATCTGTGCATTTTACTAAAAACGAACTAAACTTTGCTTTTTAAAAGCAGAAGAGACAGGGGTTGAGGTAGCCAAAAAGAATCTTGACTGGTACAGATCCATGAAAACACTACAGAATAAATTATTTTGTATAGAATATAATTAAGAACTATGTTGATCTATTAAGTATAAACTACAGACCATGCATGAAAAGTAAATTATACTGCAACTTAAAGAAACCAAAACTAAAAACATACCAGAAGAAACAGTATAGCTATTCTTGCAAGGAGTTTTGAAATATTAAATATTTTTATCCTTCCTCAGTTTATAAAAAGAAAAAGGCTACAAAGTGTTCCTAAAATCTTCATGAAGGAAAATTCACAGAACTAAAGCCTATCTTGTAATAGAAAGATTATCTGCCATTTCTTATATTCTATCAGCCAGATTATTTAAAAAGTACTCTGGATTGAGAATAAGGAGAAAAATGACTCAATATCATGTCATAAGCCTCTAACTAAGACTTGCTTTAAGTAAAATAAACATAGCAGGATATTCTGGAGTTCTTATATCTCTGGTCTAAAAACTAATAATCCAACTCACTCACACTACCAAGAACATCAAAGCCCACTGAAACTTTCTGCAGTGATGGAAATGTTCAATATCTGCTAACATGTGGTTAATGGTCACTATGATAAACACCATAGAATTAAATCCATTGGTTTCTAATCTATACCTTCTGACAAGTGGATAGTAAGAGACAAAGGACTCCACTGTCAGCAACACAAAAGCAAGGGAGCTATGACTTTGCTCTTGCTTTTAGGGCCTTTGGCCCCAAGGCTCCCACAGCACAACTCTGATTTTCTCAGCTGCTTGAAAAGAATGAGAGCACCTGTGGTCAGAAACACACCCTACCTAGCACAATGCCTAGGACACAACAGGCACTCAGAAAATGCCTGTTTAACAAACAAATGTAACTAATGGAAGGACAGACAATGTTCAAAGAAAAGGAAATTCTCATTTATGAGTACATCCTAATCTAGGCACTACACATATTATCTCACTTTTCACCACAGTCTTATGATACAGGTATTATCACTCTCATTTTACAGACTGAAGGCAGTGTCAAGGAAGAATAAGTAACTTACCCAAGGTTACTTGTGAAAACAAGGTAAAACAAAACTTTCAACAAATGTATCCCAAATCATTGCATACATAACAATAATTGCCCTAAAAATGTGGCCTCAAGTAAGCCTATGGAAAAATAATTAAATGGTTCAAGTAAGTGAGTTCCAAAATCTGCTTACTTTATATATCTGTCAAGATTAGTATTTTAGCTTTTTTCCCCGAAAAAAGGGGCAAAAAAACACCAAAAAAGTCATCATATAAAGAAGATGATTTACTTGCAGTTTCCCAGGCTCAAGTCCTTTCAAAACTTTGCTTCCTTGGGGAGCTATGACACCACAGAAGAAACACCCTGAGGGATCCAGGAGGAGAGCTGGAAGCTGCAAACCTTTGTGGAAACTTAAGAAAGAAAGTGCAAGGAGATCCAACCAGTCCACCCTAAATGACACCAGTCCTGGGTGTTCATTGGAAGGACTGATGCTGAGGCTGAAACTCCAGTACTTTGGCCACCTCATGCGAAGAGTTCACTCATTGGAAAAGACCCTGATGCGGGGAAAGATTGAGGGCAGGAGGAGAAGGGGACGACAGAGGATGATATGGCTGGATGGCATCACTGACTCGATGCACATGAGTTTGGGTGAACTCCGGGAGTTGGTGATGGACAGGGTGGCCTGGCGTGCTGCGGTTCATGGGGTCGCAAAGAGTCGGACACGACTGAGCGACTGAACTAAACTGAACTGAACTGAAGAAAGAAAGTGGGATATTCACTGAAAGCCTTCTATTAACCCAGCCACACAGCATTATCCAGCAAAGGAGCACACTACTTTTAATCACAGATTTTCTCAGTAGCAACATTTAGCTCTTTGAGGCAGTAACCCCAAAGACTTTAAGAGAAATTTGTTTATGCTTTGATTTGAGAAGGAAAAAACTCTTTCTAGGTTTGATATAATTTCAAGTTAGCCTTCTTTACGTTTTATTTTTTTTTAAGTTTTAGGAGAATTCATGAAAAATCCAGGAATTTCCATGTTCATGCTGAATTATATTTAATCTATTTTATCGATGAAGTGATATTTACCTAATAACTATGAAGCAACTTTATACTTTACAGTATTATTTAGTTATCATTGAAAAACTATCTGAAAACAAGAGTGAAATCTTCCTGTTGAAAACAATCATAAAGTCCTAAGTATTCTGATCAAATTTACAACTAGTAAGTATATTTTATTGTCTTTGTTTAAATCGAGTGGATATGTGCAAGGATTCTCTTTACGTTTAATCATACATCTTAAATTTTCCTAAACAATTCTAATTTTAAACATTCTGTTCCATTCTTAAAAGCAGCCCTTATAATTGTCAGATGCACTTACTTGCTTAAGATATAGGTAAAACATTCTCTGAAATCTGTATTCTTGGTATCAAAGAGCCTAATAAATTCCAGGAAGAAATGCCACACAAATAACTATGCTCAGATTAGTATGAAATAGAAACAGATGCAAAACTGAGTTTTCAACAATGATAAATTCTTTTTGTGCTCTTTTGATCACAGCATAAAACAGTATAAATTTACCATCTTAACCACTTGTAAGTGTACAGTAGTGTTAACTATATATGCCTTGGGCAGTACATCTGTAGAACTTTTCATCTTGAAAAATTGAAACTCTATACCCATCGAACAGCAACTTCCCCCAACAATGGCAATTACCAATTAGTTTCTATTTCCAAACAATAGGTTACTTTAGATTGCACATAACTGGAATCATACATTATTCATCTTTTGTGACTGGCTTGTTTCACTTAGCATAATTTCTTCAAGGTTCATCCACATTATAGCCTATAACAGGGTTGCTCTTTTTAAGACTGAATACAGATATGTATTCACACATACATATATGATGTATACATCAACAGACATATATGTTGCTCTACATATTTATGACATTTTCATTATATATTCATCTATCAATGGGCAATTCCACGTCTTGGCTTTGTGAAAAATGCTGCAGTGAACACGTGTGTGTAACTATCTCTTCAAGAGCCTGTTTTTAATTCTTTTGGATAAATACCCAGAAGTGGGACTGCTGAATCATACAGAAGTTCAATTTTTAATTTTTTCAGGAACCCCTGTACCCTTTTCCATAGCAGCTGCACCATTTTCCGTTTCCATCAACAGTACACAAAGGTTCCAGTTTTTCCACATCCTTGCCAACACTTCTTACTTTGAGCATGTGTTGGAGTTGTTTTGGTTTTGGTTAGTGGCCATCCCAACATGTATGAGACACCTTATTGTGGTTTTGATTTGTATTTCCCTAGTAATAGTGCTGAGCATTTTTCTCATATGCTGTGTGACATCTTTAAAAAATTATTATTAGCAGCAGCAGATGTATATATACCTATCTGCCCCCAGTTTTTGGCACAGAGTTCCTAAAACCTTGTGATTTCCTAAGTGATAAGAACACTAGGAGTGTTTTTTATTCTAATATTTGGTCTTTGACCCATGTTCCTGAGACCAGGATACCAAATCCCTTAGAATTTCCAGGGTATCAAGAGAGTCTCTAGTTCTAAAGAGGTGACCCTGGTGGGCTCCAGGATGGGGTATGGTCTCCAGAAAGATCAAGCTATATTAGAAACTGAGAGGTTTCAGCCCTGACCCAAATTCGATATATGAGAGAGGGGCTGAAAATGAAGTTGATATCACGCCTAAGTCAGGAAGCCTAGATAAAAATCCTAATAGTATGAGTTTTGAGAGTTTCTAGGTTCATAAACACAGAGAGGTGCTGGGAGAGTGGTGGGCCCTGAGCGGGTGAGAAAGCTCTGTGCCCCTTCGGCATCTCTTCCATCTGGATATTTAATTATATCCTATGTTATATCCTTTTTTATAATAAACTGGCAAACAGTAAGTAAACTGATTTCCTAAGTTCTATAATTGAATTAATCAAACCTGAGCCAGGATTGTGAGAACCTCTGATTAATAGCTGATTGGTCAAAGCAGAGGTAACAACATGGATTGTTGATTGGCAGGGGGTGCATAGTCTTGTGGGACTGAGTACTTAACCTGTGAGCTCTGACACTAGCAACAGATAGATACCGTCAGAATTAAATTGTAGAGCACCCAGCTGGTGTCACAGAATTGCTTGGCGTGGGGAAAACCAGAAATGTCAGAAGTGAAGTGTTCAGTGTGGGAGTAAAGGAGCTTGCACAGGAGGAAAGACTCTGAAATCTTTTCCCAGTACAATCTATTGGCTATTTGTATATCTTCTTTGAAACGTCTATTCAACTTTTGCCCATTTTTTAATTGGATTGTTTATTTTCTGTTGAGTTGTAGGAGGATTTATATATTCTGGATATTTAACACCTAATATTAACTCATTTACCAGATACATGGTTTGCAAATATTTTTCCCATTCCATAGGTTGTCTTTCACTGTATTGATTCTGTCCTTTAACAAGCAGAAGTTTGACGTAGTCCTATTTGCCTGTTTTTGCTTTTGTTGCCTGCTTTGGCGCATATCCAAGAAATCACTGCCAACTTCAGTCCCTTATGTTTTCTCATAGGAGTTTTACAGTTTTTGGTCTTACTGAAATTCTGAGCTCATTTTTGTATATGATGTAAGGTAAGAGTCCAGCTTTATTCTTCTGCATGTGAATACCCAGTTTTCCCATCACCATTGTTGAAGAGACTATCCTTTCCCTATTGTGCAACCTTGGCACCTTTGTTTAAAAGTATTTGACCATATACATGATGGTTTATTCTGGGGCTCTACTCTGTTCCATTGGTCTATATCTATCTTTATGCCAGTATAATACTGGTTTGTTGTTTTTTGTTTGTTTTTTATTTTTATTTTTTACTGTTTAAAATACCTTTATTTAGATGTACTTTATGCACAATAAACTGCACATATTTAAAATCAACTTTGATATCCACATACACAATGAATCAAGATAGATATTTTCATTACCACCTAAAGTTTCCTCTTGTGCCTCTGTAATCCATTCCCCCTTCCACATCCATCCCTAGGCAACCACTTATTTATATTCTGTCACTTAAAACAATTTGAGAATTTTTAGAATTTTATATAAATGGAATCTTAATGCTTCTTTTTATCAGTGTTGTTTCACTTCACCTAGTGACTTCAAGGTCCATACGGTTTGCTGTACTTATCAACAGTTCTTTCCTTTATATTGCTTAATAGTATTATTCCATTGTATGAATATATAACAACTTGATAATCCATTTGCCTGTTAATGGATACTTACTGGTTTTTAATTTTTACCTATTAACAAAGAAAGCTGCCTTGAACATTCATGTAGAAGTCTTTGTGTGGACAGATGTTATCTTTTCTCTTTGGTAAACACCTAACAGTGGGATCACTGGGACATGTATGTTTAGCTTTTTAAGCAACTGACCAGCTGGTTTCCATCATGGCTGCATCATTTCACACTCGTCAGGACAGGATATGAGAGTTCTAAATGCTCCGCACCCTCCTCAACACTTGGTACAGTGAGTTTTTAAAATATTTGCCCTTTTTATTGCTGAGTACCATATTATTTTGATTACTATAGCTTTGCAATATGTTTTGAAATCAAAAGTGTGAAGCCTAAGCTTTGTCTTTCTATATGAATTTTAGGATGTTTTTTCAATTTCTACAAATATGCCATTGGCACTTTGATAGGGATTGCTTTTGGCAGTATGGACATTTTAATAATATTAAGTCTTCCAATTCACAGACAGGGAAAGTCCTTCTATTTATTTGTGTCTTTGTTTTAATTTCTTACAGCCACGTACAACTCTAAGTTTTTAAAAGGCCATTCTGCTTCAGAAGCAAATTCCTAACTCACCTATCAAATAAAGAAATCTATTCATTGAATACAATCACTATTAGCCATACTAACTTACTCTACATAGTTCAAAAACAGGTAGCTAAACAAGGGTATTAATAGAGTCTTATTTACAAGAGCTAAATTAAGATAAAATACCAACAAGATCAGAATGATAAATCTCTAAACTTTAATAATTAAAAACAAAGCCGTGAGGTAATCATCTACATTGTAAATGTTGTATTAATGTAGTTATAGTAACTCTTCAGTCTTTATTCTAACATCTAAACATTGACTAGCCATTTCTACCTTCCAAACCCTTTGGTAGGCACTGTGAAGCCTAAGTAAGATTAAAGTATTCTTCATAAAGAGTTCAGCTAATTGCTCAGAAAACTATTAATACGTGAAATAAACAGAAGAGAAAAAATACCATTTATAAAAGTAATAACAAAGATTAAAGTACCTAAGAAAAAAAGGGTTAAAACTTGTTAAAAGTGTAAGACATTGTACAGTATGAAATTTTAACACATTAATGAGTTACTAAAGACTTGAGCAAACAATAAGCTATACCACGTTTGTGGACAGGAGAGCCATCATCCTAAAGATTTCTTTTTTTTTTTTTTTTTGTCCAAGTTAATTCATATAAGTAACCAGCAAGATTTTTTGTTTGTTTATGGAATAGGCAAGTTGATCCTAAAATTCATATGGAAAGATATGCAAGAACAAATAGGAACAGCTGGAGAAAAAGTTGTTTTTTTAAAAAATGAGTTCTAAGATGGAGTTAGCACTATCAGATATTACTCCATTACTAATACAGACTATTCCTAGTACCCAGTAGACATATATACAACAGAACAAAAGTTCTGAAATAGACCCAGCCACGTACAGGAACTCAACACATGACAAAGATGATAAATCAAATTGGATGTTGAATAAATAAACAGTATTAGGTAGCCACCTGAAAAAGTAAATAGAAGCAATTCCATGACCTCAGAGCAGAATAAATTTCAAATGGAGAAAATATTTAAATGAAATGAAAACAGAAAATATATAAGAAAACAGGATTTCCACTGCTAGCCAAGATAGAATAACAGAGACCTGATTTACTACTCCTCCTTTAAAAAATTTTTAATCAGACAAAATACATTAAATAATGGTTTTCAGGACTCTGGATTTCAGGCAATAGAAGGCAGCAATCCCCAAGACACAGCAAATTTAAAAAAAAATCAGCCGTACAATTACCCCCAGTTTATGGCTACTGCACAGAGAGGATAAACCAAGACAGAACCCAACAGACACGGAGCTGTGATGAAACTGAATCCAAGGAACCAAGGAGCAAAAGTTCACAGTACAGAGTACCAAAGAGAAGGAAGCTGCAAAGAGGGAACCCTGCGCATGTGTGCCCAGCCACGTCTGGCTCTTTGCGACCCCATGGACTGTAGCCCACCAGGCTCCTCTGTTCATGGAATTTTCCAAGCAGGAATACTGGAGCAGGTTGCCATTTCCTATTCCAGGGATCTTCCTAACCCAGGGATCAAACCCAAGCTTTACTACTGAGATACCTGGGAAGTCTGAGGGAATCTCAGAGATCTGTAAAAACTCTCCAACATTTGAGAGTACAGAACACACATGCTAGGAAACTGCTGAAGTCCACCTGAAAGGATTACAGCCAACAGTGTCTGGCATTCACACAAGCTGTGAGAGTACTTGTTTTCCCAGGTCATTTTGTGAAAATTCCTAAGTTGCAGAGGCCACTGGGTAAGACTCAGGAAGGTCTTGCCCCAATAATGAATAATTCGTTCTCAACTGAGCACTGATCCAGCCCCACTTAATACATAAAAGCAAGAACTGAAAGTATGAAATTAGTAACTTTACTGCATTCCTGGACAAAACTTAGTTAAGATTGATAAAAATACAAAAATATCCAGCAGCCACTAAAGTAAAATTTAGCATCCAATCAAAGACTGCCAGGCATGCAAGGAACCAGAAAAATAGGACCCACTATGAAGGGACTAATCAATCAATCAAAATTGACCTAGAACTGAGGGACAAGTTAGAATTAGCAGAAAAAAAATTAAAAGTTATCATAACAGCGTTTATATGTTCAGTAAGTAGATGAAAATATATGTCCACCTAAGCTTATACACACACACACGTTTAATGTGATCTAGTTATACAATGGCATATTTTTCAGCCATAAAAAGAAATGAAGTATGGTACATGCTATAAGATGGATGAACCTCACAAACATCATGCTAAGTAAAAGAAACTAGTCATATCACTAATAGCATAATCCTGTTTCTATGAAATACCCAAAATCTACAATGACAGAAAGTAGATTAGCGGTTACCCAGGGCTGGAATAAGAAGGTGAAAGGAATGGGAAGTCATTGCTATTAGGTACAAGGTTTCTTTGTTGAATAACAAAAATGTTCCAAAATTAGATTATGAGAATAGTCATACAACTCTGTAAATATACTAATTATCCCCCAAAATAATATTTTAAAAATATTTAGTATTTAAATACTACATAAAATGTATTACAAAAAATAAACCACTGAAACGTACACTTTAAATGACTGGATTATATGGTACGTGAATTATATCTCAAAAGGCTTTTATTTTTTAAATAGAGTAAAAAAAAAAAGTAGACACAGAGGCTACAAAAAAAGGTCTAAATTGAGCTTTTCTAAAAATGAAAACTATAATCTATGAGATAAAAATTACATTGGATTTGATTAATGGCTAATAAAAAAATAGGAAAATAATAGTAAATTTTAAGGTATAGCAGTAAACCTATTCAAATGAAAGTGAGAGGGGGAAAAAAAAAATCCAAAAAAAACTGAACCATCAGTGAGCTCTTAGGCAGCTTAAAATGGCCTAAATATATATATTTTAAAAGGCCTAATATATAAGTAATTGTATATTAAGGAAGGGGAGCAGGCAGAAAAAAATATTTAAAGAAATAATAGTTGAAAGTTTCCTGAATTGATAAACTCTTTAAACCCACAGATACAAGAAATTCAAAGAGTCTTAAGCACAAAGTGAAGAAAAATATGCCATAATCAAATTCTCAAAACCAATGATAAAGAGAAAATCTTAAAAGCAGCCAGAGGAAAAAGCATGCATTACATCAGAGAAACAAAGATAAGGATATCAGATTTCTTGTAGGAACCAATGTAACTGATAAGACAACAGAACAAGGTCTTTAAAAGTGCAGAAAGAAAAAAGAAAAAGGCCAGCCTTGAATCCCATACTAAGCAAAAACCTTTCAAAAGTAAAGGCATTTTTAAACACTCAAAAGATAAAAGAGATCTGAACTATAAGAAATGTTTAAAAAAAAAAAAAAAACCTTCAGGCAGAAGGAAAATGATACCTTTTGGAATTCTGGCTCTACACAAAGGAATGAAGAGCACTAGCAGTGGTAACCACATGGTAAACACAGAAGACTTTTCTCAATTGCTCTTTAAAAGCTGATTGCTTTAACAAAAGTGAAAACAATGCAACACGGGGCTTATAACATACATGTAAGTAAAATGCTTAAGAACAACAGCATACAGGCCAGGGTGGGAGAATTAAACACCTAACAATTCGTTAATCACTTTGTTGAGATAAAGTTATGACTTAAAATCCTCTTAAATCATTAAGAGGAATGATTAGCCGGTTCACTTACAGATTTTGCGAGGCAAGACACATCACAACCACAACTCTAACATAATCAAAAGGCAAATGATAAAGAGAAAACACATTTTTAAGTCATCACAGATAATAATTTCCTAATAATATACATGGGGTTCCTGGAACCAATCCCCAATGGATACTGAGGGACAACAGTATTTACCTATCCATAATATCAAGTCCTAACCAATACCGGTTAGAACTCCATGCTTTCCCTGCCAAGAGTCCAGATTCAATCCCTGGTCAGAGAACTGAGATCCCACAAGATGTGCAGTGGGGCCAAAAATAATACAAAAAAAATAAATAAATAAATAAACCAAGTTTTAAAAACTATGAAGGTACTTTACGAAGGGACAAAGGGGAAAAAGAGGGGTTATTCTAAATAGAGCTTATATTTACAACCTAGAAACCATGATAGGAATCCATGGCTTACAACCTGTAAATATTTCTACCAATTTTATGAAAATTAATGTACATTTTCCTCGGTAGAGGAGCCACAAAGAAATACATAATTATATATCCATATACTGAAATAATATACGTCCTCTAAGACATATTTGAAAGCAAAAGTAAAAGTCACTCAGTCTTGACTGACTCTTGCAACCCCATGGGCTATACAGTCCACGGAATTCTCCAGGCCAGAATACTGGAGTGGGTAGCCTTTCCCTTCTCCAGGGGATCTTCCCAACCCAGGAATTGAACAGGGATCTCCTGCATTGCAGGTGGATTCTTTACCAACTGAGCTATCAGGGAAGACATATTTAGACACGTACTTATTTTTAGGACAATGAAAGATTCCGCTGTGACATAAGTGGAAAAAAGTAATGATAAAATTATTTCATGTTTATCTTATTCATATGAAAATATATCTCTTTACAGAGATACAAATATACACTGAACAATCTAATAGGCTAACTTGCTCACCTAAAAGGCACATTCCTGTCTCTCTGTGGTTGGGTGGGACCACGTGATAATTCTAGCCAATGAACTATAATGAAAATGGGTATTTAATTGTTGATCAAGGCACTCCACAGCATTCTTTTCCCCTCTGGCACAGAGACCAGCTGTATTAGAGACTGTTCTGCTTATAAGCCTCGGTTCCCAAACAATTACAATAAGCAGAAACCCTTGCCAATCCACCGTGGCTGTGAAACAGAAACAAGAATTAAATCTTTCTTTTAAACTAGGGGCTTCGGTCGTGGCTCAACTGGTAAAGACTCTGCCTACAATGCAGGAGACCTGGGTTCAATTCCAGGGTTAGGAAGATCCTCTGGAGAAGGGAACGGCTACCCACTCCAGTATTCTGGCCTGGAGAATTCGATGGTCACAAAGAGCCCAACATGACTGAGTGACTTTCACTGTCACTTTAAACAGCTGAGATTGAGAAGCAGCTTATTATTACAGTATAACCAAGCCTAAACTAACTGATAGAGACCACTCATGCTAGTAAAATCACTGATCTTTTTCTTTTCTTTATGTGATGTCTTTTTAAAAACGAGCACCTGTATCTTAAGAGACTTTATTTGGAGGTGGAGGACAGACACAGGTTTTAGCATGGGCCTTAGCATGAAGCAGATACTGACTCAACTCAGAGGCTTTTATCATCACATCTTAATTTAGAGCAGCTTGAAAGCATGATCAACTAGGATCTTCCAGCTTGCTTTGTTCCAATTCTGTGCTCACTGAGCAACCTAAGAGCAGTAAAGAAAAACAAAAAGGCAAGGTACAGATCAGTGCGACTAATGAACCATAATTTGCATGCGAGGACACAAACATACATACATCTGCACACACAAACATACATATATTTGTAAATACATAGAAAATCTCTGGTAAGTCGTAGAGGAGGTCAGCTTTGTCAACTGATCCTGAAGAGGGGAAATAAGCCACTAGGTGACAGATGAGAGTGGGAATCTTACTCTCTGCTGTTTATACTTTTGTAGCTTTTAAACTTGAACCATGTGCATGTATTATCTAAAAAATAAAAAAAGGAAAAACAGGCAACTCTAGGTGAAGAGTATACTGAGTGCTGTTTAGTGGGCCATATTTCAAAACCAGAAAGCCTAACAAAGGGACTTGCATGGACCAATGATAAACATGTCAGGAACCCAGGATCAGGAATGCACCTCAAGTACAAGGAACATGATTACATAGGGCAGGAAAGATCCACAGCACTAGTTTTTCTAATAGGTTCTAAAAGCTGCCCACTGATATTCAGGAAAATGATGAAAAACTATCTCTAATGTCTCCAAAGTTGAGGCTTTTAATAATGAATCTTGATCTTCTGTGAAAGCTTCAGCATTGTTAAATTCCAACTCTTAACAAGATTCCCACCCCCCACCCCACCCCCAACCCCCCCCAACAGACTGAATTACTGTTTCCAAAGAAAATGAAAATGAGCTATGCAAAGCTTTATTTATATGTGAAAAGCATCCTAAAGTAGGAAAAGAACTCTTACTTACACTATATAAGGTAAACTGTAATTTCCCCTACTTTGTATCCGTGTAACACTTTGTACACACATTATACAGTGATTTTAAACTCTTGAGCAATCATTAATAAATCAATCGTTTCATTTATCTTGAACCATTCACAAGAGTACCTAACACTCGCTACCTGGCTTTACTAGAAATAAACGACATACGGTAGCTGACTTCATAGGCACAAACTCCATTTAGCCGAGGATGAGGAGTTCCTGGAAATGGCACTTGCTCAGAGTCCGCAGTGTCCAAGAAGATCAGATCTGGCATTCTACACTGACAATGGCTCAGCTCCTTCCAGTCACTTCACATTCACTGAAGTCAGGACTGTCTCTGGTCCTAATGTTTCTAGACGCTAACCACACAACTGTGAGTTAAACCTCCAAGGTACAGTGCTCTTTATTAAGCTTTTCATTAAATCAAAGAACTTCCAACTATCCTTAATTACACACAAATCTTTACACCTTGTTTCCTGAAACAATTCCTTGCAAAGGCCTCTTTAAGCTCGCATCTTACAGCTTAGTACTCTCCTATTGGGTCTTTCCAGAGAAGGCAATGGCACCCCACTCCAGTACTCTTGCCTGGAAAATCCCATGGATGGAGAAGCCTGATAGGCTGCAGTCCATGGGGTCGCTAAGTCCATGGGGGCATGACTGAGCGACTTCACTTTCACTTCACTCTCATGCATTGGAGAAGGAAATGGCAACCCACTCCACTGTTCTTGCCTGGAGAATCCCAGGGACGGGGGAGCCTGGTGGGCTGCTGTCTATGGGGTCGCACAGAGTTGGACACGATTGAAGCAACTTAGCAGCAGCAGCAGCAGCATTGGGTCTTTCTAACAAACGCACTGTGCCTTTTCTCAACATCTGCAATCAAAATTGCCCCACCAGGACAAAGCACAGGGACAATAACATTCAACTCAGATAATGGTTGAGGGCTAAGTAGCTAAGAATACACTAGTAGCACTAAGAGCATGTAGAAAAAATTTAACTATACCATAACCAACTGCAGGGGTCACCCGCCTATTCTCCCCTTCTCAGCACAGAATCTAATGATACCAACATTGTTTCAGGACCTTCTCCCACCTGCAGGGCCCATGTGGGCTGCTTTCACAGCACTTCAAAAGTATCACTCACCCTCTGAGCTGCTGCTGCTGCTAAGTCGCTTCAGTCGTGTTCGGCTCTGTGTAACCCCGTGCGACCCCACAGACGGCAGCCCACCAGGCTCTACTAATGTACAAATATCTCAGCTCCCTCCACCCTCACTTGTTCTATAGTGGCTCCCAGATTTCCTGTGGACTCAAACTTCAGCTGCTGCTGCTGCTGCTGCTAAGTCGCTTCAGTCATGTCCAACTCTGTGCAACCCCGTAGACGGCAGCCCATGAGGCTCCCCGTCCCTGGGATTCTCCAGGCAAGAACACTGGAGTGGGTTGCCATTTCCTTCTCCAATGCAGGAAAGTGAAAAGTGTAAGTCGCTCAGTCGTGTCCAACTCTTAACGACCCCATGACTGCGGTCCACCAGGCTCCTACGTCCATGGGATTTTTCAGGCAAGAGTGCTGGAGTGGGGTGCCACTGCCTTCTCCGAAACTTCAGCTACCACAATAGAAACTTGCTTGGCAAGCACCTCCTGACCCTCTCACTTACCTATTCACTCTACTTTGACAACTGCCGAAGACCATCTCCTAAAGAAAGTACTTGCCTTGGAATCCTTAACTCAGTCTGTTTGCAGGGTACAGGTACAAGAAACAAGACAGTGACTGCAGTTTTATGTATGCCTATTTATAACTAGTAGAATGTTTTGATGGCAACAAAGCAGTACTACATATGCCTAAGTTAAATGGGTTGTGTAAAAGGTACACCAAAAACTGGCATTATTTAAAAATTGCTTTTGAGGCAAAAGGGCTTCCCTGATAGCTCAGTTGGTAAAGAATCCGCCTGCAGTTCGATTCCTGGGTCAGGAAGATCCACTGGAAAAGGGATAGGGCTACCTACTCCAGTATTCTTGGACTTCCCTTGTGGCTCAGCTGGTAAAGAATCCGCCTGCAATGAGGGGAGACCTGGGTTCGATCCCTAGGTTGGGAAGATGCCTTGGAGAAGGGAAAGGCCACCCACTCTAGTATTCTGGCCTGGAGAATTTCATGGACTGTAGAGTCCATGGGGTTGCAAAGAGTCAGACACGACTGAGTGACTTTCACTTTCACTTTGTGGCATAAAACAACAAAATTTATTAATCCTATTCATAAATCTTAACATTAGAATAATACTTGTTTTTTGAAATCATTTTAAAATACAATCCTTAATCCAAAGCATGGATTTTTTTAAAATACAAGTTTATCGCTTAGCCTTTGGAATATTTAACATTTTTATTTTAGAAATTCCCAAAAGCATTTAAAAAAAATCCTTTAGCACTGAGCCTGGAAATGGTTTTTTTTTAATCTATCAACTTAGCCTCTAAAAATGTATTTGTTCAAAATAATCTGAGTAGGTCCTATTAAATAATACTTTAAGGTTTATCTCCCTTTTCCTGCCCTCTTGAGTAAGACAGATTTCATTAAATAAAGTATTTTTCCATTTTGGAGCAAAGTTGTTATTTCATTCAAGTTAACTGCAGTGTCTTGACATTTGTTACTATTGGCAAATAAGAGCAGGACACAAGGGGGAGGGAGGAAGAGGATATTTCCCCCATGCTGGAACAGAAACTATCTCCAGTCCCAACAATCATCCTATATACACACAAATGTCACCATAGTAGTCGCAATGGTACTCTTAGGAGGAAGGAGAAAGCAGACTTCTGTGTGTTACTATGATCAAAAACAGTTCCTGTGGGTTCAGCATGGGAATGTTAGAGAATCTTTTATAACACAGCTCACACCTCTTTTCCAAGTATCCTAATATTTCAGAGGCATCTGTCTTTTGAGTGTCCATGACATTCACAGATAAGTCCTCCATGCAATACAGGTGATATAGAGAGATACTCATATATAGGTATAGATATCACCCAGTTCTGTGTACTGAAGTCACTTCCCAGAGATCCGGGGTCAAGTATGAAATCTCTATCACAGCTCTTGCAGGACCCATTGCAAGGAAGAAACTATAAAATGCACTCAAACATATCCTAAGTGGATTTTTACTTCAAGCCTTTTTAGTCACAATAGTTTAAAATTAGACTTTGTGTTAGATTTCCAGTTCAAGATGGCAGAATAGAAAGATGTGTGCTTATCTCCTGCTGCAAGAGCACCAAATTCGCAACTAGCTGTTGAACAACCATTGACAGGAGGGCACTGGAACTCACCAAAAAAAGATACCCCACATCCAAAGACAAATTAGAAGCTGCAACAAGACAGTTAGGAGGGGCACAATCATGATAAAATCAAATCCCATATCTGCTGGGTGGGTAACCCACAAACTAGAGAACAATAATACCAAAGAAGTTCTCTCACTGCTGTGAACATTCTAAGCCCCACATCAGGCTTCTCAGCCTGGGGACAACAAAGGGAAGGGAGATCCCCAGGGTATCTGACTTTGAAGGCCAGCAGGATTTGATTACAGGACTTCCACAGGACTGGGGGAAACAGAGATTCCACTCTTGGAAGGCACAAACAAAATCTTACATGCAACAAGACCCAGGGGAGTGGAGCAGTGACCCCTCAGGAGACTGAACCAGACATACCTGCTAGTGCTGGAGGGTCTCCTGTGGAGGCATCAGTCAGCAGTGGCTCACCGTGGGCACAGGCTCACTGGCAGCAGCAGTCCTGGAAGGGGCCCCTTGGCATAAGTCCTCTTGGAGGTCCCCACTAACCCTACCATAGAGCCCTACCCCAGGCCAAACAACTAACAGAGAGGGAGCACAACCCCACCCATCAGCAGACAACTGGATTAAAGTTTTACCAGAGCAAGACCTAGTTTTTCTATCTGCCAGTCCCTCCCATCAGGCAGCTGATACAACCCTCTTAGCCTCCTCCATCAGACGGCAGACAGAAGAAGCAAGAAGAACCACAATCCCACAGCTAGAACAAAAACCACATTACAGAAACTTAAGCAGGATGAAAAAGCAAAAAGTTATGTATCAGATGAAGGGACACAATAAAACCCCAGAAAAACAACTAAATGTAGTGGAGATAGGCAACCTTCCAGAAAAAGAACTTAGAATAATGATAGTGGAGATGATTCAGGACCTTGGGAAAACAACGGAGAAGGTGCAAGACCTAGAACTAAAGAACAAACAAACAGATGAATAATACACTAGAAGAAATCAACGGAATAATTGAGGCAGAAGCACAGATAAATGACCTGGAGGACAGAATGGTCGAAATCACTGCTACAGAACGGAATATAGAAAACAGAATGAAAACAATGAAGACAGCCTAAGAGACATCTGAGACAACATTAAATACACCAACATTCACATTACAGGGGCCTAAGAAGGTGAAGAGAAAGAAAAAGGACCTGAGAAAATACTGAAGAGATAGCAGCTGAAAACTTTCCAAACATGGGAAAGGAAATAATCAAGTTCAGGAAGCACAGAGAGTTCCAGGCAGGATAAACCCAAGGAGGAACACCCCAAGACATACACTGACAAATCAAACTGACAAAAATTAAAGGCAGATAAAATATTAAAAACCACAAGGGAAAAATGACAAATAACATATAAGGGAACTCCCATAAGGTTATCAACTGATACCTCAACAGAAACTCTACAAACTAGAAGGGAATGGCATGATATATTTAAAGGGATGAAAGAGAAGAACTTACAACCAAGAATATTCTACTCAGCAAGACTCTTGTTCAGATCTGATGGAGAAATCAAAAGCTTTACAGACAAGCAAAAGTTAACTAAATTCAGCACCGCAAACCCAGCTTTACAACAAATACTAAAGGAACTTCTCTATGCAGGAAATACAAGGCAAGGAAAAGACCTACACAAAATAAGTCCAAAACAATTTTAAAAAATGGTAGTGGGATTACACATATTGATAATTACCTTAAATGTAAATGAATTAAATGCAGGAACCAAAAGACATAGACTGGCTGGGCAGATGAAAATATCATGTATGCACTTCCACTTACAACATCATTCTACTTAATCCCCCAAACTGTATGTGACTATTTTATACTGCTAGGTTAATCATGTTTCCATTATGGCTTGCAATTATAATGATCTTATTATAATAAGATCATTATTGCAACTATAATGATTTTATTTTTTGTGAAGCTATTGATTGTGAAAACTGATAAATGTCTTCTACTGTTGTGATTTTTGCTTAATGAAATAACTATCATGATTGGTCAATAGAAAAATAATAGAATTCTGTATCACAAAAACTATCATTAATAGAAAAACCTGTAATTACTTTTTAAAATCCAGATGCAAATCAGACTTATCTTGGAACTTTTTGAAAAATACAAATGCCCCGGTACTGTTTTTCTTCAAAGCTCCAGATGTGTTTCTAAGATGCAGCCATGTTTAAAAATACCCAGACTATATGATGATCTTTTATCTAGTTAGTTTCATTTTTTTCTACTTCATATTCAGTGCTCCCATTTCATTTAATTTATGTTTTCCAATTTGTTGGTTTCTTTTTTTAATGTTCTTTATGTATGTAAATATATAAAATATGTATATATTTTTTTAAATGTATGAATTTTTGCTAGCTAAAAAGTTTATTACATTTTGATTCCACTTATTTGACTCAGTGTAAATAGAATGCTACATTTAAAATTTATAATCACTCAAAATTTTTATATATTTCCATGTATTTTGGCATCTAGTATTGCTGCTAAAAGTGTAGAAAGTTTTCTGTCTTAGTGATTTAAAAAAAAAATTGAATGACCCTTGAAACTTCTAATCCAGTTCTGAGAATATAAAGAAACATTATGCTGTAAAAAAAAAAAAACAAAATTAATATGTAATACAGCATTATTAACTAAAGTACAGATTTTGCTCAAATCTCACAAAATTTTATGCCAGTGTACATTATTTGTTTTCATACATTACTCAAGACTCCACATTGTATTTAATTACATTGATCAGCTTCAGCTGCATGCAACAAATTCTGGTAAATTCTCTTTTCATTTTTATTCTACTTTCCAATTTTCCAATTTTTCCTTATTATGGCTTCTTAGATATATCCCTCATTTTAAAAGCAGACATTTAATTTCCAAATACATAGGAGTTTTAAAAATATCTTTGATATTAACTTTTCATTTTGATACTAATTTCTCATTCAAATGCTCTCTTCTCTGCAATCACTTTCTGTGTTTCTGCAGTCTTCTAACTTTATTGAGACTTTCAATGGCTAAGCCATAGATCTCTTCTGGTAAATGTCACCCTGCACTTGAAAATATGTGGGTCATTTTCAAATATCTTTCGATACTGATCTCTAAGATAATTCCACAGTAATAAGAAAACACTCTCTGTATAATTTCAATACCTTTAGAGGATGAAATTTCTGCACCTGATTTTATGTCTTTGGATATGTTCCAGTGTCTCTAAGCTTACAGTCTATGGGAACTTGAATTTGCATCCTACTATTGTGTGAAAATTGTATAAATCTTAATTATGTTGAATTAGTTCATAATGCTTTTCAGGTCTACTATATTCTACTTCTTTGTACATTCATTCTATTCATTTCTCAGAGTTTGATATTGAAACTCCAATTAAAAATCTTAATTTATCTACTAAAACAAACAATTATAATGTACAGTAGAACTATATGTAACTTTGTTCTGTATTTTCCAAGTTGTCTGTAAATGTGTTATCTTATTTTCACAATTTAAAAAATAAAAAAGAAAGATAAGAAAAATACAACAGAGGAAAAAAAACAGTAGTTTCAAATTAGAATATAATAGTGGAGTTAAAATCCCAACCTCAGTTGTGTTTGCTAGCTAAATTCTAAGCTTTTTTGAGTTTATTGTCAAAAAAGGAAATAAATGCAAGTTAAGATGTTTGTTTCACTTGATGCTTCCAAAAAGCTAATGACAATAGTACAATATAAAATTCTAAGAGCAGTTGAGAACAGCTCTCAAAATGTAAAATCATAATGTTAATTCTGTTACACATTCGAGTCAAAGCAATTCTTCCTCAGCACCTATAAAAGAACGTGAAAATCAGAATGCTTTTCAGTTTAAGTCACACACACCAAATCTAGTTCTTAAAATATTTAACCATCTTCATCTTTAGTGCCTCTAATTTAAGAAGCAATATTCAACTTAAAAGGTGCTCTGTAATTACCTCCTTTACCAATAAATAAGATATTCTTAAAAATAAAACAAAGTATCTCATTTTAAATTATGTCCTATGTGATACTTTGACATTCAAATTACAGATACAGAATTAATTGGAATCCAGACCTTTCACTTTAGCTGTTTTAGTATAGTTTTCAGTATATTGTTAACCACATGCATATATTCATATTATATATATATATATATAATGACTAGTTATATACCAAAATGAAGCTTTTTCTCGTTTCTTTTAAAGGTTAAAAACATGCACGAGAAAGACACCATGAGACAGATCATTTTCACCACATATTGAAAAAAATAATTCACTTTGTGTAGGAATTATCAAGTGACATTTCCATCACAAGTTTCTATAAAACTAACGCTGTTTAAATCTAAAGAGCAAAATTACTTAATGATGACTTATTCCTTCATTGCCTGTCTTCATTGAGATAATGACTTAAGAGTACATTCCTTTCTCAATCTTTCAGTGATAACAAGCATGTTGTTACTAAATCTTCACATCCCCTCCTCCCTTCGTCAGTAATACTTGGCCCAGTGCCTTGTTCAAAGCAGTTGCTCAATAAATATTTGTTAAATAAATTCCATAGCACAACTTATACGAATACAAATGAGGATAAATGAGCAAAATGCAGAGAATGATTCAGCTGAGACGGTCCTAAAATAAAGGACTTTGCAGAATTCATAATCTGTAATGATATTATAGCATTATGGATTGGATATAAAAAGATCAATATCATAAATTGCATAGCAGTGCCAAGAAAGTAATTTTACTTTCAAATTAGAACTTGAAGGAACAACAAATATCATCAGCATCAGGAACAAGATGTTTTTCTTTTGTGCAAAGTACATTGTCAACCAAATTTACTGGTATAAAAGTAAACTATCTGAGAAATGAAATAAATATGCTATATCATGCAATTAGAACAAATTTACCCTGCCTAACTTGTTCAGCTTTTCAGACTGAAAGACAATCGGACCAAATTTTTGAACTGACTGGTGAATAAAGAACTCTAACAGAACTGCTCCTCTAGAATATGAATGATACTAAGAAAGGAGCTGAATAAAAGATGAAGAGAATAAAGTCAGAAAATGTTTAACTGAAAATAATATATGGGCCATTCAGATTTGTTCTTTTGGTAAATAACTGTAGTTGAAAATCAAAAAGAATCAGAATATTTTTTAAAAATAGGATATAAAAGAAGTCCCCTGTTCCCAAAGTTCAAGTTGGCATTTCATGAGATTTCCCTCTTATCAAACACTGTAAGATATATGCCTGGCCACTAAGCAAAGAAATGCCAAGAAATAACTAACCTGTGGGGGGCAGGGTAGGGATCAAGAACAGCTGTTACAATAACTCATTCTAAGTATCCTTTCAGCAAATGCCTACAAAAGTAAGATTCATTTTAAATAAAAATTTAGTATTACCAAAAACATCTACCATCTAAAATACAGCACTCATAATTAACCCAACAAAATATCACAGCAACTACTTCCAGCATTATCTGTAACAGAAACCAACAGAACTTTTCATATAAAGACAGATTTCAACTTAAGTTGTAAACATGAAAGATACTTTACAGTTAAAAAAAAAAACTAAAACTGCTACCTAAGACTAAAATTAAAACAAACAAACAGGAAGGGATGGAACCAAGAGTCACAACTAACAGGTTAAATCTACAGTTTTAAAATCATCAAAGAACTGCAAAGTATAGTCAATGATCTGAATACCTTTGTTGGAGCAGTATCCATGAAAAGCTATAGAAAAAAAGAGAGAGAGAGAGAGAAGGGCTTAAAACTTTCAAATAAACTCGAGAATCCAGATGAGATGTACACATTCCAGTTAAATAACCTTGTATATCAGAAGTCAAAATCAACTTCACTTTGGAAATTGTTTTCTAAGTTAATCCCTGGCTAATGTTAGTCAGCACTTCGAGAAATTAAATAAATTAGACTAAACAACCTTGGAGGCTAAAAATAAAAAAATGTAAAGAAACAGTATTTGAAAATTGGTTATCTCCTGCTACACCACTCTTTTTGTCTTCAATACAATCTCTCCACTTTTCACCCTCAGCAACCCCTGCACCTACTTACCTCACTCATAAATGTGTCTGACCTAAGTGAAGACCAGCTTTGACACAGAGATAAACCAATCTACCCAAGTTTTCCTTTCTATTTAAAGACAATTATAAAAGTAATTTTAATGTGAAGGCCTTAAAGGACTTACTAAGATCAAAAATATTCTATAGCTAGCATGGGAAGAAAAACAAAATACTGGCTACTAAAATTGTTTTTTCCCAGTGTAGCAAAAAAAAAAAAAGTAGATTTAAAGCTATCATTTCTTATCTTATTTATATTATTTTCTGACTCCCACCCCTTCCAAATAAATTAGGTTTCTGTGCCACACATTAAACATTAGAGAGGCCTCTTGAAAGGTAATTTGTTTTACCCAAAACAAACACCCTGTCTGCCAAGAACACCACCAGTATCAACGCTTTTGGATCTGTGAAATACTCTTTGAAACGAAGGTACTAGAGCACAGTCAAGATTTAAGTTAGCCACTCTGAACAATTTGTACTTCATCAGTAAATAATTAACTTTAAATAACCTTCTACCTGAGGCTCTCCCATGAGATCTTTGCATTTTTTATGAAGAACTCCCCCACCCCCAGCTCCACCCCCATAAGCTTAGTTACGATTTAATAGTAAGCAATATATGAACTCTTTAGTATAATAAAAATACATAACAATAGCCTCAGAAGAGTTTTGTTTTATTCTTCCTCTTACAAGAAATCTTTGAAGAGAAACCGTTAACGTTTTTCCCAAGGCAGAGATTATCAACTCGGCGCCAAGCCTCCTCCGCGGCTCTGACAAATACTGAGCCAGCCTCATCTGGAGTGTTTCTGCCCTGAAGATCACATTCAGAAGCAGGGCGAGGAACACACTGCATTTTCACTGTTCTGAGTCACCGAACCTTTTGTGCAAGCACACATGTGAGGGAAATGTTTGATTCTGAGCCTGAAACCCTCCCAACCATGACTGACTGTCTCAGCATGCCCGCTGTACCCCCTGCCTTGCCCACTGCTGGCACACTTAATATATCAGAGACCATTTTAGGAGCCCTGGTTGTCATGGAGGCACCAGGCCAGGCACTTAACATGCGTCCCTTTCATTTCATTCTCCCAACAACTCTGCAGACTTTTTAAACAGAGGAGAGAATTCAGGCTCCAAAAGGTTATTAACAATCTAGCTGTGTTCAGTCCTTGAGTGGAGAGACACCAGCTTTCCCTGGTGTCCTGGAGCCTAACTACTAGAATTAGCTCTTTAAAAACTCTACCATCAGTTTTTCTTCCCCAGAGATTTCAACCATACTATGGTTCCCCTACAGGCTAGTTCTCCTTCAAACCCTCCAAGTTTTATTTTTTCAAATAAGGCAGAAAACATCACCTCCATGAGAGCAGGGACTATCTCCAGCAGTAACTTATTTTAAGCACTTAAGGCAGGGGTGGGTGGGGGGGGGGGTGCAGGTAGGGATGGGGGAAGCCTGCCAGAGTAGGTATTCATTACAGGTTGAAGGAATGAAATATCTGGAAGAGTTAGGGCTCTAATGACGGCCAACTTGCAAAGTATTAGGTTGGTGAAAAAGTAACTGTGGTTTCAGACCAAAAATTTCAAATCACTATAAATAGGCTCAAACACATCTTTGTTAAACAAAATAGGAACCGTGACAATCAATACGGTTTTGCCAACGAGAAATAAGTTGGTTCATTCCTGTAGCGTAAGAATTTTGTGCTTCAGGATTTGACGAACTCTTGGAAAGCATTTTCTGCCTCCTGCTGGTTGTGGAAGCATTTTCCCTGCAAAAAGTTGTCAGGATGCTTGAAGATGTGGTAGTTGATAGGCAAGAGGTTGAGAAGGGCAGATGAGGCAAAACTTCATAGCCCAATTTGTTCAACTTTGGAAGCGCCGGTTGTACAGTGTGCGGTCAGGCGCTGTCGTGGAGAATTGGACCCTTTCTGGTGACCAACGTCGGCGGCAGGTGTTGCAGTTTTTGGCCAGCGCATCTCAACAATTTGCTGAGCCCACTTCTCAGATGTAATGGTTTCAGACAGCTACAGTGGATCAGACCGGCAGCAGACCGCCAAACGGTGTCCATGACCTTTTTCAGTGCAAGTCTGGCTTTGGGAAGTGCTTTGGAGCTTCTTCTCAGTCCAGCTACTAAGCTGGTTGTTGCCAGTTGTCTATGAAATCCACTTTTTGTCACACGTCAAGCCAATCAAGAAATGGTTTACTGTTGTTGCATAGACTAGGAGCAGAAAACACTTCAAAATGACAATTTTTTTAAATTTCCAGTCAGCTCCTGAGGCACCCACTTATCGAGCTTTATCACCTTTCCAATTTGCTTCAAATGCCCAAAGACCATAGAATGGCTTGAGTTTTTCAGCAACTTCTCTTGTAGCTGTAAGAGGATCAGTTCCAATGATCTTCTCAATAGGTCATTGTCAACTTCCAATGGCCGGCCACCACGCTTCTCATCTTCAAGGCTTTGTCTCCTTAGCAAAACGTCTTGAACCACCCCTGCACTGTACGTTCATCAGCAGTTCCTGGGCCAAATGCGCTGTTCATGTTGTGAGTTGTTTCCACTGCTTTATGATCCATTTTGAACTCAAATAAGAAAATCACTTAAATCTGCTTTTTGATTTCCATAGTATAAAATAAACAGCAAGTAATAAGTCATTAGCAAAAATAAGCAAGAAATATACATTAAAATACGTATAACATAACCACATTTTAAGAGTATATTCCAATATCAAGCAGGAAAGTTCAACAATGTAAATCACAATTACTTTCATACCAACCTAATAGCATGAGCTTGGAAGGACCTGAATTGTGTACTTAGCTTGCTTACTTTTCCAAGTTTACTAGATAATTATTCATCTCTCTAAATTCAACTTTATAAATACTATTTATGTTGCATCATCTAAAAAGTAGCAGAGGAATAACTAGATGTTCAATGAATCATTTACATATAACTGTGAAGCAGCTTTATCTGTCAGAAATAAAAAGCAGGTAATCAAGACTTTCCCAAAAAGAAGTTGCATCAATTTTGCTAAAATTACATCTCGAATTCCTCAGAGGGAAAAATGGACAACTGTGAAATTTCTAGATAATCTCTTAAAAATCTTCCAGAAAACACCAGTCCAGTCAATTCAGAGTTCCCCCGAGACTACGTCAGAAATATCCAAGAAATGTCACTGGTATGCACCAGTGCCTTCCTTCCATCCTAAAAATCCACAAAATGGTTTCCTTCTAGCTCTCTCCAACCCTCACGAAATCTGGGGAAATCCATTCTCATTCTAAGGCACAGAGCAGTTAATCTGTGTTGACTGTCAGCTCCTAGCATTAATACCATCTCTGTAAGCCAGTTACTCTACTTTCCCTTCATCTTTATGCCCAAACACTCTATGTGGCAGCAACACTGAAACGTGTTAAGTGTCCGCCTTTTTATTGTTGCCTGAGAATTAAACTCAAAGCAGATGACTAACATGATACCATCAGAAATAAAGATGCTGAAGAAATAAGCAAGTACACAAATCAAGGAAATAAATTCACACTATGCACAGAGTAAGTATACACATGTCATGAATAAAAAGAAAAATGAACATTACAGACTTTGATGAGTTTCAGTTACTAAAACTCAGTAACCTAGTACATGAAACTCTTGAAGAAAAATTATTTCCTCTTTAATCAGTGCCCCAGGTTAATAGCATTCCTTTTCTATTAAGAAAACTATGCTTCTATCACTGCAAACAATGAATATGCATGATTATTTTACACAATAAGCATTCAATAAATTCTTGAACTAATGAATAAATTTTCCCTGTCTAATGATATCTAGCATGATTTTTAAAATCCCAAAAAGAAGGGGGGAAGATCAATGCTATATCTGTTCAATTTTATTTGATGAGTATCCAATACACCATGAATTAATGCTTTTAAATAACAACCCTGACCTCAATTAGAGCTTCTCCAATAAAATTATTTACTGTTACAATATACTCTTTAAACAGTAGAATATAATGGCAGACACTGAAAAAGAGTTTTTCTTCGATTTAAGACAAACCACCAAGAAAATCTTTTAAGGCAGTAATTACCGTCAATTTTCTCTACTAGTCTGGAAAAAATTTTTAAAGTAAAATAAATTGAAGATGTGTACCAACTATTAAATCCTATAAATTATCAAACACAGAGATTATGCAGTAATGTATAGTCTTTAAATTTTGTTTCTATATTAATAAAGAGGAAAGGAAATGTGCTATGTCATTCATGGAGGGTCCTATTTAAGGGACAAGAATATATACCAATCAAAAAGATTCAGATTTCTGGCCTCAAGGAGGTTCACAGGAAAATAAAAAACCTGACTGTGGGGAATTTCCTGGTGGTCCAGGAAATTCAAGTAGGGGAACTAAGATCCCACAAGCCTTGTGGCCAAAAAAAAAAAAAAGAAAAAAAATAGAGCCTGACTGTATCCAACACTTTTTCCCTGGGTATTTCTCTCATCCAGATACCTAGCTCCAAATTCAACTAAAAGCCCTTCTCACTTCCCTTCTTCCTCCTGCTTCCTAACTGGTAACTCATTAGGATCTTATCTTTACTCAGTTTCTCTTTAGCATTAATGCATATAGTTTCTTTCACATGATTCACTGATACTGCAGCAGGAAAACAGGTAACACTCATGCCACTGCATATGGCAAGAACTGAGTGAATGGCTAATGAGAGGTTGATGGGGTCTGCTTAGGAATAAAACCTGGGTCAATCTGCTCCTTCTAAGAGTAGTGCCCAGTTTATCACGGAGGTGGGCCAGACAAATAGTGACCACCTAACAAAGGACAGAGGAGCAAAAACAGGAATTAAACATTCCATGTTAAATGTACACACGTGAAATACCCTGGGATCTATGGGAATTCAACTTACAGATAAGATAGATTGTAACAGAAATGTCAAGGGACCAAAGTTTTTAAAAAATTAAAAGGTAATATATTGAAAGGCAGAGTGGGGAGAATAATGTATATTAATGTTTACAAACCAACCCCACTGGGAAAGAATCTTCACAATCCTATAACAAGTATCGGTGAAGATGTGGAATAATTGATAATTGCTAGTGAGAATGCTGGTGGTACAGCTGCTTTGGAAAAAAAGTCTGGCAGTTCATGGAGTTACCATGTGATCCAGAAATTCTACTCCTGTAGGTATCCGAAGGAACTCAAAACAAATGTCCACACAGAAACTTGCATGTGAATGTTCGTAGCAGCATTATTCATAATTGCCCTAAAAGTTCACTCACAAATGAATAAAACTCAATAAATCTGGCCTGACCACTTCACATTTATGACACAGTCACACATGTAGGTAGATAAGCACACTGATGCTATCTGTGTGCAGCAAGGACTGGAAAACCTCCAAATAACCATTTATTTATTAGCATTAAATAAATGACAATTAAGCCATACAATGCAACAATTTGTTGTTTAGCCGCCGAGTCATGTCCATCTCTTCTGTGATCCCGTGAACTGTAGCCCACCAGGCTCCTCTGTCCATGGGATTTCCCAAGCAAGAATACTGGAGTGGATTGCCATTTCCTTCTCCAGGAGATCTTTCCAACCCAAGGGTCAAACTAAAATCTCCTCCTGCATTAGCAGGCGGATTCTTTACTACTAAGCCACCAGGGAAGCCCTACAATGCAAAAATACGCAACCATTAAAAAGACCACTCTTGTGGGAAGGAGAGGGGAGCACACACAAAAAAAGAGAACCATTCTTGCTGGTATGGCACAGTTTGCAGAAACTTAAGTATGAGTACAAAACTGAAGGGAAAGAAGATGTTACAAGAAAGGGAGACTAATTATATTCATACATCTGTTTTGACTTTAAAAACGTGCATACACTATTTTCAGAAAACTGAGGGAAAAACAAATTGAGAAGGATGGTACCAGGTTGCCATTTGCTGAGGATGAGGTCTCAAGCCTTCCCTACAAACCCAATAAAAACAAATCCCCACTTTGCATCCTAAGTTACTGCACTTATCACATCCAAACAAACTGATTTAGTATCATTTTTCCCAGGAAAACAAGACTGTCACTAAGGGATACATGGAGGAATTCTAGGGGAAGTTCATTTCCTTAAGCCCTTGGGTTAATCTTGTCGAGATTAGACCCTTCCGTTATCTGGGCTTGTAATCTAAATAAAAGTATTGAGATTATATACGGTGCACCAATTCTTGCCTCAATATTCTGCTTGGTGATATCTTCTGACATTAATTCACTGATCACTACCTCAGGAGAGCAAGCCACACTGCAGTTTTTTCTCCATAAAGAAGGAAAATTTACTCCAATGACTTGGCTGACAGAAACTTCCTTTAAAACATAGACATTTAAAGGTATATATGTATACATTTAAATCCACATATCCTACTTTATGGTATTATACTTCATATCTGTTTTGGTCTAAGCAGTAATTAAAACCAAATGAGGCAGTTCTACACGTACTAATACAGAACAATCTTTTTGCTAAGAAACACTGAAAAGGACATGCAAAACAATGTACTGTATGCTGCGGTGGCTTGGGTACGGTAGAGAATGTATACATGTAAACATGCCAGTCTATTTCTAGAAGGATTCACAAAGGACTAGCAGTGTAAGCTGCCTCCAGGTTTCGACATCCGGTTGCTGAGACCAGCTTTTCTCTATATATAATACTCCTGTTTACCTTTGGAATTAAGAATTCTGTACCAAGTAAGCGTTACTTGTCCTAAAACCAAATGCTACTCAAAAAGGTCCTTAGAAGAGGTATATATAACAAGACACAAGGACTGTGTGTGTCCTTCACCCGGGCCATCTCCTCGGCAGTGCACACCAGTGGGGCCTGGGCACAGCCTAAGCAAGAGGGCTTCACCTCCTTCAGCGCCAGGCGCTAAGGTGGAGCTGGGCAGGTGCCAGTGAAGACACGGACTTACCGCAACCCCTTCCTCCTCCTCCCTCCTCCTCCAGTCCCCACGGGCCTCTTATTCAATGTAGAAACCTTCCGCTCTACACTCTACTTTCTGTGAAATGGACCTTAGTTTCCAACTGCCCATCAATCTAAAAACATTTCTAATAAATTTCTGTGTTTGAACATTTTCTAAATTAATGTTCTGACCACTCCAGCTCACCTGGTTTATCAAAGGCTATGAGCGGGAAACAGTTTACATCAATAAGAACCCTACACACCGAGGTGTACACACTCCACGCCACAGAAAGCGGACTGAAAATTCTCTCAAATGTAGATTAAGCTGGGGTGTTTACAAAGCGTTTCCACATAGGTCATCACATTACACGCCTTCCACAAGCTTCAGGGTCAATCCTGGCAAACCCGACGGCTCCCAAACTGTATTTATGAAGTCTTCAAGAATTTGTATAAGAGTTACTAATAATAAAGCAGCTATCAAACGGCTGCCTTTCTACCTGCAATTTCTCAGAAGTGACAACTCCGGGCATTCATCACACTGAACGGTTCAAGTGCCATCAATGTGACATTCCTTCCAGAAGCAAGACAGGGGAATTATCCCGAGGTCTGGGGTGTGCTAGTGCGCGCGCTGGGGAGAGGACGAGTGCAATGAGAACCAGGGCGAGGATCTGGCTTCCGCGCCCGGCCAAGGAACGCCGCCCCAGACGGGATTTCCCACAGAGCAGCGGAGGTTTGGCAAACGCCAAATAAACGCTGCAGCTCGGGTGCCGGCGCGTTCAGCGCGCTCGGGGAATCCTTTGGAGTGATTCGGAGGTTCAGATTCCTTAAGGGCCAACCGAGCTTGCAACCCAGGAGGCGGTATCAACTCGAATTTAGGAAAATCCCGAGGCGCCGAACAGACGCCAGCAATTTAGAAAGGTGACCCTCGGGCCATCCTGCTGGGGTAGGAGGATGCAAAACAGATAAAGTTACAGCTCTCAACAAACGCAGATGGAAACTCGGGGTAGGGGGGCGCTCCCAGAGCCAGGCTCCTGAAGGGGGTGTGGCCGACTAGTGCTTTTAGGGGGTGGCGTGGAGGCGTGTCAGTAGGGCCTTGGGAGACGCCTCTGCTGCCCTAGGTGGGTGGGCTAGGACCCCCCCCACCCCGAGCCGGGCGCCGCGTGTCCCAGGCGCCCCGCCATGCTCTCGCTTGCCGGCTCACCGGTGATATCCAGGTACAGATCGTCCTGCTGGTCCAGGTGGTGCAGTTCCTGCGACGTGGAGCTGCGGCTCTTCTTCACTCCCGGAGAGGACGACGAGCACCGCCGCGAGCAGGGGGGCGCGGCGGCCCAGTTCGGCCGCCGCTCGCTCTTCCGCTTCATGGAGGCGGCCGCGGCCCGTCAGGGGACCACGACCATGGCCTCGCGCGCCCACTAGCCCGCCGAAGCCCCCGCCAACCCCGCGCGCGGGCGCTCGGGGCGGCGGGCGCGGAGCGGCGCTGCGGCGACGGCAGGCGCTGGCGGAGCCGGGCGGGATGTGGCCGCGCGAGAGCCGGAGGAGGGGCCTGGCCCACCGCGCCTGCCCCGCTCCCTCCTGCGGCCGCCGCGGGACCCGCGCAGCAGCCCTCGCTACAGCGCCTCCTGCCGCTGCCGGCGCCCCCCAGCCCGCCCCCAGGTGCCCGCAGCCCGCTGGCGCGGCCGAGGCGAAGGTGCTGCCGCCAGCGGCTGGAGCTGCTCGGGATAACCGCGCGCGCCCACCGCGGCCACTGACGCTGCAGCAGAGGCGCCAGAGCACAGCGGGCCGCGGCTCCTGGGGACCCCAGGAGGGCTGTTCCGTGGAGCTTCATTCACAAAAAAGGGCCCACAAACCTCCTCGGGGCCCGCAGACTGAGGCCTTTCATTGGTCAGCGGGGAGTGACGTCACGTAGACGGGGCTTTTCTACCGGCAGGTAGTTGGTGACGCCATAAAGAAAAGTCTGAGTGGTTCCGCCAATCAAAGATAAAAGTGTGCTCGTGACCCTTGGCAACCTCCCCTACTTTTCTGCTGCTTCTGTGTTACCGGAGTGCCTAGACCCCAGTTCCTAACTTCCTTTAGAGAGCCACCGAAGCTTTACACAGCCGAACAACTTAACTCCAGTTCTTTGGCATATATATCATTTTAAGTATTTCTTCGTTTTCCCTGCAATTTTGCCGAGTGACAGGGGCTCTCACCATGGCTACTGGCTTGGAAGAGTATGAACTTCTTAAACTGTCTGCTGTTATTATAGACTTAATGTAGAGTTGATTTCAGAACTTAGTAACTATTAAATCAGCTACGCTCTTTTTATTTATTTCATTCTGACCTATGCCCACAATTCAAATAGACCAGGCAAAGGGTCTATTAAGAGGCCAAAAAAATACCGTGGAAACAACGATTTGCCATAATGGTTTGCACCTCGAAGTCCTTCATCTCGGAATCCTGCATCCAAATTGACTCAGTAGTTATGCATGCCAGGTGCTAAGTTTTGTTACTGTTTTTTTTAACCTAAGGTATCAACAGGTCCTTAGGTAAAATACTATGTTGAATGTTGAAGTAAAATAAGTATTGAAGTATTGAAGCAAGTGACGAATTTGATCCTTTACCTTTTATCAGGCAAACTGTAAAATTATATTCCTTTTTTTTTTTTCCTACTGGGTTAAAATAATGCCTGGTCTTTCTAGAACTTAACCAAAACTGTCATTTTGGAAGGCCTTTAAATTTCCATGATGGCATGGAAAAGACTGACAAGACTGGAGGGCAGTATTTAGATTTCATATCCCCAAATTCTACATTTTGAAACGTATTCCTAATTTTTCACCAGTATTTTAACGTTTTACACTGCAATTGCTGCTAGCCTCTAGAAGAAAAAAGATGACTTTGAGTCAGTTCCCCAGGAAGCCTCTCAGAAATGCAAATTTCCATGAAGTACCTCCCAGAGGGGCATTGACTTCTACAGGGAAGGCCTTTGCCTAAAGCACTACTAATTAAGGAGAAATGGGGTTTGGGAAAAGCTGTGTCTGTGTGACTGTGGCTTTTGAACAGCCTGGAACTAGAGGTCTGCCACTTAGACCTGAAACTTAGTAATCATGTTCATTCTCCCCCTTTCCCATAAGGAAATCAGTCAGGGAAGGTCTTAAATTTAAAATGGTCTACATGTTGTCTGTAAGGGCAGCAAAGAAGCAAGAGAGTTGGGAGGCTGTGAAGTACGGTGCAAACAGAGCCTATGCAAGCGGAAACCTACCCATCCCACTTCCTTTGTTTTGTCTGAGAAGAGAAGGCCTTTCGCACTGAACTGAGGCTCAGTGATAGAAAGGCTGCCGTTTTTCAGACTACCTGTCATTTTGCAAGAGTAGGTCTTGGTTTTTGTTTTATTGTCTTGATGCCGAGCAGAGCCCTGTGGGACTCCTGGGCATGGAGGCCGTTTTGTCCTCCATTTCTTATAGGCAAGACTTGAGCCTCCATGACTTTCTCTCAGTTCCAAATGGCAGAACAGTTACTAAAGAAAAGAGGACCAGCAAGGAAACCAGCTGAAGCAAGATTAAGCGACCAGAGAGGCTTATCATTTCATGGCAAATCGATGGGGAAACAGTGGAAATAGTGACAGACTTTATTTTAGGGGGCTCCAAAATCACTGCAGATGGTGACTGCAGCCATGAAATTAAAAAGACGGTTACTCCTTGGAAGAAAAATTATGACCAACCTAGACAGCATATTAAAAACCAGAGACATTACTTTGCCAACAAAGGTCCGTCTAGTCAAGGCTGTGGTTTTTCCAGTAGTCGCATATGGATGTGGGAGTTGGACTATAAAGAAAGCTGAGCGCTGAAGAATTGATGCTTTTGAGCTGTGGTGTTGGGAGAAGACTCTTGAGAGTCCCTTGGACTGCAAGGAGATCCACCAATCCATCCTCAAGGAAATCAGTCCTGAATATTCATTGGAAGGACTGATGCTGAAGCTGAAACTCTAATACTTTGGCCACCTGATGCAAAGAACTGACTCATTGGAAAAGACCCTTGTTCTGGGAAAGATTGAAGGCAGAAGGAGAAGGGGATGACAGAGGATGAGATGGTTGGATGGCATCACTGACTCAATGGACATGAGTTTGAGTAAACTCTGGGAGTTGTTGATGGACAGGGAGGCCTGGCGTGCTGCAGTCCATGGGGGTCACAAAGAGTCGGACATGACTGAGTGACTGAACTGAACTGAGGCTTATCAAGATTAGGAAGCTGGACCACCTAAGACCCTGCACACATGGTAATCTTGTCACCAGCCACACCCTCTTGCAACTTTTCAGAAGAAAGAATACAAGACTGTTACTGCCTTGGTCTTTATCGAATCCTCCTTCTGATTATATAACCTTTCTCTGCTCACCAGGGAGCAGGGGACAGTCCTTGCACTAGCCTGCTGTGTTCCCCCTTTGCCTGGCAAAGTAATAAAGCCATTCTTTCTTTCTCCTCCGTAACTCTGTCTCTGTGTTTCTGTTTGGCACTGGTGCACAGAGAGCCAAGATTTTGGCAACAGTATTGAGGTATAATTGACATATAACATTATATTAGTTTCAGTTGTACACATAGTGAGTTGAGCAAAATATCACAGTAAATCTGGTTAACATTGAGTAGGTCTTGTTTTGAATAGAGGATACATGGGAGTTGTCCAGTTGGCTCCTTAGATTAAAGAAATTCAAGTACTCTCTGACATTCTGTTTATTGGAGAGTGACTTATCTAAATGTCAGGCTAAGATTACGATGTCAAGAAGTTCACTTATATCAATTTGTTTTCTCTCACCTTCAAATGCAATGTTCAGGCTAGAAACTCTAATAAAATACATATGATTTCAGTAAAAGAAAAAGTTAAAAATATCAATAACTATACTGTTAAGCATTTTCACATTTTACAAACATTAAAATTACATGGTTTTGTTAAGTATAACATCATTAAGAGAGAAGTTATATGATGACACTTTGAAATTATGTAGAAATATCTTCCATTTTGGGGAATAGTTAGTCCATATATGAAGCATAGGCTTCCCTGATAGCTCAGCTGGTAAAGAATCCGCCTACAATGCTGGAGACCCCAGTTCAATTCCTGGGTCAGGAAGATTCTCTGGAGAAAGGATAGGCTACCCACTCCAGTATTCTTGGGCTTCCCTGGTGGCTCAGTTTGTAAAGAAGCTGCCTGTAACGCAGGAGACCTGGGTTTGATCCCTGGGTTGGGAAGATCACCTGGACGGGGAGGGCTTGGGAACCCACTCCACTATTCTTGCCTGGAGAACGCCTATGGACAGAGGAGCCTGACGGGCTGCAGTCCATAGGGTCACAAAGAGTTCAACATAACTCAATAACTAAGCACACCATAGCATGTGAAGTATACACACCAAAGTTTATATTTTGTTTTTAGGTTGTGTTTAGACAGTTGAAGAAAAGTGCTGTTACTCTTTGATACTTGTTTTGAGTATAACACATCTCTTCAACAAATTAACTCTTTCCACTGTTCAATAAGCTGAACTCTGGGCTCTTGAGAATTTGGCCACAGGAAATAAAGTTTAGCTTGCTTTTTTGGTTGGCTAGTTTGTTTTTCAGATTGACCATTGATCATAGAATTTTAGAGCCTGAACGCACCTTAGACAATATTTGGTGCAAGACTATCCTTTCACAGTGAGGACCTAGGGACCCACATAAGTGGCAGTGGCAGCACTTGGGGCCAGAATCCAGACATTTTCCAGGGTTCCGATTGTCTTTCCTTGAACTGGCAGAGCTTAGAGAACAAGTGCAAGTGCTTCTGGTTGTGATCTCAACATCATGGGTAGCACAGTGTAAAGTTAAAAAGGGAAGGAGGGGCTCTCTAAAATAGTCCTTTCTACTAGGTGAACTGACACTGAAAGGAAAACAAATATGGAACATTTTCTTATATATTTTAGGTGACTCATTACCCTAAAATTAATAAAAACTAGTGGGTATGTATGTAATGCTAAAGTTTCAAATGATAATATAAATTTCAGAATCAGTGAATTACAGCTTTAACTATATGAAGATAATTTGTTTAAGATCAAATTGTCATAAAGACTTAGAGGGTTTAGAGAGGGTTTAGATAGTTTTGAATGTATTTTTCCTAAATACATTAGGAAATCTTCACTAGCTCAAATCTTCTAGTTCAAATCTTCATTGGCATATTTAAGGAGAACTGGTTTTATTTCATTGCTTCTTCTGGTAATCTCAATGTTAATCTGAAATCCTTCATGTTCCTGAGACTGAAATTCTCTTAGAATTGCAAGAAAGAAGAAAATGATATGTAATTATATATATTTGTATATATATATATATATATACATATAGTTGTTTTTTTTAGCTACCACCACATGCTAGACACAGTACTAAGGGCTTCACACAAATGCCCTATTTGATGCTTTGGTTCTTGCTTTCTAGATGAGCACTTCCTCATTTGGACAGGTCAAGGCAGTTACCTCACCCACATTCTGCAATGAGTTTGGTTTGAAAACCCATGTCTCTTTCTTGGGGCCAGCACAATTCATCACAGGTTGAGAACAGAGTCTGAAGAAATCTTTCCTTGTAGGTGGGTTTCTGAAATTGAATAACCTCTGTCTGTGCTGAGTTGCTCAGTCGTGTCCAACTCTGCAACCCCATAGACTGTAGCCTGTCAGGCTTTTCTTTCCATGAGGATTCTCCAGGCAAGAATACTGGCGTGGGTTGCCATTGCCTTCTCCAGGGCATCTTCCCAACCCAGGGATCAAACCCAGGTCTCCCGCATTGCAGGTGGATTCTTTACCATCTGAGCCACCAGGGAAGCACTATAGTTGTGTAAATGTAAATTTTGATTGATGTTTTGGACCTCAGATCAGACCCTAGTGTTATAGATTTTAAAAACAATAATCTTGAAGGTAACTTGGGTATTTTGGTTATGTTCATTTCTTCCCACCAAATAATAATAATAATAGTAATAATAATGGAATAATGGAATGTTGGAGTGAAGGTGGGATAGAGAATGAAGAGAATTCTGATTGAGTCATATGATCAAGTATGACTTGATCACCCCAAAGCCAAAGAGGCTTGTGCTTAAGGAACTGAGAAATGCCAAACTCTTTCACATTACCTTTACCTTGTAAAACATGCTTAAATGCCTTTCACGTACTCTCAGATATTCAATATGTCAATAGAGTAGAATTTAGTAATTTGAAAAAAAAAGGAAAATTATTAAAGATCAGTACGTTCATGAGCTCCCTGGCTAAATGCTTCTACCAAAGGTGAATGAAAGTACATGCTCATTATTAGCTTTTTAAATCTAGGTTTTATTTTATGATAGTGGCTTTTTACTTCCAAGAATTTTTAGTAAGGGATTATTCTTTTTCTCTTGTTTTATTGCACATGACCTGAACTTCCCAGGTGGCTCAGTAGGTAAAGAATATGCCTGCAGTGTTGAGACAAAGGAGATGCAGGTTCCATCCCTGGGTCAGAAAGATCCCTTGGAGGAGAGCATGGCAACTCACTCCAGTATTCTTGCCTGGAGAATTCCATGGACTAAGGAGCCTGGCAGGCTACAGTCCATGGACTTTCAAAAGAGTTGGACAGGACCAAATCAAATGAGCACGCATGCACATATGACCAAATAATACATGAACACGATTATAATTTTTTTATTTAAATGCAAAACAGAAATATATATGTGTGTATGTATATATAGATTGTTGTTCTGTCGCTAAGTCGTTTCTGACTCTTGCAACCCCAGAGACGGCAGCATGCTAGGCTTCCCTGTCCTTCACTATCTCCCAGAGTTTGCTCAAATTCATGTCCATTGAGTTGGTGATACTATGTAACCATCTCATCCTCTGTCATCCCCTTCTCCTTTTGCCTTCAATCTTTCCCAGCATCAGGGTCTTTTCCAATGAGTTGGCTCTTTGCATCAGGTGGCCAAAGTTTTGGAGCTTCAGCTTCAGCATCAGTCCTTCCAATGAGTATTCAGGGTTGGTTTCCTTTAGGATGGATTAGTTTGACCTCCTTGCAGTCCAAGGGACTCTCAATATTCTGAACCAAACCCTATGAACTGTCCTATAGATACTGAAATCCCCACCAGGTGGAAGGAAGAATTTAACTGCATGATGCCCAGACTAGAACCATGACATACATTGCTACAATTCTAAGAACTGACCTCAAGGAAAGGGGAACAAACCAACCCTGAAATCAAAGATGAACTGTACCTAAGATAGTCAAGATGATATGATCAGAGCACCAATGACCAATTCTGAGCTGAGTGTCAGAGCTGACTGTGCTGTTTCTTCATGTAGCCCCCTTCCTCTGTTTATAAAAACTCTTGCCCCTCGATTGTCAGAGATTGGGGTGAGTTGGCCTTTGGACAGGTGGATGCTTCCCCTACTCCCCCAATCCTTTTGCCAGAATCTGATGTAAAGGAAACTTTCAGTAGATGTGATTTACATCTAAATATATAGACTGTTAAGGTGGTTATCTATGAGGACAGGATTGTTACTGAAACTGGGGTCCAGCTGCTTGCTGCTCAGAAGCTAAGAAAGAGGCCAGGGTGGTGAAAAAGGCAGAGGAACCAGAGATCAAATTGCCAACATCCACTGGATCATCGAAAAAGCAAGAGAATTCCAGAAAAAAAATCTACTTTTGGTTTATTGACTATGCCAAAGCCTTTGACTGTGTGGATCACAACAAACTGGAAAATTCTTAAAGAAATGGGAATACCAGACCACCTTACCTTCCTCCCGAGAAACCTGTATGCAGGTCAAGAAGCAACAGTTAGAGCCGAACATGGAACAGCACACTAGTTCAAAATTGGGGAAGGAGTGTGTCAGAGCCGTGTTTTGTCACTCTGTTTGGTTATCTTATATCTAGAGTACATAATGCGGAATACTGGGCTGGATAAATCACAAGCTGGAATCAAGACTGCCAGGAGAAATATCAATAACTTCAGATATGCAAATGACACCACCCTTATGGCAGACAGCAAAGAAGAACAAAAGAGTGTCTTGATGAAGGTGAAAGAGGAGAGGGAAAAAGCCAGCTTGAAACTCAACATTCAAAAACCGAAGATCATGGCACCCAGTCCGGTCACTTCATGGCCTATCGATGGGGAAACAATGGAAACGGTGACAGATTATATTTTCTTGGGCTCCAGAATCAATGCGGATGGTGACTGCAGCCATGAAATTAAAACCCACTTGCTCCTTGGAAGAAAAGCTATGACAAACTTAGTGTATTAAAAAGCAGAGACATCACATTGCCTATAAAAGTCTGTCTAGTCAAAGCTATGATTTTTCCAGTAGTCATGTATGGATGTAAAAGTTGGAACATAAAGAAGGCTGAGTGCCAAAGGATTGATGCTTTTGAACTGTGGAGTTGGAGAAGACTCTTGAGAGTCCCTTGAACTGCAAGGAGATCCAACCAGTCAATCCTAAAGGAAATCGACCCTGACTATTCATTGGAAGGACTGATGCTGAAGCAGAAACTCCAATATCTTGGCCACCTGATGCGAAGACCTGACTCATTGGAAAAGACCCTGATGCTGGGAAAGATTGAAGGCAGAGGGAGAAGGGGATCACAGAGAATGAGATGATTGGATGGCATCACCAACTTGATGGACACGAGTTTGAGCAAGCTACGGGAGTTGGTGAAGGACATGGAAGCCTGGCGTGCTGCAGTCCATGGGGTTGCAGACATGACTGAGTGACTGAACAACAACACCAACATACTCTCCAGCAAGAAATGACATGTTTAGGACAGCTGGAGACATTTATATATGGACTGGGCAGTATGTGATATTAAGGAAATACTGTTATATGTTTGGGATATGATAATAATATGGCTACATAGGATAATGATCTTATTCTGGTGGTACAGACTGAACTGTATCTCCCCAAAATTCGTATTTTGAACAATGTGATGGTATTAGGAGGTGAGGCCTTTGGGAGCTTATTAGATTTAGATGAAGTCAAGAGGGTATGGCCTGCATGTTGTGATTAGCACTCTTATAAGAAGAGGGAAAGAGTGAGGACACATCTAGAAGATAGTTGTCAACAAACCAGGAAGAGAGCCATCACCAGCAATTGACTCCAGCAGCACCTTTGACCTCCAGGAGGTAGCAGTGAGCTGTGGCTTGAAGCAAGATCTTAGTTCCCTGCCCAAGAATTGAACCTGACTTCCCTGGTGGCTCAGACAGTAAAGTGTCTGTCTACAATGTGGGAGACCTGGGTTCAATCCCTGGGTTGGGAAGTTCCTTGGAGAAGGAAATGGCAATCCACTCCAGTACTCTTGCCTAGAAAATCCCATGGACGGAGGAGCCTGGTGTCCATGGGGTCGCAAAGAGTCAGACATGACTGAGCGACTTCACTTTCACTTTCAGTTCAGTTCAGTCATTCAGTCGTGCCCGACTCTGCCACCTCATGGACTATAGCATGCTAGGCTTTCCTACCCATCACCAACTCCTGGAGCTTGCTCAAATTCATGTCCATCAAGTCAGTGATGGCATCCCACCTCTGTCGTTCCCTTCTCTTCCTGCCTTCAATCTTTCCCAGCATCAGGCTCTTTTCCAATGAGTCAGTTCTTTGCATCAGGTGAATCCCATCCAATGAGTCAGTTCTTTGCATCAGAACCTTAGTAGCCTGGGTGAAAACCAGGAATCCTAGCCCCTAGCCCACCAGGGGATAGAGGCTGGAAGATAAGTTGTCCTCACTCTTGCCCTCATTGAAAACTGAATTTATCAAGGAGGCAAAAACTGTACAAACAGGTACAAAGTTTATTACAAGAGACACAGCACAATAAGTGGGGAGCACACAGAGAAACTCTTTATTTAAGACAGAAGGGAGTGGAGATAGACACCCCGAGAAGAAAGTTTGTGGGAGTCCTCCCTAATGAGGAGGAGTACACCAGAGAGGGATCCAAGTGACTTATACAGGGCAGTTCTTCCTGATCTTTGTTTACCTTTGGTCAATTATCTCATTTCTTGTCCATATCTGACCTGTCCTAGGGTTCTCACCAATATGCACATGCATCTTTTTGCCAACATGGATTCCAGTATAGAAGCCTTGGGGAGGTTGATGCCACCTGTTATGGGGAGGCACCCTCCCCATTTTTGAAAACTCCCCCAAGGAGTTTTTCTGCATGTATGTAGTCAGGGAGATCTCCTTGTCCTCAGGACTGAGAAATATGTGGTCTCTTTATCTTTTGTCCATGCAGGATTCAGCTCCTCCTTGCCCCTGCCATGATCTTTGCCTTGAGTATCTGTCCACAAGGGACAGATTCCAGCTGCTCAGCCTGGGGTCTATCTATCTCCTGCTTCACCTGATCTTGGACTTCTCATGTTCTGAAATAATAGAAATAATTGTCTGTTGTATAAACTACTCAGACTGTGGTATTTTTGTTATAGCAGCCCAAGCCAGCTAATATATCCAGTAAGACATACTAAAGAATTTATGGATAAAGTGTCAGAGTGTAACCATTTAAATTGTTCTGTAAGTGTGTACCTTATATCACCTTCTATCTGCCTGTCCTTCTATCTATGCAGCAACTATGGCAAAGTAATAAAAATTGTCAAATCCAGGTAATGGTTGCTTGTTTTTTCATTGTCTTTCCACTTTTTTCTGTGTTTGAAATTTTTATAATCAAAGTCAATTTTTCTTTATATTCCTACATATTTTTTAATTCTTACTTTGATTTTTCTTGGGGTCACATTCAATGGCTAAACTAATTTGAGGAAAATGTATATATTCACAGCATTGAATTTCTTTAATGGTAAAGGCATAATTTTCAATTTATTTATGTCTTTTTATGCCCTTCAGTAAGTAAACCATCATAGGTTTACTAGGAGGCATTGCATGATTTTGCTGCAATTGTGAAAGGGCCTTTTTCACTCTTACATAGTTTCTGCTTGGTCTTTGCTGATGGATAGGGAAGCTTATTGACTTTATGTGTTGTTCTTGTGGGCTCCCCAGCTGGCACTAATGGTAAAGAACCCACCTATCAATGCAGAAGACATAAGAGATGAGGTTTTGATTCCTGCATTGGGAAGATTCCCTGGAGGAGAGCATGACAACCCATTTCAGTATGCTTCCCTGGAGAATCCCATGGACAGAGGAGCCTGGCAAGCTACAGTCCATAGGGTCACAAAGAGCTGGACACAACTGAAGTGACTTAGCACACAGCACATTGTTCTTTTATCCTATGATTGGTACTAAAAGGTATAGCCTCTATTTATAGTAAGAAATGCAAACTTTTTTCTCATTAAATATATACATCTCAAGCCTCTTTTGTTCACCAGGGAGATAACATTTTAAATTATTTTCCAGACTAATTTCAGTTCCCTCTCCTGGCTTCTCACAAGGCCCAGAGGTCTACTGGTGCAAAAGAAATTACAGCTATTACAATCTGACCAAAAAGGAAAACCAACTACATCTGGGAGGCTCTTGTTTATACTAAGGCCAAACAACTATTTTAGCCCCATCTTTGGGCAATGCAGTCTCTCATCATCTTATTTTTGTAATTGTAAAGGAGGCTTTGTGAGAATTTATTACTCTTGTGTTGAGAGTAAACTCTGAGGGTATGGTCGGAAAATTGTGATTTCAACTACAGAAATTTCCTGCTGTATTTATTTCTAATGGGCTTAAAAAAAATCAAGGCATAATTCAGTTCAGTTCAGTCTCTCAGTCATGTCCGACTCTTTGTGACCCCATGAATCGCAGCATGCCAGGCCTCCCTGTCCATCACCAACTCCCAGAGTCCACTCAAACCCATGTCCATCAAGTCAGTGATGCCATCCAATGATCTCATCCTCTGTTGTCCCCTTCTCCTCCTGCCCCCAATCCTTCCCAACATTAGGGTCTTTTCCAATGAGTCAACTCTTCGCATGAGGTGGCCAAAGTATTGGAGCTTCAGCTTCAACATCAACATACAATAAAATCAAAGATTTTAGGTATTAGTTCAGTGAGTTTTAAAACTATATACACCTGTGTAATTGGGGCAGGAGGTAGTAACCCTGACCCCACCCTCATCCAGTGTAGATACTCCAGGAGGAAAATAGCCAGAAAAACTGAGGGAGGAGGCTGAGCCTTGCCCAGGTACAGGATATAACACCACGTATTTCTCATTCTCGAAATCAGGAGACCTCCTCAACCACATGTGCAGAAAGGCTGCGCTGTGCTGTGCTTAGTCACTCAGTTGTGTCCGACTTTGCAACCCCATGGACTGCAGCTACTTGGAGGTCAAAGGAGAGTGATGTCAAGAGATGCTCTGCCCATATGCCTCTTAGGTAGAATTCATCTTGGCTAAGAGATGTGTATGCACACATGGGAGGATCCCGAGATATACCAAATATGGACTCTGAACCAGGCAAGTCAAAATGATTGGCCAAAGGAAACCCAGAAGAAACACCCCATAAAGGTAATTCAAATTACCATGAGGGTGCCACTCTCTCTGAGCCCACCTGTGTGTCTATCCACTACATGTATCTCTTTTTCCTCCTAATAAATCCTTTACTTGTTTTACTACTTTCCATCTTTGTGGGAATACTTTTTCTGCAAAGCCAACAAGCCAGGGCCTTGCCATTGACCACTGGTCTAGTGGCTAGGATTTGGTGCTCTCACTGCAATGACCTGACCTCAATCTCTGGCCAGGAACAGAAGCCCCCTTCAAGCCACTGCAGGCTGAAGCCACCTGAGGTCATAACAATCACCCAAAACAAGATACAGAATCATGGGCCCTTTAAAAATACCATTCATGCAAAGATGAGCATTGTTCCCTGTGTCAGGCCTTTATCTTGACCATCCGTTGCCATTCCAATTCATCCCCCACTCTTCCATTGTCCCTTCTTGCTGCTCTCCATCGTCTCTGACACCTGTTGGTACCATGCCTCAGTTTCTGAAACTTTCCTCCTGTTCTCTCACCCTGACTGAGCTGGATGGTCTCTGCTTCCTGGAGTTTTGGTCCTTTTCTTCATTGTAGGGCTTGGCTGTTCTCTGCTGGACTCTGGGAAATTTGCTGCAGACCCAAGTTGTCCCTGCCTTTGGCCCCAGCTGCTGGGCCAAGACCACCAGGCTTCCTCCCACTGAGGCTTGGTGGTGGTAGGACAGAGCTTGTGCAGATAGTAATCAGGAGAGATAATCAGGTAATCTGAAGTAGCTAATAGCTTCTTTCAGTTCAGTTCAATTCAGTTCAGTTGCTCAGTCGTGTCCAACTCTTTGCGACCCCATGAATCCCAGCACACCAGGCCTCCCTGTCCATTATCAACTCCCGGAGTTCACTCAGATTCACATCCACCGAGTCAGTGATGCCATCCAGCCATCTCATCCTCTGTCGGCCCCTTTTCATTCTGCCCCCAATCCCTCCCAGCGTCAGTCTTTTCCAATGAGTCAACTCTTCGCATGAGGTGGCCAAAGTACTGGAGTTTCAATTTAGCATCATTCCTTCCAAAGAACAACCAGGGTTGATCTCCTTCAGAATGGATTGGTTGGATCTCCTTGCAGTCCAAGGGACTCTCAAGAGTCTTCTCCAACACCACAGTTCAAAAGCATCAATTCTTCAGTGCTCAGCCTTCTTCAGAGTCCGACTCTCACATCCATACATGACCACTGGAAAAACCATAGCCTTGACTAGACAGACCTTAGTCAGCAAAGTAATGTCTCTGCTTTTGAATATACTATCTAGGTTGCTCATAACTTTTCTTCCAAGGAGTAAGCGTCTTTTAATTTCATGGATGCAGTCACCATCTGCAGTGATTTTGGAGCCCCCCCCAAAATAGAGTCTGGCACTGTTTCCACTGTTTCTCCATTTATTTGCCATGAAGTGATGGGATCGGATGCCATGATCTTTGTTTTCTGAATGCTGAGCTTTAAGCCAACTTTTTCACTCTCCACTTTCACTTCCATCAGGAGGCTCTTTAGTTCTTCACTTTCTGCCATAAGGGTGGTGTCATCTGCATACCTGAGGTTATTGATATTTCTCCCGGCAATCTTGATTCCAGCTTGTGTTTCTTCCAGTCCAGCGTTTCTCATGATATACTCTGCATATAAGTTACATAAGCAGGGTGACAATATGCAGCCTTGATGTACTCCTTTTCTTATTTGGAACCAGTCTGTTGTTCCATGTCCAGTTCTAACTGTTGCTTCCTGACCTGCATACAGGTTTCTCAAGAGGCAGATCAGGTGGTCTGGTATTCCCATCTCTCAGAATTTTCCACAGTTTATTGTGATCCACACAGTCAAAGGCTTTGGCATAGTCAATAAAGCATAAACAGATGTTTTTCTGGAACTCTCTTGCTTTTTTCATGATCCAGCAGATGTTGGCAATTTGATCTCTGGTTCCTCTGCCTTTTCTAAAACCAGCTTGAACATCAGGAAGTTCACGGTTCACGTATTGCTGAAGCGTGGCTTGGAGAATTTTGAGCATTACTTTAGTAGCATGTGGGATGAGTGCAATTGTGCTGTAGTTTGAGCATTCTTTGGCATTGACTTTCTTTGGAATTGGAATGAACACTGACCTTTTCCAGTCCTGTGGCGACTGCTGAGTTTTCCAAGTTTGCTGGCCTAGTGAGTGCAGCACTTTCACAGCATCATCTTTCAGGATTTGAAACAGCTCAAGTGGAATTCCACCACCTCCACTAGCTTTGTTCGTACTGATGCTTTCTAAGGCCCCCTTGACTTCACATTCCAGGATGTCTGGCTCTAGATGAGTGATCACACCATTGTGATTACCTGGGTCGTGAAGATCTTTTTTGGACAGTTCTTCTGTGTATTCTTGCCATCTCTTCTTAATATCTTCTGCTTCTGTTAGGTCCATACCATTTCTGTCCTTTATTGAGCCCATCTTTGCATGAAATTTTCCCTTGGTATCTCTAGTGTTCTTGAAGAGATCTCTAGTCTTTCCCATTCTGTTCTTTTCCTCTATTTCTTTGCATTGATCTCTGAGGAAGGCTTTCTTATCTCTTCTTGCTATTCTTTGGAACTCTGCATTCAAATGTGAATATCTTTCCTTTTCTCCTTGGCTTTTGGCTTCCCTTCTTTTCACAGCTATTTGTAAGGTCTCCCCAGACAGCCATTTTGCTTTTTTGCATTTCTTTTCCATGGTGATGGTCTTGATCCCTGTCTCCTGTACAATGTCACGAACCTCAGTCCATAGTTGATCAGGCACTCTATCTATCAGATCTAGGCCCTTAAATCTATTTCTCACTTCCATTGTATAATCATAAGGGATTTGATTTAGGTCATACCTGAATGGTCTATCAGTTTTCCCTACTTTCTTCAATATAAGTCTGAATTTGGTAATAAGGAGTTCATGATCTGAGCCACAGTCAGCTCCTGGTCTTCTTTTTGTTGACTGTATAGAGCTTCTCCATCTTTGGCTGCAAAGAATATAATCAATCTGATTTCAGTGTTGACCATCTGGTGATGTCCATGTGTAGAGTCTTCTCTTGCGTTGTTGGAAGAGGATGTTTGCTATGACCAGTGCATTTTCTTGGCAAAACTCTATTAGTCTTTGCCCTGCTTCATTCCGCATTCCAAGGCCAAATTTGCCTGTTACTCCAGGTGTTTCTTGACTTCCTACTTTTGCATTCCAGTCCCCTATAATGAAAAGGACATCTTTTTTGGGTGTTAGTTCTAAAAGGTCTTGTAGGTCTTCATAGAACCATTCAACTTCAGCTTCTTCAGCATTACTGGTTGGGGCATAGACTTGGATTACCGTGATATTGAATGGCTTGCCTTGAAAACGAACAGAGATCATTCTGTCATTTTTGAGATTGCATCCAAGTACTGCATTTCGGACTCTTTTGTTGACCATGATGGCTACTCCATTTCTTCTGAGGGATTCCTGCCTGCAGTAGTAGATACAATGGTCATCTGAATTAAATTCACCCATTCCAGTCCATTTTAGTTCGCTGATTCCTAGAATGTCGACGTTCACTCTTGCCATCTCTTGTTTGACCACTTCCAATTTGCCCTGATTCATGGACCTGACATTCCAGGTTCCTATGCAATAGTGCTCTTTACAGCATCAGACCTTGCTTCTATCACCAGTCACATCCACAGCTGGGTATTGTTTTTGCTTTGGCTCCATCCCTTCATTCTTTCTGGAGTTATTTCTCCACTGATCTCCAGTAGCATATTTGGGCACATACTGACCTGGGGAGTTCCTCTTTCAGTATCCTATCATTTTGCCTTATTATACTGTTCATGGGGTTCTCGAGGCAAGAATACTGAATGGTTTGCCATTCCCTTCTCCAGTGGACCACATTCCGTCAGACCTCTCCACCATGACCCGCCCGTCTTCGGCGGCCCCATGGGCCTGGCTTAGTTTCATTGAGTTAGACAAGGCTGTGGTTCTAGTGTGATTAGATTGACTAGTTTTCTGTGAGTATGGTTTCAGTGTGTCTGCCCTCTGATGCCCTCTTGCAACACTTACCATCTTACTTAGATTTCTCTTACCTTGGGCATGAGGTATCTCTTCACAGCTTCCTTCACCTTACAACAAATATTTTTCCTTTCAATTGTTGCAGGATAAGAAAGGCATCCTTGTCTGACTTTGCCCTTATCCACACAGTTAGAAGTAAATTAACGGCATCAATTTCAAGTCACTTCTTCAGTTGTAGGAGGATAAAGGCAAATTGTTCTTTATCCCGTATTGTTGCTAGGAGGAAATTCCCTACAAAGATTTTTTTCAGCTTTCAAAGAAAACTAGCTACCAATTCCAATACACTGGATTTTCTGTCTTTTTGTTACAAATTTTCCCATCTATGAGGAAATCCTAGCTCAATCTTGGTTCTCCACTTGCACGTACTATTTCCTAGAGGAGTAGGAAAGGTAGGAAAGAGTAAAATGCACAGATCTGTAGTTTTAAATTTTTAAATGGTGGAAGTTTTCACTACTCATGATTTTTTTTCTTCTTCAGTGACACCAGAGCACAAATAAATGGGTAGATTAAGTTGGATTCTCCATTAATTTCCTTTCCATTTAAAGATATTCAAGTGAGTAGTGAATCATTTTATCCAAATGTAGTGGCTATGCCAAAGACAAAAACAGAAGCCTGAAATGATCCATAATACAGGCAGTTTCTAGGAATGGTTTGCTAAGGTGTATTTTCATTTAACAATATTTATTGAAAAAAAAGCAATTATGTTTTCACATTTAATATATTAATTCTTTCAGTTTATGTATTACTAAAAATTATTTTAAACTAATGCTTCTGACTGAAATGTAACTGCCCAAATAACACTCAAATGTATTTATAGATTCCAAGTGATGAGTTTGGGAATCAGACATGTCCTGAACTATGTTATACCCTGTTCCTCCAATAAACTTTTACAATGGCAAATCTAATTATAATTTACTATCAGTTAAAATATTCTAACAGCTCCTAGCCCAATGTAGGGAAAGGCTTCCTGAGTTTATTTTCTAAACCATCCTATACATTTCCATGATAGTCATCTTTAATTTTTGTCTTTTTTCTTCAAGTTTTATTAAGATATAATTGCCATACAGCACAGTATAAGTTTAAGGTGTACAGTATAAGGATTTGGGTTTAAAAAATTTTTTTGTTTGTTTTGAAAGTTTTAAACCTATGGAAAAGTTAGTTTAGGGAAAATAATATCTGAACTATCTGAGAATAAGTTACAGACATCATGACTGTATCTCCCAAGAACAGGGACATTTTCTTACACAACCATAATATCAAATATTATAAAAAATTTAGTCCTTCTTCAAACTTCACCAATTGTCCTAATACTATCTTTTATAGCATTTTCCCCCCTGACCCAGGAAGGAATCCTTTTCCTAAAGATTAGCTTCATGATGCACATTTTTGCAGGAGTTCTCTGCTGTGATGGTACATCCTTTATATATCAGATTAGGAAATCCAGAATGTTGGTCTCCCCCACCCCATTCCGTGAATGCTCAGTTGTTCAGTCATCTCCAGCTCTTTCCCACTCCATGGCCTGTAGCCTGCCAGGGTCCTCTGTCCATGGGATTTCCCAGCAAGAATACTGGAGTGGGTTGCCACTTCCTTCTCCAGGGGATCTTACCCAAGGATGAAACCCGCGTCTCCTGTATCTTCTGCACTGGCAGGTGGATTCTTCGCCACTGCACGACCAGGGAAAGTTAAGTCGCTCAGTCGTGTCCGACTCTTTGCGACCCCATGGACTGTAGCCCACCAGGGCTCCTCTGTCCATGGATTTCTCCAGGCAAGAATACTGGAATGGGTTGCCATTTCCTTAGGCCTCCCCCATTCCAGGTAATCCATGAAAACTTCCATTCATTAAGCAGTTAGTTGTCTATCAGATTTTCCACTGTAAAGATGCAATTTTTCTGTTTGTATCTAATAAACGATTTGTGAAGAGATACTTTATAAACTTCCACCCAGTGACTTAGTACACAGTGAAGACTCCAAATGAGTTGCTACTATACTGTACTATACTATACAGTGCAGACTGGTGATTTTCTAATTGTCTTCTACATTCATAAATTGACATTCTAGACCTTTTTCCAAATTACAGAAATTTCTCCAAATTCTAGACGTTTCTCCAAAGAAGACATACAGATGGCCAACTGGCACATGAAAAGATACTCATCATTGCTAATTATTAGAGAAATGCAAATCAAAGCTACAGTAAGGTTACCACCTCACACCAGTCAGAATGGCCATCATTAAAAAGTCTACAAATAATATGGGATTTCCCTAGTGGTCCAGTGGTTAAGACTCCCTGCTCCCACTGCAGAGAAGACAGGTTTCATCCCTAACCAGGGAACTAAGACCCACATGTCACATAGTGTGGCCAAAAGAATTTTTTTAAATGTCTACAAATAATAAATGTTGGAGAGGGTGTGGAGAAAAGGGAACCCTGCTACACTTTTGGTGGGAATGTAAATTAGTGCATCCATTTTATGGAACTCAGTGCGGAGGTTCCTCAAAAAACTACCACTAGAGTTGTCATGTGATTCAGCAATCCTATGGGCATATACCCAAGCAAAACTATAATTTGAAAAGATACATGTACCCTAATATCCTATTTCCCCAACCAGGGATCACAATTGTGTCCCTTGCAGTGGAGGTGCCGTCTTAACCACTGGACCATCAGGGAAGTCCCACACCCCAATGTTTATTGCAGCATTATTTACAACAGCCAAGATATGGAAACAACCAAAATGTCCATCAACAGATGAATGGATAAAGAAGATATGGTATACATATACAATGGACTGCTACTCAGCCACAAAAAAGAATGAAATAATGTCATTTGTAGCAACATGGATAGAGATTATCGTACTAAGTGAAGTAAGACAGAAAGAAAAAGACAAACTCTGTATGATATCACTTATACGTGGAATCTAAAATATAACACAAATGAACATATCTATGAAACGGAAAGACAGATACAGAGAACAGACTTGTGGTTTCCAAGTGGGGGTGGGGAGGAGGGAAGGATGGGAGCTGGGATTAGCAGATGCAAACTAGTATATATAGAATGGTTAAATGACAACAAATATACCACAGGGAACTATATTCAGTATCCTGTAATAAAGCAGAATGGAAAAGAATATGAAAAAGAACATATATATATGTATATATATGTTTACAACTGAGTACAGCAGAAATTAACATTGTAAATCAACTATACTTCAATAAATTTCTTTAAAAAATCAGCATTCTATAGAAAAACAGAGTTTTCTTTTCTCTCCCTTTTATGGGTGTATTAACATATGTATGTATGCATGTAGATGGATCATGGACTATCACTTGTTTTCTACAATGGGTTAACCCAGGAATTACACCAGGGTCTTCTGTATTGCGCTTCTTTTGTGGGGAAAAGTTGGCTTAAAACTCAACATTCAGAAAACTAAGATCATGGCATCTGGTCCCATCACTTCATGATAAATAGATGGGGAAACAGTGACAGACTTTATTTTTGGGGGTTCCAAAATCACTACAGATGGTGACTGCAGACATGAAATTAAAAGATACTTGCTCCTTGGAAGAAAAGTTATGACCAACCTAGAAAGTATATTAAAAAGCAGAGACATTACTTTGTCAACAAAGGTCCATCTAGTCAAGGCTATGGTTTTTCCAATAGTCATGTATGGATGTGAGAGTTGGACTATAAAGAAAGCTGAGTGCCAAAGAAATGATACTTTTGAACTGTGGTGTTGGGGAAGATGTTTGAGAGTCCCTTGGACTGCAAGGAGATCCAACCAGTCCATCCTAAAGGAAATCAGTCCTGAATATTCACTGGAAGGACTGATGCTGAAGCTGAAACTCCAATACTTTGGCCACCTGATGAGAAGAGCTGACTCATTTGAAAAGACCCTGATGCTGGGAAAGATTGAAGGCAGGAGAAGAAGGGGCCAACAGAGGATGAGATCATTGGATGGCATCACCGACTTGATGGACACGAGTTTGAGCAAGCTCCAGGAGTTGGCGATGGACAGGGAAGCCTGGTGTGCTGCAGTCCATAGGGTCGCAAACAGTCAGACACAACTGGGCAACTGAACTGAACTGTGTAACAATACATACTTTCAAAGTTTTTTCCTTCGATGAGAACTTTCAAGATTCAAATTTGAAAAACTGTATTCAAATATGCAATGTTGTTGTTCAGTCACCTGGTCGTGTCCAACTCTTTTCGACCCCATGGACTGCAGTACCCCAGGCCTCCCTGTCCCTCAGCGACTCCCGAAGTTTGCCCAAGTTCATGTCCATTGCATTGGTGATGCCATCCAATCATCTCATCCTCTGATATCTTATTCTCCTTCTGCCTTCAATCTTTCCCAGCATCAGGGACTTCTCCAGTGAGTGGGCTATTCACATCAGGTGACCAAAATACTGGAGCTTCAGCTTCAGCATCAGTCTTCCCAATGAGCATCTAGGGTTGATTTCCTTTAAGACTGACCAGTCTGATCTCTTTGCTGTCCAAGGGACTCTCAAGAGTCTTCTCTAGCACCACAGTTTGAGGGCATCAATTCTGTGGGTGCTCTGCCTTCTTTACGGTCCAACTCTCACAACCTTACATGACCACTGGGAAGACCATACCCTTGGCTATACGGACCTTTGTTGGCAGAGTGATATCTTTGCTTCTCAACACACGGTCACAGGTTTGTCATAGCTTTCCTACCAAGAAGCAATTGTCTTCTGATTTCATGGCTGCCGTCACCATCCATAGTGATTGTAGAGCCCAAGAAGAGAAAATCTGTCACTGCTTCCATCTTTTCACTTTCTATTTGCCATGAAGTAATGGGACCATATACCATGATCTTAGTTTTTTTTCATATTTAGTTTTAAGCCGGCTCTTTCACTCTCCTCCTTTACCTTCATCAAAAGGCTCTTTAGTTCCTCTTCGTTTTCTGCCATTGCAGTGATATCATCTGCCTCTCTGAGGTTATTGATGTTTCTCCTGCCTATCTTGATTCCAGCTTGTAACTCATCCAGTCCAGGCTTTCTCATGATGTGCTCAGCATAAAAGTTAAATAACCAGGTGACAACAGACAACCCTGTCTCCTTTCTCAATTCTGAACCAATCAGTCATTCCGTATAGAGTTCTAACTGTTGTTTCTTGACCCACATACAGGTTTCTCAGGAGATAGGTAAGATGGTATGGTATTCCTATCTTTTTAAGAGCTTTGACTGTGGAAGGCTTTAGTATAGTTGATGAAACAGAGGTAGATGCTTTTCTGGAATTCCCTTGCTTTTTCTACAATCCAGCGAACGTTGGCAATTTGATCTCTTGTTCCTCTGCCTTTTCTAAACCCAGCTTGGACGTCTAGAAGCTCTGGGTTTGTGTAATGCTGAAGCCTAGCATGCAAGATTTTAAGCATGACCTTACTAGCATGGGAAATGAGTGCAATTGTTCAATGGTTTGAAAACTCTTTAGTATTGCCCTTCTTGGGAATTGGGATGAGGATTGACCTTTTCCAGTTCTGTAGCCACTGCTGGGTCTTCCAGATTTGTGGACACATTGAGTGCAGCACTTTAATAGCATCATCTTTAAGGGTTTTGAATAGCTCTACTGGAATTCCATTATATCCACTAGCTTTATTGGCAGCAGGGTTTCCTCAGGTCCACTTGATTGCACACTCCAGAGTGTCTGGCTCTCGATGACTGATCACACCATCATGGTTATCTGGTTCATTAGGATCTTTTTTGCATAGTTCTTCTGTGTGTTCATTCCATCACTTTTTGATTTCTTCTGCTTCTACTAGATCTTTACTGTTTCTGTCCTTTACTGTGCCCATTTTGGGGCAAAATGTTCCCTTGATATTTTCAGTTTTCCTGAAAAGATCTCTAGTCTTTCCCCTTCTGTTTTTTTCCTCTGTTTTTATGCATTGTTCATTGGAGAGGCCTTCTTCTTGTCTCTCCTTGCTATTCTTTGGAACTCTGTGTTTAGCTGGGTGTACCTTTCCCTTTCTCCTTTGCTTTTCACTTCTCTTCTTTCTTAGCTATTTGTAAAGCCTCCTCAGATAAGCACTTTGCCGCCTTCCGTTTCTTTTTCTTTGGGATGGTTTTGTTCGCTGCCTCCTTACAATATTATGGACCTCCATCCATAGTTCTTCAGGCACTCTGTTCACTAGATCGCTTGAATCTATTCGTCACCTCCACTGCATACACATAGGAGATTTGATTCAAATCGTGCCTGGCTGACCTAGTGGTTTTCCCCACTTTCTTTAGTTTAAGTCTGAATTTTGCCATGAGAAGCTAATGATCTGAGCCACACTCGGCTTCAAGTCTTGTTTTTGCTGACTGTATACAGCTTCTCCATCTTTGGCTACAAAGAATGTAATCAATTTGATTTTGGTATTGACCATTTGGTGATGTCCATGTGTAGAGTTGTCTCTTGTGTTGTTGAAAAGGGTGTCTGCTATGACCACTGCATTCTTTTGGCAGAATTCTGTTAGCCTTTGCCCTGCTTCATTTTTGTACTCCAAGGCCAAACTTGCTTGTTTCTCCAGGTATCTCCTGACTTCCTACTTTTGCATTCCCATCCCCTATCATGAAGACGACACCTTGTTTTTGGTATTAGTTCTAGGAGGTCTTCCTAGAACTGATAAGCTTCAGCTTCTTCAGCATTGGTGGTAGAGGCAACTGTGATGTTGAATGGTTTGTCTTTGAAATGAACCGAGATCATTCCCACGGTTTTGAAATTGCAACCAAGTACTGCATTTCAGACTCTTGTATGGGATTCTTGCCCACTGTAGTAGATATGATGGTCATCTGGATTAAATCCACCTATTCCTGCCCATTTTAGTTCACTGTTTCCTAAGATGTCAATGTTTATTCTTACTACCTCCAATTTACTCCTGCTTGACCATGTTCAATATGCAGTACAGTTACTATTAACTATAGTCACCACATTGCACATTACACCCCCGTGATTTTTTATTTATAACTGGGAATTTGTACTTTTTGAATTCCTTCATTCATTTTGCTGGATCTTATGGTAGTTCTATTTTTAATTTTTTGAGGAATCAGTATAGTGTTGTTCACAGCGGCTATACCAGTTTACCTTCCCTCCACCAGTGCACGAGGATTCTCTTTTTTCCATATCCTCACCAACATTTGTTCTTTCTTGTCTTTTTATTATTAGCTATTCTAACAGGTGTGAGGTGATATTTCATTGTAGTTTTGTTTTGCTGTTCCCTGATGATTAATGATGTTGACCATCTTTTGATGTACTTATCTGTATGTTTTCCTGGAAAAATACCTCTGATACATTTTTTTGTTTTGTTCTGGTTTTCATGTTTGTCATTTTTTGTTGTTGTTTGTTTGGGTTTCTTGGCCGATGCATGCAGCTTGCAGGATCCTACTTCCCCCACCTGGGATTGAACCTGTGCCCTCAGCAATGAAAGTGCAGAGTTCTAACCACTGGACCACCAGGGAATTCCCTCCAATTTTTTTTTTTTTTTTTTTTGCTGCCCCAGTGTTAGTTGCTGCATGCAGGATCTTCATCGTCTGGTGCAGGATCTTTGTCATAGCATGTGGGATTTTTAGTTGCAACATGCAGGATCTAGTTCTCCCATCAGGGATCAAACTTGGGCCCTTCTGCCCTGGGAGCATGGAGTCTTAACCACTGGGCCACCAGGGAAGTCTCTACTACATTTTTTAAAGTATTTTCTATTAGTCCCTTTTCCTCTTGTTTGACAGAATTAATTCACAGGAGGCCTTTATACTTGCCAATATAGAAATAAGTAACACAGTACATCAAAAGTTGAGCTTTTAGTTTCATAAAATGGAGAGGAAAGCACACTGGTTTAGGCGGCAAGAAAGATGAATGTTATAAGAGATGTAGGCACGTTGCTTGGAAATATGAAGCTATTTTTTGTTTACATCAAATCAGTAAATACATTCACATATGGCATTTTAAGTCCTTGGGAGTCAAAGTCTGGAAATGTCAGTGATTACAGGCTGCTCTCAGAGTGAAGTTAAATAACAGAGCTGGAATTATTTCTAAAGAAATCTTTAAAATATTCTGAGTGCAACCTATTTTTAAAAATGGCATTATAAGAAGAGTGGCATAATATTTGAAATAATTTTCTAGAAACAAGCTTTACTTCCAAAAGAGCTTTGATCAAACGCTTCATGATGAATAAGGCTAATTACACTTACGGTCCTTATGAGCTGTTTTTAAAAATTCATGTGCAAACCTTCTTCAAGCACTTTAATCTCCTGCATTCCACTGCAAGACCTGCTTTGAAACACTAAATGGTTTACTGCCCCTGCACAGTAATTATTTATTTTACTACTCTACTGGCTTCCTTTGTAGCTCAGATGGTAAAGAATATGCTTGCAATGCTGAAGACCAGGGTTTGATCCTTGGGTCAGGAGGATTCCTGGAGAAGAAAATGGCAACCCACTCCAATATTCTTGCCTGGGAAATCCCATAGACATAAGGAGCCTGGTGGGCTACAGTCCACGGGGTCTCAAAGAGTTGGACATGACTACCTCAAATTATCCTATTTTTTTTGTTACCCTGATATTCTCCCTGCTCTACCTAGATATATTCTGAATGCTTAAAGGCAGAAATTCTGCTTTATCTGTCCCTTAAGTCTTTCATAATACCTAACACATAATAAGAACTCAAAAACATCTTTTTCTTGATTATCAGTCTACATCACCGACAAGGCAGAAATGCAGCATAGGTCCCAAATAAGAAAGACACCTCTGTGTTATTAAGTAAGAACTGAAAGTAGAGCTATATGTTCTAAAGGTGTACAAATTATTTTTCCACTTTCCATATATAAGTATAAAATTGATGACTGACTTCTCTCTCAATGCATATGGTGTAAAGGCAGTTATTGGGTAATAATGTAAGGCACAAAGCAATGACTATATCTACATAATAGGCTATGGTATATACATATATATATATATATGAGAATATATATTATCATATGTATTTATGTATATATATATATCATATATACATACATATATATATATATATATACACACACAGAAGGCTGGGCTTCCCTGGTGGCTCAGATGGTAAAGAATCTGCCTGCAATGCAGGAGACTCCTGAGCACCAAAGAACTGATGCTTTTGAATTGTGGTCCTGGGGAAGACTCTTAAGAGTCCCTTGGATAGCAAGGAGATCATACCAGTCAATCCTAAAGGAAATCAATCCTTAGTATTCATTGGAAGGAATGATGCTGAAGCTGAAACTCCAATATTTTAGCCACCTGATGCAAAGAGCCAACTCATTGGAAAAGACCTGGATGCTGGGAAAGATTGAGGACAGGAGGAAAATGGGGCAACAGAGGATGAGATGGTTGGACGGCAAAACTGACTCAAGAGACATGAGTTTGAGAAAACTCCTGGAGATTGTGAAGGACAGGGAAGCCTGGTGTGTTGCAGTCCATGAGGGCTGAAAAGAGTCAGACCCAACCTATCAGCTGAACAACAACAATGAGATATATATATATATATATATATATATCTGTGTGTACACCTATACATTTAATTTTCAAAAGTACTACACACCATTTAAGAATACAAAAGGTATTAAGAATGACACTACAGATACCCATGTGCCTACTACACCACTTAAGAATGAAATGTTTCCAACTCAGCCATAGTCTCCCATAGCCACTCTAATCACCTCCACCTTCATCCCCTAAAATATTTTCATTATTCTATTTATCATTGTTTTACATTTCTTTAAAACTGCAATACATTTAGGCATTCTTAGGCAATATATACTATTTAAAACCTCTGTGTGTGTGTGTTAGTTGCTCAGTTGTGTCCGACTCTTGGTGACCCCATGGATGGTAGCCCACCAGGCTCCTCTGTCCATGGAATTCTCCAGGCAAGAATAGTGGAGTGGGTAGCCATTCCCTTCTCCAGGGTGTCTTTCTGACCCAGGGACCAAACCTGGGTCTTCTGCATTGCAGGCGGATTCTTTACCATCTGAGCCACCAGGGAACCCTATACAATTCATCTGTATTCCTGGTGATGGACATTAGGATGTCCCAAGCTTGTGAAAGTGGAGTCACTCAGTTCTGTCAGACTCTTTGTGACTCCATGGACTGTAGCCTACCAGGCTCCTCCATCCATGGGATTTTCCAGGCAAGAGTACTAGCGTGGGTTGCCATTTCCTTTTCCAGGGGATCTTACCAACCTAGGGGTTGAACCTGGTTTTCCTAAATTGCAGGCAGATTCTTCACTGACTGAGCCACCAGGGAAGCTCCAGCTTATAGCTGTGAACAAACAGTGCTGCTATAGACATTCTTGGGCATTTCATCTGGTTTATATAAGACTGACTCTAGGGCTGTATTTATATATATTTTTTATAACTAGGTATTACCAAGTTATCCTACAAATAGTTTCCCCAACTTATGCTTTCACTGTCAGTGTATGAGAGTACTCATGAATCTATATTCCCAACACCTGTATTGTCATACTTTTTATTTTTTACCAAATTCCAGAGTATAAAATAGTATATCATTGTATTTTTAATCTGCATGTCTTTAGTTACTAGTGAGGTTCAACATTCTTTCACATGTTTATTAGCCTTTTATGAGATTTTTTTTTCTCCTATGATTTTGTGTCTTTCCCCAAAAGAGGTCTGGCCTTTGCTCCATTTCTTACAGATAATCTCTAAGCCCTTGGAATATCTGACAGGAGTGTTTTTGTTTGCCAGGGCTTAGGTCACACCAGATAGACTAATGATATGATTAACAATTGTCCAATCACTATGGAAAACGACAAATTGGGACTAGATCTACCATGCAATGCAGAAATTCCACTTCTGGGTGTATACTCAAAGAAGCTGAAATCAGGATTCTGAACAGATATATGCAGCATTATTCACAATAGCCAAGATAAGGAAGCAACTGAAGTGCCCAACAACAGATGAATAGATTAAAAAATGTGAAATACACACATGGGCATACACACACACATACATATAGACACAATGGAATATTATTGAACTACAAGCAGGGGGCTTATCTTGCCATCTGTGACAACATTAATTAACCTTGAGTACACTGTGTTAAGTGACATAAGTCAGACAAACAAGGACAAGTACTGTATGATATCACTTATATGTGGAATCTAAAATAGATTGACTGAGGGGGAAACTGGGTCTGTTCTGAGGGGCAAAAGAGTCCAAAATGCGGTACTTGGATGCAATCTCAAAAACGACAGAATGATCTCTGTTTGTTTCCAAGGCAAGCCATTCAATATCACAGTAATCCATCTATGCCCCAACCAGTATTGCTGAAGAAGCTGAAGTTGAATGGGTCTATGAAAACCCACAAAACCTTCTATAACTAACACCCCAAAATGTTGTCCTTTTCATCATAGGGGACTGGAATGCAAAACTAGGAAGTCAAGAAATACCTGGAGTAACAGGCAAATTTGGCCTTGGAGTACAGAATGAAGCAGGGCAAAGGCTAATAGAGTTTTGCCAAGAAAATGCACTGGACATAGCAAACACCCTCTTCCAACAACACAAGAGAAGACTCTACACATGGACATCACCAGATGGTCAACATCAAAATCAGATTGATTATATTCTTTGCACCCAAAGATGGAAAAGCTTTATATAGTCATCAAAAACAAGACCAGGAGCAGACTGTGGCTCAGATCATGAACTCCTTGTTGCCAAATTCAGGCTTAAATTGAAGAAGTAGGGAAAACCACTAGACCATTCAGGTATGACCTAAATCAAATCCTTAACGATTATACAGTGGAAGTGAGAAATAGATTTAAAGGACTAGATCTGATAGACAGAGTGCCTGATGAACTATGGACAGAGGTTCGTAACATTGTACAGGAGACAGGGATCAAGATCATCCCCAGGAAAAAGAATTGCAAAAAAGCAAAATGGCTGTCTGAGGAGGGCTTACAAATAGCCGTGAAAAGAAGAGAAGTAAAAAGCAAAGGAGAAAAGGTAAGATGTACCCATTTGAATGCAGAGTGCCAAAAAATAGCAAGGAGAGATAAAAAAGGCTTCCTCAGTAAACAGTTCAAAGAAATAGAGGAAAACAATAGAATGGGAAAGACTAGAGATCTCTAAGAAAATTAGAGATGCTTTCCTGGTGGCTCAGAGGTTAAAGCGTCTGCCTGCAATGCGGAAGACCCGGGCTCGATCCCTGGGTTGGGAAGATCCCCTGGAGAAAGAAATGGCAATCCACTCTGGTATTCTTGCCTGGAGAATCCCATGGATGGAGGAGCCTGGTGGGCTACAGTCCACGGGGTCACAAAGAGTCAGACATGTACAGCAATGGTATGGACCTAACAGAAGCAGAAGATATTAAGAAGAGGTGGCAAGAATACACAGAACAACTGTACAAAAAACATCTTGACAACCCAGATAACCACGATGGTGTGATCACTAACCTAGAGCAAGACATTCTAGAATGTGAAGTCAAGTGGACCTTAGGAAGCATCGCTATGAACAAAGCTAGTGGAGGTGATGGAATTCCAGTTGAGCTCTTTCAAATTCTAAAAGATGATGCTGTGAAAGTGCTGCACTCAATATGCCAACAAATTTGGAAAAGTCAGCAGTGGCCACAGGACTGGAAAATGTCCGTTTTCATTCCAATCCCAAAGAAAGGCAATGCCAAAGAATGCTCAAACTACCTCACTATTGCACTCATCTCACATGCTAGTAAAGTAATGCCCCAAATTCTCCAAGCCAGGCTTCAACAGTATGAACCATGAACTTCCAGATGTCCAAGCTGGGTTTAGAAAAGGCAGAGGAAACAGAAATCAAATTGCCAACATCTTCTGGATCATGGAAAAAGCAAGAGAGTTCCAGAAAAACATCTATTTCTGCTTATTGACTATGCCAAAGTCTTTGACTGTGTGGATCTCAAAAAACTGTGGAAGATTCTGAAAGAGGTGGGAATACCAGACCACACAACTTGCCTCCTGAGAAATCTGTATGCAGGTCAGGAAGCAACAGTTAGAACTGGACATGGAACAATAGACTGGTTCCAAATTGGGAAAGGAGTACATCAAGGCTGTATATTGTCACCCTGCTTATTTAACTTATATGCAGAATACATCATGAGAAACGATGGGCTGCAGGAAGCACAAGCTGGAATCAAGATTTCCAGGAGAAATATCAATAATCTCAGACATGCAGATGACACCACCCTTATGGCAGAAAGTGAAGAAAAACTAAAGAGCCTCTTGATGAAAGTGGAAGTGGAGAGTGAAAAAGTTGGCTTAAAGCTCAGCATTCAGAAAACAAAGATCATGGCATCCGGTCCCATCACTTCACTTCATGGCAAATAAATGGAGAAACAGTGGAAACAGTGCCAGACTCTACTTTTTTGGGGGCTCCAAAGTCACTGCAGATGGTGACTGCAGCCATGAAATTAAAAGACATTTACTCCTTGGGAGAAAAGTTATGACCAACCTAGACAGCATATTAAAAAGCAGAGACATTACTTTGCCAACAAAGGTCCATCTAGTCAAGGCTATGGTTTTTCCAGTAGTCATGTACGGATGTTAGAGTTGGACTATAAAGAAACCTGAGCGCCAAAGAATTCATGCTTTTGAGCTGTGGTGTTGGAGAAGACTCTTGAGAGTCCTTTGGACTTCAAGGAGATCTAACTAGTCCATCCTAAAGGATATCAGTCCTGGATATTCATTGGAAGGACTGATGTTGAAGGTGAAACTCCAATACTTTGGCCACCTGATGGGAAGAGCTGACTCACTGGAAAAGACCCTGATGCTGGGAAAGATTAAAGGTGAGAGGAGAAAGGGAGGACAGAGGACAAGATGTTAGGATGGCATCACCAATTCAATGGACATGAGTTTGAGTAAACTCTGGGAGTTGATGATGGACAGGGAGGCCTGGTGTGCTGCAGTCCATGAGGTCTCAGAGTCAGATATGACTGAGCCACTGAACTGAAAATAGTCAAACTCGTTATAAAACAAACATAGAGCAAAATGGTAGTTACCACGGCATGAGAGGTGAGGGGATAAGATTCATGTTTAAATGTACAAACTTGCAGCAAGCAGTAAATAAGCCATAGTAAATAATTCATATACTATAATACATACTGCTGCTGCTGCTAAGTCACTTCAGTCGTGTCCAACTCTGTGCGATCCCATAGATGGCAGCCCACCAGGCTCCCCCATCCCTGGGATTCTCCAGGCAAGAACACTGGAGTGGGTTGCCATTTCCTTCTCCAATGCATGAAAGTGAAAATTGAAAGTGAAGTCGCTCAGTACTGTCTGACCCTCAGCGACCCCATGGACTGCAGCCTTCCAGGCTCCTCCATCCATGGGATTTTCCAGGAAAGAGTACTGGAGTGGGGTGCCATTGCCTTCTCCTATATTAATGTAACAGTGTTGCAGTAACTCAGCTGGTAAAGAATCCGCCTGCAATGCAGGAGACTCCAGTTTGATTCCAGGTTGGGCAGATCCCCTGGGAAAGGGACAGGCTATCCACTCCAGTATTCATGGGCTTCCCTCTTGGCTCAAACAGTAAGGAATCTGCCTGGGTCTGATTCCTGTGTTGGGAAGATCCCCTGGAGGAAGGCATGGCAACCTACTCCAGTATTCTTGTTTGGAGAATCCCCATGGACAGGGAAATCTGCTGGACTACAACCCATGGGGTTGCAAAGTGTCAGACACAACTGAGCAACTAAGCACACACATGTTGTACTGTAATAATGGAATGTGATAGATTTTGTTACAACTGCAATCATATTATATATATGTATCAAAGTAACACATTGCACAGCTCTAATTTATACAGTGTTATAGGGCCTAGAGGAGCCATCCCACATTGAAGGTCAGGAAGGGCAGCAGGAGGAGATACCCCTCATCCAAGGTAAGGAGCAGTGGCTGTGCTTTGCTGGAGCAGCTGTGAAGAGATACCCCACGCCTAAGGTGAGAGAAACCCAAGTAAGATGGTAGGTGTTGCAAGAGGGCATCAGAGGGCAAACACACTGAAACCATACTCAAAGAAAACTAGTCATTCTAATCACACTAGGACCACAGCCTTGTCTAACTCAATGAAACTAAGCCATGCACACGTGGCAACCCAAGACGGGTGGGTCATGGTGGAGAGGTCTGACAGAATGTGGTCCACTGGAGAAGGGAATGGAAAACCACTTCAGTGTTCTTGCCTTGAGAACCCCATGAACAGTATGAAAAGGCAAAATGGTAGGATACTGAAAGAGGAACTCCCCAGGTCAGTAGGTGCCCAATATGATACTGGAGATCAGTGGAGAAATAACTCCAGAAAGAATGAAGGGATGGAGCCAAAGCAAAAACAATACCCAGCTGTGGATGTGACTGGTGATAGAAGCAAGGTCCAATGCTATAAAGAGCAATATTGCATAGGAACCTGGAATGTCAGGTCCATGAATCAAGGCAAATTGGAAGTGGTCAAACAGGAGATGGCAAGAGTGAACGTCGACATTCTAGGAATCAGCGAACTAAAATGGACTGGAATGGATGAATTTAACTCAGATGACCATTGCAAGGAGATCCAACCAGTCCATTCTGAAGGAGATCAACCCTGGGATTTCTTTGGAAGGAATGATACTAAAGCTGAAACTCCAGTACTTTGGCCACCTCATGCAAAGAGTTGACTCATTGGAAAAGACTTTGATGCTGGGAGGGATTGGAGGCAGGAGAAGAAGGGGACGACAGAGGATGAGATGGCTGGATGGCATCACTGACTTGATGGATGTGAGTCTGAGCGAACTCCGGGAGTTGGTGATGGACAGGGAAGCCTGGCGTGCTGCAATTCATGGCGTCGCAAAGGGTCGGACACGACTGAGCGACTGAACTGAACTGATAAGGAATATTTGTTCAATTTTTAAAATACAATTTATGGTAGATGTTTTTAGTCATGTGGTATCAGCTTAACTCCTGGAGACCGAGGTCAGCTGCCTGGGGTGTTAACCATGAAGCTCCAGTAAACACTCTGGATACTGGCTTGGATGAGTTTCCCTGGTTGGCAGTACCCCATGCCTTTGATCACCATCGATGCCAGGAAAGAAACAGTCCCCATGGTGAAAAGGCAACTAGAAGCTCTGCACTTGGTACTTTCCTAGACTTGGCCCTATGTCCTTTTTTCCCTTGGTTCATTTAAATCTTTTAAAGATTTTTAAGTTCTAAAGATTTTACTCCTTTCCCTGTGATAAACTGTAATTGTGAGTATAGCAGCTTTCAGTGAATTCTGTGAGTCCTTTTTATCTTTAATTGGAGTATAATTGCTTTATAATGTGTTAATTTCTGCTGTACAGCAACATGAATCAGGTATATGTATATATATATCCCATCCTTCTTGAGCCTCTCCCCACCCACCCCCACATATCCCTTCCTTCTTGAGCCTCCCCTCACCCACCCCCACCGTGAGTCCTTTTAACAAATTATCCAACCTGAATATATGGTTTTGGGACCCCCCCCACCTTGAAATGGCAGCTGGTGTCAGAAGGGAGAGTAATCTTGTGCACTATGCCTTCTAACTTTGAAGTGATTGATTTCTTTTTATCCTATTATATTGTTTAACTTAAAAAAAAAACTTATTTGTAGAAGTTCGCATGTATATTTTTAAATTTTATTTGGCTGCACCAGATCTTAATTGTGGCACACGGGATCTTTTTTTAGTTGTTGGATGTGAGGTCTTTCTGTTGCAGCCTGTGTACTCTCAGTTGAGGCATGTGGGATCTAGTTTCCTGACCAGGGATTAAATCTGGGCCCCCTGCATTGGAGTGTGGAGTCTTAGCCACTGGACCAGAAGAGAAGTCCCTTAATGTATTCTTGATCAGTTCAGTTCAGTTCAGTCGTTCAGTCGTGTCCGACCCTTTGCAGTCCAAGGGACTCTCAAGAGTCTTCTCCAACACCACAGTTCAAAAGCATCAATTCTCCGGTTCTCAGCAGAAGCAGAAGATATTAAGAACAGGTGGCAAGAATACACAGAAGAACTGTCTAAAAAAGATCTTCACGACCCAGAAAATCACGATGGTGTGATCACTCATATAGAGCCAGACATCCGGGAATGCGAAGTCAAGTGGGCCTTAGAAAGCATCACTACGAACAAAGCTAGTGGAGGTGATGGAATTCCAGTTGAGCTGTTTCAAATCCTGAAAGATGATGCTGTGAAAGTGCTGCACTCAATATGCCAGCAAATTTGGAAAAGTCAACAGTGGCCACAGGACTGGAAAACGTCCGTTTTCATTCCAATCCCAAAGAAAGGCAATGCCAAAGAATGCTCAAACTACCGCACAACTGCACTCATCTCACACGCTAGTAAAGTAATGCTCAACATTCTCCAAGCCAGGCTTCAGCAATATGTGAACTGTGAACTTCTTGATGTTCAAGCTGGTTTTAGAAAAGGCAGAGGGACCAGAGATCAAATTTCCAACATCCGCTGGATCATGGAAAAAGCAAGAGAGTTCCAGAAAAACATCTACTTCTGCTTTATTGACTATGCCAAAGCCTTTGACTCTGTGGATCACAATAAACTGTGGAAAATTCTGAGAGAGATGGGCATACCAGACCACCTGACCTGCCTCTTCAGAAACCTGTATGCAGGTGAGGAAGCAACAGTCAGAACTGGACATGGAACAACAGACTGGTTCCAAACAGGAAAAGGAGTACGTCAAGGCTGTATATTGTCACCCTGCTTATTTAACTTCTATGCAGAGCACATCATGAGAAATGCTGGACTGGAAGAAACACAAGCTGGAATCAAGATTGCCAGGAGAAACATCAGTAATGTCAGATATGCAGATGACACCACCCTTATGGCAGAAAGTGAAGAGGAACTAAAAAGCCTCTTGATGAAAGTGAAAGAGGAGAGTGAAAAAGTTGGCTTAAAGCTCAACATTCAGAAAACGAAGATCATGGCATCTGGTCCCATCACTTCATGGGAATTAGATGGGGAAACAGTAGAAACAGTGTCAGACTTTATTTTTGGGGGCTCCAAAATCACTGCAGATGGTGATTGCAGACATGAAATGAAAAGACATTTACTCCTTGGGAGGAAAGTTATGAGCAACCTAGATAGTACATTCAAAAGCAGAGACATTACTTTGCTGACTAAGGTCCATCTAGTCAAGGCTATGGTTTTTCCAGTGGTCATGTATGGATGTGAGAGTTGGACTGTGAAGAAAGCTGAGCGCCAAAGAATTGATGCTTTTGAACTGTGGTGTTGGGGAAGACTCTTTAGAGTCCCTTGGACTGCAAGGAGATCCAACCAGTCCATTCTAAAGGAGATCAGTCCTGGGTGTTCTTTGGAAGGACTGATGCTAAAGCTGAAACTCCAGACTTTGGCCACCTCATGCAAAGAGTTGACTCATTGGAAAAGACTCTGATGCTGGGAGGGATTCGGGGCAGGAGGAGAAGGGGACGACAGAGGATGAGATGGCTGGATGGCATCACTGACTCAATGGACATGAGTTTGGGTGAACTCCGGGAGATGGTGATGGACAGGGAGGCCTGGCGTGCTACAATTCATGGCTTCACAAAAAGTCGGACACGACTGAGCGACTGAATTGAACTGAGAAATCCATTAAAGAGAATTAGATTTGGTTGAAAATAATAGTGATTTGACAAACCAATCCCCGATTCAGTGTATAAAGAATCTGCCTGCAATGCAGAAGACATAGGAGACAGAGGTTTGAGCCCTGGGTCGGGAATATCCCCTGGAGGAGGAAATCGCAACCCACTCCAATATTCTTTCCTGGAAAATCCCATCGACAAAGGAGCCTGGAGTCCATAGGGTCACAAAGAGCTGGACATGATTGGGTGACTAAGCATACATACAAATATGGCGCTAATGTATTAATCTTATCCTATGGAATCAAATATCCCTGTACCATTTATTTATTAATTCTCTATCTTTTCTCCAGTTATTTGCAGCAAGACTTGGTCATGTGTCAAGTGTCTGTGAACATATATAAGTTTTCTAATCTATTCCATACGTGTATATACATCTTGCTAATTCCATACCATCTTAAACTGTTATGGCTATATTCTGAATTTTTATATCTTCTAGAATAACACAGTTCTTGCCTATTGTTCTTTAGGAATGACTTAGCTTTTCTTTTTGCTCTCTATGTAAATTTTGGAACCAGCATATCAAATTCCATGAAAAATTCTGCAAGTCTTGGTAGGCATCTGTAGATCAATTTGGGAACACCTAACATTTTTAGGATAAGAATTCTTCTTTGTGAATATATTGTATCTTTATACTTATCAGGTCCTTTAAATATTTCTTTAATAAAGTAATATAGTTTTCTCAGGTTTAACATGTTGGATTTATTTCTGGGTCCCTTATAAGTTTTATTGCTCTTATAAATTATTTTATATGTTTATTTATATATTTATTGTTTTGGCTGCACTGCACAGCTTTCAGGATCTTAGTTCTCTGACCAGTATTTGAACCCAGGCCCTTGGCAGTGAAACCACAGCGTCCCAACCACTGGACTGTAAGGGAATTCCCATAAATGATTATACAATTAGTTTTCTTCTTATTAAGGATAAGTAGAAATGCATCTAAATTTTGAACATTGACATCTATTCAGCAACGTATCTTACCATTTTTAAGAATTTATCTCTAGGTTCTTTCTGGTTTTCTATGTAGACAGTTACGGCACATGTGACAAGTGAGAGTTTTTCTTCTTTTCTAATTCTTATACATTTTGTTATTTTCGTTGTGGTTTTGAAGTGGCTGGAAATTTGGTATAATGTCAAATGTTAGCAATAAAAATGAACAGTGTCATATTCCTTTGTTTAAGGGGAAGTGTTATGGCTATATTTGTCATAGGTTTTTGACAAATAGATTTTATAAAATTTAGGAAATTCTTTTTTATTCCTAAATTTCTTAAGGTTTTCTTTTCTAATATGAACAGATGCTAAATTTTATCATGTGCTTTTTTTTAAAAAATAGCTATATATATGTTTTTCTTAAATGTGATAATGTGATGGAGTTATTAATTGCTACTGTGAAACCAAATTTGCATTTCTGGAATAAACTCTATTGTGGCAATTAAATATTTTATATGTTGCTTGATTCTGCTTGCCAATATTCATTTTAGGAATTTTGCAATAGTTCATGGGAGAGTCCAAACTATAATTTTCCTATCTTTTATTGTCCTCGTCTGATTGAAATGCATGCACACTCAGTTGCTCAATCTTGTCTGACTCTTTGCCACCCCATGGACTGTAGCCTGCCAGGTTCCTCTGTTCATGGAATTCTCCAAGCAGGAATACTGGAATGGGTTGCCATTTCTTACTCCAGAGGCTCTTCGTAACCCAGGGTTTGAACCTGCATCCCCTGCACTGGCAGGCAGATTCTTTTCCATTGTGCCACCTGGGAGCCAAGGTAAAATTAGTCTCATTTTTCTTTTCTCAAAAGTTTCTATAAGATTGGAAATATCTGTAATTGAGTTGCTTTGTTGTACAGAAATAATTAACACAACATCACAAGATTGTGATTCAACTATACTTCAATAAAAAGAAGATATGAAGTATCTTTTTCTTGAAAATTTGGTAGAATTTACTTCTTCATCTGGTGTTTTACTTGTAAGAGCAAAACTCTTAGTTCAATTTTGAAATGGTTATAAGGCTATGCAGGTGTTCTATTTCTTCTAAGACTTTTGAAAAGTTACTTTTTAGGTAAAATATATTTCTTTCCTTTAAATTTTCCAATTTATGGGCATACAGTTATTCAGAGTGTTCTCATATTTTAATCTCTGCTATGTGTGTAGTTAGGACCCTGCTTTTGCTACTAATATTTGTGCTTAGTCTTTTTTTCTTCATCAGTTTTGCCACAGATTTCTCTACCTAATACCAGATTTTAGCCTGTTGTATCTCCCTATTATTTCTTTGTCTCTATTTACAGAATCAAAGGTCAGTGTAACTTTTCTTATGTCCTTTCTTTTATTATTCGGGTTTAGTTTGCTGCCTTTTTATGATTGTTTTGTTTTTTGGGTTTTGACCTCGCCATGCAGCTTATGGGCTCCTAGTTGCCCAGTCAAGGACTGTACCTGCACCCTTGGCTGTGAAAACGTGTAGTCCTAGCCACTGGACCACCAGGGAATTCCCTAATTGGCCACTTTTGTAACTTAAAGTTGAATCCTTAGTCCATTCATTTTCAGCCCTTTTTTCTTTCCTATTATGAGTATAATATGGGTATAAATTTACAATAGACTATTTTTGAAGAATTCCATGAGTATTGTTATTATTTAGAATATTGTTATTATTCAGAGTATTGTTATTACTCTTAACATCCTTCACAATTTCTATTTTGTCCCATGAATCAGTGTTTTTTAAACTTAAAAATGTCTATGGAGGGTTTGTTGTTGTTGTTGTCATTGATTTCTACTTTAGTTGCAGTGTGGTAATAGAACATGGTCTAGATGAAACTGAGTCTTTGAAATTTATTGAGATTTACTTTAAGGGATAATGTATGGTCAATGTTTTATGTGTTCTTGAGAATGATGGTGTTTTGTTATTTTGATTGGAGGATAATTGCTTTATAATGTTGTATTGGTTTCTGCCATACAATAACATGGATCAGCCATAAGTATACATATGTCCCCTTCTTCTTGAGCCTTTCTCCCACCCCATCCCATACTTCTAGGTTGTCACAGAGATCCGGTTTGATTTCCCTTAGTCATACAGCAAATTCCCGCTGGATATCTATTCTACATATGTTAGTGTATATATTTCCTCGCTACTCTCTCCTTTCATCCCACCCTCTCCTTCCTACCTACCCCCTGTCCATAAGTCTGTTCGCTATGTCTGTGACTCCATTGTTGCCCTGCAAATAGGTTCATCAGTACCATTTTTCTAGATTCCATATACACAAGTTATTACATAATATTTGTTTTTCTCTTTCTGACTTATGTCACTCTGTATAACAGGCTCTAGGCTCATCCATCTCAGTAGAATTGACTAAAATTCATTCTTATCTGTGGTTGAGTAATATTCCACGATTTGTTTATCCATTCTTCTGTCAATGGACATCTAGATGGGTGTTTTTTAAAAATTCTTATCTGTTAATTAAATCAAGCTTATTATGTCTATTGTTCAACTCTTTTTTATTCTTTTTAAAAAAATTTTTTGGCTGCACTGTGTTGCATGTAGGACCCTACTTCCCAGACCAGGGACTAAATCCTCACCCCCTCCATTGGAACTGTGGAGTCTTAACCCCTGGGTTGCCAGGGAAGTGCCAGCTATTCTTACTCTTCATTACTGCTATAATAATAAATGATACTTCATTCTTATTGTTTTATTAATTTTATTGCTTCATCCATCAACGATGATCAATACAGTGACCACGTAACTAACTTATAGTGCAAACTCAAACATTAGAGTGAAAAAAATCCACAAAAATAATTCAGTTCAGTTCAGTCGCTCAGTCATGTCCGACTCTTTGCGACCCCATGAATTGCAGCATGCCAGGCCTCCTTGTCCATCACCAACTCCTGGATTTCATTCAAACTCACGTCCATCGAGTCAGTGATATCATCCAGCCACCTCATCCTCTATCATCCCCTTCTCCTCCTGCCCCCAATCCCTCCCAGCATCAGAGTCTTTTCCAATGAGTCAACTCTTCGCATGAAGTGGTCAAAGTACTGGGCAAGATTATATAATTTCTTGAAATATTGACAATTGTTTCAACGTGAGGGGACCTATAATAGTCTACTCAAAAACTATTAAATTTTTTTCTAAACATTTACAACCTTTTAATATTGACTATTTGAACTTTAAAAAGGGAATTCCTTGGTTTTCCAGTGATTAGTATGCTGTGCTTTTGCTACCAAGGGCCTGAGTTCAATCCCTGTTCAGGAGGCTAAGATCTCACTAGCCACATGGCCAAAAAAAAAAAAAGAAAAAGGGAATAAGCAGAATAATTATGCTTAGCCCATATTTATATACTTTAGTCTGTTTGTAAGCTGAATCTGTCTCTAATACCATGTCATTGATATATTGCTGAAAACTATTTTTAATATGGTTTTATTATTTTTAATTCTTACATAAAATTCTTTGAAACCTTATCTAAAGTTGAATTTTATCATGAAATGACTTAGAAGTGTAAGCCTCTTCATTTGACTCTTCTCTGTAGTCCACATTTCAATCTGAGAATATTCTATCTTTATAGGTACTGAGGTATCTGGTAAACTCAGGACAAATTTTTCTAAATGAAGGTATTTTCAAGTTAATTTTTTCATATTAAAAACAAAAACTTTGGGGGCAGGGATAAATTGGGAGATTGAGATTGACATATACACACTACTATACGTAAAATGGGGCTTGCCAAGTGGCACTGGTGTAAAGAACCCACCTGCCAATGCAGGTGATGTAAGACACAGATTTGATCCCTGAGGAAGATCCCCTGGAGGAAGAAGAGGCCAACCCACTCTAGTATTCTTACCTGGAGAATTCCATGGACAGAAAAGCCTGGTGGGATACAGTCCATAGGGTTGCAAAGAGTTGGGCATGCCTGAAGTGACATTGAAGTGACTTGGCATGCATGTATATGTAAAATAGATAACTAATAAGGACCTACTATATAGCACTTTGGGATGGTTTTGGTTACTGCTTCCATACAGGGTTATGAACCTCTGTCTGTAGTTCTTCAGGCACTCTGTCTACCAGATCTAACCCCTTGAATCTACTAGTCACCTCCACTGTATAATCATAAGGGGTCTGATTTGGGTCATACCTGAAGGGCCTATTGGTTTTCCCTGAAAATGAAAGTGAAGCCGCTCAGATGTGTCCAACTCTTTGTGCCCGACCCCATGGATGGTAGCCTACCAGGCTCCGCGATCCATGGGATTTTCATGGTTTTCCCTACTTCTTCAATTGAAGTTTGAATTGTGGAATAACAAGTTCATGACCTGAGCCACAGTCAGCTCTAGATCTTGTTTTTGCTGACTGTAAGAGCTTCTCCATCTTTGGCCACAAAGAATATAATCAATCTGATTTCAGTATTGACCATCTGGTGTTGCCCATGTACAGAGATGCTTTTTATGTTACTGGAGAGGGTATATGCTATGACCACTGTATTTTCTCGGCAAAACTCTATGAGCCTTTGCCCTGTTTCATTTTGTACTCTAAGGCCAAACTTGCCTGTTACTCCAGGTATCTCTTGACTTCCTATTTTTGCATGCCAATCCCCTATAATGAAGAGGACATCGTTTTTTGGTGTTAGTTCTAGAAGATCATGTAGGTCTTCATCAGTTCAGTTCAGTTCAGTTGCTCAGTCGTGTCCGACTCTTTGCGACCCCATGAATCCCAGCACGCCAGGCCTCCCTGTCCATCACCAACTCCCGGAGTACACTCAGAGTCGCGTCCATCGAGTCAGTGATGCCATCCAGCCATCTCATCCTCGGTCGTCCCCTTCTCCTCCTGCCCCCAATCCCTCCCAGCATCAAAGTCTTCTCCAATGAGTCAACTCTTTGCATGAGGTGGCCAAAGTACTGGAGTTTCAGCTTTAGCATCATTCCTTCCAAAGAAATCCCAGGGTTGATCTCCTTCAGAATGGACTGGTTGGATCTCCTTGCAGTCCAAGGGACTCTCAAGAGTCTTCTCCAACACCACAGTCCAAAGACATCAATTCTTTGGCGCTCAGCTTTCTTCACAGTCCAACTCTCACATCCATACATGACTACTGGAAAACCATAGCCTTGACTAGACGGACCTTAGTCAGCAAAGTAATGTCTCTGCTTTTGAATATGCTATCTAGGTTGCTCATAACTTTTCTTCCAAGCAGTATGGCTGCAATCACCATCTGCAGTGATTTTGGAGCCCCCCAAAATAAATTCTGACACTGTTTCCACTGTTTCTCCATCTATTTCCCATGGAGTGATGTAGGTCTTCATAGAACCATTCAATTCCAGCTTCTTCAGCATTAGTGGTTGAGTCCTAGACTTGAGATTGCTATGATGTTGAATGGTTTACATTGGAAAGGAAACAAAGTCATTCTGTCATTTTTGAGATTGCACTCAGGTACTGCATTTTGGACTCTTATTGACTATGAGGGCTACTCCATTTCTTCTAAGGGATTCTTGCCTACAGTAGTAGACGATGATCATCTGAATTAAATTCACCCGTTCCCATCCTATATACTTCACTGATACCTAAAATGTCACAGTTCACTCTTGCCATCTCCTGCTTGACCATGCCCAATTTACCATGATTCATGGGCCTGACATTCCAGGTTCCTATGCAATATTGTTCTTTATAACATCAGACTTTACTTTCACCACCAGACTCATTCACAACTGAACATCATTTCTGTTTTGGTCCATTCTTTCTGGAACTATTTCTCTGCTCTTTCCCAGTAGCAAATTGGACACCTACCAACATGGAGCACTCATTTTCTGGTGTCCTTTTTACCTTTTCATCCTGTTTAGGGAGTTATCAAGGCAAGAATATTGGAGTGATTTGCCATTCCCTTCCCCAGCGGGCCAAATTTTGTCAGAACTCTTCATCATGACCCATCCATCTTGGCATGGCTTGTAGCTTCACTGAGTTAGATAAGGCTGTGATCAATATGATCATTATGGTTAACTTTCTGTGATTGTGGTTTTTGTTCTGGAAGTTGTGAGATTGTAGTTTTAAAGTAGTTGTCTGAGGAGGCATTACATATAGCTCAGTAAAGAAGAGAAGTGAAAGGCAAAGGAGAAAAAGAAATATATACCCAACTGAATGCAGAATTCCAGAGAATAGCAGGAGAGATAAGAAAGCCTTCTTAACTGAACAAAGCAAAGAAATAAAACTAGAAATCTCAAGAAAATTGGAGATACCAAGGGAACATTTCATGCAAAGATGGGTACAAAACAGGACAGAAATGGTATAGACCTAACAGAAGCAGAAGATATTAAGAAGAGGTAGCAAGAATACACAGAAGAACTGTACAAAAAAGGCCTTAATGACCCAAGCAGATGGTGTGATCACTCATCTAGAGCCAGACATCCTGGAGTATGAAGTCAAATGGGCCTTAGGAAACACTGTTACAAACAAAGCTAGTGGAAGTGATGGAATTCTAGCTGAGATATTTCAAATCCTAAAAGATGATGTTGTTAAAGTGTTGCAGTTAATATGGCAGCAAATTTGGAAAACTCAGCAGTGGACACAGGACTAGAAACTATTGGTTTTAATTCCAATCCCGAAGAAAAGTAATGCCAAAGAATGTTCAAACTACCATACAATCTTGCTCATTTCACATACTAGCAAGATAATGCTCAAAATCCTTCAAGTTAGGCTTCAGCAGTATGTGAACCAAGAACTTATAGATGTACAAGCTGGATTTAGAAAAGGCAGTTGGATCATAAAAAAAAGGGATTTTCAGAAAAACATCTATTTCTGCTTAATTGATTTTACTAAAGCCTTGGCTGTGTGGATCACAACAAACTGTGGAAAATTCTTTAAAAAGATGGGGATACCAAATCAATTTATCTGCAGGTCAAGAAGCAACAGTTAGAACCAGACATGGAACAACAGACTAATTCAAAACTGGGAAAGGAGTACTTCAAGGCTTATTTAATTATATGCAGAGAAATTATATACAACCATGAGAAATGCCTGGCTGGATAAATCACAAGCTAGAATCAAAATTGCTTGGAGGGGTACACTCCATCCCCCTTCTGATGTCTATGTAAGAAGCTTTCTCTGTCCCTTTTTCACTTTAATAAAACTCTGCTACACAAAAGCTCTTGAGTGATCAAGCCTGGTCCCTGGTCCCGAAGCTAAATCTTCTTCTTCGGAGATAAAGAATCAGACACTGTTCATGGTAAGCTATCATCTTGAGGTCTCGTCCGGGATCTTCAAGACAAGGTAAGAACACTCAGAGCTCTAGCCTCTCTGCTCTCTCAGTACTCACATTTTCTGCTTTACTTTAATAACTCTATGGTGTGCTTGTGTGAATGAATGACACAGCCTGTGCAAAGTGAGCACTGAGCCCTGCTCTGCGGTTTCATGGAGCCTCATAATGACTGAAGGCAGCCTCCAAAAGGGGAGCTTTATTGGGTTTTTAACCAACCTGTCAATGCCAAGAGACACCCAACATCCTTGCAAGGGGAGCAGCCAGAAATGGGCGAAGGATGTGGACCGAATTTTCCTTTCTCGGTCAGCTTTTCCTGGTCTCTTTGACCACTTCATAATTGCATGGGGAATCAAAACTACTAACCTAATCTGTTGGATCATAGACTTTCAAAGGACTTGTGATCCAGGCTGTTACTGTGTACTTTTACTTAGACCCCATGTTTGGAGGTTTGTGACATTGTACAGGAGACAGGGATCAAGACCATCCCCAAGAAATAGAAATGCAAAAAAGCAAAATGACTGTCTGAGGAGGCCTTTCAAATTGCTGTGAAATAAGAGAAGTGAAAAGAAAAGGAGAAAAGGAAGGATATACCCATTTGAATGCAGAGTTCCAAAGAATAGCAAGGAGAGATAAGAAAGACTTCCTCAGCGATCAATGCAAAGAAATAGAGGAAAACAATAGAATGAGAAAGACTAGAGATCTCTTCAAGAAAATTAGAGATACCAAGGGAACATTTCATGCAAAGATGGGCTCAATAAAGGACAGAAATGGTATGGACCTAACAAAAGCAGAAGATATTAAGAAGAGGTGGCAAGAATGCACAGAACAACTGTACAAAAAAGATCTTCATGACCCAGATAATCAAAATGGTGTGATCACTCAGCTAGAGCCAGACATCCTGGAATGTGAAGTCAAGTGGGCCTTAGGAAGCATCACTACGAACAAAGCTAGTGGAGGTGATGGAATTCCAGTTGAGCTATTTCAAATCCTAAAAGATGATGCTGTGAAAGTGCTGCACTCAATATGCCAGCAAATTTGGAAAACTCAGCAGTGGCCACAGGACTGGAAAAAGTCAGTTTTCATTCCAATCCCAAAGTAAGGCAATGCCAAAGAATGCTCAAACTACCACACAATTGCACTCATCTCACACACTAGCAAAGTAATGCTCAAAATTCTCCAAGCCAGGCTTCAGTAGCATGTGAACCGTAAACTTCCAGATGTTCAAGCTGGTTTTAGAAAAGACAGAGGAACCAGAGATCAAATCTCCAACATCTGCTGGATCATCTGCCAGGAGCTAGCGTGAGGAGTCCCGCCCATGATAAGGTCATGAGGAAGGAAGCCTGACAAAATGCAAGGATGTGATCAAGCTTCAGGGGTTCCCCCTGGAATTTCCTGAGCATCCACTCCCCCAAAAATAAGAATCTGCCTGCTTTTCCACTCTTCTGATATTCTCTGGAAAAAGTCAAATCAGGGCTTTAGTCTTCTGTATTTGAAAGGGATGTTTCAGTTAAACCCCTCTGATAGCTCTCTAGCTTGCCTAACAGGTTCCCCCGGACCTCTTATAGCTTGTGAATTGCTTACAGCCCCCAACTGCGAGAGGCACAAAGCTTAAAAGCATCTTAAAGATACAGAGCCTTTTCTAAAGAGCTAAAAATCATATTGGTGATGGGTTTTCACTGTTGACTTAATGATCGCTGCCAGACCTCTATATTCTTTATCTTTTAGGCACCTGGGAGGATGTTAATCAATGTAAATGGGATATGGAAAAAGATATACAGTAGTTGTGATGTTAGCAACACTAGACTTTTGAGTTAATTACTTTTGTTTTGTTATAAATCACTGTACTCCTTTTAATTGTTATAAATTGCTGTGTCTTTGCTATGTAAGAATGTAACTTTATTTAGTGCTTTCTGAGAATGGCACCAGACTTTGGGAAGATCAACACAAATAAGTCTTCTAGTTAACAAACCCTTATCAGAAAAAAGGCTGTAAAATGTTAATTGGCCCTTTTTGGCCAGAAGATGATGTAAATCACCTAAGACTTGTGTATACAATTAGATATGCAGAGAGAAAAGCCTGGTTTTTGATAAGAGTCTGGGCTGCTAATGCTGCATAATTTTGTGTTACCCATTGATCTCCATGTTTTATCAAAAGTATAAAAGGCCTTCTGAACAATAGAGGATGGGGCCAGTCGCTGGACTGGTTTCCCCCGTGTCTCCTCTCTAATTTCTGGATGAATTTCCATCTGGGACTTGGAGGCTTACCATGTCTACTTACTTGTCCTGGATTTTAAGATCCATGCGAGGGGGAGCCCAAGGCGGGGCACCCCCCAATATTCAAGAGGACGCCGGTGGCCTAATGTAGATGGTGCAAGCTCCTTGTCTGGAACTTTATTGGCTTCCCACGTAAACCAAGTTATTCAGCCTTCTTTTTCTACTTAATTTTCCTACTACACTATTTCTCCCTAATCTAATCTTATATTAATAAATAAATAAGTCTTTCCTTGCCAATGCCGTCCTCACTTCGAATTCCCTGGATCCACCGGGGCTGGACCCCAGCAATCATTGAAAAAGCAAGAGAATTCCAGAAAAACATCTATTTCTGCTTTATTGACTATGCCAAAGCCTTTGACTGTATGGATCACAATAAACTGTGGAAAATTCACAGGAGACAGGGAAATGGGAGACAGGGAAATTAAAGAGATGGGAATACCAGACCACCTGACCTGCCTCCTGAGAAATCTGTATGCAGGTCAGAAAGCAACAGTTAGAACTGGACATGGAACAACAGACTGGTTCCAAATAGGAAAAGGAGTACATCGAGGCTGCATATTGTCACCCTGCTTATTTAACTTATATGCAGAGTACATCATGAGAAACGCTGGGCTGGAGGAAGCACAAGCTGTAATCAATATTGCCAGGAGAAATATTAATAATCTCAGATATGCAGATGACACCACCTTTATGGCAAAAAGTGAAGAAGAACTCTTGATGAAAGTGAAAGAAGAGGGTGAAACCGTTGGCTTGAAGCTCAACATTCAGAAAACTAAGATCATGGCATCCAGTCCCATCACTTCATGGCAAATAGATGGGGAAACAGTGGAAACAATGGCTGACTTTATTTTTGGGGGGCTCCAAAATCACTGCAGATGGTGATTGCAGCCATGAAATTAAAAGATGCTTACTCCTTGGAAGGAAAGTTATGATCAACCCAGACAGCATATTCAAAAGCAGAGACATTACTTTGCCAACAAAGGTCCATCTAGTCAAGGCTATGGTTTTTCCAGTAATCATGTATGGATGTTAGAGTTGGACTATAAAGAAAGCTGAGTGCCAAAGAATTGATGCTTTTGAACTGTGATGTTGGATAAGTCTCTTGAGAGTCCCTTGGACTGCAAGAAGATCCAACCAGTTCATCCTAAAGGAGATCAGTCCTGGGTGTTCATTGGAAGGATTGATGTTGAAGCTGAAACTCCAATACTTTGGCCACCTGATGCAAAGAACTGACTCATTTGAAAAGACCTTGATGCTGGGAAAGATTGAAGGCAGGAGGAGAAGGGGCCAACAGAGGATGAGATGGCTGGATGGTATCACCGACTCAATGGACATGAGTTTGAGTAAACTCCGGGAGTTAGTGGTGGACAGGGAGGCCTGGCGTGCTGCGGTCCATGGGGTTGCAAACAGTTGGACACGACTGAGCGACTGAACTGAACTGAACTGATGGAAGTGCTTAGCCTTGCTAGACTAGGCAATCCTTGCCAGAAAGGAACTAGGAGCATGTATGGAACGAGGTGGAACTCTAGCTCTAGATCGTCTCTCAGTCTAGAGGTTACTGGCTTGGCTGCCTGCCCTGGGGGCCAGGGATCTGAAAGTGAGTCTTCTGTCATGGCTGTGCCTCCTCTCTATATTGATAGAAGCACTGATGGTGACCATGAGGTTTTTGAGGACACAGATTGGGAATCGCAGGATCTATTAAGATTGGAAATATAGTGGGCTTTTCTTCCTTTGGTAGCACTAGCTCTTAGTGGACCATAGGAGGCTCTCTGCTGGCTTTTGTCTCAACTCCTTAGGTATTCTTTTGTGGAACCTGTGGAAATGAACTGGAAAGATTGATTCTAGTAGCTCGAGGACAAAAAAAATCACTTTCCCCTCACTAGCCAATCCTTCACCACCTCTTTTGCTATACCTATGTGGCAATGACTCACTGCTTCTATTGAGGTCAGGACTGTACTCGGGAATGGGCATGGGCACATGTAAGATGGATGCTTTCCCTAGTAGTACTAGCCTGGGAAACATTCCAGGAAAGCTACTCTGTTACACTCTGGGTGGCATCAGAGAAAAGGGCAAATCAAACAAAGGTCTTGGTGGTGTGGAACTAAGAGTCTGGGATGCCATCATCTCCACCCCACCTTGGTGGTAGAACCAGGAGGGACAAGTAAGACACCTGCATTGGTAAGAGACAGACTAAGTCTGACCAGGGAAGGAAAACTTCAGTGGAGAGTCTTGTATATACTCCCATCTAGAGCAGGGAAGGACGCTTCTGGTGGAAGAAAGCCATGGCTGTGGATGCCGCTTTTTTTCTCTTACAAATGGGAGATAGCCATTCCAGAACCACTCCTTTAAAATGTATTTTTTAAAAAAGCTGGGACGTTTGATCCCCAGAATTTAAAGAGACATGCCTGATCTTCTGTGATACCGAACGGCCACAGTATCCTTTGGAAGACAGGGAATGCTGACCTGTCGAAGGATCTCAATCATTACTGTTTTACAACTAGACCAGTTCTGTAGGAAACAAGAGAAATGGGTAGAAGTCCCATATGTGTTGCTCTTTATCTCTCTGTGAGACATGCCGGACTTGTGTCCTAAGGGTGCAGATTTGGGTGTGAAATCTTCAGCTGCCTCCTGTTCTCTTACCTTGCCGCTGTATCCAGGACTCCCAACTGAACAGGTTGAGAGTCAGGGCACCCTTCCAGGAGGGGTTGCCTCTGTCTCAATAGAAATTCAAACAGTATCAATTGCAGTCAAGATTATTGAGAGGATCCAAAAAGTACATAGAAGCCTTTACGGGATTAACTTTACTTTCTGAGCTTAGTTGGAGAGATGTAATCTATGTCTTGGGACACACGCTGACTCTTGACTCTAGTTTTGGGGGAAGCGACTACTTTTGGAGATGAATGGCTTGAACGTGAGACAAGGGGAAAGAGGGAACATGAAATAGCCCTCCTTCCTACTAGGAGTCAAGCAGTTCCTATAACAGAGCCTCTTTGTCAGATGTATTCATGAAGGACTCAAGCGAGCACATGCTAAGACTTTAAACTATGCTCAGTTTGCTGACATAGAACAGGGAGAGAAGGAAACTCCTGATAAACTCCTAGTCTAGACTATGGGAGGCGCTCCATAACTTTACTGACGTCAATCTTGAAAGTGCAGAAGGAGGAATGATCTTAAAAGAGATTTCTCACTCATTCAGCTCCAGATACCTGCCGTTAAGTTTTTTAAAAAACAGGCATTTGGACCAAATCAATCTTTAGAAAAACTGTTACAGCTGGCTCAGATGATATATTATGGTAAAGAATATAAAGAGGAAAATAAGAAGCAAAAAAGAACCAGGCAACAGACTGAAGCCCCAACCATGGCAGTTAGATCTGCTATGAAACAGCCTGAGGAAAAAATGCCCAGAGGAACCCAGGTGAGAAGGGATGGACTTGTTATTACTGTGGAAAGGAGGGGCATCTCAAGTGGGATTGCCCTCAGGCATCTAAGCTCTCCCCGGCTCCAGGTCCGGTCTGCAAAGGACCATACTGGGGAAGAGACTGCCCTCCAAGGTGTAGGCCCCAGGGGTCGGACTCTCAAGACAATCTGGACTGAAGGTGCCGGGGGATCCCCACTTAAGCTCCCGTCCTAATTACACCGAGGAACCCTGGGTATTAATAACTGTGTGTGTGGGGGGGGGGGGGGGGGGGGTGTCAATCAGTCGATTTCTTTTGGACACTGGGGCAACTTTCTCAGTGCTCACGGAAGCCCCTGGCCTTCCTTCCTCCTGATCCACTACTGTAACGGGACTGTCTGATGAGCCAAACATTATTATGTCAGTCATCCTTTAAGTGGCAACTGGGACTCTTGTGCTGTTTTCTCACGAGTTTCTAATCATGCCAGAGTCTCCCTCACCCCTCTGGGGATGGATATACTGAACAAGGTCCAGGCCTCTGTTTTCATGAATATGGAACCAGCTCTTTTTAATGGAACAAACTGTAAATCCTAGAGTGTGGACTGATGGAAAAACTGTGGGTTGAACACAAAATGCTGTTTCTATCTTTATCAAGCTCAATGACCCTCACCTATTTTCACATCAAAAGCGGTATTCACTAAAGCTGGAGGTTAATGAACAGGCAAAATCTTACTGTACTGACTTCTCATGATGTAAGTGGGATCTTAAACTCTAAAGTTCAGAGTAACAGTCAGTTCAGTCGCTCAGATGTGTCCGACTCTCTGCGACCCCATGGACTGCAGCACACCAGGCCTCCCTGTCCATCACCAACTCCTGGAGTTTACTCAAATTCATGTCCATTGAGTTGGTGATGCATCCAACCATCTCATCCTCTGTTGGCCCCTTCTCCTCCTGCCTTCAATCTTTCCCAGCATCAGGGTCTTGAAATTCAAATGAGTCAGTTCTTCGCATCAGGTGGCCAAAGTACCGGAGTTTCAGCTCCATCAGTCCTTCCAAAGAATATTCAGGACTGATTTCCTTTAGGATGGACTGGTTGGCTCTCCTTGCAGTCCAAGGGACTCTCAAGAGTCTTCTCCAACACCACAGTTCAAAACCATCAATTCTTTGGCGCTCAGCTTTCTTTATGCTCCAACTCTCGCATCCATACATGATTACTGGAAAATCCATAGCTTTGACTAGATGGACCTTTGTTGGCAAAAGAATGTCTCTGCTTTTTAAAATGCTGTATAGATTGGTCGTAACTTTTGGTCATAACTCTAAGGAGTTAAACATCTTTTAATTTCATGTCTGCAGTCACCATCTGCAGTGATTTTGGAGCCCCCCAAAATAAAGTCTGTCACTGTTTCCCCATCTATTTGCCATGAAGTGATGGGACTGGATGCCATGAACTTAGTTTTCTGAGTGGTGGGCTCTAAGCCAACTTTTTAACTCTCCTCTTTCACTTTGCAGCCATGAAATTAAAAGATGCTTACTCCTTAGAAGGAAAGTTATGACCAACCTAGACAGCATATTAAAAAGCAGAGACATTACTTTGTCAACAAACGTCCATCTAGTCAAGGCTATGGTTTTTCCAGTGGTCATGTATGGATATGAGAGTGGGACTATAAAGAAAGCTGAGTGCCAGAGAATTGATGGTTTTGAACTGTGGTGTTGGAGAAGACTCTTGAGAGTCCCTTGGACTGCAAGGAGATCCAACCAGTCCATCCTAAAGGAAATCAATCCTGGGTGTTCATTGGTAGGACTGATGTTGAAGCTGAAACTCCAATACTTGGCCACCTTATGTGAAAAGCTGACTCATTTGCGAAGACCCTGATGCTAGGAAAGATTGAGGGCAGGTAGAGAAGGGGCCAACAGAGGATGAGATGGTTGGTTGGCAACACCAACTCAATGGACATGGGTTTGGGTGGGCTCCAGGAGTTGGTGGTGGACAGGGAGGCCTGGCGTGCTGTGGTTCATGGGGTTGCAAAGAGTTGGACACGACTGAGCGACTGAACTGAACTGAACTGAACTTTCATCAAGAGGCTCTTTGATTCCTCACTTTCTGCCATAAGGGTGATTTCATTTGCATATCTGAGATTATTGATATTTCTCCCACCAATCTTGATTCCAGCTTGTGCTTCTTCCAGCCCAGCCTTTCTCATGATGTACTCTGCATATAAGTTGAATAAGCAGGGTGACAATATACAGCCTAAAAGTACTCCTTTTCCTATTTGGAACCAGTCTGTTGTTCCATGTCCAGTTCTAACTGTTGTTTCCTGACCTACATACAGATTTCTCAAGAGGCAGGTCAGGCAGGTCAGGTGGTATTCCCATCTCTTTCAGAATTTTCCACAGTTTGTGGTGATCCACACAGTCAAAGGCTTTGGTATAGTCAGTAAAGCAGAAATATATGTTTTTCTGGAACTCTCATGCTTTTTCCATGATCCAGCGGATGCTGGCAATTTGATCTCTGGTTCCTCGGTCTTTTCTAAATCCAGCTTGAACTTCTGGAAGTTCACAGTTCATGCATTTTTGAAGCCTGGCTTGGAGAATTTTTAGCATTACTTTACTATCGTGTGAGATGAGTGCAATTGTGCAGTAGTTTGAGCATTCTTTGGCAGTGCCTTTCTTTGGGACAGAGCAACAACGCTGCACCTTTAAAGCTGCTGTAACTCAAGGGTTGTTGAAAGCTCTAGGAATAGAATATCACTTACACTGTTCCTGGAGACCCCAACTTTCGGGAAAGGTAGAAAAAAGGTAATGACATTATTAAGAGACATCTGCGTAAGCTAACTCAGGAAACACAAGGCAGTTGGTTTAAAATTTTATCCATAGGTTTAATGAGGGCTCAAACTGCTCCTAAGTAGAAGGGACTGTCTCTATGACAGACTGTTTCTGTGCATAGAAATTGTCATAGATCCTGACGCCTTAAAATTAACTATGTGACTCAGTTTTTAGCTTTTCAACAGACATTACCAGGAGATTAACCCCTGACCCAGCCTTTGCGTCAAACAGGCCGCTGTTTGCGCCAGGAACTGAGATGGGCCTGAGAATCTGGGTGGGCTTGCTTCTGCTGACTCCAAAAGTCCTGAGCCTGCCGTTTGACCCTCAAGACAGCACCTTCCTGCCCATTCCACAATCGGTCTAATTGCTGGGTCTGCGGAGCATTCCCCTCCTCATCAACTGAAGACTTCTCTTGGTGGATTTCTCCACTTCAAGGAAAGGACTTTCTTCAACTCTCAGAATACTTTCACCAACAACAATCATATGTGATGCCTCTTCTTGATCTGATGACATCTGACGATCCCAAGATGGACTGGTATAACTATGGACATAATGTAACTTTTAATTTTGATTATGTTTTAACTTGGTTTAATGACTATTTTGCTGCATATAAGAAGGTAAATGGGTCTAGATCTGGTGTTTTTCTACCTGATGTTTATCAAACATGGGATGAAGTCATTCGGCTAACTCCTAAAAAGGGATGCCTACTATTTAATGCTCCTATAGGCTGGGAAAAAATAGAGCCATCACCAGTAGTTAGCTGACAACTTAATTATGATTGGAAACAAGTGGGATTTTTGCCTCATGACATATACAATACATTCCTGTGTTTTCCAATCCCAGTTTAGGTCCTCCTTTTGCCTGGCCAGGAACTGACTGGGACTGGATCCCTCAGTCACGCTGGTTTGCTCCAAATGGGACCTACTGGATATGTGGTTCTTACCTATGGGTGTGGTTTCCCCCTGGCTGGATAGGAAGATGTGCACCCTAGGTCTAACTTTTCCTCATAGCTTCATATTTTCAGAACTTCCAGAGAAGCCTCCCAACCTGCCACACCTTAAAACTTGTTGGGTAAGATCTGTATTTCACTGGTATGATTATCTGGCTACAATATTTGTTCCCTCTATGGAAACTACAGATGATGTATTATGCTATCAGTTGATGCTCTAACTTTCAGCCCTTGCTGCTGCTACTGCTGCTAAGTCGTTTCAGTCGTGTCCGACTCTGTGCGACCCCATAGACGGCAGCCCAGCAGGCTCCCCCATCCCTGGGATTCTCCAGGCAAGAACACTGAAGTGGGTTGCCATTTCCTTCTCCAATGCATGAAAGTGAAAAGTGAAAGTGAAGTCGCTCAGTTGTGTCCAACTAGTAGCGACCCCATGGACTGCAGCCTACCACGCTCCTCTGTCCATGGGATTTTCCAGGCAAGAGTACTGGAGTGGGGTGCCATTGCCTTCTCTTTCAGCCCTTAATACTAAACAAATACTAAATTAGAAGGTGGTTTTACAAAACAGATTGGCCTTAAGATATTCTAATGGCTGCACCAGAAGGAACTTGTGCCATTATTCATACAAAATGTTGTACATATATACCAGATATGAGTACTAATGTTATTCACTTTACTAAACACATGAACAAGAAGATTCAGGCTATGGATTCTCCTAAAGCCTCAGTCACCTCACTTGGGAAACAGTAACTAGCTCCTCATGGTGGAAAACTGTCTTATGATCATAATTCTAATTGTTCTGTTTTTACTGTTTGCTTCCTGCATCTGTAACTGTGTAACTGGGTTTGTATCTAACTGTTTGAAAGCTTTTAAGTTACAAATGGCTGTCCAGGCTCCTACCAGCGCCACAACCTCCTCCAATTACTTGGGGCCCCTGGATCAGAAAGCCTCAGCATGAGGGTTAGGAGAATATGTTGCCTCAACAATTTAGGGACCATGCCCCTCAACAGCGGGAAGTAGTTATGGAATGAAAATGACACTCCTTTCCCTTTCTTTCCTAAAAGAAAAGAGGGAATGAGAGAATCAATTCCTAGGCAGGTTGATAAGAAGTCCAGGGTTCCTGAGGAGAAGGGGTCTGAGGCTCTCGAAGTAGAGGTAGGGGTCTGGAATTCTCAAGGAGGAGGATCTTTTTTTCCTTCTACATTCCTTAGTCTTAGTCACATAGAACTTTTTTTCTTTAAGCCCAGAACTGATGATTACACAACAAATAACTCAGTTTAAACTCTGTACTAGATCATGGCATCTGGTCCCATCACTTCATGGGAAATAGATGAGGAAACAGTGGAAACAGTGTCAGACTTTATTGTTTTGGGCTCCAAAATCACTGCAGATGGTGATTGCAGCCATGAAATTAAAATAAATAAATTTAAGTTAAAAAAAATAAAATAATATCCTCTGCAAAAAAAAAAAAAAAAGATGCTTACTTCTTGGAAGGAAAGTCATGACCAACCTAGATAATATATTGATATTACTTTGCCAACAAAGGTCCGTCTAGTCAAGGCTATGGTTTTTCCTGTGGTCATGTATGGATGTGAGAGTTGGACAGTGAAGAAAGCTGAGCACTGAAGAATTGATGCTTTTGAACTGTGGTGTTGGGGAAGACTCTTGAGTCCCTTGGATTGCAAGGAGATCCAACCAGTCCATCCTAAAGGAGATCAGTCCTGGGTGTTCATTGGAAGGACTGATGCTGAGGCTGCAACTCCGATACTTTGGCCACCTCATGTGAAGAGTTGACTCACTGGAAAAGACCTTGATGCTGGGAGGATTGTGGGGAGGAGAAGGGGATGACAGAGGATGAGATGGCTGGATGGCATCACCGACTCAGTGGACATGAGTTTGAGTGAACTCCGGGAGTTGGTGATGGACAGGGAGGCCTGGCATGCTGTGCTTCATGGGGTTGGAAAGAGTCGGACAGGACTGAGCAAGTGAACTGAACTGAAGGATTATATAACAACAATGTATCCTGCTTGAGGACAGTTTCTCCTTCCTGAAAACCTTTTGGCTAATCCTGTTATCTTAAAATGTAAATTATCGGAGACGGTCTAGTAAGATCTTTACAACCTCAAGACATTCTTTTGATTTATTGTAATAACTAATTAAAAAGTATATAACTCCCTTGCTAACACTAGTGAGGGGGGCACTCTCCATCCACCTTCTGATGTGTGTGTCAGAAGTTTTCTCTGTGCCTTTTCATATTTTAATAAAATTATGCTACACACATATAAAAAATTGCTTGGAGAAATATCAATGACCTTAAATATGCAGATGATACCACTCTTAAGGTAGAAAGATAAGAGGCACTAAAGAGCCTCTTGATGAAGGTGAAAAAGGAGAATGAAAAAGCTGGCTTAAAAAGAGACACAGATGTATACAACAGTCTTTTGGACTCTGTGGGAGAGGGTGGGATGATTTGGGAGAAAGGCATTGAAACATGTATAGTATCATCTAAGAAACTAATTGCCAGTCCAGGTTCGATGCAGGATACAGGATGCTTGGGGCTGGTGCACTGGGATGACCCAGAGGTATGGTATGGGGAGGGAGGTGGGAGAGGGGTTCAGGATGGGGAACATGTATACACCCATGGCAGATTCATGTTGATGTATGGCAAAACCAATACAATATTGTAAAGTAATTAGCCTCCAATTAAAATAAATAAATTTAAATTTAAAAAAAAGAAGAAAAAGCTGGCTTAAATTTCAACACTCAAAAAACAAAAATCGTGGCATCTGGTCCCATTGCTTCACGGAAAATGGAATAGGAAATAATGGAAACAGTGGCAGATTTTATTTTCTTGGGCTCTAAATCACTGTAGTGACAGCTGCCATAAATTAAAAGATGCCTCTTGGAAGAAAAGCTATGACAGACCTAGACAGCATATTAAAAAGCAGAGATTTCACTTTGCCAGCAAAAGTCTGTCTAGTCAAAGCTATGGTTTTTTCGGTAGTCATGTACAGGTGTGAGTTGGACCATAAAGAAGACAGTGCTAAAGAATTGATGCTTTTGAACTGTGGTGCTGGAGAAGACTCTTGAGAGTCCCTTGGATAGAAAGGAGATCAAACCAGTCAATCTTAAAGGAAAGAAAAGAAAGAAAGTGAAGTTGCTCAGTCATGTCTGACTCTTTGTGACCCCATGGACTGTAGCCTACCATGGTCCTCCGTCCATGGAATCTTCCAGGCAAGAGTACTGGAGTGGGTTTCCATTTCCTTCTCCAGGGGATCTTTCCAACCCAGGGATCTAACTCAGGTCTCCCACATTGCAGGCAGATGTTTTACCATCTGAGCCACCAGGGAAGCCCTCTAAAGGAAATCAACCCTGAATACTTATTGGAAGGATTGATGCTGAAGCTCTAATACATTGGCCACCTGTTGGGAAGAGCTGACTCACTGGAAAAGACCTTGATGCTGGGAAAGATTGAGGGCAGGACAAGAAGGGGGCAACAGAGAATAAGATGGTTGGACGGCATTATTGACTTAATGGACATGAGTTTGAGCAAACTCTGGGAGAGAGTGAAGGACAGGGAAGCCTGGCATGCTGCAGTCCATGGAGAGTTAGACATAACTTGGCCACTGAACAACAGTCAGTATTCTCGCCTGGGAGATCCCGTAGATAGTGGAGCCTGATGGACTACAGTCCATGGAGTTGCAGAAGAGTTGGACACAACTTAGTGACTAAACAACAAGAATAACAACAAAAATTCATTTCTTTCTGATGTAGAATTCACTTTTACCCAGTGAAAAGTAGGAGCTATATCATAAGTTTGGAAACTATAAAGCAAAGTTATAGAATTTAAAATTAAATCTCTATCCCATTTGAGCTTTCATTATTTATTTTGTTTAGTTTTCCTCTTAGGGGCCAATTTCAATGTCTTCAATGTCTTAGAATTTCAATGTAAGGTTAGTTTTCAATCATAAATTTGCTAAAACCCTCAAAACTGATAGTCTTTTTTTTTTTTGGCCACAACATTCATTGAATAAACTCATTAAAGATTTCCAACTTTCTAAATAGAAGAAATCAGAACATACAGGACCCATTGGAAAAAAAAAAAAAATCACTGTTGTGAGGACACCAGAGTTCTTCAAGACTTCAAACATTTCTAATGTCTGCTTAATGGTGGGCAATAAGTATAAACTGCCATGCTTGCTTTTTAACAAACTGTTATTCAACATCAGCTTCTCTCACACTGTGTCTGTCTGGGTAGGCAATTTACTCTTGCACTGTATTTATGTAACTGTTCCTTGCTGAAGCGTTTATGTATCTTTAAAAAATATGGCATTTTTATATGTACATTTTTATAATATAAATGTAAATATATAAATTTTGTGTCAGCTATGATTCAGCAGTTTTAAGTCTAAAGTCAGTAAAGGTATGTGGGCCACCAATGTTTCCTTACTTAATAAAATAGAACAAAACACTTTAATTTTTATGAGCTAGCCCATTTCCATTGATTAAAAACATGATTTCTGTCTATATATACATGAAATAGATTCAGATTTTTGGGCACTTTAAAGTATATTTTGTGTATGACCTTTATATGCTTGTTATAAAAGTATTTTAAGTTCAAAGCAGTATTATACTTGCTAATAATTACCAATATTTTAATCTTGCTGTACTTTTCAGAATGCCTAGGACACTTCCCACTAAAGATATTAAGACTCTAGAAAAATAAAAGATGACAATTGTTCATTAAATAAAAGCAACTTGGAGGTGGGAAATAGAAGCTGTTTGAGAATATATAACCAAATCATAGTGCACACTTAAATTACAAAATTTCTTATTTTTTCAGTTTAAACAATTCTTAAAATTTCCTTTCAAAAAGCATACTGATTATATTTTAAACATGTATCAAATATTGCAAACATATTTTTCTCCTTTTACTAGTAACCCCTGCCCCCCTAAACAAAATCCTAGTGAAATAGATACTGGGTGTGTGGCCAAAGTCTGTGAATGTAGGCTATATGTAGGTTTGGTCTGCTGTGTTTCCTCTGAGTAAAGAATTAGAAATGTATGGCCTACAGCCTGTATAACTGCACCTTTGTGGAGCTTGCTATGTGGGAACATATTCTTCATATAATTTTTCAAGATCTTTTCTTTGCCAAAAAATGAATCATGTTCATAACAGAATAGTTGGGAAATATAAAAAAGTACAGAAAAAAAACCCCTGTAATCCTACCACCTAGTGATACCTACTGGTGATACTCTGGTGTGTTTACTTCCTGTCTTTCTTTTTAAGCAAACAAAAATATAAATGTATACCTATAAAAATATGATTATGCTATTTACAGAGGTTGAGTTCCTGCTTTTCTCAATGGATCAAATGTTCTTGGTTGCTTCCCTTTCTCCTTATATGTTCTTTATAAAAATGTATGATTTTAATGGCCAAAAATATCTTCATTGAATAGATATAGCATACGGTAAAATAAAGACTGGTATTTATAATTTTATAGCTTTTAAAGTTTTACTTTGTGTAAGTAAAATTTAGGTTTTTTTGTTTTTTTGGTTTTTTGTTTTTTTTTTTTACAAAATTGCTATATAAAATAAAACCTTAAAAGCTATAAAATTACAGATATCACATTTTGGACAACTGATGTCTCTCAGCATGATGTTCAAACAGTGGTACAAAGCCTCTTTATGGTTTTATAACTCCTCAAAAGTTGGGGAGGGTCAACAACATAGGCATTGCATGAGGATATGACATCCCCATGTTTCAGGTCATGTCTCAAGGTCCATTTGAAATTGAGAGAATCTGTAATGTCACACATGGATAACTGAAGGTCTGCTTGTAAAGTCCACATGCTGAACTCCTACAAGCTGTAAAACAGAGTTGATGGGTTTATGATCCAACCTATTCCTATCATGGTGTATAAAATGGATGTTGTTACCTAGAAGAAAATAAGAATAAAAGGTAAAGGTTAACATATAGGGTTATTCATTAGATGTACTGCTTTCTAGAATCAGAGCAGTATTTTAACTTCTAATTAGTCCAAATGAAAAAGTTATTTACCTGGAGTACATAGCATTCTCCATATAATGACACAATAAATTTTAATTAAGGTAGTAAAGCATGACAAAAATTATGGTTAAATAAGGTTAGTACTTAATTCTTTATGTACTTTCCCTGCTGCAAAGGGAAAGACTTAAATTATAACCTTCTGTTAGGTTTCATTAAATGTAATTAAATAAAACAGCTTGTCAAACAGACAGGAAGAATATGGAACTAGTGTAGATATCAAACCAGAAAATCATCTGTTTCTTAAATGTAATAACAGAATAAATCACTTCCTTAAAAAATTTACTCCTAATTACCAATTTAATAGCCTACATATATTATAACCATAGCCTAAAAGAGGCAGGCTGAAAAATAAGAGCATTAAGACAATCAGTTATATAATACAATTCTTCTATCTGCTCAAATGAAATAGTAGTCATTTAAGCGCAGGCGGCAGCGGCGGGCCAGCGCACTAAGCGCAGCTGAGAGCTACCCCGCGTCCGAGGTCAGGGGCAGCAGTCTAGAGTGCCAGGCTGCGCTGGCGCAGGAAAGGCCAAGAGGAGCTACCCGCGTCTGAGGCCAGGGGCGGCAGTCAGGAGGAGCCACCCCGCGTCAGAGGTCAGAGGCGACGGCCAAGAGGAGCCACCGCGCATCCCAGGCCAGGGGTGGCACCCGAGAGGAGCCACCCTGTGTCAGAGGCCAAGGGCAGCAGCAGGAAGGAGCAACCCCACGCCAGAGACCAGGGCAGCGACTGGGGAGCAGCAACCCCATGCCCAAGGCTAGGGGCAGCGGCCGGGAGGGGCAACCCCACGTCCAAGGAGTGGCGGCTGTGTGGGCACAGGAGGGCCTAGAGGAGCCATCCCACCCTGAAGGTCAGGAACCGTGGCGGGAGGAGATACTCCTCATCCAAGGTAAGGAGCAGTGGCTGTGCTTTGCTGGAGCAGCTGTGAAGAGATACCCCACGCCCAAGGTAAAAGAAACTCAAGTAAGATGGTAGGTGTTGCAAGAGGGCATCAGAGGGCAGACACACTGAAACCATACTCACAGAAATCTAGTCAGTCTAATCACACTAGGACCACAGCCTTGTCTAACTCAATGAAATTTATAGTCTAGATCCTGTTTACTTTAATTGTTGGAATGAAGACCAGAATTTTAACATAAAACATTAGATTACTAAATATTATAAGAGGCCTGTTTTCTGCATTGTACCTATATGCTGTCTACACTAACCATTGTGGATTTAATATCATAAACTGGCTTTTTATAAAATAAGTTCAGTTCAGATCTCTAGTCATTCCCATTCTATTGATTTCCTCTATTACTTTGCATTGATCGCTGAAGAAGGCTTTTTTTAAACTTTCCTTGCTATTCTTTGCAACTCTGCATTCAAATGGGTACATCTTTCCTTTTCTCCTTTGCTTTTTGCTTCTCTTCTTTTCACAGCTATTTGTAAGGCCTCCCCAGACAGCCATTTTGCTTTTTTGTATTTCTTTTCATGGGGATGGTCTTGATCCTTGTTTCCTGTACAATGTCACCATAGTTCATGTGGCACTCTATCAGATCTAGGCCCTTAAATCTATTTCTCACTTCCACTGTACAATCATAAGGAATTTGATTCAGGTCAGACCTGAATGGTCTAGTGGTTTTCCCTGCTTTCTTCAATTTCATTCTGAATTTGGCAATAAGGAGTTCATGATATGAGCCACAGTCAGCTCCTGGTCTTGTTTTTGCTGACTGTATAGAGCTTCTCCATCTTTGGCTGCAAAGAATATAATCAATCTGGTTTCGGTGTTGACCATCTGGTGATGTCCATGTGTAGAGTCTTCTCTTGTGTTGTTGAAAGAGGGTGTTTGCTATGACCAGTGCATTTTCTTGGCAAAATTCTATTAGCCTTTGCCCTGCTTCATTCCGTATTCCAATGCCAAATTTGCCAGTTACCCCAGGTGTTTCTTGACTTCCTACTTTTGCATTCCAGTCCCCTATAGTGAAAAGGACATCTTTTTTGGGTGTTAGTTCTAAAAGGTCTTGTAGGTGTTCATAGAACCATTCAACTTCAGCTTCTTCAGCATTACTGGTTGGGGCATAGAGTTGGATTACTATGATATTTAATGGTTTGCCTTGGAAACAGAGATCATTCTGTCGTTTTTGAGATTGCATCCAAATACTGCATTTCGGACTCTTTTGTTGACCATGATAGCTACTCCATTTCTTCTAAGGGATTCCTGCCCACAGTAGTAGATATAATGGTCATCTGAGTTAAATTCACCCATTCCAGTCCATTTTAGTTCACTGATTCCTGGAATATTGATGTTCACTCTTGCCATTTCCTGTTTGACTATTTCCGATTTGCCTTGATTCATGGACCTAACATTCCAGGTTCCTATGCAATACTGCTCTTTACAGCATTGGATCTTGCTTCTATCACCAGTCACATCCACAGCTGGGTATTGTTTTTGCTTTGGCTCCATCCCTTCATTCTTTCTGGAGTTATTTCTCCACTGATCTCCAGTAGCATATTGGGTACCTACTGACCTGGGGAGTTCCTCTTTCAGTATCCTGTCATTTTGCCTTTTTGTACTGTTCATGGGGTTCTCAAGGCAAGAATACTGAAATGGTTTACTATTCCCTTCTCTAGTTGACCATATTTTGTCAGCCCTCTCCACTATGACCCGACCATCTTGGGTGGCCCCGGGGGCATGGCTTAGTTTCATTGAGTTAGACAAGGCTGCAACAGACCACACAGAAGCGTGGCCGAGAGGAGCTACCCCACGCCCGAGGTCAGGGGTGGTGGCTGGGAGGAGCAACCCCATGTCCAAGGAGCAGTGGCTGCCCAGGCGCAGAAGGGCCGAGAGGAGCTACTCCACGTTCAATGTCAGGAGGGATGGCTGTGAGGAGATACCCCTCATCCAAGGTAAGGAGCAGCGGCTGTGCTTTGCTGGAGCAGCCATGAAGAGATACCCCACGTCCAAGGTAAGAGAAACCCAAGTAAGACAGTAAGTGTTGCAAGAGGCATCAGAAGGCAGACACACAAACCATAATCACAGAAAACTAGTCAGTCTAAAAGATGTCATACAGATGGCCAAAAAGTACATGAAAAGATGTTTAACACTGTTACTTATCAGAGAAATGCAAATCAAAACTACAATAAGGTATCTCCTCACACTGGTTTGAACGGCCATTATCAAAAAGTCTACCAACAATAAATGCTGGAGAGGGTGTAGAGAAAAGGGAACCTTCTTACAGGGTCAGTGGGAATGTAAACTGGTACAACCACTGTGGAGAACAGTATGCTGCTAAGCTGCTAAGTTGCTTCAGTCATGTCTGACTCTTACCAACCCCATGGACTGCAGCCTACCAGGCTTCTCCATCCATGGGATTTTCCAGGCAAGAGTACTGGAGTGGGGTGCCATTGCCTTCTCCGATGGAGAACAGTATGGAGGTTCCTTAAAAAACTAAATATAGGGCTTCCCTGGTGGCTCAGTGGTAAAGAATCTGCCAGCCAACGCAGGAGACATGGGTTCAATCCCTGATCCAGGAAGATTCCACATGCTGAGCAGCAACTAAGCCCACATGCCACAACTATTGCGCCTCTGCTCCAGAGCCCAAAAGCCACAACTACTGAAGCCCCAGAGCCAGTGCTCCGCAGGCAACAAGAAATGTCCCTGGAATGAGAAGCCCGTGCACCACAACTAGAGAGCAGCTGCCACTCGCCATAACTAGAGAAAAGCCTGCATAGCAACAAAGACCCAGCACAGCCAAAAATAAATAAATAAAAAATTAAAAAAAAAACCCTAAGAACTACCATATGATCCAGCAATCCCACTCCTGGGTATGATCTGGAGAAAACCATAATTTAAAAAGATACATGCACTCCAATGTTCACTGCAGCACTATTTACAATAGCCAGGACATGGAAGCAACCCAATGTCCATCAACAGGGAAACAGATACACAATGGAATCTCAGCCATAGAAAAGAATGAAATAACACCACCCGCAGCCACATGGATGAACCTAGGGATTATCATACTAGGTGAACTAAGTCAAAGAAAGATAAATATCATATGACATCACTTACATGCGGAATCTAAAAAAAAAAATGATACAAATGAACTTATTTACAAAACAGAAACAGACTTCAACTTATGGTAGCCAAAGCGGAGAGATGGGGGGAGGAATAAATTAGGAGTGTGAAATTAACATATATACACTACTATATATATAATAGGTAATCAACAAGGACCTACTGTATTTGAACAGGGAACTCTACCCAATATTTTGTAATAACCTACATGGGAAACATAATGCTGAAAAAATCCATTACCTCTAAGGGATTCTTGCCCACAGTAGTAGATATAATGGTCATCTGAATTAAATTTGCCCATTCCAGTCCATTTTAGTTCACCTAAAATATAGATGTTCACTCTTGCCATCTCCTGCTTGACCACTTCTAATTTACCTTGATTCATGGACCTAACATTCCAGGTTCCTAAGCAATATTGCTCTTTACAGCATCGGACATTATTTCCATCACCAGTCACTTCCACAGCTGGGCTCATCCACAGCTTTTACTCTGTTTCTTCATTCTTTCTAGAGTTATTTCTCTGCTCTTCTCCGGTAGCATACTGGGCACCCACTGACCTGGGGAGTTCATCTTTCAGTGTCATATCTTTTGCCTTTTCATACTGTCATGGGGTTCTCAAGGCAAGAATACTGAAGTGGTTTGCCATTCCCCCTTCGCCAGTGGACCACATTTTGTCAGAACTCTCCACCATGACCCGTCCATCTTGGGTGCCTCTATAAAGCATGGCTCATAGTTTCATTGAGTTAGACAAGGCTGTGGTCCCTGTGATCAGTTTGATTGGTTTTCTATGATTGTGGTTTTCATTCTGTCTGCCTTATGAAGGACAAGGATAAGAAGCTTATGGAATCTTCCTGATGGGAGAGGCTGACTGTGGGGGAAACTGGGTCTTGTTCTGAGGGGCGGGGCATGCTCAGTAAATCTTTAATCCAATTTTATATTGATGGATGGGGCTGTGTTCCCTCCCTGTTGTTTGACCTGAGGCCAAACTATGGTGGAGGTAATGAAGATACAGGCGACCTCCTTCAAAAGGTCCCGTGGATGCACTGCCGCACTCAGTGCCCCTGACCCTGCATCAGGCCACCACCAACCCCTGCCTCCACCGGAGACTTCTGGACACTCACAGGCAAGTCTGGGTCAGTCTCTTGTGGGGTCACTGCTCTTTTCTCCTGGGTCCTGGTGTGCACAGGGTCTTATCTGTGCCCTCCAAGAGTCTGTTTCCCTAGTCCTATGTAACTTCTGTAATCAAATCCCACTCGTCTCCAAAGTTAAATTCTCTGGGGGTTCTCAGTCCCTTTGCCAGATCACCAGGTTAGGAAATCTGTTGTGGGTCCTAGAACTTTCTTAACAGTGCAAGAATTTCTTTGGTATAATTGTTATGCATTTTGTGGGTCATCTGCTCACCTCCACTGAAATTTTTAAAGAGTATTATAGCCACATACAAATCACCAAACCACCACTGATTTTCCCTATCCCGAATACCTGGAATCACTCAGGCATGGAATGGTGGCCACAGTACATCCAGTAAACAGACATCAAAAATATACAGGAGTGTTTGAAGACAAACGATGTCCCCTGTGAGAGCACAGCATCCTGACTGCTACTGTGTACACTTTTACATGGTGGCTACTTTATAAAGAAAGTGGATGGCCTCTTGACTTCCAGATAGCATAAAAAGCACACTGCTGAAGCTGAGCTTTGATGCTTACCTGGACCTAAAATGAGTGTTCCACCTTGCTGAGCTGGGTCTCCTTGAAAATCAAAAAGAGGGCCAGTTACTGCTCTCCACAGGCTCCGAATGCTTCCTGAGAGTATATTTGATTTTACATGGGGGCTCTGTCCTGAAATATTAGGAATTGTCTTTAGATGTTATCATTTTATATTTGACTTGACATTAAGATAACGTTAGTATTTTTAGAAAACAGTCTCTCTCTTATGTATTATCTTACTTTTGACTTGCCTTTTTCTCTTCCTTTGAAGAACAGTTTCTCAGCCTTTCACTACTGATGTTTAGACCAGATAAGTCTTTGTCCTGAGTACCGTAGGGTGATTACCATCATCCGTGCTCTCTGAACTTACTTCATGCCATAGCAACCACCATTTACCAAGCTGTGACAATTGAAAATGTCTCCAGACAGTGGCAAATATCCCCTGGGTGGGGGAGGGGTCAAAATTGTCCTCAGTTGAGAACAACTACTTTAAAAGAGGAAGTGATGACAGACCCAGATCATTTTCTGCCACTGAAAAATGTCAGCTATAGAATTCTCAAACTGGCAGCACTTTCCTTTTTAATCCCCATTTATATTTGGTTTAGTCTCTTACCTAGTAATAGATAACTACATTCCTCTTCAAAAGACATTGTGGCACAGACTACTGTTATATGCTGGTCGAAACTTGTTTACTCTTTCTGGGACCACAACTAAACATTTCCCAGTCTTCCTGGGGTTTGGTATGGCTCTATGACCACAATCAAACCAATGAGTAAAATAATGTGTGCCACTTCCCTGGCATCTCCTAAAAACCTCTCCAGAGGTGCTTATCCATGTTTTTTCTATCAGGTCGGTGCAAATACAGCTGTAGGTTTTGCACTGTTGAAATTTGCCATTTGATTTTGGAATACATTCTTAATAAATGTGGTTATGTTATATATCATTTTAATGCACATTTCTCATTTTATGTTTTTTTTGCTAATGACTTATTATTTGCTATTTATTTCATATTTATTTTGGACTATGGAAATGATGTTAGACAACCAAATCTGAGCAATTTTCTCATTTGAGTTTAAAATTAGTCATAAAAGATGATGAAACTCATAAGACCTTTGTATAATTTTATATGAAGCACCTGATTGTGACAAGGGTCAGGTCTGCTGACCCCCACGTGACTCTGTATTCATCCCTATGTATAACAAAAAGGTATATAAACAAACCTGAAAAATAAAGAAATCGGATCAGTTTCTGGAAAAATAAATAAATAAATAAAATAAAATGAATCATAAAGCAGTAGAAACAACTCAGTGATGCACTGGCCCAGGAACTGTTGATGAATGTACAGTGCAGTGGTGGTTCAAGAAGTTTTACAAAGGAGACAAGAGCCTTGAAGATGAGGAACATAGTGACCAGCCATCAGAAGCTGACGACAACCAACTGAGATCATCAAAGCTGATCTTCTTACAACTACATGAGAAGTTTCCAAAGAACTCAACGTAGGCTGTTCTACAGTCATTGGGCATTTGAAGCAAACTGGAAAGGTGATAAAGCTTAATGAGTGGGTGCCACATGAGCTGACTGGGAATTTTTAAGAATGTCATTTTGAAGTGTTGTCTTCTCTTATTCTATGCAACAACAAGGAAGCATTTCTCAATTGGATTGTGGTGTGCAATGACAACTGGTGATGACCAGCTCAGTAGCTGGACCGGGAAGAGGCTCCAAAGCACTTCCCAAAGCCAAACTTGCACCACAAAAAGGTCATGGTCACTGTATCACTACAGCTTTCTGAACCCTGGTGAAACCATTACATCGGAGAAGTATGCTCGGCAAATTGATGAGATGCACCAAAAACTGAAATGCCTACTCCTGGCATTGGTCAATAGAAAGGGCCCAGCTCTTCTCCATGATAATGCCCGCACGTAGCACAACCAATGCTTCAGAAGTTGAACGAACTGGGCTATGTAGTTTTGCCTCATTCGCCATATTCATCTGACCTCTTGCCAACTGACTACCACTTCTTCAAGCATCTCGACAACTTTTTGTGGGAAAAATGCTTCCACAACCAGCAGGAGGCAGAAAATGCTTTCCAAGAGTTTGTTGAATCCCAAAGAATGGATTTTTACACTACAGGAATAAACCAATTTATTGCTTGTTGCCAAAAATGTGTTGATTGTATTGATACCTACTTTGATTAATAAAGATGTGTTTGAGTCTAGTTATAATTTAAAATTCATGGTCTAAAACATCAATTACTTTTGCACCAACCTAAATACATCCTTTGAAGTTTGGATTGACAATGGCAGAGCCACATGATGGAAGAGGCCTGAGTCTTTCCTACTGTGTCCCTCAATTGCTGCTTGGAGAAGCACCCAATAGAAATATCCTTCTTGAAATGTGAATGAATAGGAACTAACTTCATTCTTTATATGCCACTGAGACTCTGAGGTTTAGCTGTAACAACAGTAACTATAGCTACCTTTCCATTTTTACTTGTCAGTTTTTCTATTTCCTTTCTGACAGTGACTGATACTTTCACTACCTTTGAGTAAAGAAACTACCTGTTTTATAACTTATCTTTTTCCTACCCCTGCCTTTTATTAAAAAAAAAAATCTGGACTCCACCAATTCTAAGGCCAGAGAGTGACCGAGCAGTGAGACATTGCAGCCCAGGTCTTCCTGCCTGCCACAGTCTGCCTCTCCAGGTGCATGTCAACCAGTGTACACAGTTACCAGTCCCATTTATCTTCTCCTGTGGAAGTCACAGTACAGAGCTAACCCCTCAGCCCTGTGGTCCAGCTTCAACTAGTGCTTTGGGCTTTTTATTTTAATGATTATGCTGCCTTTGACCTGCCTGATTTCTTAATATTTCCAGATACCTATTATTTCCTTCATCTCTCCAACTTTTCTATTTCTTTTGTGTTTATAAGAGGATGGACATTCATTCATCTTACCAAGAAGCAAATACATTCTCACTAGCTTAGAGACATGGGTAAAGGACTAAAGTTTATGTTTTCAAGGATTTTATACCTAAAATAATGTTCATAAATCCAAACTATCCCCTTAGATCCAAAGAAGGGTCATTTAATATTTCTGAAATTTTAAAAATTCAATTGAAGAAGATTCCACAACTTAGAATTTCACAATCTTGGCTGTAAAGCACAATCTAATTTTGCCAGTATGAATTTAGTTAAGTGTAAAACTCCTGTGTTTTTTTTTTTTTTTCATTTTTTTCCTCTTTACTTTGGTTTTTGGACTCAAGACCAGAATTTGAATTTGAAATATTAGATTAAGTATTGTAAGAAGCATGTTTCCTGCATGCACTTATCTGCTATCTATAGCGATCACTATAGATTTAGTACCATAAACTGGCTTATTATCAAGTAAGGCAAGATGAAATATCAGGTAAACCCATTACCTCCTTGAATTTAGTGGCTTTATTTTCTTATTCTTTGTCTTTATAACCTGTCCCATTAATTTTAAATTATTATATTTTATTTTCAATGTTGCTTTCAAGTAGGATTATTCTGAGACTGATTCTAAGACCTGTGCTTTTTCAGGTGGGAACTTTAAAAAATCATTTCATGAGAACCTAATGTTTTCTGTTTGGAAAGAGAGTTGTTTAACACAGATCAAAGGAGTTTAAATGATTTGAATATACTTTCTTTATAATTATAAGCATGTATTTTGCTTTAAATTCATCTGTTTTCTTTGCAATTCTCTCTCTCTATTGAGGCAATGAATGATGAGGTGTTACTAAAGTAAAACTCACAGTTTGTATCAAAAGCAGCTAAATGATAAACAGACCTTACATGTGCTGAGGCTCTGATATAGCACAGGAAAATAGTCTACCAAAGATAAAGGTTCACAATCTGTACTGTTGCAATTTCCTATACTAAAAAGAGAGGAGGAAAAAAAGAACAAATTCTCTATCTATGGTACCTCATCATTAGTTTTAATAAAGTTTAGGTCGCTTTCTTTAAAAACATTAGTAAAGGAAGGGATCATGTCAACTCCGCTTCATAAGTAGCAGCTCTGTGATCTGTCCCTCTGTGTCTCTACTTCATGCCCTGTCATTTCTTTCTAGGCTATTACTACAAACTTGTCAAGAATACCAATTACAATGGATACCTCCTGTTTGGCACGTTCCAGTTGCTCCTCTACCTGGCAACAAGACTTCACTCAAACACTTTTATGACTCCCCCACTGCCTTGAGAACGAATCCAAACTCCTTGGCTTGTTCCCAGACTCAGTCCCTTGGCTCACACAATTCCCAACTGGCTCCTAGTCTCTGGCCAGACATAGAGAACTCTTGCAGTTCTCCAAGAGTCAAAATTTTTCATACTGATATGCTACTTTCTGTCAGCTGCAGCATTCCCAGCCTCACTTCACCCAGCTAACTCCTTAAAGAGTGAGCTTAGACAACACCATTTCTAAGAAGCCCTCCCAGATTCTTCTCTCCCTGTGCATTTCTGGTATTACAGGCATTTCTGTATTATCTGCTAAGTCGCTTCAGTCGTGTCCGACTCTGTGCAACCCCATAGACAGCAGCCCACCAGGGTTCCCCGTCCCTGGGAGTCTCCAGGCAAGAACACTGGAGTGGGTTGCCATTTCCTTCTCCAATGCATGAAAGTGAAAAGTGAAAGTGAAGTTGCTCAGTCGTGTCTGACTGTTAGCGACTCCGTGGACTGCAGCCTACCAGGCTCCTCCGTGAAATGAGATTTTCCAGGCAAGAGTATTGGAGTGGGGTGCCATTGCCTTCGCCATTCTATATTATAGGTATTGCCAATACATGCTCTCCTCTTTTACAAGCCCTAAGCTGTAATGTAATTAACTGTTTGCTTCTTTCTCCCAGGGTAGATTATGAGCATTGGGAGGGCAGGGACTGCATCTTTTGTCACAGTCGTCCTGGGAACAGCCAACACAGTGGGTACCATGGGTGTCATTCTCAACATTTGTTCAGAGTAAGTGATCTGGGTTCTAGTTGAGTTCTCTTGCTTGGTATTTCAGAAGCCAAGTTCCTTTTATCTAAAACACATATCAATAGTTCACCTAAAGCTTATTGTACTTTTAATTATAAAGAATTGTGCAAGGGCAGGGAATGTGAACCATATAGAGATGAATAAAACATCAAACCTTTCAACTAACTATACTACTTATCACCTTAAGTTCGATCATAGAGTATATAATAAAGTACAAGATGCTATTAAAAAACAATGAGGGAAGCAACTGCGTCTGCTGGTAGAGCTATTTAGACCCCCTTTGAGTTGGGCTTTAGATGAAAACTAAGATTTCATCAGTTAAAGAACATAAGAGTGTTCAAAGCCATGGTGTTGAGGTATGAAAATATATTAACTTAAGCAATATTATTTTTCTTTTAAATACAAAAGTAAAATATACTCATTGTAAAAAAAAATATATATATATATATATATACACACATATATATATAAGCCACTGTTCTCACTCCCATGTCTTGGGGTAAACATTGCAATGTCTTTTAAAACAATTTTCATCACACACACATATATAATAGTATAGATATTTATGTTTATGAAAATAGTTTTTATTTTCACAAAAATGAAATCATACTGAAAACACTGCTTTGAACTTGCATTTTTTCATTCATTTAGAACTTCACCAACAGCCTTCCATGTCATTACATCCAGGAAATGAATCTTTTAGAGTATCATGAATCTGGACCACTTACTAGAATCATAAAGAGCAGGTTGATTTATGAATTTACCATTTGTTCCCCTATGCATATATATACTTATGTGAAATGTGAAATATACTATCAGGATTTCCTACTTGAGACATGTCTTACCTGAGGAGGCAATTTCTTCACCTCTTTTCATTCCCAATCTTTTATAAATTTCTCTCTCAGGATCAACATAGATTTCATGAGAATACCCAGTTAGTTTACAGAAAGGCTGAAAAAAAAAAAGTATAGTTGGAATTTTTATCAAGACAAATGAGAGAAAAATAGTGATAATCTGACTAAATTTTAGCAAATTTAGACCCAGGTTCGATCCCTGGGTCAGGAAGATCCCCTGAAGAGGGGAATGGCTACCCATTCCAGTATTCTTGCCTGGAGAATTCCATGGACAGGGGAGTGTGGCAGGCTACAGTCCATGGGGTTGCAAAGAGTTGGACATGACTGAGTGACTAACACTTAAGTGATTTAGGTAATTATATAATTTTTACATCTAAAACAGATTTAGCCTGTTAGGGTCCCAATTGGCTATATATTTACCTCAATATGATGGTAGGATGACTGTCCAATCACTATGAGAGTGACATTTGCTTCCTTTAGGAGAGAAAAAGGACATGTACATATTATTAGAAATTATGTTTCCCCTAATTGTAACTTCCCCTAATCCAATTATTTTCTTCCATTTTAATGCCACCTATAGGCTTCCAGAAGAATGGTATAAACAGCCAAATTGTGTGAGTCAAAGCAATTATGCTAAAATATTCAATTAATTCAGATGATTCTTTTGCTAAGTAAGAATTTAAAAATAATAGTCAGTAATTCTCTACACTTTCCTAAAAGGCATACATTAAACTAGAATAAACACTATTAAAGTAGGGTTATTTAATCAGACAATTTTATTCTTTCACATCTTGATTGACAAGGTCTGCTGAAAACAGATCTTAATTTTACAGAAGCTACCAATGCTTTCACTAAAAAGCTAACCTGGGGACAAACCTTTATATGCTTGAGGAAATACAGCTGTATGTGGCTGTCACAAGAATGTGGAACTGTAATTCCACTAAGGATACAAATTTTTGATCTTTAAGTTATACTAGTAACTTCCTGTAATGAACAATTATTTGGAGTGTCTGTATTATAAAATTAAAGAAAAGAAAATATTTCTAGCATTTCTGTTTTTCATAATTATCAACATTTGAGAATAGGCAGGTTATTAGGTAACATCAAAATCATTATTATGGTTAGTCCTTTTATTTTATAGTCAGGCAGTAATGAACAGGACAGAAATACACTTCCAATGAGTCTCTTCCCTTTTTGGAGGTGTTGGGGAGATGTGTGGGATGATGATAATCTGGGTTTGTGAGCGTCTGTGCTGGAGAGGCGGCGCATTCTGCACCTCATGCCATCACACTCATAAACCGCAGGTGAGTTTCACCAGGCCGCCCGGAAGCGGGGCACGCTGCTGCTCACTCTAGGGAAACTTACTTGTAAGAAACTCTTGGGGATTTTGGCCAGATCTTCTACGTATTCCTTGCAGATGTAACACAGGAAATGCTGAAATCCCAACACAGGCAAAAAGGACAAGTTAGCAACTAACACTCTCGGAGTCAGAAATAACCAAGTACTTATGCGTGACGTAATGCTACACCCAAGACTGTTAGAGATGTCAAGGGTGCCCAAATGTGCCCTGAAATTGGGCCCCACGCAGTCTCTGTTAGGCCTCTTCGCTCGTTGAGAAAATGGCCTTGGCTTGGCAGGCTGCTTTTCCTTTCCCGTTCAAGGAAGCGAGAGCGGAGTCCGCCTTCCAGAAACCTTTAGTGGACGACCACTAGAGGAAGGGTCAGGCCCGGCGGGTTCCGTTCTCCGGTCCTGGACCCTTCCAGAGGCCAGATGTAACTCCCCCCAGGGGAGGCCGTAGAAACAACCTCCATTCCTGCCTGCAGGTGAGGTCCCTGCGCCGGATCGTCCCGTCGCCCGTGCTCACCCGCACGAAGACCACGATAGCCCGGCGCTCTCGGAACAGCTCACCAAACGGCACAGGCCTCCCGGAGGCGTCCAGCACAGGCAGCTCGGCCACGGCGGCGGCCAGGGGCTGCCAGCTCGCGGGGCCGCTTGGGACTGGGGCTGGGGCGGCGTGACCGCTGACCTGCCGCGTGACCGGGGCCTCGGAGGGGTCTGCCATCGCGCCCTACGTCCGAGGGCCCTCGGATAGCGACCGAGCGGGAGGGAGGCTGGGTGGGTTGGATCGCGGCCAAGCGGAGCGCAAGGGGCGGGGCTCTCCGCGGGGCGGAGCTGCCGGGGCCCAGGCTCGCTGCGGAGCTCCGGGGCCTAACCCGGTGCACCCGGCGGTTCTCAGGCAAGACCTCGAGAGTCTGCATTTGACGTGGCTCCGATGGTTCCGAAGCTGCAGAAAGGTACAGAACCACTCTCGAGTTTTCTGACCCAGCCGCTCATGGTAGGAAAAGAGACAGAGACGCAGAGAGAGACAGGGAGGCGGGGTGGGGGGGTAGGGCGGGGGCGGAGAGAGAAAGACAGAGACAAGGGAGACAGGGTGGGGGGAAGAGAGAAAGAGGGAGACGGAGAGACGGCGTGGAGCCGGGAGAGGGGGGGAAGAGAGAAGAGGAGAGCGAGATACCAAAGGCGAGAAAGGACTTATATGTGAAGAAAGCCCCTGCCCTCCGTAGCCATCTGGGCTGAAGTTAGCTTCTTTTAGTTACCTTTTCAAGAGAATCAGTTGCCTACCAAGCACATCCATAAATATGCTAGATTTAGTCTGGTTTAAATCCACACCCTCCTCAGTTCTCATGCTTTTTTTTTTTTGGAGCTATCGTTAACATACACTGTAATGTATAAATCTTAAGTGTGGATTTAAATTTTATTTTTAGTTAAAATGTAAACATTTGTCAAAATTTTATCATGGAAATTTAAAAACATGCCCAGAAAGTTGAATTTTACAGTGAACACTCCCATATCCACCACCTAGATTCTACTGTTGGTTAACATTTTACTCTATTAAAATTAGTGCATCTGTCCACAGTTAGGTGAGTTTTGTCTGATTATTCACCCCTTATCCACTTATTGTTGCATGCTTGGTCCCTCTTTTGCAGCCCCCTGGATGGTAACTCGCCAGGCTCCTCTGTCCATAGGATTTTTCAGGCAAGAGTACTGGAATGGGTAGCCGTTCCCTCCTCCATGGGATCTTCCGAACCCAGGATCCAACCCAAGTCTCCTGTGTCTCCTGCTGCATGCAGGCAGATTCTTTACCACTGAGCCACAACTCCATAAAAAAATAGACCATTGCTATCACTTGAGAAAATTCCCTCAATTATATTTTTTAGGAGCTGGTATAATAAACCTATTTATAAATGTGCTAGGTTGTCTCAGGAGTCCATTTTCTTTCTTCAAACTTTTGTTTTGCTAAAGCTATTTACTAGGATCCTTAAGTCAGATGACTCTGTGTGTGTATGTATGTATGTATGTATATATGTATGTAAATGATGGATTGAGAAGGATAAGAAAAATGGATTTAAATGGCTTTGCATCAGTTTTGTAGATGTCCTACAGTACATGCATACCAGGTAGTCTTTTAAGCATGTTTCTATCCCACCTTACTTTCTTCTGGTGCAGGCTGCAGGCAAGCATGCATATGGGAATTTAGGAATTTCTGCAGCCTCTTTGAGACTCAGCTGGTGCTGGACTTGGAGTTTGGTCTCTTACTGGGGTTTCTCATAGATGGCCACAATGTGTCCAAGCCTTCCAGGGCAGAACAAGACAACATTCAGGTTCTTTGTCTTTAAAAGTTCACCCACCTTGTTTCTGGATTTGTGGTTCAGAAAATATGATCCTTTAGAGTCCTTTGGACCAAAAGGAGATTAAACCAGTCAATCTTGAAGGAAATCAACCCTGAATAATCATTGGAAGGACTGATGCTAAAGCTCCAATACTTTGGCCACCTGATGCGAAGAGCCAAATCATTGGAAAAGCCCCGGATGCTGGGAAGAATTGAAGGTAGAAGTAGAGGATGACAGAGGATGAGATGGTTGGACGGCATCACCGATTCAATGGACATGAATTTGGGCAAACTCCGGGAGGTGCTGAGGGACAGGGAAGCCTGGTGTGCTGCAGTCTATGGTGTCACAAAATGTCAGACACAACTTGGCGACTAAACAACAACAAAATTTATGGTGTTTGTTTAGTGGAAGACCTTCAGGATCACCCTTATCTAGCACAGAGTATTCACTCTGCCACAAAGTACAGGAGAGGCTGATCCAGAATCCTCTGGCTTTCGGTTGTGTAAAGACATCCATTATTGAACACACATTTAAGTGCTCCTAGTTTGAGAAACTCTGCTGTGGGTTTGGACAGTTCTAATCATAGACCTATTTCTAGGTCATCATCTCCCAGTGCTGGGGTACCACAGATGTACTCTCAGGGGCACTGCAGCGTATTTTAAATACTTGAGGGAAGTAGAGGTTATCTGTTTGACATCCTTCTTGTGAGGGGAGGTAGTTCATGATTTCCATTAGACTGCATTTCTTTTCACTATATTTTAAATAATGTCATATCTTTGCCAAGCTGGGTTTCTAACAACTGTGATAGAAAACTAGAACCTCACAAAAATCACTCTGTTTAGGGAATGAGGTTGGAGATGTCCAATCTGATTCCAAGATTGGAGAAGTTGTACAATGTCCAACAGGTAGGCATCCCCTGGGTGAAATAAAGATGTTACTTTTTCTTATAGTGCGTGTGTTAGTCATATCCGACTCTTTGCAACCCTTTGGACTGTAGCCTGCCACGCTCCTCTGTCCATGGGTTTTTCCAGGCAAGAATACTGGAGTAGGTTGCCATTTCCTCCTCCAGGGTATCTTCCAGACCAGGGATGGAATCCATGTCTTCTGCATCTCTTGCACTGCAGACAGATTCTTTACCACTGAGCCACCTGGGAAGCCCCCTTAATTTATAGTTGTATCTTAAAATAGCTACTAAGTTGTTCAGACAGAAGTTGTTTGGATCTAACTTCTAAGTAAAAGGAACTGATAGGAATTTCTTTCAGCCTAAGGGTGCTGTGAATAAACTACTGACACCAACAAATAAACTACTGTGAACCAAGAAAGTTTGGAAATCTTTGAATCAGACAGTAAGCTCCTTGCCTCTTGCAGCACTGTAATATCTTCACAGACTGGCACGAAGTCTGGCACGTTGTAGGCCTCTCTGAATATTGTCTGATTGGTCAATGCGCGGAATGTGCAAGAAGTGGTGTCCCTAGAGAGTTTTCAGCAGCTAGCACGGATCCAGTATGAACGGGAGCAAAGTAGGCAGAGTGCTTTACAGAACTGGTATTTTCCACCATTTGAAGCAAGCAAGGCAGAGCTCAGCAGCCATATCCAACTGCAAGTGTGCCAGTCCACAGAAACCCACCAACCTAACTCCCAACCAGCTCTATTTCATTCAGATTATTCCAGAGATGAGCCTTACCTGGTAGTGAATGCCCAGATTTCCTGGGTTTAGATGCTGTAACAACTAACTCCAACCACAGTCTTCACACTGGTGTTCCAATAGATGGTCAAAACTCCCCCGAACTTCCTGGTTGAGCTTGGGGCTGTGTCACTTGGTTCATCATATATTCTAGCTCATCAAATATTCCAGCTTATCAGGTTTTCCTGACCTCCTAATTTCTGGTTATTTGGTACACTGCATGCTTTTTTTTTTTTTAAAGCATGTGTTACAGTTATGATTATTTATTTTTTGTCCATTTCTTTTTTTATTGAAGTATAGTTGATTTATAGTGTGGTGCTAGTTCCTGATGTACAGCAAAGTGATTCAGTTATGCAGTTTTATATATATATATATATATATATATATACCCATGTATATATATTCTTTTTTACATTATTTTTCATTATGTTTTATTATAGGATATTGAATACAGTTTCCTGTGCTATTTTATATATAATAGCTTTTATCTGCTATCTAGAAAGATTAAGTTAACTAAGACAAGCTCAAGGCAAGGAGACAATAGTCTAGTTATGAAGATAAATTCAGAATAAATAGTTGTGATGAAAAGCAATAAATACTATAGCAGAAGTATGAATAAAATATAGTGAGAACTTGAATCAGTTATTGTACTTTTGGTTTCAAGTGACAGAAAACCTTGGCTCAAATGGTTTTGCATCATAAGGATATTTATTATTTACCATAACAGGAAATTCAGAGACAAGTCAGATTGTGTGCTGTGCTTACTCGCTCAGTCATGTCTGACTCTTTGTGACCTGATGGACTGCAGCCCGCCAGCCTCCTCTGTCCATGGAATTCTCCAAGCAAGAATACTGGAGTTGGTTGCCATGCCCTCCTCCAGGGGATCTTCCCGACCCAGGAATCAGATGGGGTCTCCTGCATTGCAGGTCGATTCTTTACCAGCTGAGCTATCAGGGAAGCCCCAGGTAGGTTCTAGGAGTGGTATTCCTTCCTCAGCTCTTCTCTGAGTTCTACCCTCCTTTGTTCTGGCATTGCCTTAAGCTGGCCTCCTGTGTCACAAGCTGGATCCCAGTAGCAGTAGAGCTGCATTTTCTAGTTCAGATGCGATGAAGAGACATAGAACATTTTCATCCCCAGAAGCTCTAGCAAACTTTTCCTTTTAGTTTAGCTTACCTAAATTTGCTATTAAAAAATTTATTAAACAGAAACTTGCGTTAAATAGAGTTGGGAAACCAGAAGGGGGAGCTCTCACACCCTGCAGTGATAGCCGAGCGCAACAGTTTTAAGAAAGATTCCTTTCCTGGCAAGGACTTGGCCAATGAAAAGCTATGGACTCTGCTCACTGTAGCCTCCCAACTTCCTTTTCCCTCTATGAAAATGTGCATCTTTCCTTGTGGTGGGTGAACTTGCATGTGGCTCACCATGGTTGCAGACCTACAACTGCAATTCCCTGTTGCTTCAGAATAAACCCATCTTTTTGGAGAAAAGCCTGGCAGCCTATTTGTTTCAGGTCAACACAGCTTAGACGTACGCTGCTCTGGACCAATCTCTGGCAAAAGACTATGACTGGTTATTTCAAAAAACTGAAATAAAAAAATAAACAGAGCTGAACTCAACTGGTTGAAAATCTATAAACAGGATGATCAATAGTCTGAGTAGATTTGCTGGTTAGTAATAAATGCTTCTCAGCTATAAATCCCCCCTTCATTGCTTGATCTCTTGCCTGGAAAATCCCATGGACAAAGGAGCCTGGTAGGCTGCAGTCCATGAGGTTGCTAGGAGTCGGACGCGACTGAGCGACTTCAGTTTCACTTTTCACTTTCATGCATTGGAGAAGGAAATGGCAACCCACTCCAGTGTTCTTGCCTGGAGAATCCCAGGGACAGGGGAGCCTGGTGGGCTGCCGTCTATGGGGTCGCACAGAGTTGGACACGACTGAAGTGACTTAGCAGCAGCAGCAGCAGCATTGCTTGATCTATGGTAATAAAGCATTTCTCCTCTGCAGTAAACACATCTTGTCAGTAGGGGGTGGTATTAACCATGTATTTCTGATGGTTTGTCATCTGGGGCCTTGCTGGCCCTGGAGGGACTACCAGGTAGCCAGTTCCTAGAGACAGCAAAGGGCTTGTTTGCAGGCACAGCTTTAAGATGCACACTAAAGAATTCAGAGTCTATACCCCTCAACCAGTCTTTTATTGGGCTCTCATACTAGGCCACTGTTCCTTTACACTAATCATTCTAGGGCCAGTTATCAGACAACCAGGAGCAGCCCCTACCCCCTGGAGCTCACTAAAATTATCTAAGCTACTTAATCCTAGGCCTATTTGCCCTGCCTCTCCCATTCTTTCCCATGGAGACCACAATAAAGACTCTTGCCCATGTTTTCCTCTCACTCCCTCTGCCTCCTGACTGACTAATGGATCCTGTGTGGCCCTATGTGGCATGGCCTCCTTTCTCCTCTTGGGAACTGGGAGTAACAAACTATTTTTTCAATGGCAATTGTTTCCTGACTTGGCCTTCAGTTCAGTAGTTCAACCGCTCAGGCATGTCCCACTCTTTGCGACCCATTTATTGCAGCATGCCAGGCCTCCCTGTCCATCACCATCTCCCAGAGTTCACCCAAACTCATGTCCATAGAGTCGGTTATGCCACCCAGCCATCTCATCCTCTGTTGTCCCTTCTCCTCCTGCCCCCAATCCCTCCCAGCATCAGGGTCTTTTCCAATGAGTCAACTCTTCGCATGAGGTGGCCAAAGTACTAGAGTTTCAGCTTTAGCATCAGTCCTTCAAAAGATCACCCAGGACTGATCTCCTTTAGAATGGACTGGTTGGATCTCCTTACAGTTCAAGGGACTCTCAAGAGTCTTCTCCAACACCACAGTTCAAAAGCATCAATTCTTCAGCGCTCAGCTTTCTTCACAGTCCAAATCTCACATCCATACATGACCACTGGAAAACCATAGCCTTGACTAGACGGACCTTGTGGGCAAAGTAATATCTCTGCTTTTTAATATGCTATGTAGGTTGATCATAACTTTTCTTCCAAGGAGTAAGCATCTTTTAATTTCATGGCTGCAGTCACCATCTGCAGTGATTTTGGAGCCCCCCAAAATAAAGTCTGACACTGTTTCCATTGTTTCCTCATCTATTTCCCATGAAGTGATGGGACCAGATGCCATGATCTTCAATTTCTGAATGTTGAGCTTTAAGCCAACTTTTTCACTTTCCTCTTTCACTTTTATCAAGAGGCTTTTAGTTCCTCTCCACTTTCTGCCATAAGGGTACTGTCATCTGCATATCTGAGGTTATTGATATTTCTCCCAGCAATCTTGATTCCGCTTGTGCTTGTGCCCAGCGTTTCTCATGATGTACTCTGCATATAAGTTAAATAAGCAGGGTGACAATATACAGCCTTGACATACTCCTTTTCCTATTTGGAACCAGTCTGTTGTTCCATGTCCAGTTCTAACTGTGGCTTCCTGACCTGCACATAGGTTTCTCAAGAGGCAAGTCAGGTGGTCTGGTATTCCCATCTCTTGAAGAATTTTCCACAGTTTATTGTGATCCATACAGTCAAAGGCTTTGGCATAGTCAACAAAGCAGAAATAGATGTTTTTCTGGAACTCTCTTGCTTTTTCAATGAACCAGCGGGTGTTGGCAATTTTATATCTGGTTCCTTTATCTTTTCCAAAACCAGCTTGAACATCAGGAAGTTCACGGTTCATGTATTGCTGAAGCCTGGCTTGGAGAATTTTGAGCATTACTTTACTAGCATGTGAGATGAGTGCAATTGTGCAGTAGTTTGAGCATTCTTTGGCATTGCCTTTCTTTGAGATTGGAATGAAAACTGACCTTTTCCAGTCCTGTGGCCACTGCTGAGTTTTCCAAATTTGCTGGCATATTGAGTGCAGCACTTTCACAGCATCATCTTCCAGGATTTGAAATAGCTCAAGTGGAATTCCATCACCTCCACTAGCTTTGTTTGTAGTGATGCTTTCTAAGGCCCACTTGACTTCACATTCCAGGATGTCTGGATCTAGGTGAGTGATCACACCATCGTGATTATCTGGGTTGTGAAGATCTTTTTCGTACAGTTGTTCTGTGTATTCTTGCCACCTCTTCTTAATATCTTCTGCTTCTGTTAGGTCCATACCATTTCTGTCCTTTATCGAGCCCATCTTTGCATGAAATTTTCCCTTGGTATCTCTAATTTTCTTGAAGTGATCTCTAGTCTTTCCCATTCTGTTGTTTTCCTCTGTTTCTTTGCACTGATCTCTGAGGAAGGCTTTCTTTTCTCTCCTTGCTATTCTTTGGAACTCTGCATTCAAATGGGTGTATCTTTCCTTTTCTCTTTTGCTTTTGGCTTCCCTTCTTTTCACAGCTATTTGTAAGACCTCCCCAGACAGCCATTTTGCTTTTTTGCATTTCTTTTCCATGGGGATGGTCTTGATCCCTTCTCCTGTACAATGTCATGAACCTCATTCCATAGTTCATCATGTACTCTATCTATCAGATCTAATCCCTTAAATCTGTTTTTCACTTCCACTGTACAATTATAAGGAATTTGACTTAGGTCATACCTGAATGGTCTAGTGGTTTTCCCTGCTGCTGCTGCTGCTAAGTCGCTTCAGTCGTGTCCAACTCTGTGCGACCCCATAGACGACAGCCCACCAGGCTCTGCTGTCCCTGGGGTTCTCCAGGCAAGAACACTGAAGTGGGTTGCCATTTCCTTCTCTAATGCATGAAAGTGAAAAGTGAAAGTGAAGTCGCTCAGTTGTGTCCGACTTCGCGACCCCATGGACTGCAGCCTACCAGGCTCCTATATCCATGGGATTTTCCAGGCAAGAGTACTGGAGTGAGTTGCTGTTGCCTTCTCTGTTGTTTTCTTTTTCTTCTATTTCAGTCTGCATTTGGCAATAAGGAATTCATGATTTGAGCCACAGTCAGCTCCCGGTCTTGTTTTTGCTGACTGTATAGAGCTTCTCCATCTTTGGCTGCAAAGAATATAATCAGTCTGATTTCGGTGTTGACCATCTGGTGATGTCCATGTGTAGAGTCTTCTCTTGTGTTGTTGGAAGAGGGTGTTTGCTATGACTTGGCCTTATCATACCTGCATAATAAACCTATGATTTAAAATGGGGTGCTAGAGGGATACTGGAGAAGGCAATGGCACCCCACTCGGTACTCTTGCCTGGAAAATCCCATGGATGGAGGAGCCTGGTGGGCTGCAGTCCATGGGGTCGCTAAGAGTTGGACACGACTGAGCGGCTTCACTTTCACTTTTCACTTTCATGCATTGGAGAAGGAAATGACAACTCACTCCAGTGTTCTTGCCTGGAGAATACCAGGCACGGCAGAGCCTGGTGGGCTGCCGTCTATGGCATTGCACAGAGTCGGACATGACTGAAGTGACTTAGCTGCAGCAGCAGCAGCAGAGGGATACTGCAGGAGCAAAGGCTTCTCTTGTATTTTTTGATGTGCTTTGATTTTGCCTTATCTTGCTCCAAATTCATGATTACTAGGAGTGCATGTGTGGAACTTTAGTGACGCTCTGTTCCACTAGGACCCCAGGAGTATGAGATCCCATGGTGAGCTTGCAGCCCTGGCCCACCCTGTTTTTTCGCAGTCCTCACAATGTGAATATTATGAGCCTCATACTACACTTCTCTGAGCTGGGTTCCTGATGCCCTGGTGCTTTCCCTCTGCTCACTACCTGCCAGCCTCCGTCCACTTGCACCCTGGAGGGTTTTTGTACTTTCTCCCAATGTGAACACCACACACACCAGGCTTAGTATCAAACAGTGGGCTCCTGATGCCTAGCTCATTCAGCATGCCTATTTGGTAGTCTCTACCCTCCTGCAGCCTAAAGAAGTATCTCCTGCTTGCCTGGACGGTATACCAGCTTTGGCTCAGGCAACTGAGAAAATTTCTCTATCATCCAATAGGCTAAACCTACATCTTGAAAGAAAGTGAATCTCAGCCATGGGGAGGGAGCCTCTAACAAGTTACTCCTTCCTTGAGCACTCTTTCTAGACCTAGGATACTCTTTAGAGTTATCTTTTCATCTTTAGTTATTGTGTGTATATAGTTAATAGTTCTTTATATTATTTTTTCCATTTAATTAATTTATTGCTCTTCAGTTCAGTTCAGTCGCTCAGTCGTGTCTGACTCTTTGCAACCCCATGAATCGCAGCACGCCAGCTCCCCTGTACATCACCAACTCCCGGAGTTCACTTAGACTCACGTCCATCGAGTACGTGATACCATCCAGCCATCTGATCCTCTGCGTCCTCTTTTCCTCCTGCCCCCAATCCCTCCCAGCATCAGAGTCTTTTCCAATGAGTCAACTCTTCGCATGAGGTGGCCAAAGTACTGGAGTTTCAGCTTTAGCATCAGTCCTTCCAAAAGAAATCCCAGGGCTGATCTCCTTTAGAATGGACTGGTTGGATCTCCTTGCAGTCCAAGGGACTCTTAAGAGTCTTCTCCAACACCACAGTTCAAAAGCATCAATTCTTCAGTGCTCAGCCTTCTTCACAGTCCAACTCTCACATCCATACATGACTACTGGAAAAACCATAGCCTTGACTAGATGGACCTTTGCTGGCAACGTAATGTCTCTGCTTTTTAATATACTATCTAGGTTGGTCATAACTTTTCTTCCAAGGAGTAAGCATCTTTTAATTTCATGGCTGCAATCACCATCTGCAGTGATTTTGGAGCCCCCCGAAATAAAGTCTGACACTGTTTCTACTGTTTCCCATCTATTTCCCATGAAGTGATGGGACCGGATGCCATGATCTTCGTTTTCTGAATGTTGAGCTTTAAGCCAACTTTTTTACTCTCCTCTTTCACTTTCATCAAGAGGCTTTTTAGTTCCTCTTCACTTTCTGCCATAAGGGTACTGTCATCTGCATATCTGAGGTTATTGATATTTCTCCCGGCAATCTTGATTCCAGCCTGTGCTTGTGCCCAGCGTTTCTCATGATGTACTCTGCATATAAGTTAAATAAGCAGGGTGACAATATACAGCCTTGACATACTCCTTTTCCTATTTGGAACCAGTCTGTTGTTCCATGTCCAGTTCTAACTGTTGTTTCCTGACCTACATACAGATTTCTCAAGGGGCAGGTTAGGTGGTCTGGTATTCCCATCTCTTGAAGAACTTTCCACAGTTTATTGTGAACCACACAGTCAAAGGCTTTGGCATAGTCAATAAAGCAGAAATAGATGTTTTTCTGGAACTCTCTTGCTTTTTCAATGAACCAGCGGGTGTTGGCAATTTTATATCTGGTTCCTTTATCTTTTCCAAAACCAGCTTGAACATCAGGAAGTTCACGGTTCATGTATTGCTGAAGCCTGGCTTGGAGAATTTTGAGCATTACTTTACTAGCATGTGAGATGAGTGCAATTGTGCAGTAGTTTGAGCATTCTTTGGCATTGCCTTTCTTTGAGATTGGAATGAAAACTGACCTTTTCCAGTCCTGTGGCCACTGCTGAGTTTTCCAAATTTGCTGGCATATTGAGTGCAGCACTTTCACAGCATCATCTTCCAGGATTTGAAATAGCTCAAGTGGAATTCCATCACCTCCACTAGCTTTGTTTGTAGTGATGCTTTCTAAGGCCCACTTGACTTCACATTCCAGGATGTCTGGATCTAGGTGAGTGATCACACCATCGTGATTATCTGGGTTGTGAAGATCTTTTTTGTACAGTTGTTCTGTATATTCTTGCCACCTCTTCTTAATATCTTCTGCTTCTGTTAGGTCCATACCATTTCTGTCCTTTATTGAGCCCATCTTTGCATGAAATTTTCCCTTGGTATCTCTAATTTTTTTGAAGTGTTCTCTAGTCTTTCCCATTCTGTTGTTTACTTCTATTTCTTTGCATTGATCTCTGAGGAAGGCTTTCTTATCTCTCCTTGCTATTCTTTGGAACTCTGCATTCAGATGCTTGTATCTTTCCTTTTCTCCTTTGCTTTTCACTTCTCTTCTTTTCCCAACTATTTGTAAGGCCTCCCCAGACAGCCATTTTGCTTTTTAGTATTTCTTTTCAATGAGGATGGTCTTGATCCCTGTCTACTGTACAATGTCACGAACCTCATTCCATAGTTCATCAGGCACTCTATCTATCAGACCTAGGCCTTAAATCTATTTCTCACTTCTACTGTATAATCATAAGGGATTTGCTTTAGGTCATACCTGAATAGTCTAGTGGTTTCCCCTACTTTCTTCAATTTGAGTCTGAATTTGGTAATAAGGAGTTCATGATCTGAGCCACAGCCAGCTCCCGGTCTTGTTTTTGCTGACTGTACAGAGCTTCTCCATCTTTGGCTGCAAAGGATATAATCAATCTGGTTTCGGTGTTGACCATCTGGTGATGTCCATGTGTAGAGTCTTCTCTTGTGTTGCTGAAAGAGGGTGTTTGCTATGACCAGTGCATTTTCTTGGCAAAATTCTATTAGTATTTGCCCTGCTTCATTCCATATTCCAAGGCCAAATTTGCCTGTTACTCCAGGTGTTTCTTGACTTCCTACTTTTGCATTCCAGTCCCCTATAGTGAAAAGGATATCTTTTTTGGGCGTTAGTTCTAAAAGGTCTTGTAGGTCTTCATAGAATCATTCAGCTTCAGCTTCTTCAGTGTTACTGGTTGGGGCGTAGACTTGGATTACTCTGATATTGAATGGTTTGCCTTGGAAACGAAGAGAGATCATTCTGTCGTTTTGAGATTGCATCCAAGTACTGCAGTTTGGACTCTTTTGTTGACCATTATGGCTACTCCATTTCTTCTGAGGGATTTCTGCCCACAGTAGTAAATATAATGGTCATGTGATTTAAATTCACCCATTCCAGTCCATTTTAGTTCGCTGATTCCTAGAATGTCAACTTTCACTCTTGCTATCTCTTGTTTCCACTTCCAATTTACCTTGATTCATGGACCTGACATTCCAGGTTCCTATGCAATATTGCTCTTTGTAGCATCAGACCTTGCTTCTATCACCAGTCACATCCACAGCTGGGTATTATTTTTGCTTTGGCTCCATCCCTTCATTCTTTCTGGAGTTATTTCTCCACTGATCTCCAGTATCATATTGGGCACCTACTGACCTGGGGAGTTCCTCTTTCAGTATCCTATCATTTTGCCTTTTCATATTGTTCATGGGGTTTTCAAGGCAAGAATACTGAAGTAGTGGACCACATTCTGTCAGACCTCTCCAGCATCACCCGCCTGTCTTGGGTTGCCCCATGGGCATGGCTTAGTTTCATTGAGTTAGACAAGGCTGTGGTCCTAGTGTGATCAGATTGGCTAGTTTTCTGTGATTATGGTTTCAGTGTGTCTGCCCTCTGAAGCCCTCTTGCCCCACCTATCATCTTACTTGGGTTTCTCTTACCTAGGAAGTGGGGTTTCTCTTCATGGCTGCTCCTGCAAAGTGCATCCGCTGCTCCTTACCTTAGACGAGGGTTATCTCCTCACCGCCACCCCTCCTGACCTTGAACATGGAATAGCTTCCTCTAGGCCCTCCTGCACCCGGGCAGCCACCTCTCCTTGGACGTGGGGTAGCTCCTCCCGGCCGCCACCCCTGACCTAGGATGCAGGGTAGCTCTTCTCGGCTGCCACCCTTATTGCTCTTCATTGGACCCTATCAGTAAGTTTGTACTTGAGATGAAAGATCTCAAGATATGTCACTTATCTAGGCTATGCAAACAGAATGCCTCTTTTTGAGTTTTAGTAAATAAGAGTAAGAGCAAGCATCCCTTGATGAATGGAACAAGTTTGCTCTATATACAATGTAGTTTCATAAAATAAATTTGTGGTATCTACCATTGTTTAGTAACATGAAGATAAAATTCATTGATTTGCAATGGGTAGATTTTTAATGTTCCATAGCCACACAAAAACACTAATCGAAGAGAGTATTTCCCATCTTTCTTTAAAACTTGCCAATCTAGGACACTGAATCTTTCTTTAGTAAACAGATGATGAAACAGTGCTTTTATCAGTTGTGTGAGAACCAACTTGAAATTCAGTAACTCTTAGATTTAAGAAACATATTCTAATTTCAGATTGAATTGTAATTAATACATGTTTATATTGTTAAGAAAATAATCACTGAAAAATTATAGCGCATCCTTTGTTTACTCATTCATCTGTTCAATCAACATTCACTTATCAAGCACCTACTGTGTCCCAGATGCAGTGAACTTTTCTGTTTGAAAAACTAGATGAACTAAGAGAAAACAATAGAGTTAAGAATTAAAGTAGGTTCTGACTCTAGTATGAGCTTTTTTGTTGGCAATTCTTTTTGTCAATGTAACGTCTTAATGCCTAATTTCATTTTTATTTTTTAGAATAAAAGAAATTTCCTGTTCCATGTAACAAAATGGCAGGAAAGGCAGAGATATGGCTTGTCTCAGAAGATAACACCACCAGGAACTTCTTCCTTCTTCTCTAGTTCTGCATCTCTATATGGTCGGGTTCCATTGCTCAGCTTCTCCCATTATACAATGCCTGAGAACATGGCTACTCTCGGAACCATGGCTCACACATTCCCCTCACATATTCCCCCTTGTGAGGTAATGGAAAATATATATTGGTTCCGCCCCCAGTTCCTGGCACAGAGCTCCTGAAACCCTTGTAATTTCCTAAGTGATAAGAGCTCTTGAGGCATTTCTGTTCTAATATTGGTCTTTGACCCTGGTTCCTGATGGTGCTCCTAACCCTTTGTCATTTCCTGGGTGATAGGAGCATCTTTTAGTCTCATGTAGTAGCTCTGGAAAGCTCCCCGATGGTGGGCGGTCACCAGAAAAGCTGAGCCATATGATTAGAAGCTTGGAATTTTCAGCCCCACTTACCATGTTCTTGAGAAGAGAGAAGGCCTAAAAACAGAGTTAATGATTGATTGTGCCTTCATGATGAAGCCTCCATAAAAATCCCAATAATAGGAGGTTCCAAGAGCTTCCAGGCTGGTGAATGTGCAGAGGTTTGGGGGCAGGTGGTATACTCAGAGAGAGCATAGAGGTACATGCCTTTTCCCCATATGTTGCCCCATCACCCATTTGGTTGTTTCTGAGTTATATTCTTTTGTAATAAACCAGTGATCTACTAAGTAAGATGTTTCTCTGAGTTCTGTGAACTGCTCTATCAAGTTAATCACAGCTTTGATCCCTAGGTTGAGAAGATCCCTGGGATGAGGAAATGGCAACCCACTCTGGTATTCTTGCCTGAAAAATCCCCTGGTGGGCTACAGTCCAAAGGATCACAAAGAGTCAGACATGATTGGGTAACTATGCAAACACTAAGAAGTTAATAAAAACTTGAGGGTCCTCATGGGAACCTTTGATTTTTAGCTAAGTTGGACAGAAGTTGGGGAAAACTTGGGAACCTACTAGTTGTGACTGACATCTGAAGTAAGGTGGGGATAGTCTTGTAGACCTGAACCTATAGCCTGTGGAATCTGATACCATCTCTCAGTAGGTAATGTCAGAATTGAGTTGAATTTATTAGGACACTTGGCTGATATCTGGAGCATTGCTTGGAGGTGTGAAGAGAACCCTCACCCTCCTCCACCACAACACACACATTGGAATTGGTGATCAGAAAATACCCCTCCTAGAGCTCTAATTTAGAAGCCAGAGTAGAGCTCTGAATGGCACAGTTTCAGTCAAATTACTAAACCCAGGCCATCCAGTTGAGGTTCTTTGATGGACCCAGTTTGGATTAGGTGTCTAAGCATAGGCCCATCATTGTGGCGAGGAATGTGGGGCTTATAAGAGAACTGCAACTCCATAGTAAACACCTGGATAGCTAGCATGTATCTGAGTGACAGTGGGAGGCTCACATCTAGGCAAATAAAGCAATATTCAATAAGAAGCCAATGTGGGGGGTAGGTTATTACTAATTACTAACAAGGAATGATTACCATGGTGCTGGAACTCTCCTATAAGCTTATTATTGCATTTAATACAACTAACTTTGATTTTTTTTAAACTGTCAAATGTTTCAAAGTTTTTCATTGCAGCACTGCATTGTTTTTAATAACAGAGAGGTTATGACAACCCAAAACTCTATTACAGGAAACTTAAAAAAAGCCCAAACCTGTTGTATTCATCTGGTGGAGTACTGTGCAGCTGTAAAAATGAGCAGGAAGATCTCTGTCCACAGATATGGAGTGATCACCATCATATATTATTAAGTAAAAAAAGTGAAAGATGCAAAACGCTTTTATAGTATTTGAATTTTGTGTAAGAAAGAGAAGGGGGTGTGACCGTATTTAAATGCATTTGCTTGTAGTTTCAAAAGAAACAATGAAAGGAGAAACCAAAACTAAGAAAACTGTCTAAAGAAGGAGGAAAAGAATTGCAGAGATGAGGAGGAAGGCAAAATTTCTATTAATGTTCTTTTTTAGAATAATTTTGACTTGTAACCATGCAAATATTTTCATAATTAAAACACAAAGGAAAAATAATTCTACAAATTGAAAAAAAAAGTGAACACAGCTGTATGTCAAGTGAAAGGGATATAATTATATAGTAAAATAAACTCAACAAAACTCTATTATCTTTTCTGCGAATGGGAAATAAATATCAACTTAAAAAATAGGCTTTTTTTAAAAGAGAAATTTTAGGTTCACAGTAAAATTGAGCAGAAGGTATGTGAGTTCTCATGTTGACATCCTGCACCAGAATGTATACTTGTTAAAATGATGACCCTGCCTTAACACATCACTATCACCCAAAGTTCACAGTTTATATTACCATTCTACTCTTGATGTTGTATATTCTATGGGTTTTGACAAATGTATAATGACATGTATCCTCTATTATAGTATCATATACTAAATTATCATACACTACCCTAAATTTCTCTGTGCTCCCCCATTCATCCTTCCCTCCTGCCTCTCTAACCTTTGGCAATCACTAACCTTTTTACTAATCTCATTATGTTAATGAGTGCTCTAACAAAAACTTCATTTTTTTTCATCTTCCCCATTTACCTCCATCTCAAAGACAGAAGGGTGGGAATTTACCACTAGGTATGCACTGCTCAGCTTTCCCTCTTCAGAAGAACTGTCCAGATTGCTTGAGAAGGCAGTTTTGTTGACTTATTTCTTCATAGGTCTTGTCTTCCTTCTGTCTTTTCAATTCTTCTTTAAAGCTCTTTTATGTCCACTACAGGAGGAAAAACTTAAGGAGAAACAGGGACTTAACTGGATAAAGGTAGTGGATAGAGTATCAGATGACCATCAACTAGCTGTAAGAGCCACTGATGCTTTGAACCAAACACAAAGAAACTTACAGGTTAAATGATAGGGATTTTTCAGTCTGCAGTTGAAAAGCTACAGCTTCTTATCCTGGAATTGCTCAGAGATGATAATGTTCTTAATTTATATGACATTTAATTAATGCAGTTTTTGCAAAATCAAATCAAAGTTAATTTAGACTTTAAAGAAAACTTTTTCAAATTTTCTCTGTGTCAAAGAGAGATCAATGAATGCTAAAACTTGGTGTATTTGGATTGCAGTACAACAGAAGACAGTTTGTTTCTTGTGCAAACATGTCTTGAGAAGATAAAAGTGCAGAAAACCAAAAGAGAAGGCTATGAGAGTCATTCTTTGGAACAGGTGATGACATTGCTATCCACTCCCAAGTAGTTAAAAAATAAAGTTAAATAGGTAATTAAAATATTTTTAAATGCATATGTTATAATATGTTTAAATCCATATCAGAAACAAAGCAGACTCCCATTTGTACATTGGAACCTGGTATTTATATATTCACAGTAATGGAATAATCAGGAAAAGTGCAGTTGCCTTCCCTAAGGCCTAAAATCTTTAACATCATAATTAATTATACAGATGAAAGATCATAAAATTCCTTTTGAATTTTCAAAAATAAATGTAGTTATGTTAAACCATACCTCCTTTGATATTTTATTAACTAATTGAATTGGGAAAATAATTAAGGAGAAAAAGAGGTTACTTTGGAACATTTTCCCATATATTTTACAGAACAATCTTATTGTGCCAGTATTACAGTATTACAAAATGAATTAAAATTATAAATCTGGTACTTTTTATTAAGTTTCTAAATCTAGCTTTTAATGAAAAATCTTTGCTGTTTCTGTAATGGTAAGATAAATTAAACTTCTACCTTATAATTGATAAGCTCACAATTAAATTTATTTTGTTAGAACCTGAAGAGAATGTGTGAGTGTGTGTTTTAGGGGGGTTGGGGAGTGTGGTGGAGAATATTAGGAGGAGGAATTTCGCGTCTGAGTTATTCTTAGAGAACCACAGACTACAATTTTGCCTTGATAGAATATTGTGATAGGGCATGATTTTATTCTGATTTTATATTTCAATGTTGCTATTTTAGTTGTCACTTTTGTCCTCAAGTGCTAAGGTACAAGTGTAAATTAAAATGTCACATGTTCTGGAAATATTAACTGAGTGAACAGTGGTTTGTCTTTGTATGTGAATTTAACAGATGGCAAGATTTCAACTTTATCATGCTCTAGATAGAAATCATTTAATACTTCTTTTCTAAAACCGCTTGATACTTTAGTAAATAGATAGTTTCAGACAAATTTAACAGGAATCTAGCAAGATACCACAGGGTATTCAATTACTTACATAGAATTATGTTAAATATTCCATATTAATATATAGTGATAGTAGGTATCAGTTAGTCAGTTCAGTTCAGTCGCTCAGTCGTGTCTGACTCTTTGTGACCCCATGAATGGCAGCACGCCAGGCCTCCCTGTCCATCACCAACTCCCGGAGTCCACCCAAACCCATGTCCATTGAGTCGGTGATGCGATCCAACCATCTCATCCTCTGTCATCCCCTTCTCCTCCTGCCCTCAATCTTTCCCAGCATCAGGGTCTTTTCAAATGAGTCAGCTCTTCGCATCAGGTGGCCAAAGTATTGAGGTTTCAGCTTCAGCATTAGTCCTTCCAACGAACATCCAGGACTGATCTCCTTTAGGATGGACTGGTTGGATCTCCCTGCAGTCCAAGGGACTCTCAAGAGTCTTCCCCAACACCACAGTTCAAAAGCATCAATTCTTCTGCACTCAGCTTTCTTTATAGTCCAAACTCTCACATCCATACATGACCACTGGAAAACCATAGCCTTGACTAGACGGACCTTGTTGACAAAGTAATGTCTCTGCTTTTCCATATGCTGTCTAGGTTGGTCATAACTTTCCTTCCAAGGAGTAAGCATCTTTTAATTTCATGTCTGCAGTCACCCTGCAGTCCATGGGATCGCTAAGAGTCGGACACGACTGAGTGACTTCAGTTTCACTTTTCACTTTCATGCATTGGAGAAGGAAATGGCAACCCACTCCAGTGTTCTTGCCTGGAGAATCCCAGGGATGGGGGAGCCTGGTGGGCTGCCGTCTCTGGGGTTGCACAGAGTCGGACACGACTGAAGTGACTTAGCAGCAGCAGCTGCAGTCACCATCTGCAGTGATTTTGGAGCCCAGAAAAATAAAGTGACACTGTTTCCCTATCAATTTGCCATGAAGTGGTGGGACCAGATGCCATGATCTTAGTTTTCTGAATGTTGAGCTTTAAGCCAAATTTTTCACTCTCCTCTTTCACTTTCATCTAGAGGCTCTTTAGTTCTTCTTCCCTTTCTGCCATAAGGGTGGTGTTATCTGCATATCTGAGGTTATTGATATTTCTTCCAGCAATCTTGATTGCAGCCTGTGCTTCCTCCAGTCCAGCATTTCTCATGATGTACTCTGCATATAAGTTAAATAAGCAGGGTGACAATATACAGCCTTGATGTACTCCTTTTCCTATTTGGAACCAGTCTGTTGTTCCATGTCCAGTTCTAACTGTTGCTTCCTGACCTGCATATAGGTTTCTTAAGAGGCAGGTCAGGTGGTCTGTATTCCCATCTCTTTCAGAATTTCCCACAATTTATTGTGATCCACACAGTCAAAGGCTTTGGCATAGTCAAAGTTATGACCAACCTAGACAACATATTAAAAAGCAGAGACATTACTTTGTCAACAAAGGTCTGTCTAGTCAAGGCTATGGTTTTTCCAGTGGTCATGTATGGATGTGAGAGTTGGACTATAAAGAAAGCTGAGTGCAGAAGAATTGATGCTTTTGAACTGTGATGTTGGAGAACTCTCTTGAGAGTCCCTTGGACTGCAAGGAGAACCAACCAGTCCATCCTAAAGGAGATCAGTCCTGGGTGCTCATTGGAAGGACTAATGCTAAAGCCGAAACCTCAATACTTTGGCCACCTGATGCAAAGAGCTGACTCATTTGAAAAGACCCTGATGCTAGGAAAGATCGAGGGCAGGAGAAGGGGACGACAGAGGATGAGATAGTTGGATGGCATCATCGACTCAATGGACATGGGTTTGGGTGAACTCCAGGAGTTGGTGATGGACAGGGAGGCCTGGCGTGCTGCAGTTCATGGGGTCGCAAAGAGTCGGTCACAACTGAGGGACTGGACTGAACTGAACTGAAATAGCCGTACACCCAGGTAAACCTGACCAAACCTAATGGTTGAGTATAATTCTACTGTCATCCACATATACACAGTTTGAAGGGAGATCATGGGTCAGCATGTTTATAAATGTCCGACATAAGTGGAATGCCACAAAACAGTGGATACACAGCAGATCACCATAAAATGAATTAATAGAATAAAATGAGCATAAAGACGCTTCCATTTGTTACCTAATAGCTTTGTTTTTTCAACAATTTCTTGACAAATAATATTGAAAGATTATTAAAAATTATACATTCTGTATTACCAAAATGAATAAACAAAAAGGTGGCTCTGGGAAAATAAAGCAAGCATCATTAATATTTGTTTGTGAAAAGTTCACCAAGGCAAAGGTGTGCTTGATTGATGTGGTGATACTTAGCTTTCTCTTCTGCCTGATGAGGGCAGGGGAGAGAGAGTGCATAAAAAAACTTAAAGGATAAGTCTTGCATTTCCATTTACACTGAACGTACCAATGGATTATTTATTAGGTTTATATATCTGGCAAATTAATACATCTTTGTAGGGTGAAGGTTATGAATAAGAAGAGCACAGAAATCATCAGTATGGTATGGTTTAATACCACTGTGATCAGAAGAGATACTTGATATGATTTCTATCTTCTTTAATTTTTGAGACTTGTTTGGTTGCCTTAACATATGATCCATCCTGGAGAATGTTCTATACGCCCTTTAGAACAATGTATTCTGCAGTTGTTGGATGTAATGTTCTATTGGGTCTATAGTGTTGCTCAATGAACACTAGTGAAGAAGAACTAAAGAGCCTCTTGATGAAAGTGAAAGAGGAGAGTGAAAACGTTGACTTAAAGTTCACCATTCAGAACACTAAGATCATGGCATCTGGTCCCATCATTTTATGGCAAATAGATGGGGAAACAGTGGCAACAGTGGCAGACTTTATTTTTGGGGCTCCAAAATCACTGCAGATGGTGACTGCAGTCATGAAATTAAAAGACGCTTACACCTTGGAAGGAAAGTTTTGACCAGCCTAGCCTGCCTGCTGCCTGCTAAGTTGCTTCAGTCGTATCTGACTCTGTGTGACCCCATGGACTGGAGCCCGCCAGGCTCCTCTGTCCATGGGACACTCCAGGAAAGAATACTGGAGTGGATTGCCATTTCCTTCTCTGACCAACCTAGACAGCATATTAAAAAGCAGAGACATTACTTTGTCAACAGAGGTCCATCTAGTCAAGGCTATGGTTTTTCCAGTAGTCATGTATGGATGTGAGAGTTGGACTATAAAGAAACCTGAATGCCAAAGAATTGATGCTTTTGAACTGTGATTTTGGAGAAGTCTCTTGAGAGTCCCTTGGACTGAAAGGAGATCCAACCAGTCAATCCTAAAGGAAATCAGTCCTGAATATTCATTGGAAGGACTGATATTGAAGCTGAAACTCTAATACTCTGGCCACCTGATGCAAAGAACAATTCATTGGGAAAGACCCTGATGCTGGGAAAGATCAAAGGTGGGAGGAGAAGGGGATGACAGAGGATGAGATGGTTGGATGGCATCACCGACTCAATGGACACGAATTTGAGTAAACTCCTGAAGTTGGTGGTGGACAGGGAGGCCTGGCGTGCTGCTGTCCATGGGGACACAGAGAGTAGGACATGACTGAGTGCCTGAACTGAACTGAACTCACAAGTGTAGCTGAATGTTATATCCATTGTTACAAGTCAGGGTATTAAGGCCCCTTCTGTTATTGTAGTGCTGTTTGTTTCTTCTTTTAGTTCTGTTAGTATGAGCTTTATATATTTAGTTGTTCCAATGTAGGGTACATAAATATTAAACGTTATATCTTCTTGAATTGACCACTTTATCATTATATAATGACTTTCTTTGTCTCTTGTGACCAGTTTTAGTTTAATGTTTATTTTGTCTGACTGAAGTATAACTATCCCTATTCTCTTTTGATAACTTTGCTTGGAATATCTTTTTCCTATTTCTTCATTTTCAGCCCATGTTTTTATAGTTTAAGTGAGCCTATTGTAGGCAGAATATTGCGGGATCTTTTTTTTCTCCCTTATCCACTCAACCATTCTGCCTTTTCATGGAAGAATTTAACCTATTCTTGTTTAAAGTAATTATTAATAGGTAAGGACTTACTATCTCCATTTTGTTAATTGTTTTATGACTGTTTTGTTGTGCCTTTCTTCTTTTCTCCCTTTCTGGCTGTCTACCTTTGTGGTTTGGTGACTTTTAATATGGTGGTGTGCTTTGATTCCCTTTATCTTAATCTTTTGTGAATTACTGTACATTTTTCCTTTGTGGTTACCATGAAGCTTATAGTTATATTTTATTTTAAAATACTATCTTAAGTTGATAATTTTGGCAAATTATGGAAACTATACTTCTCCCTCCTCTTTCACATTTTATTTTTTTATTGATCATGCCCTGCAGCATTTGGGACCTTAGTTCCTTAATCAGGGATCAAACCTGTGCCCACTGCATTGGAATCATGGAGTATTAACCACTGGATCACCAGGGAAGTCCTCTCCCTCATGTTTTAGGTTATTGATGTTTTACAGTTTACAGCTTTTAAAGTATTGTGAATCCAATAAAAAAAATCACTATAATCATGGTTATATTATGTTTGTTTTTTCATTTTAAATCTTGAGTTAAAAGTTATTTATGCACCACCATTATAACAATATTAGAGAATCTGATCTTTACTATATATTTACCCAAAGGTCCCCAACCTTTTTGGCACCATGGACCAGGGGGTGGGGGATGGTTTTCGGATAATTCAAGTACATTACATTTATTGTGCACTAATGCTGCTCAGAGGTTAAAGCGTCTGCCTGCAATGCAGGAGACCTGGGTTCTATCCCTGGGTCGGGAAGATCCCCTGGAGAAGGAAATGGCAACCCACTCCAGTATTCTTACCTGGAGAATCCCATGGACAGAGGAGCCTGGTGGGCTACAGTCCACAGGGTCGCAAAGAGTCGGACACGACTGAGTGACTTCACACTAATCACACTAATGCTGCTGCAATCTGACAAAAAGTATTGATCCAGAGGCTGCAGACTGGGGACCCCTGCATTTACATTTACTTCTGAATTTTACATATTCATATGCTTTTACACTGCTAACATTGTTTCATTTTAGCTTGAAGAACTCTCTTTATCAACTTTTGTAAGGCAGATCTGGTGTAGTTTAGCTTTTGTTTGGCAAAGACTTTATCTCATTTCTGAAGGACAGCTTTGCTAGGCATAACAAACTTGGTTGACAGTCTTTCTTTCTCCCCAGTATTTTGAGTACAACATTCCACTCTCTCTTGGCCTGAGTGATTTTTGCTTTGAAACCCACTGATAGTTTTAGGAGGGAGGCTCTCTTAAACATTACTTTAAAAATTCTTTGTCTTTGACTTTTTACAGTAATTACAATGTCTCTTGGTGTAGCTCTTTTTGGGTTCAACATATCTGGAGACTTTTGAGTCTTGAATATGACGAGTTCTTTCCCCAAGTTTGGGAAGTTTTCAGCCATTATTTCTTTAAATAGACTGTTTCTTTCTTTCTTAAATTCCTATTATGAATATATTATTTTCTTTGATGGTGTCCTACAAGTGCTGTAGGTTTCCTTCATCCTTTAAATCCCTTTTCCTCTTTCTTCTATGATTGGATAATTTCTAATTATCTGCACCTTAGTTCACTGATTCTTTTTTCTGTTTGATCAAGTCAGCTATGGAAACTCTCTGTTGAGTTCTTCAGTCATTGTATCCTGAATACAATGGGATTTTAGTGTGTGTGTTGGTTTCTATTTCTTTAACTTCTCATTTTGTTCATGTATTGTTTTCCTAATTCCACTTAGTTATTTATCTGTGTGTTCTTAACAGTTTGATGAACTTCTTTAAGAGGATTATTCTGAATTCTTTTTCAGAAAGTTAATAGATCTTTAGGGTCCATTCTTAGAACTTTATTAGTTTCCTTTGGTGATGTCATGTTTACCTGATTCTTTGTGATCCTTGTACATTGTTTTGGTTTCTGTGCAACTGAAGTAGTTTTCTTTTCCAAATTTTACAGGTTTGCTTTGTCAGGGAAAGAACTTCACCAGTTATCTCAGCTTTGTGTCCTGGGCAGGTTATCTGGTAACACCTGTAGGAAAGTAAGGCTTGTTCTCTGCTGCTGCTGCTGCTGCTAAGTCGCTTCAGTCGTGTCCGACTCTGTGCGACCCCATGGATGGCAGCCCACTAGGCTCCCCTGTCCCCGGGATTCTCCAGGCAAGAACACTGGAGTGGGTTGCCATGTCCTTCTCCAATGCATGAAAGTGAAAAGTCAAAATGAAGTCGCTCAGTCGTGTCCAACTCTTCGCAACCCCATGGACTGCAGCCCACCAGGCTCCTCCATCCATGGGATTCTCCAGGCAAGAGTACTGGAGTGGGGTGCCATTGCCTTCTCCGAAGGCTTGTTCTCTAGTTAATACTTATACTGCTCATACTCTGAAGTGGGGGGAGGAAAGGCCCTGACTGCTCATACTCTGAAGTGGGGGCAGGGAAGGCTCTGACTGCTCTTACTCTGAAGTGGGGGGAGGGAAGGCTCTGACTGCTCTTACTCTGAAGTGGGGGGAGGGAAGGCTCTGACTGCTCTTACTCTGAAGTGGGGGGAGGGAAGGCTCTGACTGCTCTTACTCTGAAGTGCGGGGAGGGAAGGCTCTGATTGCTCTTACTCTGAAGTACGGGGAGGGAAGGCTCTGACTGGACACCCCAATTAGGTGGGGCTGTTGGCTGTGCTCTGTGGTCAGGTAGTGCCACTTGTTGGGCTCTATGTTCATCTCTGGTTGGACAGGTCAGTTTGCGTTCCTTTGTAAAGCATTGCTGCTTATTGGACTCTGTGACTGGGTAGGGCTGCAGGCACATGTTGCAATACCACCTAGTCAGGTGGGGACTCAGACTGTGCTCCCCATCTGGATAGTGCTACTGGCTAAAGTCTGTGTTCAGGCAGGGCTGCAGGTAGGGCTTTATGATAGGATGGGACTTCAGGCTGTGGTCTGATTGGTCAGGGTCACAGGCTGGTTTTGTGATTGGATGCTGCAGGCTGTGTGCCACTGTTGATAAAAGTTACTTGTTGGGTTCCTTCATCTGGTGGGGCTGTCATCTGTACTATACATTTGGGTGGGGTGGAGACTGTGCTGCACAGTTGGGCAGGGTTGCTGTCTGGGCTTACGTGTCAGGAGAGGGCCATGGATTATGCTCAGGCTATTCCCTTTGATTGGGTCACAGGCTAGATGAAGGCACAGGCTGTGCTCTGCAGCCAGGGAGTTCTATATGTTAGGCTTTAAGGCTTCCTGGGAGTCCCTGTTTGGTTCTGTGTTCATGAAGGGCTAGAGGCTATGCTCTTGAGTTGAGAGGGGCAGCTATATGATGAACTCCATAACCGCCCATGTGTTTTGTTTAGGCTTTCCAGTTGGGCGAGACTAGAGATTATGTTCAGTAGTTGGAGGGGCTGCTGTCTTACTTCCCTGAGTGGCCCCTAGAATGGATGTTATAGCCAGTAGTGATGGTTAGCTGGGGACCCAAACCTGACATAACTGCCAGTTGAGCTCCCTGAACACAGGAAGCCAGTGGTTTGGGTCTGCAAATGAGCAGAGACCACTGGCTACGATCTCTGCTCAGGCACAACCAGCAGGAAGAATGTGATTTGCAAAGATATTTGTGCTGGCTACTATAAACTCTGCTGACTTCTCTATCTCTGTCCAATATCAGGTGGTCCAGCTCCACAAATTCCTGTGAGATGAGATCCAAGTGGGCCTTCTGAGAAGCATCTGCAATGCTGAGGAAGTTGTATGCCCACCTTGGGCTAATTCCCACTAGAGAAACTACAGGCCCAGAGATCTCTCTCGATGCATTGCTGTATCAGCCTTGGGAAGAGGTGATATGGTCAAAGTGAAACTGCTGCTCTTGCCCTTCTAATGTGGTCCTTTTTTTTGGTCTTCAGTCCAAGGAGAGTGCTTCAGTTTTACCTCTGGGTTCTGGAATTTTCACAAAGGTATCTTGTCTCTGGATAGTTGCTAGTCACTCTTCCTCTAAGGAGGACTGAGGTCAGGGACAATCTACTTTTCCATCTTGCTGAGGTCACTCAAAATTACTTTTTTTTTTTTTTTGGCCATATTATGTGGCCTGTGGGATCTCAGTTCCCCAACCAGGGATTGAATCCAGGCCATGGGAGTGAAACCATCCACTAGGCCACCAGGGAACTCCCCAAATTACATCTTAAATGTAACCAGCCCTTACTAAAACTTATCTATTCCTTCAATTATGAACACGGGCAACAAATATTCAAAGTGTCAGAGTACCTATCACTCCATCACAAATAGAAATCATAAATATTCTCATGTATCACATACAAGTAGTTATAAGTATTTAGAAATATTGCTTGGCTCATCTCTACTTTGAAATTATGACAGTTTATATATCTCACAAGAGATTTGGGTACCTTATGTATTAGTAAATTATCACATTTACTTCTATGCCACTAATTATTTTTAAAAATATTTCATTCCTTTCTTTCAGTACATTTGGTTTTCATTGTAATCCTATTATGCTTTATGCATGTAAAAACATCATCAAGAAAGACCATCAAATTGCCAGAGTTATCCACTACACCAAACACATTCAGCAGCTAAGACACAAAGATGAATGTCACTGTAATAAGCATATCAAATTTGAGTGACTTTACTTAGTAATATTGCTCTTCACATTTCTCTGTTTTCGTAGTTTAAAATACAACATGCTTATTTTATATGGTGGGTTAATTTTGATTAACACATGCCAATAAGAAACTCAAAGGAGGAAATGCTAATTAGCTGTGGTGATTTGTGAAAAAATAAAAGATACCAACTTTTCACAAAGAGCTTGTCTGCTCAATGGTCCATAGGCATTCAGGGAGCCTTTGGTTTACTTGTATTAAATAGTCCTTCCACAGCAGCCACCTGAAAGCCATGGCTGATTTGGGAAATAAAAGATGCTAGGTCTCCCATAATTAAATTTTAGAAATAACCCTAATAGGACTCATCAGATAGAGTGAAATTAATTAAAGTAGGATTGCCAGATAATTGGGTAGGGAAGATTTATCTCTCAGAAAACTACCCTCTCCAAACTAAAAATCTTTCCCATGGATTTAAAGAATAATCTTGTAGATAAAATAAAACATAAATCATACATAAAACCTGACCAAACCATTTAGCTTCTTAGAAACAATATACTTGGCTATCCAGTGATTGAGGATATTGACTTAAGCTCTGAGAACTTCCAAGCCACAAACTGGAGAACATTCAGAAATAAGCAACAGAATTTATATGGTGAAAAACGCTGTTATAGAAACAAAACATAACATTGTCCCTTAAATAAATAATTAACCATTGTAAATTTAAATAATATGAAAAGGAGGTAGAGCTAGAGGGAAGATGGTGGGGTAAGGAAGGACCAGGAAACTGTCTCCCTATCCAGACAAGAATTATGCTGGCAGAATCTGTCTGATGTAACTATTTTGGAGTCTATTGAAGATTTGCTATTCCTGGAGAAGGGTTGGTCCTATAAATTGAAGTTGATTTTAGTCAATTTCAGCTTTTAGCACCATAGCAGTTACTCATCTCACACACCTTCAACCTTGTGCAGACAACCATGAACATGTTCCTGAAGCAGTTTTCATGTAGCTTGTGCAAACAGGGTGAGCAGTAAGGAGAATGACCCCCAAATATTGGAAATCTTCTTTTACTGCTGACTACTGCTTCTGATGACAGACGTGTGGACACAGAAGCAGGTTGCCATTCTTGCAAGCCCCTCTTTATCTGGCTGAAGCAACTTCGAGAGGATGTATAAGTCCAGCACTTCTTTTTCTCTCTTAATTTTTCTTTTTTTCATTTTTGGGAGCCAGACATTTAAGAAGTAGGGCATTCTAAAGCAATCCCATATGTTAAGGGAATTAAGAAAGCCATAAATACCCTGGGAGGTAAGTAGCCTTTAAAAACACAATTAAAGGGGGAAACAAATATTTCTGTAATAATAGGGAGACTTTCAGTTCAGTTCCGTTGCTCAGTCATGTCTAGCTCTTTGCAACCCCATGAACTGCAGCACGCCAGGCCTCCCTGTCCATCACCAACTCCTGGAGTTTACCCAAACTCATGTCCATTGAGTCGGTGATGCTATCCAGCTATCTCACCCTCTGTTGTCTCCTTCTCCTCCTGCCCTCAATCTTTCCCAGCATCAGGGGCTTTTCAAATGAGTCAGCTCTTCGCATAAGGTGGCCAAAGTATTGGAGTTTCAGCTTCAACATCAGTCCTTCCAACGAACACTCAGGACTGAGCTCCTTTAGGATGGACTGGTTGGATCTCCCTGCAGTCCAAGGGACTCTCAAGAGTCTTCTTCAACACCGCAGTTCAAAAGCATCAACTCTTCTGCACTCAGCTTTTTTTATAGTCCAACTCTCACATCCATACATGACTACTGGAAAAACCGTAGCCTGGACTAGATGGACCTTTGTTGACAAAGTAATGTCTCTGCTTCTTAATATGCAGTCTAGGTTGGTCATAACTTTCCTTCCAAGGGGTAAGCATCTTTTAATTTCATGTCTGTAATCACCATCTGCAGTGATTTTGGAGCCCCGAAAAATAAAGTCTGACACTCTTTACTGTTTCCCCATTTATTTGCCATGAAGTAATGGGACCAGATGCCATGATCTTAGTTTTCTGAATGTTGAGCTTTAAGCCAACATTTTTACTCTCCTCTTTCACTTTCATCAAGAGGCTCTTTAGTTCTTCTTCACTTTCTGCCATAACGGTGGTGTCATCTGCATATCTGAGGTTATTGATATTTCTCCCAGGGAGACTTTAGTACTTCACTAATGAACAGTACAACCAGACAGAAGATACATAAGGAAACAGAGAACTTGAACAACACAATTAACCACCTAGATCTGACATATACAGAACACTGTATCCAAAGCCCAATGGAATATTTTCCAGAAGAGATTATATGTTAGGCCACAAAGTAAGCCTCAGCAGATTTAAAAAGACAGATATCATACAAAATCTCTTCTACAATCACAATAGGATAGTTACCAAAATCATGGGATACAATGAAAACACTGCTAAGGGGGGGAGTTTATAGCTAAATAATATGAAAAGATTGGAAAACTTCACTAAAGAGGCTAAGCCAGACTTATTTTAAAAACTGTATTCATTTTTTCCCAAGAAAAATATATTAATCATATAAAAACAAATTATCAGTGTATTGGTTAGAAACATCATTCATGTACTCCTTCCTTTGATAAACCTTTATTATTGATAAGTAGGTGTAATGTCCCCAAGCTTAAAGAAGTCCACACTTAGATGTTGTTCAGCTGCTGCTGCTGCTGCTGCTGCTAAGTTGAGTCAGTTGTGTCTGACTCTGTGCGACCCCATAGACGGCAGCCCACCAGGCTCCCCAATCCCTGGGATTCTCCAAGCAAGAATACTGGAGTAGGTTGCCATTTCCTTCTCCAGTGCATAAAAGTAAAAAGTGAAAGTGAAGTCGCTCAGTCATGTCAGACTCTTTGTGACCCCATGACTTAGCCTCTTTAGTGAAGTTTTCCAATCTTTTCATATTATTTAGCTATAAACTCCCCCTTAAGCAGTGCTTTCATTGTATCCCAAAAAGACCCTACCAGGCTCTTCCGTCCATGGTATTTCACAGGCAAGAGTACTGGAGTAGGTTGTCACTGCCTTCCCCAGATGTTGTTCAGAGCTAAGTATTGTACGTGTCAGCAGCTGTCATGCACTCTTTCATGCACAGAAGCTACTCTTTGCTCTTAAAGATTACACAGAAAAGGCCGATGTATAGGAAACATTGCTTGACAGCCTGAAGCGTACAGTAAGCAGACCAGCAAAAACACCTGTCATGATCCCCAGGATCCTGAAAACCCCTGGCACCAGTGGCAAGACAGTGCCACCACCCCTGCCTCAGCATTGTATTGTTACCTACCCTGGATTGTTCTCTGTGAAATCAGGCAGAATTAGAAATCCCAGAGGCTTCTGATCCTCAACAGCCATTACAGATTTTGATCTGGGAAGTTGCTCAAACCTCGTAGCCTGGCTTGTATTTCCAGTGTGGTACTAGTAGGGCTTTACAGGAGGCCCCTGAAGTCTACCGGGTTTGCCTGTTTGGAGACATCAGCCTCTGTGCTATCTGTGCCAGAAGGGTCACCCTCAGCTTCCATGGAACAAACACTTGGCTTGTAGACTCAGGATAAGATATTGGCTCAGCCTCCTGCAGAGATTAGACATTGGGTTTTGCTTTTTCCATGGATAAGTCACCAAAACATATGCTGTAAATTGAAAAATAAAGGCCCGAAACCCTCACTTCCATTTAAAATATGTGGATATAAAGCATTAGTTCAGGGAATAAAGTTTCACAATTGATAGCAACTTAGTGGCTTCTGTTGCATGCTTAAATATGATTGCATCTTTTCACTATAATTTTCTATACTTATTTTCCTGTATCTTGTGACTACTGTTTGTTTCTGTGCTGTTCCAATAATTTTGACATGAAACTGTTATACTATCAAGTAAAAAACCACTTTGTCTCATCACTCCATTTGATTTCATCTCACCTACTGCTGAAAAATTTACAGATATAGTCATGCTGGCACCACTGATGACTGCAAGTTTCCCTTAGGAATATGGAGGGGCCTCTGAGAACTGAGTTATTTTTTTCTTATTAAAATTTCTTTTTTATTGGAGTATGTTGCTTCACAATGTTGTTAATTTCTAATGTACAACAAAGTGAATCAGCTTTGTATGTCAACCCAAGTGACATACATCCCCTCCCTTAGGAACCTCCCTCCCGCCTCCCCATCCCATCCCTCTAGGTCATTACAGAGCACCAAGAAGAGTTCGCTGTGCTATACAGCAGGTTCCCACCCGCCAACTGTTTTATACATGGTAGTGTGTATATGTCACTCTACTCTCCAAATTTGTCTCATCGAGCTCAATCTTATCTCAAGGTCCTTCTCAAAATTCTCCACTGACCTTGAAGATGAGTTCTCATACTCTGGCCCAAGTCATGCCCTTCTCAAAACTCTGTAACCTGGCAGGAGGCTATCTACTTCTTGAAATGGTGCTTTTTTAAGGTTCTGACATAAGCTCTGGTAAAGAACGAAAAATTTCATGCCTTTTGCCCATGATTAGGGCCAAATCACCTGCTGATCTCTAAATCTTCTTTTGTCAGAGAGGTCACCATGAAGTGACTCCTGTACACAAGAGAACTCAAGATGCAGTTCCTGTGTTAAAAGGCGTTAATGGAATCACCTTCAGTATAGCAGGGAAACAGGACTCAGGGCAGTAGTGACCATTAGAGGATGTGTGTGTGTGTGTTGCTGGTACTATCTTAAAGTGTGACTTCTGTCTAGAATAGTTACACATCTGCTGTGTAACTCCTACCCTGGATGCAAGAACTTGTAACAGAGAACCCAAGTGACAATATTCCAGTTTAGTTCAGACTTCTATCAGAGAGATCTGGGGGGAAGGGGATAGATAGTCACAGGTGGTGATTTTCCTGCTTTTGTGGAAAAGAAATTTCCTGGACACTTAGAAAACATTTTTGGCTGAGGTACATAGGCCAGTGCACAGGCGTGAAGCTTCCAAAATTTCAGGAATTGTATCATCAGATAAAAAGTAATGGCTCAAGAATATGAGGAACTCCCACCTATATCAAGGCTGAATCTCCTTTAGGCCTCATGTATTTTTTATTATTATCAGCTAAAATCTTGCTTTAAGCTCTGTTTTTAATAGTAGTAGTAAAATAGGTAATGGTTTGTTGTTGTTCAGTTGCTAAGTTAAGTCTGACTCTTTTCTATCCCATGGACTGCAGCACACCAGACTTCCCTGTCCTTCACTGTCCCCCAGAGTTCACTCAAACTCATGCCCACTGAGTTGATGATGCCATCCAACCATCTCATCCTCTGTCGCCCTCTTCTCCTCTTGCCCTCAATCTTTCCCAGCATCAGGGTCTTTTTCCAATGAGTCAGCTCTTTATATTAGGAGGCCAAAGTATTGGCGCTTCAGCATCAGTCCTTCCAATGAATATTCAAGGTTGATTTCCTTTGAGTGACTGGTCTGATCTCTTTGCTGTCCAAGGAACTCTCAAGAGTCTTCTCCAGCACCACAATTCAAAAGATAATGGTTAGTTATTACTTATTGCTCATTTACTCTGTGCCAGGCATTGTTTAAAATAACTGACATAGATTAACTCAGAAAATGCCCTCAAGAAGCATTGTAGGTAATTACCATCATTATGCACCCCTCACAAATGAGGAAACTGAGGGATATAAAGGAGAATTGCCTTGCCCAAGGTCACACAGCCACACGGGAGGGAGAATAAATATACAAGTAGTAAAGCCAGTGAACCATGTGACAAATTCAGAGTCAGAGTCCCAGAATATGCTGGAGATCCAAAATTCACTTTTATAATCTTTAAAATCAACTATATTGATGTATAATTTATATAAATATGTGGCTCAGATGGTAAACAATCTGCCTGCAATGCTGGAGACCGAGGTTTGATCTCTGAGTCAAGAAGATCTCCTGGAGGAGAGTATGGCAACCCCCTCCAGTATTCTTCTCTGAAGAATTCCATGGACAGAGGAGTCTGGCAGGCTACAGTCCATGGGGTTGCAAACAGTTGGACACGATTAAGCGACTAATATGAACATGCATTTTTGATACCTTCTGATGAGTTTTGAAAATTTATACACCTTTGTAAATACCATCACAATCTGCATAGAACTTTCTGTCATATTAAAACATTCCCTTGTTCCCTCCCCTACCAAATTAATCTTTACCCCACACCAGGGCAACCAATGGGCTGCTTCCTATCCCTCTAGACATCTTTCATAGAATTTTGCATAAATAGAATCATACAGCTCTATTTTCTTGTGCCTGGCTTCCTGTGCTCAGCCTGATCTTATTATTAATGTTGTTACATGTATTAGTGTAATATTAATAGGTTCTTCATTTTCACTACTGAGTGGTATTCCATTGTTAGGCGACATCACTGACTATACATTTATCTGCCGATGGACATTTTGGTTCTTTCTAACTTGGGGATAGTATAAATAAAGATTCTATGAACATTTTAATATAATTCTTTTTAAAAAATTATTTTATTTTTTACAATAATTTAAGTTTTGCTGGGGGTAAACACCTAGAATTGTAATGGTTGGTTTTAGATAAGGTAGCATTACTTTTACAAGGAACTATCAAATGGATTTTTAATGCTATCACATTATAGCATTATAGTTTTAATTTACACTTTCCTGATGATTAAAGCTTTGGAATCTTTTCTAGTACTTACTGGCTATCTATATATCTTCTGCTGTGAAATATCTGTTTTAATCTTATCCATTTTTTCCAATTTAAACTGAGTTGTTTGTATTATTGGGCTTCCTTGGTGGACTCAGATGATAAACAATCCACCTGCAATGTGGTAGACCTAGGTTTGATCCCTGGGTTGGGAAGATCTCTTGGAGAAGGGAATGGCTACCCACTCCAGTATTCTGGCCTGGAATTATTGCATTATGAACACTGCATATTGTGAATTTCAGTACTTTGACAGATATATCTATTAGAGACATTTTCTCCCAATGTGTGATTTTTTTTTTGTTTTCAAAATAAAATCTTAAAAAGCAAACACTTTAAATTTTAATAAACTCCAGCTTATCTTTTTTGCTTTTATGTCTCACACAATTCTTTGTATTACATCTTAAAAATCTCTCCATGCTTCAGAGCAGTTTCTATGTTTCCCAACAGAAATTTTATACTGTTAGCTATTTTGTTTAGATTTATAATTTATTTTGAATAAAACTTTAATTATTGTATAAATATCAAGGTACATTTGAAATATATGAATATCCAATTATTTTAACATCATTTCCATATCAAATTACCCAGGAACATATGTCAAAAATCAACTAACAACTCAGTTACATTTCAGATCATTAGAGAGCAGGAAAAAGCATTGTTCCTATTCTTAAATAAGAAGATAGCTGGGAAGAGTTTCCATTAACAACTTTTTTTGACTACATCAGATATCTGAGATTATGGGGCAAAAAATGAGTCCAAAGTCTGGACACTAGGTAGCCGCAAGGAGAAACAAGAACTCACACAGTTGTTTAACTGAGACAGAGAATGCCACACACCATATAAAATGATTGTAAAAAAAGCTAAATAACATGCAAGATCAGATAGGTTAGTTCAGAAGAGAGAGAAATTATAGTAAAATTTAAATGCTGGAAATAAAAAACACAACAAATGAAGAATGCCTTTTAAGGGATGGATTATCAGTATTCTTGATATGACTGAGGAAGGATTCAGTGACATTGAAGAAAGGCAGGATACAAACACACTTACATAAATTTGTATGTGTGTAGGCTTCAACACAATATTTCTATTAGTGACCCTGAGATAATACAAAAGTACACAGAAAACAGGGTTTGTCTTTGTTGAAAAAAGACAGCTTAGTAAAAATGGCCTTTCCTATATGCACATGTCAGGAGGCAACAAGTGAAAAGAAATGTGGTATAGGATTTTGAATTTTCAGATACTTCCTGTGAAAGGTTTATTTGTTATTACTATACATGTAGACGATGTATTAATATACATAGCGGATCAGAACAGTTACTAAATAAGGGGTATATAATTCTATTACAATGCTGTAGAATTCTAGGATACATACAAAACAAACATTTAAGTGGCATGCACGTACAAACTGATGTAGACAACAGAAAATTCAGAAAATATTCACATATAGTCAACACTGTGTCGCTTATACCATTTATTTCTTATTTAAAAAAATCTTCTTATTCTAATAAATGTCCATGAACCAATACTGTTATAGTTCATTAAATGTCTTAATATTACACAAGAAACAACAGTTTTGATTAACATAAAGGCTACTATTAACTTTCTCAAACTGATAAATTTTTCCCTCATAACAAACTCTGAGTGATATTAAACTTTGATGACTCATTAAAAGCTTTGACACATTCACAGCTCAATTATCAGATATTCAATGAGATCTCATTTTTTGGGTAATGGATTACCTGTATATGCAGTAATATTAGATATCTTCCCCTGATATTCACCTGACTGACGAGGCAGAGTTATGGACAAAAGCTATGGTCGTTCAGGATTTGCCAGGTGTTTTTCCTGTGTGATATTTCTGATATACTACACTGAGTTCACATGTCCACAGAAATCATATTCATAGGTTTGATGAGTATATGTCAGTATTAAGTATACTCGAACCTGCAGAAGCTCAGCAAAGAACAAGTCTATTTCCTCATAGCAAAAAGTCTGTGTACATGCAGGAGAAAATTCCATTCAATATTTATTCTTTGGCCCTGTTTCTATTTTGTACTATTTCATCTTCTGTGCATAAGCCCCTTGGTTTTGCTGGGGGTAACATCCACTGCATTCTGACAAGGGACAGGAGAAAACATTAAGAATTTGAGGGATGTATTTAGTAAGACTTGTCACTGACCCCTACATTTCACTATCCAGAGGTTAAAACTATGATTTCAAGTTGGATGACAGTGGTTGAGAAATTTAAGCTAGGTGTGGCATTAGAAAAAGAGGAAATGGTTATTGGTGAACAATGAATATATCATTACGTCATGTACCAAATGACATATGTCATTATACGTCATATAGTTATTACCCTTATGTGAGTCGAATTGAGGTTTGACATAGTAGAAGGATTCCTCACATCCATTACTTTGTTTTCTTCTCTGTTTTAATATACTGTAAGGTCTCTACCCTTTATGTTATTTTCTGCTTATTGAAAAAAACTGGTGTTTGACTAACTGTTCTCACATTTACTCCATTCCCAATTTTCTCACTATTTGATTTCTCTGATGATGAATGAATTTTGATTTGCTGGGACAAAGTTTTGATATATTCATTACATTCCCAGAGTTCTTCTGTAGTGTGAGTTTTCTAAGGATTGAATGCCTAGAGTATTTCTTGTATTATTTTAGTTTCTTTACTGGATTGAATTCTCTGATCTACAATGAGGACTACACTCAAGATGAAACTGTCCATATAAAATATATTCCAAGAAATTGCTCATGTTAAGTTTTCTGATGTTGAGTGAAACTAGTATCTTGCATAAGAACTTCCAAGTTTTTATTATATTCATAGGCATTCTCTCATATGTATTTTGTATTGTGAGGCTTTATTTTCAGCTCAGAGTTTTTCCATCTTCATTATATTTATATTTTTATTTCTCTGTATGGGCTTTCTGATGTTCTCTAAGGCTTGATTTTTGACTGAAAGTTTTTCCACATTTATCACATTTGTAGGGTTTCTCTCCAGTGTGAGTTCTCTGATGTACTCTGAGGTTTGATTTCTGGCTGAAAGCTTCACCACAGTGATTACAGTTATAGGGTTTCTCTCCTGTATGAGTTCTCTGATGTTTTCTTAGGACTGACTTCTCACTGAAAGATTTGGCACATTCGTTACATTCATAGGGTTTCTCCCCAGTGTGAGTTCTCTGATGTCCTCTAAGATTTGATTTCTGCCTGAAAGTTTTTCCACACTCATCACATGTATAGGGTTTTTCCCCAGTGTGAGTTCGGTGATGTACTCTAAGGTTTGACTTCTGGCTAAATGATTCCCCACAATAATTACATGTATAGGGTTTTTCCCCTGTGTGAATTCTATGATGTCCTCTGAGTTGTGATTTCTGACCAAATGCTTTCTCACATTGATTACATTTATAGGGCTTCTCCCCTGTATGAGTTCTATGATGTTTCCTTAGGCCTGACTTCAGTTTGAAAGCCTTCCCACATTCATCACATTTATATGGTCTTTCACCTGTGTGAGTTCTCCGGTGATTTCTTAAGCCTGACATATGGCTGAAAGATTTTCCACATTCATTACATTCAAAGGGTCTCTCCCCTGTGTGAGTTCTTTGATGTACTATGAGGATTGATTTATAGTTGAAAGATTTCCCACATTCATTACATTCATAAGGTTTCTCTCCTGTGTGAGTTCTCTGATGTATTCTTAGTCCTGACTTTGCACTGAAAGCTTTCTCACATCCGTCACATTTATAGGGTTTCTCTCCTGTGTGAGTTCTCTCATGTTTTCTTAGACGTGACTTCTCACTGAAAGCTTTCCCACATTGATGACATTCAAAGGGTTTCTCCTCCATGTGACTTTTCTGAGGCTGAATCAGGCATGAAGTTTTAGCACAGGACTTTCCACATTCATTACACTCATAGGGTTTCAATATTATTTGAGTTTTCTCATGCATATTGCAAGTTGACTGGTAACCCAATGTTTCTGTACATGTGCTATAGTCAGAGGATTGTTCTCTTGTGTGAATTCTCTGATGCACTGGGAGGGCTGAATTATGGCTGAAATTCTTTCCATATTCAAAGGATTTCACCCCTATACAAAATTTTTCCTGTTCTTTAATGTGTAATTTGTGGCTGAAAGATTTCCCTTCTATGTCAGTTTTTTGAGTGATCCTACTAAAATTATTTCCATTTTTAGTACATTCATATTTATTAAACTCATAGTGACTCTTCTCTGGATGACTGCTCTGAGAAACTATCAAGGTTGATTTCTCATGTTGGTTTTCCCCAAATTTATTGAATTTATAAGGTTTCATTTTGGGGTGGGTACTCTTAGACATAACAAGGGCAGTCTTTTCAAGAAAATCTTTTCTACTTTCATTACATTCACAGGCTTGTGGCAAAGTCTGAATTGTCGGATGCTGGATAACTTTATGTCCAAAGGTTTTCACATTTTTACTATAAACAAAAGAATTCTCTCCAGTATTAGTTCTGCCATCCTTAATACTGAAGAGCCAGTTCTCACATACATTAGGCGCACAAGTCTTCTTTTTTGAATATTGACAGTGTGGGGCCAGTGAGCTAAGAAGCAAGTAAGTAGACCCTGTAGTGTCAAATTTACAGGGCATTGTTTCTGCAGGAAAAATGTTTATGTCCAGAGTACATGGTTTTCCTGATATTTCTTGCTCCACAGTCAATGATTTGTTGATGAATAAAACTTGCCTCAAACGTTTGCCTTGGTTTTCTAGGCTCTCCTCTAAGAGTTCATCTGGTTGGGATTCTTCTAAAAATGAGAAAATTAAAAATATTTTGATATTTAACATACTTATGAAATGAGATTTATATACCTATACCCCATTATATGTTTGATTCCTTGATGTCTGGCTCAGTTTCCCCAAAATAAAGTAATTTCAAGTTTATATTCTCTCTTCTTTTGTTGTTAAAAACTTTTTCTAGTAGAAAAAGAGAGCAATCTAGAAATGAAATTACACATATCTTTGGTAACTTAAACCATAATTTTTAAAACTGGAAAAAGAAGATATAAAGGAAAGCAACAATTAAGAAAGGAGAATATATTTAAGAGAGCTGAATCCTGGGAACAGAGAAAACAAAGACTGGAATGAATTCAACAAGGATTTTGCTCTAGTAGATAACAAAAAGTATCAATGGAGAATTGCTTTTAGTGGCTTTACTGAGATAGAGTTTGCATTAGGGAAGTACACCAGTGACTATATTCAGAGTGAAACATAGAGTACAATGATAAGAAAACCACTAGTCTGTATGTTTCCAACTGGAGCTCCACCCTGGTCTGGGAACCAAGATTCTGCAAGCTACATGGTATGGCAAACAAACAAACAAAAATGGCACCAACTTTCTTACGTTGAAAGAAAGAATCAGAAACATAAATGTATAGGTGGAAGTGAGAAAACTGATGAGAGTTAAAATAATTTTTCTGCTTATGTTGGAGTTACCCTTCTTTCCTGGTTCTAGTGCCTTGGTATTATATCAGGGTTGTTCAGTAGTGAATCCCTCTTAATCATCAAATCTTTACTTTCCTTTTTTTCAATTTGTTCACTTATGTCCCCCAGACCAGTTTTGCTCCTGTCCAATCCTTAATTTCCATCTATTTTCCACATATCTAGTTTATAGTCACTGTAAGATCTTAAGGATTATATTTCAAGTTGGCCCTAGAAATCTTATAAGTATCCTTTTGTATATTTATTTACCACAAATTTCCTGTGCATATTTGACTGCTATTGTCCTCTTGTTACCCACACTCCATGCAAAAATGTCATGACCATGCTAAAAATATTTGAAGGCTTTGGCTATACTACCTTAGGTACCAACAGATGAAAGATTAAAGTGATGTAATTCAGAAAAAGAAAGTTTTACACTAACTATATGCTCAGTATGTGTTCTTGCTATCAATCCTCTTAGCATGAGCATGCATGCATACTCAGCTGTGTTTGATTTTTTGCAAGCCTATGACTATAGCCCACGAGGCTCCTCTGTCCATGGAATTTCCCAGGCAAGAATACTCGAGTGGGTTGCCATTTCCTCCTCCAGGGAATCTTCCTGACCCAGGGATCGAACCCAGGTCTCCTGTCTAGTACACATTATTTTCTGCTCTAATTTTTGATAAGAGTATCAGTCTTCATTAAGTGGTTCATTTCCAACAATAACTTCATACTCACATTCTTTCTCTAAATTATCCTCCATTCTAGCCTTAGAACTATTGAGAACCTAGGTATCCTTCAGGCAGGGCACACTATTTTCCCAAATCTTAACAACAAAAAACAAAGTTTGTAACATCCTTCTCACAAATTTAAGCAACATTTATTTTAAAACCTGAAAGAAGCTACTACCTGTTTATCACTCAGTTTATAAAGGGATAAAAGCACCCATATTTGTGACTTTATAGTAAATACCCATCACCAAAATCAAGAGGCATCTTAAAATTGAAGAAAAATCCATAGTTAAATGAGAAGCATTTTCTCTTTCTTGGTTGTACCTAAAATAATAGTTCACCTTTTAATCTATAGCCCCTAGATATGCTTTATGAAGCTTTGCTCACTTTTCCAAAATAAAACCTTCACTGTAATATTCTTTGTATCCCTCTATAATATAAATTTAGAGGTACATAAAAAGCTCCATGTCTAAAATTTACCTAGAGTTCTTTCACATATAAGGGCTCAGATGCAATAACAACCCATACCTGATGATTCAAAAGTCACAGAAATTTGCATATTTACATTCATGGACAGTGTTTTCTGAGTGAATCAATATGAAATACCTCTCTCCACCTGACTTTGGAATCAGCCTACAATATTATTAAATAATATTTATTATGTGACAAGTGCCCAGGCAGGAAGAGTCAAACAGAGACCATTCTTCTTGGGAGACTGTCATCCAGGTGAGGAAAGGAACTCTCGGTAACTGTATGCTATCTGGCACAGAATCTCATTTTCTTTAGACACATCCATCACATGGGTTAAGAGTTTACAAAAGTAAGAGATCACGTATAGACTAAAATATTCTGAGATTATATGATAGAAGTAGGAATCTGAGCCCCCCAAATTTAAAATGAGTAATAGTACTTTCTGCCCCTTTTCTAGCTGAGGTTAGCTATTTTATTTGCTTTATTCCAAGAATCACCTTGTGACTTTATAATTATAATGACTTATAACTGTAATGTTTTATCTTTATTACATCTTTTAGCTTGCTTAGTTTTCTTTTAAAACTTTATTGCTTTTAAAAATAAGTATATGAGGTAAAAATAGTGTCCTCTAAGCATTGCTTCATCTACAGCTCAAAGGGTCTAATAATCATGCTTTTCATTAAAAAAAAATTTCTGCATATTGTACAATTTTAACTTTGAAGAATAGGTTTTAAAAGATATATACATATATATATTCATTATTAATTTTAAGATAGAAGAATTTAAAATTTTCTCATATTGTCTGCAATTTATAGTGTTTTATAACAATGTCTTTACTTTGTAGAATTTGCCTAAAATAACTTTGCTAAGTTACTACATGTCCTACTCTTTGCGACCCTATGGACTGTAGCCCACCAAGCTCCTACGTCCATGGGATTCTCCAGGCAAGAATACTGGAATGGGTTGTCATGCCCTCCTCCATGGGATCTTACCCACCCAGGGATTGAAACTACCTCTCTTATGCATCCTGCATTGGCAGGCTGGTTCTTTACCATTAGTGCCACCTGGTGCCACCTTTACATTTTATCAATGATCTAAGGTCATCTAAAAGGATGTTTATTCTTTAGGAATAGTTATGTAGTATGTTTGCATAGCTTTGTTTTCAGAACATATTAGATTCATCTTTATAAAATATGCTATTTATATTTCTAGATAAGAGGTTGGTAAACTTTTTTTGTGAAAGGCCACAGAGTTAATGATTTAGGCTTTACTTGTTATTCAGTCTCTATTGTAGCTATTCAAGTCTGCCTTGTAGCTTGAATACATAAACAAATGGATATTGCTGTGTTCCAATAAATGTTTCTTTGCCAAAACAATCAGTAGGCAGGATTTGGCATGTGGGCCACAGTTTGCCAAGCACTATTCTACTGTCCTGGAGAAGGAAATGGCAACCCACTCTAGTACTCTTGCCTGGAAAATTCCATGGAGGGAGGAGCCTGGTAGGCTACAGTCCATGGGGTCGGAAAGAGTCGGACACAACTGAGCGACTTCACTTTCTTTATTTCTATAGTTCCTTTTGGAGAAGGAAATGGCAACCCACTCCAGTGTTCTTGCCTAGAGAATCCCATGGACGGAGGGGCCTGGTGGGGTGCAGTCTATGGGGTTGCAAAGAGTCGGACACAACTGAGCAACTAACATACACACACATTCTAGAGTCCACAGGCTGTGAAACAAAATTAGAGAGGGATATTAAGGCTGACTACATCTAATGAGCTCCTGTTTCTCCTTATAATTTGCAGTTTTTTGTTTTATGAATCTTGATGACAATTTATTTGGTGTACTAATATTTTGAACTCTTCTGTATCCTTTAAAAATTATCTTCTTTAGCATTATCAAAATGTCGTTTTTTCCATCTGTTTTGACCTGAACTTTGAAATAAATAAACACTGAGTTGCTTTTACGTTTACTGGCTTAATAATTCATGACTGCATTTTCAAACTTCCTGTTTTGTAGATGTACTATTTGATGGGCTTCCCTAGTGGCTCAGTGGTAAAGAATCTGCCTGCCAAACAGGAGACATGGATTCGATCCGTAGGTTGAGAAGATCCCTTGGAGAATGAAATGGCAACCCACTCCAGTATTTTTGCTTGGGAAATCCCATGGACAGAGGAGCCTGGAGGGCTATAGTCCATGGGGCCATGAAAGAGTCAGACATGACTTAGTGACTAAGCAAGAGCAATCTCTTTGAAAAAAAAAGAACAATCTCTTTGATACAATATGATAGCCTTTTCTCTTAATAGGTGTATTTAATGCATTTACGGAGAAGGCAATGACACCCCACTCCAGTATCTTGCCTGGCAAATCCCATGGATGGAGGGGCCTGGAAGGCTATAGTCCATGGGGTCGCTGAGGGTCGGACACGACTAAGCGATTTCACTTTCACTTTTCACTTTCATGCATTGGAGAAGGAAATGGCAACCCACTCCAGTGTTCTTGCCTGGAGAATCCCAGGGACGGGGGAGCCTGGTGGGCTGCCATCTATGGGGTCGCACAGAGTCGGACACAACTGAAGTGACTTAGCAGCAGTAGCAGCAGCAATGCGTTTACATTGAGAGTTGATATGTCAGATATGTTTGTCTTCCTCTGTTTTATGTTGTGTGTTTGCATAGCTTTTGTGGTGAAAATTTTTAACACAGCAGGCCTAGACTGTTACCCTTAGAAAGGCTTGCTTACAAGATGAGCCCTTACCTAGCATTTGGGAACTCAGATTTCAAGATGATTGCCAAGATTCCCAGAATTGTTAAGAGGGGCTCAATGTGCTTAAACTGTACAAACAATATATTTATGCTGAATAATTAGCTTCTATCTGAAAGCCTAGAATTTTGATACATGGGTGCCTACAGTAAAAACTCTGGGTACCTCACTGCAAATGAACTTTCCAGGTAGATATTTCACACTAGTTATCATAACTGGTTTTCTACTGACTTTGCCCCATACACGTGTTCTCTTTACTGATTTTGCTCTGTATGATTTCATGGTATAAATCTTAGTTACGAGTATGCCTATGTGCTGAGTCCTCCAGGTGAATTAATAAACCTGATGATGATCCTGAGGACCCTGATACAGTACTTATAAACTTCTCTAGTAACAGGTCTGTTTTCCTTGGTCTGTCAAATGTAAATAACTTTTCACAATTAGGAAGGTTGCATTTTGCTCTAGTCTTTATCCTTTCTAACTATACTATATAATTTCTTAAACATCTATTAATTTAGATTGTATCTAGTAATTTATTATATAATGATAAAATTAATTTATTTCTCTCTTCAGATCTGTTACTCCCAGTTTCAGTTTTTTGTTAAGTTTTCTTAGTTTTTGTCTTTTTACTGTTAAATATGCATCCATTACTTAATTTTTCAGTTTCAAAGGGTATACTTAGCTCCCATCTTTTAAAGATGAGAATATCAACATGCTCACATTCCATTCCTTTGTTTTAGTTGTCCCATTCTCACATTTTATTAGATTTATTACTTCTAAAATTTCAAATAGTGAGAGTGCTCACTTCTATCTAGGTGATCACTTCAGATCTAATTTTCTTGGATGCCTTCTGCCAGTATTCAATAACTCACCTGGGGAACTTCTGTTTATAAATTCTTTCTCTAATAACCATGGATCTTCTCCTTGTTCCAACATGAAGATCAGTTCTGGCTTTGTAAAGCAGTACCCTGTAAATGGGAAATACTTTAGCACTTGAGTTAGCTACATAGGTTTCATTGTTTCTGAATGTGAAGAAAGGTACAGCTTCAGAAATGGCACATTGAGGGTGCCTGCGAGAATTTTTTTTTGGTGGAGGGAATGATAGCAAAAACCATTTTCTTATACTTATAAGAGATTACTCTTCTTAAACCTGTAAGTCACAAGCCTAAATAACATTAAGCTCTAAAATTGTCAATGTCTGTTCCTTAAACAAGATTTCATAAGGACTGACTCTATAGCTGGCTGTAATGGAGTAAAAGAACCAATTTACCTCCCCATGAGGGCTTCTCAGGTGGTGCTAGTGGTAAAGAACCTGCCTGCTAATGTAGACAATGTGGGTTACATCCCTAGGTGGGCATGGTAATCCACTCAACTATTCCTGCCTGGAGAATCCCACGGACTGAAGAGCCTGGTGGGCTACAGTCCATGGGATCACAGAGTTGGACACGAATGAAGCAACCACACACATATACACACACACACAAACACACACACACCCCTCCATATCAGACATCTAAACAAACCATACAAAATGTATGAAATGGGTTTTAGACTTTAGAAAACAGGCAGTACAGACAGTGATACTTGAGAACACAGAAACAAATGAGGTGAGCCCTGTGATTACCAAAGCTTATCGCTTAGAGAGTTTTCAACCCTAAACAAAAAGAGACCACCAAAACAGAGCTTGGCGGACTCACTAAGTTAAGGCAATAGAATTGGACTTCAAGAAAGTCATGACAAATAGGATTTGTAAGATAAAATACAAGAAAAGAAAGATACAGAGTCTTTGTCTGATCTGTAGAAGGGCCTCCTGAGCACTAACTTTTGAAAATGTAAGGAAAGGAAAACACTTGAGGTTGGGGAGAAACCAGTGAAAAAGAGTAGGCTGAAATATCACCAAAGCACACAGAGAAGTTAAAACTTCCTAACCCATGGCCAATTGGATACAATAACCAGAAAGGCATTTATTGACTTGGTACAGGAGCCAAATGAGTCTGAGAGTAAAATGAGTTCTGAATCCAATACAACAAAACTTAAAGCAAATCTTAAAAGGATTAAAGTAATTCCAAGTAATTTAAATTCATCCCAGGAAAGGGCCCAGAAGATTTCAGACAATACAGCAAAACTACCACTTAACAACATACAATCTGTAACATCTAGCCCTCGATAAAAAAATTATTTGATATGAATAAAAGGGATATATTATTGTAATTAAGAAGAAAAATGAATCAGTAAGCCATAGAGTAAGAAATGACACATAAAATTAATAGTCAAGGCCATTAAAACAGTAAAAATACTCCATATGTTCAAGAATATGATAAAAGAAAGAGAATTTATTAAAAAAAAGTTCCTAACTGGAATTCTCAATATGAAAAATATCTGAAATGAGTAAACAAATCAACCAAAGAAACAAAAAAATAAATAAATAAGATTAATAACAGTGTATATATACACACACACACACACACACACACACACACACTACCTATGGAAGGTTAAATGACATAAGGCACAATGGATAACTTTAAGGTTAAAAACTATGAAAGAAGAAAACCACAGTGAATAAGGACTAGAAAATAATAAACAGTTATCTCTGACCTGTGGGATAAATTTGTCTAATGTGGGTAACTAGCATTTCAGAAGGAACACAGAGAAAATGGAAAAAGCAATAATGGGCAAAAGTTAGATTTTTGAAGGCAAAGTGAAAGTCGCTCAGTTGTGTCTGACTCTTTGCAACCCCAAGGACTATACAATCCATGGAATTCTCTAGGCCAGAATACTGAAATGGGTAGGTAGGCTTTCCCTTCTCCAGTGGATCTTCACAACCTAGGGATTGAACCAAGGTCTTGCACATTAGAGGCAGATTCTTTACCAGCTGAGCCACAAGGGAAACCCAAAAAGTGTATAAATCCAAATGAATGCCAAGGAGAAGAAACATGAAGAACACCACACCAAGATACATTATAATTAAACTGCTAAAGTCACAGATAAAAAGAAAATGTTGAATAGACAGAAAAAGACATAATATGTATGGAGGAAGAAAAAAGAATGGATGCTATTTTTTGTCAGAAATTACACGTCAGAAGACTATGAAGTAACAATTTTAAAGTACTGAAAGAAAAAAGCCCACCTAGAATTTTATACTTGACTAATATAAGGCATTTTCAAACAAATAAAAATTGAAAGACTTTATCACCAACTGACATGTATTACAGGAAAGTTAATTCTCTGAAAGAAATTCTTCAGCTAGAAGAAAAATGAGATCAGGTGGAAATTTGGATTAACATATAGAAAAAAAGAGCACCATAATCTGGACACAAATGGATAAAAATAAAATAAACTTTTATCATTTTCAGAACTCTTAAAAATAGTAAATTGTGTTTTAAAACAATAATAATATATTGTAGGAGATGGGAAATAGTGACAGTTAGGAATATTGGGGACTTTAAACTTATGTAGATCAGGCATGCAGAGTTGCTGAGAAATTTACCAATATTTATTATGAGTTCAGTTCAGTTCATTCACTCAATTGTATCTAACTCTGTGACCCCATGGACTGCAGCATGCCAGGCTTCCCTGTCCATCACCAACACCTGGAGCTTGCTCAGACTCATGTCCATTGAGTTGGTGATGCTATCCAACCACCTCATCCTGTCATCCACTTCTCTTCTCACCTTCAATCTTTCCCAGCACAAGGGTCTTTTCCAATGAGTCAGTTCTTAGCATCAGGTGGCCAAAATACTGGAGCTTCAGCTTCAGCATCAGTCCTTCCAATGAATAACCAGGACTGATTTCCTTTAGGGTTGACTGGTTTCATCTTGCAGTCCAAGCACAAGAGGATCAATTCTTCAGCACTCAGCCTTCTTTACAGTCCAACTCTCACATCCATACATGACTACTGGAACAACCATAGCTTTGACTAGATGGACCTTTGTTGGCAGTAGTAATGTCTCTGCTTTTTAATATGCTGTCTAGGTTGGTCATAGGTTTTTTTCCAAGGAGCAAGTGTCTTTTAATTTCATGGCTTCAGTCACCATCTGCAGTGATTTTGGAGCCCCCCAAAATAAAGTTTCTCACTGTTTCCATTGTTTCCCCATCTATTTGCCATGAAGTGATGGGACCGGATGCTATGACCTTTGTTTTCTGAATATTGAGTTTTAAGACAACTTTTTCACTCTCTTTTACTTTCATCAACAGGCCCTTTAGTTCTTCTTTGCTTTCTGCCATAAGGGTGGTGTCATCTGCATATCTGAGATTATTGATATTTCTCCTAGCAATCTTGATTCCAGCTTGTGCTTAATCCAGCCTGACATTTCACATTATGTACTTTGCATATAAGTTAAATAAGCAGGGTGACAATATATAGCCTTGATGAAGTCCTTTTCTGATTTGGAACCAGTCTGTTGTTCCATGTCCAGTTCTAACTGTTGCTTCTTGACCTGCATACAGATTTCTCAGGAGTCAGGTAAGGTGTTCTAGTATTCCCATCTCTTGAAGAATTTTTCACAGTTTGTTGTGATCTACACAGTTAGAGGCCTAGTTAATAAAGCAGAAGCAGATGTTTTTCTGGTACTCCTTTCCTTTTTCAATGATCCAACAAACGCTGGCAATATGATCTCTGCTTCCTCTGGCTTTTCTAAAACCAGCTTGAATATCTGGAAGTTCACGGTTCACGTATTGCTTCAGCAATTGCTGAAGAATTTTAAGCATCACTTTACTAGCGTGTGAGATGAGTGCAATTGTGTGGTAGTTTGAGCATTCTTTGGCTTACCCACCCACAAATGATTAATTTGTTCCCTATGTTTACACTGTCAACTGTATGATCTTTTTTACTATGTAAGTTTAAATTATTTATATTTTGGAGATTGACCCTTTGTCAGTTGTTTTGTTTGCAAATTTTTCCCCATTCTGAGGGTTGTCTTTACCTCTTGTTTGTGGTTTCCTTTGTTCTGCAAAAGCTTTTAACTAGGTCCCACTTGTTTATTTTTATTTTCATTACTCTGGGAGGTGGGTCAAAAAACATCTTGCTCTGATTTATGTCAAGTAGCTAAGTAAGTGTTAGTCGCTCAGTTGTGCCTGACTCTCTGCAAACCCATGGACTGCAGTCAACCAGGCTCCTCTGTCCATGAGATTTTCCAGGCAAGGATACTGGAGTAGGTTGCCATTTCCTTCAAGGAGTGTTCTTATGTTTTCCTCCAAGAGTTTTACAGGGTCCAGTCTTACATTTAGGTCCTTAAGCCACTCTGAGTTTATTTTTGTAGATGGTTTTTAGGGAATGTTCTAATTTCATTATTTTACATGTAACTGTCCTGTCTTCCCAGTACCACTTATTGAAGAGACTGCCTTTTTGCCATTGTTTAGTCTTGCCTCATATGTCATAGATTAGGTGACCACAGGTGTATGGGTTTATCTCTGGGCTTTCTATCCTGTTTCACTGATCTATATTTGTTTTTGTGTCAGTACCAAATTGTCTTTTTTCCTCTTAAAGTGAAACAAAGATGAATATTTTATTAATAAAAGATACAATTCACAAAAAGAGACATCATAAACTGTTAGACACCTAACAACCAAGAAACAAAGATACATAAAGCAAAAATAAGAAATATAGGGAAAACAAAAAATATATAATCATTGTGAGACATAACATTTCTCTGAGAATATTTTATTAAGTGCAGAAAAATTAAGAATAGGAGCATCTTGAATGAGGTCATCAATAATTTAAATATAATAGATTTCTATTTATAGTACTCATATCCTATACAAATATATTTAAAATTTCGTATCTCATACATTGTTATTAGATGTCCATAGGATGTTTAGAAAAGCTGGCAAAAAGATAAACATTACTAAATTTCAAAAAGTAGAATTCTTTTTTTTTGTGATTCAGTTATACATATACACATATATTATTTTTGAAATTATTATCCATTATAGGTTATTATAAGATATTGACTATAGTTTCCTGTGCTATACAGTAAACTTTTGTTGCTTGTTGCATATCTGTTTAAGTTAGAAATCTAACATTCTATTTATACTAAGTCAAACAAGTGCAATAAAAATGCCATAAATTTTTTAGTTAGGCAAAAATTCATAAGTTTTCTAAAATATATATATTATGTGTATTATTTATATATGTGAATACAAGAACATTTCTACTATGCTTGATAAAGGCTTGAGAAAGAACATCAAAAAAAAAAAAGAAGAGATGGAGAACTTGGAGACATAAATGAAATGGGAGCACTAAATATGAAACAGAAAAAGTGAAACAAACTAGATGAAAGTAAAAGATCTTCATATAGTCCAGCAGTCTTTAAACATGGCTACTCATTAGAAACATCTGGAGCTCTGGTGAAAAAAAAAAAGCAAAACCTGGGCATTTGTATTTTTCAGAAAATTCCAAGATAATTCTGATATGCATCTGAATTTTAAAAAGTGATTACAGGTTTTTCTATTAAATGGTAGTTTTGGTGATATAGAATTCTATCATTTTTCTGTTGACCAATGATGATACAATGGTATTGTTACAGTTACATAATCACAATAGAGAAAGGTGTTTATCAGTTTTCACAATCAATAGACAAGATAATTACAGTTGCAAGTCATAATGGGAGCATGATTAAGCTAACAATATCAAATAATTATATACAATCTGGGGGGATCAAGTAGAGTGATATGGTAAGTGGAACTGGATACATGTACATGTTTTCATCTGTTCAGTCTATATATCTTTTGGTTGGTGCACTTAATCCATTTACATTTAAGGTAATTATTGATATGTATGATCCTCTTACCATTTTCTTAATTGTTTGGGGTTTATATTCTGTAGGTAGGTCTTTTCCTTTTCTTGTTTCCTGCCTAGAGAAATTCCTTTAGAATTTGTTGTAAAGCTGGTTTGGTGGTGCTGAATTCTCTTAACTTTTGCTTATCTGGAAAGCTTTTGATTTCTTCAACAAATCTGAAGAAGAGTCTTTCTGGGTAGAGTATTCTTAGTTGTAGGTTCTCCCATTTCATCAGTTTAAATATATCATGTCATTCCCTTCCAGTATGTAGAGTTTCTGTTGAGAAATCAGCTGATAGCCTGATGGGAGCTCCCTTTTATGTTGTAGTTTTTCCCTTGTTGGTTTTAATATTTTATCTCTGCCTTTAATTTTTGTCAGTTTGATTACTATGTGTCTCAGTGTGTTTCTCCTTGGGTTTATCCTGCCTGGGGCTCTCTGCGCTTCCTGGACTTGGTTGCCTATTTCCTTTCCCATGTTAGGGAAGTTTTCAGCTATTATCTCTTTCAATATTTTTTCAGGTCCTTTTCCTCTCCCTCTTCTCCTTCTGGGACCCTTGTAATGCAAATTTTGGTGCATTTAATGTTGTCCCAGAGGTCTCTTAGACTGTCCTCATTTCTTTTCATTCTTTTTTTTTCTATATTCTGTTCTGTGGCAATGATTCCCACCATTTTGTCCTCCAGGCCACTTATCTGTTCTTTGGCCTCAGTTATTCTCCTATTGATTTCTTCTAGTGTGTTATTCATCCCTGTTTGTTCTTTAGTCCTCCTAGGTCTTTGGTAAACATTTCTTGCATCTTCTCAATCTTTGCCTCCATTCTTTTTCCAAGATCCTCAATCATCTTCAGTATCGTTATTCTGAATTATTTTTCTGGAATGTTGCCTATCTCCACTTCATTTAGTTTTTTTTTTTTTTTCTGGGGTTTTATCTTGTCCCTTCATCTAGGACATAACTTTCTGCTTTTCCAAGCTGATTAAGTTTCTATAATGTGGCTTTTGTTTTAGTCACTGTAGGACTGTGGTTATTTTTGCTTCTTCTGTCTGCCCTCTGATGGGAGGTTAAAAAGCTTGTGCAAGCTTCCTGATAGGAGGCACTGGCAGTGGGGAAAAAATGGGTCTTGCTCTGTTTGGCAGGGCCATGCTCAGTAAAGCTTTAATTCAATTATCTGCTGATGAGTGGGGTTGTGCTCCCTCTCTGGTAGTTTTTTGGCCTGAAGCTACCCAGGCCTTGGGTATACAGGCTCTTTAGTAGGGTTAATGGCAACTTCTAAGGGGGTTTACACCAACAGGGACCTTCCCAGACTGCTACTGCCAGTGCTCCCATCCCTGTGGTGAGCCCCTGCCAATCCATGCCTACACAGGAGAGCTTCCAACACTAGCAGGTAGTTTTGGTTCAGTCTCCTGTGGGGTCACAGATCCTTTCCTCTGAGTCTTGGTGTGTGCAAGATTTGCTGGTGCCCTCCAAGACTGGAGTCTTTCCCCCAGTCCTATGGAAGTCTTATAATCAAATCCCACTGGCCTTCAAGGTCAGATTCCCTGGTGATTCCCAGTCCCTCTGTTGGATCCCCAGACTGGGAAGCCTGACAGAAGATCTTCATAAGCCCAAACTTCAAAAGAACCCACTGATGTATTTTATGTCTCAATATCTAAAGAGAAATAAATCTAGCTTTAGGTTTTGGTTAAACTTTAAATGTCTTTCCACTTTTGATTTTACTGTTTTCATGTTTTTACAACAGATATGCCAGCTTTGTTTCTACATTGCAACTCAGAGTTAATGCTTCTTGTCACTTAATTTGGCCTTCCCTGGTGGCTAAGAGGTTAAAGCGTCTGCCTCCAATGTGGGAGACCTGGGTTCGATCCCTGGGTCGGGAAGATCCCCTGGAGAAGGAAATGGCAACCCACTCCAGTATTCTTGCCTGGAGAATCCCATGGACAGAGGAGTCTGGTGGGCTACAGTCCATGGGGTCGCAAAGAGTCGGACATGACTGAGTGAGTTTGGAAATTTTTATTTACCCTTGTACCAAACTGCAGATTACCTTTCTGATATATTAACAAAATAGAATTAAGTGAAGGGGATGGAACTGAAATTTAGACCATACTTTTTTATTCTTGTTAATGTTCAGTTGTTAAGATTTGTCTGAATCTTTGTGACCCCATGAACTGCAGCACACCAGGCTTCCCTGTCTTTTACTATCTCCCTAAGTTTGCCCAAACTCATGTCCACTGACTTGGTGATGCCATCCAACGATGTCATCCTCTGTTGCCCGCTTCTCTTCCTGCTCTCATTATTTCCCAGCATCCTGGTTACTTCCAGTGAATCAGCTCTTCATATTAGGTGTCCAAAGTCCTGGAGCTTCAGTTTCAGCATCAGTCCTTCCAATGAATATTTAGGGTTGATTTCCTTTAGATTGACTGGCTTTATTTTGCTGTCCAAGAGACTCTCAAGAGTCTTCTCCAGAATCAAAATTTTAAAGCATCAATTCTTTGGTACTCAGCCTTCTTTATGGCCTGACTCTCACATCCATACAAAACTGCTGGAAAAATCATTAACTTTGACTATATGAACTTCTGTCAGCAAAGTGACATCTCTGCTTTACAATATGATATCCAGGTTTGTCCTAGTTTTTCTTCCAAGGAGCAATGGCTGTAGTCATTCTCCGCAGAGATTTTGGACCCCAAGAAAATAAAATCTGTCACTAGTTTTCACTTTTTCTCCACCTATTTACCAGAAGTGATGGGACCAGATGCCATGATCTTAGTTTTTGAATGTGGAGTTTCAATCCAGCTTTTTCATCACCCTCATCATCCTCAGCTCTTTAGTTCCTCCTTGCTCTCTGCCATTAGAATGGTATCATCTGCATACCTGAGGTTGTTTTCTTCCAGCTGCCTACCTTGATTCCAGCTTGTGAGTCATCCAGCCCAGCATTTTGCATGATGTACTCTGCATATAAGTTAAAAACTTACATATTAAATTCTACTCAAAGTGAGCTTATTCTAATTTTCGATTCACTTTTTAAAACCACAGTGTTAGCAGCAACAATCAGATTGCCCAAATAATGCACCTTCCCTTAGAGATGTTCCGCTTATCTGTATTCTATTTTTTTTTCTGTAATAACTGAGCCATTTATATTGTTCTGTCGTACAGTGATTCCCCTCTCCCTTTCCTCTCCATTCTGCTGTACTCATGCCTTGAGGAGGTTCCCTCCCCCTCAATAAATGTCTTATTTAAGAATACTTTCAAATTCACAGAAAAATGGCAAAGAGAGAAAGGAGAATTCTTATATAACTTGTATCCAACTTACCCTACTGTTAACATTCTTTATTACTAGCATGTTTGTCATACCTATTAAGATGATAATGATACACTATTATTAAGTAAAATCTATACTTTATTCAGATTTCCTTGTTTTTTTTTAACCTAATCTTTTTTTTTTTTTTCCTGTTCCATCCAGGATACCACATTATATTTGGTTATCTTGTCTCTTTAGCCTCCTCTGGACTATAAGTAATCTTTTATATATATATATATATAAAATCTTGACAGTTTAGAGGACATTGTAAGAAGGCTTCAGTTTTGGTTTGTCTGATGTTTTTCTCATAGTTAAAAATGGCGTTGTGTTTCTGGGAGAAGGACCACAGAGGTAAAATGACTGGCATTCTTACCCCACCAAATCAAGGGTACATGCTATCAATATGATTAATCATTGATGATAACCCGGTTAAAAGTATACCAGGATTCTCCAATGTAGTTACTTCCCAACCTCACCCCATACATATTATATTCTTTATTATCATTATTATTAATTTTAGCATGCAGAGTGACATGCAGGATCTTTTTTCTGACCGGGGATTGAACCTGTGCCCTCTTCAGTGGAAGTGGGGAGTCTTAAACATCGGACTGTCAGCTAAGTCCCTATACTGTACTCTGAGAAGGAAGTCACTAGGCAAAGCCCACTAAAGTGAAAGTCAGTCATGTCCGACTCTTTGCAACCCCATGGACTTTACAGTCCATGGAATTCTCCAGGCCAGAATACTGGAGTGGGTGGCTATTCCCTTCTCTGGGGGACCTTCCCAACCCAGGGATTGAACTCTGGTCTCCCGCATTGCAAGAGGATTCTTTATCAACTGAACCACAAGGGAAGCAAGGGGTGGGAAATTTTGCTCCACCTCTTTGAAGGTACAGTAACTATATTGTTAGTAATTCTGTGTTGGAGATTTTTCAGTTCTCTCCCATCTACTTACTTAATCATACTTATCTGTATGATTAATTGTATTAATCAACCACATTTACTAGTATGGACTCATAAGTAATTTATACTTTGAGTTATAAACCAACACTATTTTATTATTTATCATTTTATTGTTCAAATTGTTGCAAGCTCTTTTGGTTAGGCTCCTGTGGTCTTTGACATACCCCCATCATTCTGTTTTTTGAGTATTTCCTTATGTTCTTATATACTCATCTTGCATGTTCCATGTTCCAGCTCTAGAACCAGCCATTTCTCCAAGAAACTTTGGTTTCTCTTAATTGGAGAATTATACTAGAAACTACATATAGAGCTATGTTATTTTCTATTTCTTTATAATTTTGTTTTGAAAGACAAAGGGTTTCTAGGAATTTGACCATTTCGTCTAAGTTGTCTAATCTGCTGTCATATAATCACTCATAGTATTTTCATAAATATTTTATTTCTGTGGAATTGGTAATATTGCCCCAATTTCATTTCTGATTTTGGTAATTTGAGCCTTTTTTTTTTTTCTTATTCATGAGCTAACGTTTGTGATTTTTGCCTCTTTGTCAAAGAACTAACTTTTGGTTTCACTTGAGGTGTAAAGTCAGGTCATTGACTTTAGATCTTTTTTCTTGTTTGATATATGTGTTTACAGGTATAAATTTCCACCTTAGTGTTACTTTCATCACATCCCATGAGTTTTGGTATATTGTATTTATATTTTTACTGTCTCAAGGTATTTTCTAATTTCCCTTGTGATTTCCTCACTCACTGGTTGTTTAAGAGCATGCTATTTTCTATATGCTTCCCTGGTGACTCAGACAGTCAAGCATCAGCCTGCAATGGGGAAACCTGGGTTCAATCCCTGGGTCAGGAAGATCCCCTGGAGAAGGAAATAGCAACCCACTCCAATATTCTTGCCTGGAAAATCCCCTGGACGGAGGAGCCTGGTTGGCTTCAGTCCATGAGGTTGCAAAGAGTAGGACATGACTGAGTGACTTCACTTTCTAATTTCTATATATTTATGACATACCATTTTCTGTGAATGATTTCTTACTTTTATTAATGGTGTTTGGATAGATACTATATATGATTTCAGTCCTTTAGAATGTGTTAAAACTTGTTTTTTTGTATATCTTAGAGAATGATCCACACGCACATCAGAAAACAATATGTAGTTTACTGAACTTGGGTGGAATCTTCTCTGTCTTAGGTTCAGTTGCTTCATGATGTTCAAGTCCTTTACTTAATCTTTCTCTGGTTGTTTAATCCGTTATTGAAAGTGGAATACAGAAGTGTTCATTACTGTAGAATCATATGCTTCTCCCTTCAACTGTCAGTGTTTGCTTCATATATTTTGAAACTCTGATGTTTGATATATATATGCTTATGCATTTTTTTTTTTTGCAGATTGACCCTTTTGTCAAAATATAATGTCCTTTTTTATCCTCTTGTGACAGTTTCTGATTCCAAGTCTATTTTGTCTATTAATAGAATAGCCTCCTCTACTGTCTTTTGGTTACTATTTGCATAGAGTATCTTTCCCCATCTTTCATTTTCAACCTAGGTGTGTTTTTAGATCTAAATTAAGTCTCTTATAAGACAGCATAAAGTTGGTTCATTTTTAAAATTCTGACAATCTGATACAGTTTAATCCATTTACACTTAAAGTATTTACTGACAAGGAATGACTTACTTGAGCCACTTTGCTACTGGCTTTGGTATATATTACAGTTTTTTTGCCCTCATTTTCTCCATGACTAGCACCATTTGTGTTTAGTTGATTGTTTTGTTCCGATAAATTTTGATTTGTCTCGTTTATGTATATTCTGTAGATATTTTCTGTGGTTATCATGGGGGTTATATACATCAGTTCAGTTCAGTTCAGTTCAGTTGCTCAGTCATATCTGACTCTTTGCGACCCCATGAATTGCAGCACACCAGGCCTCCCTGTCCATCACCAGCTCCCAGAGTTCACCCAAACCCACATCCACCAAGTCAGTGATGCCATCCAGCCATCTCATCCTCTGTCGTCCCCTTATCCTCCTGCCACCAGTCCCTCCCAGCATCAGGGTCTTTTCCAATGAGTCAACTCTTCACATGAGGTGGCCAAAGTACTGGAGTTTCAGCTTCAGCATCATTCCTTCCAAAGAACACCCAGGACTGATCCCCTTTAGAATGGACTGGTTGGATCTCCTTGCAGTCCATGGGACTCTCAAGAGTCTTCTCCAACACCACAGTTCAAAAGCATCAATTCTTCGGTGCTCAGCTTTCTTCACAGTCCAACTCACATCCATACATGACCACTGGAAAAACCATAGCCTTGACTAGACGGACCTTTGTTGGCAAAGTAATGTCTCTGCTTTTTAATATGCTATAGGTTGGTCATACCTTTCCTTCCAAGGAGTAAGTGTCTTTTAATTTCATGGCTGCAATCACCATCTGCAGTTATATACATATTTATAAGAACTTAATTTAAACTGATGTCAACTTGACGTCAATCATATGAAAGCTGTATAGTTCTATCCTCTACGTTTATGCTACTCATCTCACAAATTACATCTGTATGCACTGTGAGCCCAATAATATAGATTCATAATCATTTTTATTTATTTGTTAGTTTTGCGGAATATAAAAAGTGAAACAACACACCAAAGTTAAAACTAAAACTGGCTTTTCTATTTGTTCATGCCTTTGCCTTTACTGGAGATTTTAGATGCCAGTCACCATCTAACATCCTTTCATTTCAACCCGAAGGACTTCCTTTACCATTCCTTAAGGGCAGCTTCAGTGGTAATGAACTCCTTCTAATTTTCTTAGAATTTCTTAATTTCTCCCTCAATTTTAAAGGACTATCTTGCTGCTGCTGCTGCTGCTGCTGCTAAGTTGCTTCAGTTGTGTCCAACTCTGTGAGACCCCATAGATGGCAGCCCACCAGGTTCTGCCGTCCCTGGGATTCTCCAGGTAAAAACACTGGAGTGGGTTGCCATTTCCTGTGGATATAGATTCTCACCTGACAGTTCATTTCTTTCAGCACTCCATACATTATCCCACTGCCTTCTGGTCTCCAAAGTTTCTGGGGGGAATAGGGAGACAATTGTGTTCAGGGTCCCTTGCATGTGATGAGTCACTTTACTCACTGCTTTCAAGATTCTCTGTATATAATTTGACAGAGTATGTTTCTCAGTTTGGGTCTTTTGCAGCTTACACTTGGAGTTCACTGAACTTGTTGGATTTATAGATTCATGTATTTCATCAAGTTTGGACTTTTCAGCCATTATTTTTTCAAATAACTTTTTATTCCTTTCTCTTTCTTCTTTTGGGACTCACGTTATGTATTCATCGTTCCTCTTGATGGTACCCCGAAAGTCTTTTGGTCTGTTCACTTTTCCTCATTCTTGTTCCTTTGTGATTCTCAGATTAGGTAATTTCAATTGTCCTATCTTCTAGCTCTTTTTCTGTCTTTCTGTCTCTTGTTGAAGTCCTATAGTGAATTTTTCATTTCAGGAAAATTTTCAACTGCAGAATTTCTGTTTTGTTCCTTTTAATTCCCCCCCCCCCTTTTTTTTTGCTGTTCTAATTTTATCCATATGTTGTTTTCCTAATGTCCTTTAATTTAGTTCTTTTCCATGTTTTCTCTTTGCTTTTTGGTCATATTTAAGACACTTATCTTAAAGTACTTCTCCAGAAAATTTGATGTCTGGGTTCCTCAACGGTGGTTTTTTCCTGTCAAAGAATTTTGTTCCCTTCAATGAGGCATGTTTTCCCATTTCTCTGTATACTTTGTGATGTTTCATTGAAAATAGGGCATTTGATTATTAAACTGTGTCAACTCTGGAAATCAGATTTTCCTCTTTTCCAGGGTTTGCTAATATTATTATTTTTTTGACTGTTGGAGGCTGTAGTAGTTTAAGTGTCTTGAGACTTACCCAAACTATTTTTTTGTAAAACCAATTACTTGTAGTGTGTGATCACCAAACTCTGTTCTTTCAGTTCACATTTAGCTGATATTTTGATGGAATTCCTTGATAGAAGCTAAAAACAAAACAAAAAAAACAACCTACCCAAAACAACCAACACAAGAATGAGAGAACCACCTCTCCCTATCTGCAAACTGGATCAATTCTGTGGCGCTCCTTCACCACTTACCTAGGTTTGTTTTATGCCAAAAGTCAGACTGTGGTGGAAGCTTAAGGTCTTCTCCAGGACCTTCTCCTTAAGGTCTTAGGATCTGAGTATGTGTCTTGCCCAGGCAGTTCAGTTCAGTTCAGTCACTCAATCGTGTCCGACTCTTTGAGACCCCATGAATTGCAGTACGCCAGGCCTCCCTGTCCATCACCATCTCCCGGAGTTCACTCAGACTCACGTCCATAGAGTCTGTGATACCATCCAGCCATCTCATCCTCTGTCGTCCCCTTATCCTCCTGCCCCCAATCCCTCCCAGCATCAAAGTCTTTTCCAATGAGTCAACTCTTCACATGAGGTGGCCAAAGTACTAGAGCTTCAGCTTTAGCATCATTCCTTCCAAAGAAATCCCAGGGTTGATCTCCTTCAGAATGGACTAGTTGGATCTCCTTGCAGTCCAAGGGACTCTCAAGAGTCTTCTCCAACACCACAGTTCAAAAGCATCAATTCTTCGGTGCTCAGCCTTCTTCACAGTCCAACTCTCACATCCACACATGACTACTGGAAAAACCATAGCCTTGACTAGACAGACCTTAGTCGGCAAAGTAATGTCTCTGCTTTTGAATATACTATCTAGGTTGGCCATAACTTTTCTTCCAAGCAGTAAGCATCTTTTAATTTCATGGCTGCAATCATTATCTGCAGTGATTTTGGAGCCCCCCCAAAATAAAGTCTGACACTGTTTCTCCTGTTTCCCCATCTATTTCTCATGAAGTGATGGGACTGGATGCCATGATCTTTGTTTTCTGAATGTTGAGCTTTAAGCCAACTTTTTCACTCTCCTCTTTCACTTTCATCAAGAGGCTTTTTAGCTCCTCTTTACTTTCTGCCATAAGGGTGGTGTCATCTGCATATCTGAGGTGATTGATATTTCTCCCGGCAATCTTGATTCCAGTTTGTGTTTCTTCCAGCCCAGCGTTTCTCATGATGTACTCTGCATAGAAGTTAAATAAGCAGGGTGACAATATACAATCTTGACGTACTCCTTTTCCTATTTGGAACCAGTCTGTTGTTCCATGTCCAGTTCTAACTGTTGCTTCCTGACCTGCATACAGATTTCTCAAGAGGCAGGTTAGGTGGTCTGGTATTCCCATCTCTTTCAGAATTTTCCACAGTTTATTATGATCCACACAGTCAAAGGCTTTGGCATAGTAGGCAAGTCAATGGCTTTTTAAATTTACCTATGTTTCCGGCTACTTTTGAATGTCCTAATTTTCAAGAATCTTTCCCTAGCTTATCCGCTTTGTCTTAGATGGCCTATTGTATATCTCCACTCATAATCTCTTGCCCTAGGCATCTATGGACTTGTAGTCTGCTTTGTCTTTTATGAGCATGTCTTGTCACTTTTCCTGCCTGTACTCTGTATTATGTGAAACAGATGAACACCTTGAGTTAACCCTTTAGGTATCCCCCAATAGGTCAGAATAGACATACAAAATAATTTGCAAATTAATTTGTAAATTTTCTGGTTTGAGGAAAGACCTGGGAACTGGGAAGCTGTCGGCTCAAGACCAAGACCATCACTGTATTCAGCAGTGTGAGGGACAAGGATGAGTAAAAACACTAAAGAATTTTCTACCATTCTGTAGATGACCTTTTCTTGATTGTGTATTTGTTTAGTTGCTTAACTATAAAACTTCATTTTTCAGAGTTCTGACAAACTTTTAAAAAATTGTTTCTACAGGGGAATGAGAGCTTGGAGTTTTCTAGCTCACTATTTTACTGACATCATTATCTCTTACTATTGAATTTTAAGAGCTCTTTGTATATTCTGTACAATTCCTGAGTACAAGTACAATTAACATGTTTTCTTCCAGTCCATGGTTTTTGTCTTCATTCTCTTAACAGTGTCTTTTAGAGCACCATTTAAAAATTACAATGAAGTCCAACATATCAATTTTTTTCTTTCATAAATCTTCTTTTGGTGTTGTATGTAAAAATGTATTGACAACCCTAGTTCACAGATATTTGCCTGTTTTTGGCTTCTAGATGGTTCTGTTTTGCATTTTACACTTATGTCTATGATCCATATTAAGCTTATTTTTGGGTGAGATATGAGGCCTGAATTTGAGGTTGTTGTTTCTATAACATATGGACATTCAATTATTCTGGCACTACTTAATGAAAGGTTATACATTCTCCATTGAATTGCCTTTGAACTTTGTCAAAATTCACTTTATTATGTTTGTGTGTATCTACTCAAGTTTCCATTCTGTTCCACTCAATAACAAGAGTATTCTTTCACCAATATCATATACCTTGAAATCGGGAAATATCATTCTCTGTTCTTTATCAGATTTATTTTGGCTATTGTAGATACCTTCACTTTCCATATAAATCTTAGAATCAGTTTATTGATAAAAATTTCCTGTAATCATGATAGATACTGCCTTGAATAGATCAAGATAGCAGAGAGAACTGATATCTTAAGTTGTTCAATCCATAAATAAAAACTCTCCATTATTTGGATATTGTTCAATTTCTTTCATCTGCAAATTGTAGTTTTCTGCAAACATATTTTGTAGATTTATCCTTAAGTACTTCCTCTTTTTAACACAATTATGATTATTTTTTGTACTTATGTTTCAATTGTTCATTTTTAATATACAGGACAGAAATAACTTTTACAAATAGACAGTGGATCCTGTAAAGTTGCTATATTTGCTTATTATTTCCAGGAATGTTTTGGTGTATTTTGGGGGGTTTTCTATACAGGAAATGTCATGTGTGAATAAACACAGTTTTATTTGTTCCTTTTCAATCTATATACTTTCTTCCCCCTTTTCTTAACCTTACTTTACTAATAAGGGGTTCCAGTAAGACACTAAATAATAGTGATGAGAAATTAATCCTTATCTTATTTTCTGACTTAGAGGGAAAGTGTTCTGTCTCCCACAACAAGTATGTTGTTAGAATTAGATCTTTCATATATATCCTTTATTGGGACATATTCTCATATTCCTAATTTTCTGAGAGTGATTCTTTACTTTTTTCACAATGAATCATGTCTTAGTATTTTTAGGCTGCTGTAACAACAATTCCATAGACTGTGTGGTCTATAAACAACAAACATTTATTTCTTATAGTTCTGGAGGCTGGGAAGTCCAAGATCCAGGTGCCAGTAGATTAACTGTGTGATGAGGACCCATGTCCTGGTCCAGAGATGGCTGATTTCTTGAGGTATCCTCATATGATAGAACAGTGAGTAAGCTCTCTGGGGTTTCTTTTCTAAGGACACTGATCCCATTTATGATAGTTTTGGCCTCATGACCAAATAAATGCCGAGTGGCCCCACCTTTAAATACTTGGAAGGCTGGGATTTCAACATGATATTGTGGGGGATGCAAATATACAAATGCCTTGGAAATTAAGTGAAATTTTTAAAATTTTCCATTGCTATAATCACACAGTATTTCTTTACTGTCTGTTACTGTGACTTACATTTATTGGTTTATACATGTAGCACCAGTCTTGCCTTTCTGGAGTGAAACAAACTTGAATCTATCACCCTTTAATAAATTGCTATATTTGGTTTTTTAATATTTATAAAAGATTTTAGATCTAAGTCCATGAGAAATATTAAGTCTGTAGCTTTCTTCTAGTTTTCCCATTGTATGTTAACATTGGACTAATGAAATGGTGGGGAATTCTTTCCTGCTGCTTACTTTTCTGGAAGAGTTTGTACAGAATTGGTATTATTCCTGAAAAGTTTGATAAAATTTACTGGTGGAATCATTTAGGTCTGGCGCTTTCTTTTTTAGATGGTTTTAAACTCTAAATAAAAATTCTTTCACAGATATAGAACTATTCAAGTTAGGTATTTCATCAGATGTACATATGGACATTTGTGTTTCAAGGAATCGGTCTGTTTCATTCAAATAATCAACTTTATGGGCACAGAACTGTTTGCAGTATTCCCTTATTATATATATTTTAGTGTCTAAGGGATCAGCAGTGCTGATTGTTCTTTTATAACTCATATTGGTAATTTGTCTTTCCTCTTTTCTCTGTTAGCCTAGTTACAGATTAATCAATTTATTGATCTTTTTAAAGAACTTGTTTTATTTTTCTTCATTTTTTCCTATTTTCAATTTCACTGATTTCTGCTTTGTTATTATTTCCTTTTCCTGCTTGCTTTAGGTTTAATTTCCTTTTTCTAGTTTCCTAAGATGGACACTTTGGTTACTGACCTTAGATCTTCTTTCCTACTATGTGCACTTAGTTCTATAAACTAACCTCTGAGTACTGCTTTAGCTGCATCTCACAAGTTTTGTTTTTTGTTTTTTGTTCATTTAAAAAATTCTCAAGATTTCTCCTATGACTTCTTTTTCTGACTCATGCACCATTTATAAATGTTTTGGCTAATTTGCAAATATTTTGGCATACTCCAGCTATCTTTCTATATGTGATTTCTTGTTTACTTTTGGTGTAATCTGAGAATATACTTTTAATTTCTATACTTTTAAATTTGTTGAAGTGTGTTTTTGGCCTAGAATGTGTTCTGTTTTGGTTAATACTTTATGTATCTATTGTTTTCATTATTGTTCAGTTGCTAAATCACGTCTGACTCTTTGCAACCCCATGGACTGCAGCATGTCATGCTTCCCTGTCCTTGCTATCTTCCAGAGCTGGCTCAAACTCATGTCCATTGGATTGATGATGCTATCCAACCACCTCATCCTGTTGCCCCCTTTTTCTCCTGTGCTCAATCTTTCCCAGGATCAGGATCTTTTCCAATGAGTTGGTTCTTTACAACAGGTGGACAAAGTATTGGAATACATATTTCATGTATACCTGCAAATAAAGTGTATCCTCTCATAGTTGGAATAGTCTGTGTGTGTGTGTGTACACATATATATGTACACGTGTATGTATCAGTAGATCCAAATTGGTTGATAGCACTGTTCAGGTCATCTATATCCTTACTAATGTTATGCCTTCTTGATCTATTAATAGTGACAGAATAGAGTTTAAGGCCCCAACTCTAATAGTGGATTTAACTATCTCTCTTTCCAGTTCTATCAGTTTTTTTCTCCTATATTTTGAATTTGAATTTCCTCCTGTATTTGAATTTATGTTCAGTTCAGTTCAGTCGCTCAGTCATGACCGACTCTTTGCGACCCATGAATCGCAGCACGCCAGGCCTCCCTGTCCATCACTAACTCCTAGAGTTCACTCAGACTCATGTCCATTGAGTCAGTGATGCCATCCAGCTTTCTCATCCTCTGTCATCCCCTTCTCCTCCTGCCCCCAATCCATCCCAGCATCAGAGTCTTTTCCAATGAGTCAACTCTTCACATGAGGTGGCCAAAGTATTGGAGTTGAATTTATGTTAGGTACATAAGTATTTAGGACTGTAATGTCTTCTTAGAGAATTGACTTCAGTATACAGTTTTCTCTATTCTTGGTAATCTTCCATGTTTTAAAGTATACTTTGTCTAAAATTAATATATTTACTTCCATTTTCTTTTGGTTAGTGTTATCACGGTGTATCACTCTTGTAGCCATTCTTTTTATATGAAGTAAGCTGAGTCTTTGTGTTTAGGGTACACTCTTGTAGCCATTCTTTTTAGAAGAATCCATTTCTTTTCTTCTCTTAGTGTATCATTTACACTTCTTTTAAAATCTTTCTAGTGGTTGCCCAGTGTTTACAATATACATTTTAAAGTAATCTGTGCCTGTATTACAGTAACATTGTAACAATTCACTTCTAACAGTGCAGAAACCTGTTAATAGCTTATTCCCTGTGATCTTTGCCACCCCTTGTACTACTGCTGTCATTAACTTATCCATATGCTCTAATTCACCCTGTAACTTGTTAATACTTCCAACTGCATCCTGAACATCCCAAGCATTATGTTATGTGATGGTGAATCTTCTTTATCTTCTGTTACAGTAGGCTGCCTCTGACACCATGGAAGCTAGAGAGATACTGTTTTTTCCTGCCAGATGAGGTTTGAAGTCCAGGTTCTCCACTTGGCCTCTCACCAGACACCATGAGGGAGGGATTGGGGCCACTTTTTGCTGCTAGTCAGTGCTGAAAGTCCTGGTTCCCCATCAGGCTTTCTCTGTCATCATGCTGTTGGAAAGGTGGAGTGGTACTTGTTAAGGCAGAATGAGGGAAGTCAGTCTTTACTAATGGAGATGGGCTCAGTTTTTCCACGGTGTTTTAGCTGAGGTAGGGCAGCTATCTAAAATTTTCTATTTTTCTACGCTGCCTCTATCCTTTTCCCCATCTAGAGGATGCAGGTTTTACTTGGGCTTTTTTTTTTTTTTTTTAGCCTATTCCATTGGTGTTTCTGGATTGTTTCTTTAACCCCTTGTCCAAAGTATTATGTTTGTTTTATATATAATGTCTAGGGTTTTAGCTGTATTTAAGAGAAGGAACAAGGTGAATATGTCTAATCAAAATTGTATGAAACAGTCTCCAAATTTTCACACTTACAAAAACTGCTTTAAAAATTTTCTGTAGCTTTTTAAGTATGTAACATATTTATGTAGTTACAAAATTCAAATTGTTTTTTTAAAAACATATAATTGAAGTCTCACACCTATTCCTGTCCCCTCCAGTCACTCCCCTCCCTCCCATTTTTATTATTTTCTGATTTTCTTCCAGTATTTTCATTTTTTCAGATACAAGCAATTGCATATATTCCTCTCTCTCTTTACTCAAAAGATAACTTTTTATACACACTGTTCTGCTTCTTTTTGATTTAATATATACTGAATATTACTCCTTATCTGTGTATAAACTCTTCTTATATTATGGCTGCATAACAGTCACTTGTGGGTAGATGTAATCTACGCTAAGTCAATCAATGATGAACATTTGGGTTGTTCTTGTTTTATTCCTATTATCAACTATGTTGTGATGAATGACCTTGTGTATGTATTATATTATATCTGTGCAGATATAGCTTTAGGACAGATTCCTGGAGATGAAGTTGCTACGTAAAATATAATACACCTGGAATTTTTTTAGTGCCAAAAATGTACATTTATTAAAGGAACAATCTGATTGAGTTACTATTTTATTTAAAACCCTTAATGTCTACCTATTGCTTAAAAACTTCAGAATATGGCCTCAATATATTCTCTTGGTCCTTTTCTACATGTTATACCATATGCCTTCTTGCTTTCTTGTTGCCATTTCCTTCTCCAGGGGATCTTCCTGACCCAGGGATCAAACCCATGTCTTCTGTATTGCAAGCAAGTTCTTTACTGCTGAGTGAAGAACACCATATACTCCTTGGAATATTTATATTTCCTTATTTCATTTCTTCCTATACTTTCTTTAGAGATGTATTGAAGCATTACTTTATCTTAATAATTCTTTTTGAATTAAAAAAACTTTATAAAATAGTACATAGTTCACTGAACACCTCTCCTGATGTATTCTTCATCCCATATCAACAAATATCATACATTTTAACTTTTATTAAAAAAATGTTTTCAGGCTGCACTGTGAAGCACACAGAATCTTATTTCCTTAACCAGCGATCAAACCCATGTCCCACTGGGAGCATGAAGTCTTAACCACTGGACAGCCAAGGAAGTTTCATATCATACGTTTTTTATAGAAAGATTTCATGGCACTCCCTAAAGTACTGCTACTAGAGAAACTGGATTGCATATTTTTGCTTCTTGATGCCTATCAAATTTAGTTACATTTGTTTATATAATTTGTTTCCCTCTCAAAATGTCACGTTCCCTGAAAGCAGAGATGCTCTGTATTTGTTCATAATTATTAATACTTCTCTACTAGTTAGTTCAATGACTGGACTGAGTATTCAGACCACCCTATGAAAATTGAGGATATGTTATATATCTTCAAGATTGTATAGGGGTCCACCAAATAGTAGGTATTAAGTAAAGACCTAGATGCTAGGAAAGATTGAAAGCAGGAGAAGAAGGGGAAGGCAGAGGATGAGATGGTTGTATGGCAACACCAATTCAATGGACATGAGTTTGAGCAAACTCTGGGAGACAGTGATGGACAGGAAGCCTGGTGTGCTGCAGTCCTTGGGGTCGCAAAGAGTCAGACATGACTTTGTGACCGAACAACAGCAAACAGTTGTTATACTTTAATTTCATTTCTTCAAGATCATATATCATATAAGTGATGATTCTATCAGAGAAGGAGATATAAATTAAAAATGTTTTAGTGACTTTATATACAATTTGTATAATGCAGCTAGAACAGTGAAAAGAGAGAGATTTATACCATTAAATTATTACATTAGAAAAGAAACATCTAAAGCAGTCTCATAGTCAGAAACTAAAAAAGACCACAACCCAACTTAAGCAGAAGGAAAAAAATAAAGAGCAGAAATCAGTGAAATTAAAAACAGAAAAACTACAGAGAAAAGTCTGTAGTTGACAGATAGAAGCTGGTTGAAAAAAGCAACGAAACAAATTTTATTTGAGAGAGAACAAATTATCAACATGATGAATAAAACAAGGATATAAATACAGATCCTACAGACATTAAAATGAAAATAAGAGAATAGTATAAGAAACTCTACACTTTAAATCTAATAGACTCAATTTAAATAGTACTATAACTATTAAGGAAACTGAGTTTGTAACTTAAAACATCCAAAAAGGAAATCTCCTGGCCCTGGTGCTTTTGCTAGAGAATTCCTCCAAACATTTAAAGAATAAACAAAACTTCTACATGGTCTCTTCCAGAAAACAGAAAAGGAGGAAAAAATTTCCAATGAATTGAATGAGGCCAGCATTATATAAATAATACAAGTTTACATTATAAATTTATAAATCCTAGATAAACACAGTATAAAAATATAGACCAATGTCTCTCATGAATAAAAGTGAAAAACTACTTTAAACATGCTAACAAATGTAATTGAGCAATAAATAAAAATATATGACCAAGTAAGGTTTATTCCAATTATGCAAGGCCAATTTATTATTTGAAAATCAGCCAGTGGAGTCAACCATGTTAATGGGGCAAATACGGGAAAAAACATAATCACAGCAGTAGATACAACAGAAGTATCTGACAAAATTCAATACTCATTCATGATAAATGAAAACAAGGAATAGAGGAAAACTTCCTCAAGTTGATGAAGAATAGCTGAAGAAAATCTCCTAACATCACTTGGTGAAAGACAAGATGTTTTTCCTCTGAGGTTAGAAACAAGGCAAATGTGTCCACTCTCATCACTCACAAGAAAGTTCAGCAAGGTGTCAGTATAAAGGAACATCATATAAAAATGTTTCTATAAACTAGCAACTGATAAGGAGACAGAAATTAAAAATACAGTAATATTTACAATCACCCAAAATAAAATACTGAGGTATAAATCTATTTCTATGCTTTAAGAATGAATGAAACATGTAAAAGAAAGAAAACTCTTCCATTCACCACAGCATCAAAAACAATAAAACATTTAGAAATAAACTTAACAAAAGGAAGTAAAAATCTCTACAATGAAAACTATAAGATTTTGCTGACAGAAATCAAAGAAGACACAAACAAATGGATCTGTGTGCATGGATCATAAAAACTGCTCAAATGTCCATATAACCCAAAGTCATCACTAGATTCAATGCAATCTCCATCATAATGATGATGGCATTCTTCACAGAAATAGAAAAAAAAATCTTAAAATCTGTATAGAACTACAAAAGACCCTGAATAGCCAAAGCAACCTTGAGGAAAAAGAACAAAGCTGGAGGTATCATACCTCCTAATTTCAAACAACAGTAGTAAACACTGTATAGTATGGGCACAAAAATGTACAAACCAGTGGAACAGAATAGAGATCATAAAATTAAATACTTGCTTATAAGGTCAACTAATATTTGACAAGGTAGCCAAGGATACCCAATGGGGAAAAGATAGCCTCTTCAATAAATGGTGCTAGGAAAACTGGATAAACACATGAAAAGCAATAAAACTGGAGCCTTAACTTACACCACCCACAAGAATTAATTTGAAATGGATCAAACATTTAAACACAAAACCTGAAACTATAAAATTCTTATTAATAGAAGAAAACACAAGGAAGAAGGTCCTTAACATTGATCTTGGCAATACTATTCTGAATATGACACCAAAAAAAAAAAAAAAAAAAGGAAAAGAAATTCAACAAAAGTAAAAATCAACAAATGGGACTACATCACACTTAAAAGCTTTTGCACATCAAAAGAAACAGCAACATGAAACAGCAACATACAGAATGGGAGAAAAAAATCTGAAAATCATATATATGACAATATCCAATACATATAAAGAATTCATAGAGCTCAATAACAAAAGAACAATTCAATTAAAAATGTGCAGAATACCTGAATAATATTTTTCTAAATAAGTCATATACATGGCCAACAGGTATATAAAAAGATGCTCTACATCATAAATCATCAAGGAAATACAAATCAAAGCCACAATGAGGTATCACATCACACCTGTTAAAACGGCTATTATCAAAAAGATAAGAAATAACAAGTGTCAGTGAGGATGTGGAGAAAAGGGAACACTGTATGTGGGAATGTAAACTGGTGCAGCCTTGATGAAAAAGACTATGGAGGCTCCTCAGAAAATTAAAAAATGATCTAACATGTCCAACAATTTCACTTCTGGGCATTTATCTACAGAAAACAAAAAAAGACATATATACCCCCATGTTCACTTCTGCATTGCTTACAGTAGTCAAGATTTAGAAACAACCTAAATGTCTACTGATAGATGAATGGATAAAGAAAATGTGGTACATATATACAGTGGAATATTTAGCTATGAGACAGGAGGATAGCTTGTCATTTCATTTACAACACTGGATGGACTTTAGCACATTATACACTGTGCTAAGTGAGAAAAGTCAAACAGAGAAAGACAAATACTATATGATACTACCTTTATGTGGAATTTTTAAATGCCAAACTTGTAAAAACAAAGAATAAAATTGCAGTTTCCAAGAATGGGGGGGAGGGTGGGAGCAGTGGGTGGTACAGAGCAGGATAGAAGTTGTTTAATATTACAAACTTGTAACGAGTGGTAAATAAGCCCTAGAGATATAATTCACAGAACAGTAAAAATAGGCAACAATACTGTATTATAATCATCAAATCTGCTAAGAGATTATAACTTAATTACTCCAACTACTAAGAAGAAAAGCTTCCTCAGCGGCTCCCGTCCACAATGCAGGAGACGCGGGTTCAATCCCTGGATCAGAAGATCTCCTAGAGAAGAAAATAGCAACCCACTCCAGGATTCTTGCCTGAGAAATCCCATGGAGAGAAGAGCCTAGTGCGCTACAGTCCATGGCGTCACAAAAGAGTCAGACACGACTTAGTGACTAAACACACACAGACTAAAAAGAAAGAATAATTATGTAATGTGACAGAGGAGCTAATTGTCACTACAATGGCAAACATATCACCATATAATGTATCAAATTAACAAGTTGAATACCTTAAGTTTATACAGTATTATATGTCAAGTATATTTTAATAAAAAAGTAAAAGAATAGAAAAGGTATTAGGGCTAAAAAGTTCTCAAATCTTGGGAAGGAAATGAACATGCAGATTGATTAAACTCAAAGGTCCCAAATAAGATTAATTAACCTAAAGTACATTGAGACGCATCATCAAATTGTCAAAAGTTACAGACAAAGAGAATTTTGAAAGCAGCAAGGGAAAAGTGACTCATCACATAGAAGGGAGCTCCCATAAGTCTATTTATTAGTCAATTACTCAGAACAAACCTTGCAGGTTAGGAGAGAGTAGGGCATCACCTTCAAAACACTAAAAGAAAAAACCTGCCAATTCAGAATACTAGGCTTAGCAAAAGGATCCTTTGCAATGAAGAAATAAATCTTTTCTGAGAAAATAAAATCTTTTCTGAGAAAAATAAAACTCAAAAAACTAACTGAGTTTGTAACTACTAGATCTGACTTATAACAAATGTTGAATTAAGGGAGTTCTTCAAAATGAAGTGAAAATACATTAGATAGCAAATTGAAAGTCTCACTAATGAAGGCAAATAAATACAGAATAACGTAACACTGTAATAGTTAAAATACTTTTTATGCTAAGATAAAAATTAGATAAAGATTATATAATAGATCCATAATGTAAAAAGAAGCAAACTTTGACTGTAAGAACAAAAAGTATGGGGGAAAGAGTAAAAGTGTAGAGGTTTTGTGAGCAGTTGAGGCTATCAACCTAAAATAGATGGTTATAACTACAAAATATTTTAGCAAAAGTCAAGCTAACTACAAAGAAAAAAATGCAATAGACATGCAAAAGATACTGAGAGGAGGAATCAGAAAAAAATCATACAGGAATTACTAAATAATAAAAAAGGACAACAAGACAGGAAGAAAGGGACAAAACAACTGTAAGAGAGAAAACAGTTAACAATATGGTAATAGTATGTCCTCACTTGTCAATAATGACTTTAAATGTAAACATATTAAATTCTCAAATCAAAGGCAGAGAATACATGAATGGATCAAAAAACAAGATTCAGAGATGTGTTATCTACAAGAGATTCATTTAAATTTAAGACAAATATAGGCTAAAAGTGAAGGGATGGATAAAGATATTCCACATAAATGGTAAAAAGAAACATAAGTGGCTATACTTAGAGCAGACAGAATACTGTCTCTGGTGACTAAACAGGTCATCATAAAATGAAAAAATGGTCAATTCCACAGAACATATAACCATTATAAACATATACACATCTAACTAGGTTGCATATGTGTGTATATATATATATAAACACAGATATATACAGAAGATTTCACCCAAGAGAAAAATACACATTCCTTCAAGCACACAGGGATCATTCTTCATGATAGATGTTAGGTCACAAACCAAGCCTTGACAAATTTAAGAAGACTGAAATCATTCTAAGCATCTTTACTGAACTAGACATCAACAGGTAGAAAAAAAGAAAATTCAAAAATGTGGAAATTAAGTAACATACTCTACTGGGTCAAAAAGGAAATGAAAAGGGAATTCTAAAAGTATCTTAAGAAAAACAAAAACACAACATACTAAAACTTATGAGAGGCAGCAAGAGCAGTATAAGAAGAAAATTATAAATGTCTACACAAAAAAGAAGCATATCAAAGAAATAATTAATTTTACATCACAAGGAACTAGAAAAAAGAACTAAGCCAAAGTTAGTAGGAAGAAGAAAATAATAAAGATTAGAGCAGAAATAGAGAACAGAGTAATATAAACTAGAAGTTGTTCTTTTGAAAAGCTAAACAAAGTCAACAAACCCTTACACTAGACTAAAGGGAAAGAAAGAAATTCAAATAAATAAAATAAAAATGAAAAGAGGAGCTATTACAACAGATACAATGGATAAATTACTAGAAACATACAACCTGTCAAAACTGAATCATGAAGAAACAAAAGCCTGAACTGACCTATTAAAAAATAAGGAGACCTTAAGATACTTTTAGAATTTCCTTTTCATTTCCTTTTTGACCCAGTATTTGTCCAGGAGTAATCAAGCAGCTTCGCTGGCAGCTCAGTGGTAAAGAACCCACCTACCAATGCAGGAGACATGGGTTCAATCCCTGGGTCAGGAAGATCCCCTAGAGAAAGAAATGGCAACCACTCCAGTGTTCTTGCTTGGGAAATTCCATGGACAGATGAGCCTGGTGGGCTACAGTCCATGAGGCTGCAAAAGAGTCACATAGGACTTAGTGACTAAACAATAATAATCAGTAATCAAAAATCTGAGGAAGAAAAGTCCAGGGCCAGACGGCTTCATGGTAGAATTCTACCAAACACTCAAGGAATTAATACCAATTCTTCCTAGACTCTTTTAAAAAATGGAAAGCAAGGATCTACTGTAAAGCACAGGAAACTCCACTCAATATTCTGTAATAACCTACATGGGTAAGGAATATGAAAAAGAACAAATACATGTATACATATAACTCAACTACTTTTCTATATGCCTAAAACTAACACAACATTATAAATCAACTATTCTCCAATACACACATTTTTAAAAAAGGACAGGGGACACTTTCAAACTCATTTTACAAGGTCAGCATCACCCCTGATTCTAGAAGCAGAAAAAGTTACTGCAAGAGAACTATAGGCTAATTTCCCTAAAGAACAGACATTCAAAAATCCTCAAGAAAAGACTAGCAAACTAAATTTAATGGCACATTTCAAAGAACTTAAACCATGAACAAGTGGGATTTACCCTTGGTACACAAGGATGTGTATTAACTATATGCAAATCAATCTATGTGCTATACCATAAAAAGTGAAAGAAGAAAAGATCACCAAAAATGTGGGAAAAGCGTTTGACAAAGTTCAACACCCATTCAAAATTAAAATTCTCAACAAAATAGGTACAGAGGACAATTTTCCCAAATTAGTAAAGGCAACATATGAAAAGCCTATAACCAATGGGGGAAAACTGAAAGTTTTCCCTCTAAGTGAAAATGCCTACTGTCACTTCTATTAGAACCATGAGAAGTCCTACCCAGGGCAATTAGACAAGAAAAAGAAACAAAAAACATCTAAATAAAAAATAAGAAGGAAAGCTATCTCTCTTTGCAGATGACAAAATTCCATATGTAGAAAATCCAAAAGACTCAACCAAAACAACTGTATTAAAACTAATAAATAAATTTAGTATAGTTAGAGGATACAAAAATCAACCTACAAAATTCAGTTATGTTTCTATACCAACAATGAATTATCCAAAAAGGAAATTAAAAAATACTTAGAAATTAACCAAAGAGGTCAGAGATTTGTCCATTGACTATTATAAAATGATGAAAGAAATTAAAGATAGAGGTAAATGGAAAGACATCCCATGTTTACAAATTGAAGAAATACTGTTAAAATGTCCATGTGACCCAAAGTGATCTGTAGATTTAATGGCATCGCCGACTCAATGGTCATGAGTTTGGGTAAACTTTGGGAGTTGGTGATAGACAGGGAGGCCTGGCATGCTACAGTCCATGGGGTCACAAAGAGTCAGACATGACCGAGTGAACTGAACTGAACTGAATTCCTATCAAAATCCTAGTGGCATTCTTTATAGAAATAGAGAAAATGATCCTAAATTTCACACGGAAACAAAAAAGATGTTGGCTAGCCAAAACATCTTGAAAAAGAAGAACAATTAGAGGCACCACACTTTCTGACTTCAAAATATACTATAAGGCTATATAGTAATGAGGGCAGGAGGAGAAGGGGATGACGGAGGATGAGATGGTTGGATGGCATCACCAACTCAATGGATATGAGTTTGGGTGAACTCCGGGAGTTGGTGATGGACAGGGAGGCCTGGTATGCTGCAGTTCATGGGGTCACAAAGAGTTGGACACGACTGAGCAACGCTTACTCCTTGGAAGAAAAGTTATGACCAACCTAGATAGCATATTCAAAAGCAGAGACATTACTTTGCCGACTGAGGTCCGTCTAGTCAAGGCTATGGTTTTTCCAGTGGTCGTGTATGGATGTGAGAGTTGGACTGTGAAGAAGGCTGAGCGCCGAAGAATTGATGCTTTTGAACTGTGGTGTTGGACAAGACTCTTGAGAGTCCCTTGGACTGCAAGGAGATCCAGCCAGTCCATTCTGAAGGACATCAGCCCTGGTATTTCTTTGGAAGGAATGATGTTGAAGCTGAAACTCCAGTACTTTGGCCACCTCATGCGAAGAGTTGACTCATTGCAAAAGACTCTGATGCTGGGAGGGATTGGGGGCAGGAGGATAAGGGGACGACAGAGGATGAGATGGCTGGATGGCATCATGGACTCGATGGACATGAGTCTGAGTGAACTCCGCGAGTAGGTGATGGACAGGGAGGCCTGGTGTGCTGCGATTCATGGGGTTGCAAAGAGTTGGACACAACTGAGCGACTGAACTGAACTGAGCAACTGAACTGAACTGGACTGATATAGTCACGAGAGTAATGGAAAGTTTTACGCTAGCATAATGAGGTTTACAGATGAGTGGAACGGTACAGAGAGCCCAGATATACATCCAAACATCTACAGTCAACTGGTCTTCACAAGAGTGCGAAAAACACAAAATGGGGAGAGTACAGTCTCTTCAATAAATAGTACTGGGAAAACTGGACATCCACACGTAGAAACTGAATCTGGACTCTTGTTTCACACTGTACACAAAAATCAATTCAAAATGGATTGAAGACATAAAGGTAAGATCTGAAATCACAAAACACTTAGAAAAAAACTTAGGTAAAAGTTCCTTGACATCAGTCTGGGCAATGGTTGTTACATGACAACAAAAGCATGGACAACAAAGGCAAAAACAGACAAGTGAGATCAAACCAAAAAGCTTCTGGATAGAGAAGGAAATAATCAACAGAATGAAAAAGTTAACTCAGAGAATGGGTGAAAATATTTGAAAACTATAATAATAATTATGAGTAGATATCTAAAAAAAATGTAAGAGTCTTACAACTCTACAGGACAAAAGCAAATAATCAGGTTAAAAATGGGAAAAGGACCTGAGTAGACATTTCTCAAAAGAAGCATACAAATGTCCTACAGGAATATGAAAATGTGCTCAACATCGCTAATCATCAGGAAAATGCAAATCAAAACCACAATGAGGTATCACCTCACACCTGTTAGAAAACGGTGATGATCAAAAAGACAAAAGATAAGTGTTGCTGAAGATGTAGGGAAAACAGAACCCTCCTACACAGATGGTGGGAATATAAGTTGGTATAGCCATTATGTAAAATAATAGAGTTTCTTCAAAAAACTAAAAACAGAACTAATTTCTGAGCCAGAAATTTTACTTCTGGGTATTCAAAGCCAGTGAAATCAGTATCTGTACTCCATGTTCACTTTAGTATTGTTCAAAATACTCAAGATATGGAAACAATCCAAAAATGTCTATTGGCAGATGAATGATTAAAGAAGATGTGGTATACATACAAACAATAGAATATTATTTAGTCACAAAAAGGAAGGAAATCCTAACATCTGCCCTGACATGGATAAAACTAGAGGACATTATGCTAAGTGAAATAAGCCAGACACAGAAAGACAAATACTGCATGATCTTGGTGGAATTCAGAAGAAACTCATAGAAACAGAGAGTAGAATGTTGGTTTCCAGGGCTTGGAGAGCTAGAGAATGGGAAGATACTAGGTAAAGGGATGCAAAATTCAATTAACCAAGATGAATAAACTATGGAGATCTAATACACAAATGTGACTATAGTTAACAATATTGTATTTTATACTTGAAGTCTGCCAAGAGAGTAGATCTTTTGTGTACTCAAGGCTCCACCTCCAACCTCCAAAAAAAGTAGCTATGTCAGATGCTGGGTATGTTAATTAGCTTGATTGTGGCCATTATTTCACAAAGTATACATATATACTTTGTGAAATAATGGAGGAGAAGGGGACGACAGAGGATGAGATGGCTGGATGGCATCACTGACTCGATGGACATGAGTCTGAGTGAACTCTGGGAGTTGGTGATGGACAGGGAGGCCTGGCGTGCTGCAATTCATGGGGTCGCAAAGAGTTGGATAGACTGAGTGACTGAACTGAACTGATACATATATAAAAACATCAAGTCTTATACCTTTGTTGCTATTGTTTAGTTGCCCAGTCATGTCCAATTCTTTGCAGCCGCACGGACTGCAGCCTGACAGGCTTCTCTGTCCATGGAATTTTCCAGGTAAGAATACTGGACTGGGTTGCCATTTCTTACTTTAGGGGATCTTCCTGAAGATCAGGAAGTGAACCTGCAGGGAATGAACCCGCATCTCCTTCAATTCTCCTGTATTGCAGGCAAATTTTTTACTAAGCCACTAGGGCTTCCCTAGTGCCTTATACCTTAGATATAACAATTTTTGACATTATACCTCAATAAAGATAGAAAAAAATAGGCAAAAGTCATGAACAGACATTTACTATCTAAGGATATAGAGATGGCATATGAACACATGAAAAATATTTCAATTATCACTAGCTATTAAAAAAGGCAAGTTAAGACCAAGATGAAATATTACTACACACCTATTACGATGAACAAGTGGGGTTTACCTTTGGGACACAAAGACGGTTAACTATATGCAAATCAATCTATGTGCCACACCACATTAAATAAATGAAAGAAAAAAAAAATCTCAAAAGATGTAGAAAAAGCATTTTTCTAATACAAAAAATAGTGACAATACCAAGTACTAGGAAGGATAAAAAGTAACTGGATTTCTCACAAACTACTGGTGGAAATGCAAAATAGTACAGCCACTCTTAGTAAACAGTTTGGCAGTTTTTATTTTCTTAAATTGAGGCATAATCGATCTACAAATTATGTAAGTTTCAGGTGTACAACATAGTCATTCACAATGTTAAAGGTTATACTCCATTTATGATTACTATAAAATATTGGTCACATTCTCTGTGCTATACAATATATTCTTGTACTTTATTTATTTTAAACATAGTAGTCTGTCCATCTTATTCCCCTACCTCCATCTTACCCCACCCCCTTCACCTTCCTCACTGGTAACCACTAGTTTGCTTTCTCTGTGAGTCTGTTTCTTTTTTGTAATATTCACTAGTTTGTCTTATTTTTAGGTTCCACATATTATATTGGTTCCACTATATAATATAGTGATATTATACAGTATTTGGAAAGCTACAAATATAAAGCTTCCTTTGTAGCTCAGTTGGTCTGCCTGAAATGCAGGAGACCCAGGTTCAATCCTGGGTCAGGAAGATCCCCTGGAGAAGGAAATGGCAACCCACTTCAGTATTCTTGCCTGAAGAATCCCATGGACAGAGGAGCCTGGCAGATTACAGGCCATAGGGTCACAAGACTGGGACACAACTCAGTGACTAATCCACCGAACAGTATCTGTCTTTCTCTGTCTGTGTTATTTCACTAAAGCATAATACAGTCCAAGTCCACGTACGCTGTTGCATATAGAAATTTTCTTATAGCTGAGTAAATATTCCACTTTATATATATATATTTATCTGTGGATGTAAACTTAGGTAGCTTTCATATTTTGGCTGTTGTAAATAATGCTATGAACATTGGTGTGCGTGTATCTTTTTGAGTTAGTGTTTTAATTTCCTTTGGATATATACCCAGGAGTGGAATTGCTAGTAGTTCTATCTTTGGTATTTTGAGGATACTTCATACTGTTTTCCACATTTACTGCTTATTGCACCAATTAATATTCCCACCAATAGTATACAAAGGTTCCCTTTTCTCCATATGTTCGCCAACATTTGTTATTTGTAATCTTTTTGATAATAGAGTTTGATAGTTTCTTAAAGAACAAAATATATACTTAGCATACAACTCCAATCACATTTCTGGGCATTTATCCCAGAGAAAAATTTGTCTTACACAAAAATCTGAACATGAATGTTTGTAGTATCTTTATTTATAATAGTCCCAAATTATTAACAACCAAATATGCTTTAATAAGTGAATGGCTAAACAAACTATAACACATTCATTTATAGAGTGGAATACCATTGTAGTAAAAAATAAACTGTTGATATACACACACTACAACTTGGATGGATTTCCATCTCAACACGTCAGAATCTGCATGATTCCATTTACATAATGTCCTGGAAATCGTACAGATGAAGAGCCAATTAATAGTTGGCAGAGATTATGCATAGTGTGGGAGAAAGGATGGATATGAAAATAAAGAGGTAGCATGGAAGAAATCTTTGTGGTGATGGAATAGTTCTGCATCTGAATTGTTGTGGTGATTACATGAATCCACATATAGCCTAGCACACCAAAATCACAATTAACTGCTGAATAACCATTGATAAGAAAGACTGGAATCTACCAGAAAAAAAGATATTCTACATCCAAAGACAAAGAAGAAACCATGACACAGTAGTTGGGGAGTCCTCACAATGTAATCAAATCCAACATCACCCAGGTGGGTGAACCACCAACTGGAGTGACAGCTCTGAGCCCCATGCCAGACTTTTCAGCCTAGGGGTCCAGAATAGGGAGGAGTAGCTCCCAGACCATGTGGCTTTGAAGACTAGTAGGTCTTGACTGCAAGAGTACCACAGGACTGGGGAAATACTCCGTTCTTGGAGGGTACATACAAGGTCCTGCACACACTGGGCCCAGGGGCAAAGCAGTGACTCCGAAATGAAAAAAAAAAGAAAAAAAAGGTTGTGACTCCATGGGAGCTTGGGCCAGACCTACCTACCAGACTTGGAGGTCTCCTATGGCAGCTGTGGCTCTCTCTAGGGTCTATAAGCTGGTGGCGGACACAGAAGGGACATAAACTCTGGCTAGAAGTAGACATTTTTGGTTCTTGGCAATGAGATTTTGCCCCACCCAACAGCTCCCACCTAAAAGCTCCAGTGCTGGGACACCTCAGGCCAAACAACCAACAAGGTGGGAGCAAGCCCGATCCATCAGCAGATAGGCTGCCTAATGACATCTAGAGCCCATAGCCACCTCTAGATATGCCCCGTGACACAGCCCTGCCTACATGAGTGACAAGACCCAGCTCCTCCACCAGCAGGCAGGTACCAGACTCTCCTGCCAGGAAGCATGCAAAGGTTCCAGACAAACCTCACCCACCAGGGGACAGACACAAGAAGCAAAAAAATTACAATCATGCAGTCTGAAGAACTGAGTCCTCAAACAGGTCAGAACCTATCCTAGGACCAGCTGATCTCTGGTCCTTAGGTGATGAGAGGGGAGTGTACTGATGGGACACATAGGACATCCTCTACAGAAAGTACTATATTCATAAAAATACAAATAGAAATTTTTAAAGGGATGGAAAAACAGCATTTCCCAGATAAAGATACAAGATAAAACCCAGAAGAACAACTTAGTGAAGTGGAGATAACCAATTTATCATAGAAAGAGTTCAGAGTAATTATTGTAAAGATGAACACAAAATTGAGGAAAAGAATGGACACATAGAGTGAGAAGTTACAAGAGGTTTCTAGCAAAGAGTTAGTAGTATAAAGAACAACCAAAGAGAGTAGATGAATACACTAACTAAAACAAAAATACACCAGAAAGAAGCAACAGAATAAACGAGGCAGAAGAATAAATCAGTGAGCTAGAAGAGTGATGGAAATCACTGCTGTGAAACGAAATTAAGAAAAAGGAATGAAAAGAAATGAGGATAGTTTATGAGACCACTGGGCCGAGGTCAAAGGCAATAGCATTTGGATAGTAGGGGTCCAAGAAGGAAAGAAAGGGACTGAGAAAACATTTGAAGAGATAATAGGTGAAAACTTCCCCTACATGGGAAAGGAAACAATCACCCATGTCCAGAAAGAACAGGGAATTCCATGCAGGATACACCCAACGAGGAACATGTCAAGACACTGAGATCAAACTGACAAAAATTAAAGACAAAGAAAAAAATATTAAAAGAAGGTAAAAGCAAAAAATAACATACAAGGAAATAAGACTATCAGTTGATTTTTCAGCAGAAACTCTGCAGGCCAGAGGGGAGTGGCACAATGTATTTAAAGTGCTAAAAGGGAAAAATCTACAAATGACAACACTCTACACAGAAAAGGCTTTTGTTCAGATTTGATGGAGAAATCAAAAGCTTTATAGACAAGCAAAAGCTAAGAGAATTCAGCACCACCAAACCAGCTTTACAATAAATGCCAATGGAACTTCTCTAGGTGGAAAAGAAATGGCAATAACTAGAAACATGAAAATTACATAGTGGGAAAGCTCACTAGTAAAGACAAACATATAGTAAGGTAGGAAATTATTTACACACAAGTATATCAAAACCAGTAATTGTGAGATATGGAGAGTAGAAGCACAAGGCTTTCTGAAATGTAAATAGAAATTAAGAGACCAGCAACTTAAAACAATCATGTATATATCAATATATGCATACTGCTATATGAAAACATGGTAACTGCAAACAAAAATCTAAGATAAACACACAGAAGAGAAAAGGAATCCAAACAACAAGAGAAGAAAACAAAGGAAAGAAAGAAAAGGCCTGCAAAAAAATCTAAACAATTAACAAAATGGCAATAAGAACTTACATATTGATAATTACCTTAAATGTAAACAGAGTAAATGCTCTGACCAAAAGACAGAGACTAGCTGAATTGAGAGACAAAGAAAGAATTGTACATATGTGGTCTACAAGAGACCAACCTCAGATCTATAGACACATACAGACTGAAAGTGAGAGATGGAAACAGGTGTTCCATGCAAAAGGAGATCAAAAGAAAGCTGGAGTAGTAATACCATATCAGACAAAATAGACTTTAAAAATAAAGACTGTTACAGAGGACAAAGAAGGATACTACATAATGATCGAGCGATAAATCCAAGAGGAAGATAAAACAATTCTAAATATGTATGCACCCAGCACAGGAGCACCACAATATATAAGACAAATGTTAACAGCTATTAAAGGAGAAGTCAGTAGTAACACAGTAGTACTGGGGAACTTTAATGCCCCACTTGTATCAATGGATAGATTATCCAGACAGAAAATGAATAAGGAAACAGGGGCCTTAAATGATACATTAGACCAGCTGGCCTCAACTTATATTTACAGTGTTCCATATGAGAGTTGTTATTAGGTTGCTAAGCTGTATCTGACCTTTTTGTGACCCCATGGACAGAGGACTCCAGGCTCTTCTGTCCATGGGATTTCCCAGGAAAGAATATTGGAGTGGGTTGCCATTTCCTTCTCCAGGGGATTTTCCTGAACCAGGGATTGAACTTGTATCTCCTGCATTGGCAGGCAAATTCTTTATCAATGAGCCACAAGGGAAGCCATACAAAAGTAGCAGAATACATAGTCTTTTCAAGTGTCAATGGAATATTCTCCAAGAGAGATTACATGCTGGCCCACAAAGCAAAACTTGGTAAATTTAAGAAACTTCAAATCGTATCAAACTTTTTTTTTCCCCCAACCACAATGATATGAGATTCAAAATAAACTGTAGGGAAAAAACCCAAACACATGGAGGCTAAACAACATACAACTGAACAACCAAAGGATCACTGAAGATATCAAAGAGGCAATCAAAAAATACCTTGAGAAAAATGAAAATATGACAGTCTAAAACCTATGGCATGTAGCAAAAGTAGTTCTAAGAGGAAAGTTTATAGCAACTGAAGCTTACCTCAGGAAACAAGAAAAATCTCAAAAAAAGAAAAAAAAAAACAAAACAGCCTAGCCTTACACCCAAAGCAACTAGGAAAAAACAAACAAAACCAAAAGGTAGTAGAAAGAAATCATAATAATCAGAGCAAAAATAAATTAATAGAGACAAAGAAAATAATAGCAAAATCAATTAAATTAAAGCCTTCTTCTTTAAAAAGAAAAACAAAATTGATGAACCTTCACTCAGACATATCAAGAAAAAAGAGAGGGCCAAAAATCAATAAAATTAGAATTGTAATAGAAGTTACAACCCACACCATAGAAATAAAGGCTCATAGATGACTACTACAGGCCAACAAAATCAACAAAAAATGGACACCTAAGAGGAAGCAGTTAAATTCTTAAAAGGTAAAATCTCCCAAGATTGAACCAGGAAGATACAGAAAATATAAACAGACTAACTACCAGTATTGAAATTGAATCTGTGTTTTAAAAAACTCCCAACACAGAGAAGTCCAGGACCAGATAGCTTCACAGGTGAATTCTAGCAAACATTTAGAGAAGACCTAACACCTATCCTTCTGCAGTTATTTCAAAAAACCACAGAAGGTAATTTCCATTAAAATTTCCATTACCTTCTTCCATTTTTCAGGCAACTTCATAATTCCATTTCCCCAAAACTTTTTTTATCTTTTTGAGCAAAGAATGTTTCCAGGGTCCTTTTACAGTCTCCAGGGGAGCTGAAATTTCTTCCATTAAGAGAATTTTGTAAAGACCAAAATAAAAGGAAATCTGAAGGTACAATGGCTGGTGAATATGGTGGGTGAATCAGAACTTCCAGCCAAAGTGCAACAGTTTTTGCCCAGTCATCAAAGAAACATGTGGTCTTGCATTAGCTTGATGGAGACTATGCATTTTCTGTTGACTAATTCTGGACACTCTTCATCAAGTGCTGCTCTCAGTTGGTCCAACTGGGAGCAATTCTTGTTGGAATTAATTGTTTGGTTCCCCAGAAGGAGCTCATAACAGGATTCCCTTACAATCCCACCACACACACAACACCATCTTCCTTGGAAGAAGACGCCTTTGGTGTGATTGGTGGTGGCTCATTTCACTTGCCCCCACAATCTCTTCCATTTCACATTATTGCACAGTATCCACTTTTCAACACCCATCACAATTTGTTTTTAAAATGGAACATTTTTATTACGTTTCAGTAGAGAAATACATGTGAAATATGGTTAAGAAGGTTTTTTCACTTCGCCTAGGTGGAACCTAAACATCAAAGTGATTAACATAACCAAGCTGGTGCAAATGACTTTCAAATCTTGATTTGGATATTTTGAGTATGTCAGCTATCTCCTACTTGATGTAACATTGATTCTTCTCAGTTAATGTCTCTATTTGATCATTATCAACTTCAACTGGTCTACCTGACCATGGAGCATTGTCTAGCAAGAAATCTCCAGCACAAAACTGCACAAACCACTTCTGTCTTGTTTGATGAGTCACAATACCTTCTCCATACACTGCACAAATCTATTTTTGTGTTTTAGTTGCATTTTTACCTTTGTTGAAATAATAAGGCATAATATGTCAAAATGGATGCTTTTTTCTTCCATCTTCAATATTAAAATTGCTACACAAAAATTCACCAATTTTGATAAGTTTTTTTTAAAATGGATGCTGATATGACAGCTGTCACAATAAAATCTAATAAACTGGTTTCGAATGACATTAAAGACAACTAAAGCACTACTCGAGCCATTTTATGGGAAAAAAACAAATGAACCTTTTGGCCAACCCAATATAAAATAGATAACAACAAGGATGTACTCTGTAGCACAGAGAACTATACTCAGTATTTTGTAATAACCTATCAGGGAAAAGAATCTGGAAAAGAATATATAACTGCATCACTCTGCTGTATACCTGAAACTAACATGATATTATAAATCAACCATGCCTCAATACAGAATTATAAAGTAAAAAAATGATATAAAGATATTTACATTAATTGTACCAATGCCTATTTCCTTGTGTTAAGACTATACTATAGTTATATAAGATATAACCATTAGGGGAAACATAAAGAATACAATTGTTCTAAATCCCTGAATCTTAATCATGTCATATAAAAAATTTTTAAGTATATATGCAAATATATGCATATATATATGCATATATTTTAAGTATATATGTTTACATCTGTAAACATTTTCTTCTAAAAAGGTAAGCCAGACCTGGAGAGGAAACATTTTCAAAACATGTATCTGGTAAGATCTGAACTCCTTCAACTCAACAATAAGACTCAAACCAAAAAACAAAATGAAAAAAAATGGGCAAAAGATTTGATGAAACACTTCATTAAAGGAGATTATGAATGGTTAAAAAGCACATGAAAAGAAGTTCAACATTGTTAATTACCAGAGAAATGCAAATTAAAATCCAATAAGATGCAATTAGATGCAACTAGACATTAACTACAATGGTTAAAAATAGTAAGACTTACCAAACCAAATGCTGGTAACCAAACAGCAATGGAACTCTTAGGCATTGCTTATAGGCATGAAAAACAGTAGACCCAATGGGGAAACATCTGGAACTTTCAGAATAAGTTACATATAAACTTACCAGAAGGCTAGGTAAGCCCACTCCTAGGTATTTACATAAGAAATAAAAACATATTGACACAAAGACTTATATGTGAATGTTCATAGAAGCTTTATTCATAACAGCTCCAAACTGGAAAAACACCCTTGAAGCCATGAGCTGAAAGAATAACAAACTGTAGTATATGCACACAAAAGAATTCTACTCAGGATAAAAAGAATAAACTGGTGATACACACACAGGAGTCTCAAAAGCATCATGCTAAATGTGGAAGTCAGACAAAAGATACTATATATAAATTCATTTATATAAGATTCAAAACAAGGAAAAAGTATTGAATAGAAAATAGATCAGTGATTGGTTGGCATCTGAGAAGAGGTATGAGAGGAAGGGACTCACTGTAAAGGGGTACAAGGAATTTTGGGGGGATGATGAAGATATTCCAAGCCATGACTCTGATGATGGTAATCTACTGCGTAACTTTTTAAACTTATTGATTTGTACAATAAAGTGCTGAATTTTATTTTTCATTTAATATTCCTCAATAAAAGTAATTAGTATTTTTAAAAAGAAAAAACTGAATCTGCATTCTTGAGGAAGTTGCATGGTAAGGTCTGCTCACCCACTGAGACGAGGTGGCTGTAGTTCTCCAGCATTACATCTCTGTACAGGGTCCTCTGAGCAGAGTCCATCTGATGCCACTCTTCCTGGGTGAATTCCACAGTCACATCCTTGAATGACACTGATGCCTGAAACAATATATTTCTACTCAATCTGAGGGTTCAGAATCAGGACGTAGAAAGTATTTTTGAAAACTAACTCATACTATATTTTCTGTTTATGTTTTAATGATTATTTTATATTGGTCTATAGGTGATTTACAATATTCTATAAGTTTCAAGTGTACAGCAAAGAGATTTATATATATATATATACATATATTCTTTTTCAAATTCCTTTCTCATTTAGATTATGACAGAATACTGAGCAGAGTTCCCTGTGCTATACAGTAGGTCTTTGTTGGTTATCATTTTAAACATAGCAGTGTGTATATGTCAATTCCAAACTCCCAATTTAGCCCTCCCTCCCCACCTTTCCATCCATGATGCTGCAAATGGCATTATTTCATTTTTTAATGGGTGAGTAACATTCTACTGTATATATGTACCACATCTATATAGATTCTTTGATGAAGATTTAGGCTGCTTCCAGGCTGTGGCTACTATAAACAGCACTGCAGTGAACACTGGGGTGAATGTATACTTTCAAACCATGGTTTTTTCCTAACATATGTTTAACTGTTTAGAGTTTAAAACAAAATGCTATAAGCAACTCTGCCTTTACACTAGAACAGGGTTTCTTCAATTTTGCACTACTGACACTCTGGACCAGATAAAGCTCTTTCTGTGGAAGACTGTCCTGTGTATTCCAGGATGTTTACCAGTATCCCTACTTCTACTAATCAGATATCAATAGCATCAACCAAAAATATCTTCAAATACTTGCAAATATCGCCTAGGAAGAAAAATCTCTCCTCATTAGTGGACAATATCTTCAGCAACAAAACAAACTACCCAATTTTAGGGATGATCTATCCTAAGGCAAAGCAACAGAGATAAAGAATGGGAATTAATCCTTAGAGGAAAAAAATCTGGTCACTTTTTTTTTTTGTATAGCTATACAAAGAAATGCTCCACAACCAACTGATAGATGCTGATGCCATACACAGAGACTGGAAAAATAAATAAGAACCAGAGGTTGGGTCACAGAGAGTAGATGTTGTTCAACTGTACTCAAAACACCTGTGGAATTTACAAATAGAATTACTTCATGATTGGCTGCATGATCCTGGAATGAAGAAGGGAGGTCTAAAATGAAAAAAAGGATTTAGGAGACGTTAGTCCTTAAGATGATAATTGAAGTCATTAGAGAAAAACGGTTGGTTCAGAAAGGATATAGAAATTTTAGGAAAGAAAACAATCAAGGAATAAATTCAAGGGAATACCAAAATTTAAAAGTATGGTATAAAGATAAGCCAGGAAGACTGAGAAATAAATTCTCAGTGGTAAAAAGAGAAAACAAAAATATTAAGAATGAAGTGAAGTGAAGTTGCTTAGTCATCTCCAACTCTTTGCGACCCCACTGACTGTAGCCTACAAGGCTCCTCTGTCCATGGAATTTTCCAGGCAAGAGTACTGGAGTGGGTTGCCATTTCCTTCTCCAGGGAATCTTCCCGACCCAGGGATCAAACCCAGGTCTTGTGCGTTGCAGGCAGACACTTTACTGTCTGAGCCACCAGGGAGAATTACAACCAAATATTGTTTCTCTAGTTTAAAGGAATAGACTAAACATACATACTTATATCTCCTGTCTCCAAAAACACATTCAGGTAAAATACAAAACTTTTAAAGTAATAAAAATATGACAAAAGAGGAATGCAGAAAAACCCCAGCACAAGGCCTGAATTTTGAAAAAATTCTGGAAGATAGAGGGTAAGGTAATACTAGATTAAAAAAAAATTAGAACATTATTGCCCACAGTCTAATGCAAACATAGAAGTGGGCAAAAGGAGCAGTGCACTAGTGAGAGCCCAGAAAGATGTCTAAGCTTAAACTAGAGAAAGCGGATAGTAGGAAGAATAATAAACAGAATCACTTTCCTATTTAAATACAGATAACATCATTTAATGAGTGAGAAAAGGCTGGATACAAATGTCATTTGGATAAATAGATAGCCATCTGGAAAAGAGAGGTCTATATATCACATCACAGAGCAGGAAAAATTAAAATATATTCAAGATTTAAATGTGAAAAATAAAACCATATTCTAAAAGACTACAAAGAACAATTCTTTTATATCGTTATAGTGGGTAATGGCCAACAATGACTAAAAATCAACAAAGCATAAAAGAAAAAAATGCTAAATTCGACAATATAAAGATAAAATGTTTTCAAAAGACTCTGAATAGACAAAGCAATTTTGAAAAAGAAAATAGAACTGGGAGAGGGGATCAGGCTACCTGACTAGAGATCATACTACAAAGCTACAGCCATCAAAACAGTATGTTACTACCCCCCCAAAAGAGACAACTCAAAACTTATGGGATGCAATAAAAGAAGTGTTAAGAGGAAAGTTTACAGAAATACAAGCCAACCTCAAGAAACAAGAAACATCAAATAAACAACCTAACCTTAGAATATAAAGCAATTAGAAAAAGAACAAAAAACCTGATGAAGTTAGTAGAAGGAAAGAAAGCATAGAGATCAGATGTTTTATTTATTTTGAAATAAATGAAAAAAGAGCAAAGTTCAATAAAACTGAAAGCTGGTTCTTTGAGACAATAAACCAAGTTGACAATTAGCCAGACTCATCAAAGAAACAGGGAGAAGACTCAAATCAACACAATTAGAAACGAAAAAGAAGAAGCTACAACAGACAATGCAGAAATACAAAGGATCATAAAAGACTACTACCAGGAGCAACTATGTGCCAAAAAAATGGACAACCTGAAAGAAATGGACACATTGTTACAAAAGTATAACCTTCCAAGACTGAACCAGGAAGAAACAGAAAATATGAACAGACCAATCACAAGCACCAAAGTCAAAACCATGATCAAAAATCTTCCAACAAACAAAAGCCCAGTGCCACACAGCTTCAAAGGCAAATTCTATCAAACATTTAGAGAATAGTTAACACCCATCCTACTCAAATTTTTCCAAAAAATTGCAGAAGGAGGAATACTCCCAAACTCATTCTATGAGGCCACTCTCACCCTGACACCAAAATGAGACAAAGATACCACAAAAAAAGAAAATCACAGGCCAATATCACTGATGAATATAGATGCAAAAATCCTCAAAAAAATTACAGCAAACAGAATCCAACGACACATTAAAAGGATCATACACCATGATCAGGTGGGGTTTATCCCAGGGCTGTAAGGATTCTTGAATATACATAAGTCAATAAATGTGATATACCATATTAACAAATTGAGAAATAAAAACCATAGATCATCTCAATAGATGCAGAGAAAGCTTTTGACAAAATTCAACATCCATTTATGATAAACATTCTCCAGAAAACTAGCATAGAAAGAACCTACCTGAACATAATAAACGCCATATACAACAAACCCACCCCAAACAACATTCTCAATGGGGAAAAACTAAAAGCATTTCCTCTAAGGTCAGGAACATGACATGGGCGCCCACTCTTGCCACTGATAGCTTACGGTGAATGCTGCCAGATTTGTGATCTCTAAAAAAGATGTAGCTTCAGGACCAAGGACCAGGCTTGATCACTCAAAAGAGCTTTTCTGTAGCAGTTTTATTAAAGTAAGAAAAGGGACAGAGAAAGCCTCTTGACATAGACATCAGAAGGGGGATGGAGAATGCCCCCCTTGCTAGTGTTAGTTATTAATTATAATAACTTTTTAAATTAGTTATTAACAATAAATCAAAAGACTGTCTCAAGGTTGTAAAGATCTTACTAGACCCACTCCCATAATTTACATTTTAAGATAACAGGATTAGCTAGAAGGTTTTCAGGAAGGAGAAACTATCCTCAAGCAGGACACATCGTTGTTATATAATCCTTCAGTTCAGTTCAGTTCAGTCAGTCGTGTTTGGCTCTGCGACCCCATGAACCACAGCACGCCAGGCCTCCCTGTCCATCACCAACTCCCAGAGTTTACCCAAACTCATGTCCACTGAGTTGGTGATGCCATCCAACCATCTCATCCTCTGTCGTCCCCTTCTCCCCCTGCCCTCAATCTTTCCTAGCATCAGGGTCTTTTCAAACGAGTCAGCTCTTCGCATCAGGTGGCCAAAGTATTGGAGTTTCAGCTTCAACATCAGTCCTTAGTACAGAGTTTAAACAGAGTTGTTTGTTGTGTAATCATCAGACTAAGGAATGTAGAGGGGAAAAAAAGATGTCCTTTCCTCCTCCTTGAGAATTCCAGATCCCTATCTCTGCCTTGAGAGCCCAAGACCCCTTCTCCTCCTCAGAGACCCCAGACTTCGTATCAACCTGCCTAGGAATCGACTCTCTCACCACTACTATTCAATATAGATTTGGAAGTCCTTGCCATGGCAATCAGAAAGGAAAAAGAAATAAAAGGAATCCAGACTGAAAAACAAGAAGCAAAACTTTCACCATCTGCAGATGACAGGATACTAAACACAGAATACCCTAAAGATGCCACCGGAAAATTGCTAGAGCTAATCAACGAATTCAGTAATGTTGCAGGATACCAAATGATACACAAAAATCCCCTATATCCGATGCTAACAATAAAAAATCAAAAAGGGAAATCAGAAAGTAAACAATCCCATTCATCCCTGAAACAAAAAGAATAAAATATCTAGGAATAAACCTACCTAAAGAGATAAAAGACATACATGCAAAAAACTATAAGATATTGATGAAGGAGATCAAACAGATGGAGATATATACCATGTTTTAAATTAGGAGAATCAATATTGTGAAAATTTGAGACTACTACCCAAAGTCGTCTACATATTCAATGCAATCCCTATTCAATTACCAATGGAATTTTTCCAGAACTAGAACAAAAAGTTTTACACATTGTTTGGAAACCCAAAAGACCCCGAATAGGCAAAGCAATTGTGAGAAAGAAAAATGGAGATAGATGAATCCATCTTACTGACTTCAGACTATGTTACAAAGCTATACTCATCAAGACAATGTGGTACTGGCACAAAAAGCAAAATACAGCTAAGCAGAATAGGATAGAAACCCCAGAAATAAACCCATGTACCCATGAGTACCTTATTTTTGAAAAAGGAGGGAGGAATATACAATGGAGAAAAGAGAGCCTCTTAGCTGGAAAAACTGGACAGCTACATGTAAGAGAATGAAATTAGAACACTTCCTAACAAACTCAAGTCGAATTAAAGACTTAAAGGTAAGGCCAGAAAATATATAGCTCTTAGAGGAAAACACAGACAGTACATTCCTTAACATAAATCACAACAAGATCTTCTCTGACCTCCTCCTAGAGCAATGGGAATAAAAACAAAAATAAACAAATGGAACTCTGTTAAACTTAAAAGTTTTTGCACAGCAAAGCAAACTGTAAAGATGAAAATACAGAAAATACAGAATGAAAATACAGAAAATACAGAATGTCTCCCCTCAGAATGGGAGACAATAATTACAAAGTAACTGACAATTAATCTACAAAATACATAAATCGTTCAACAGAAGGAAAACAAAACTGAATTAAAAAAATGACAAGACCTAAACAGACATTTCTCCAAAGATGACACAGAGATGGACAACAAACACGTGAAAAAAATGCTTAATGTCACTCATACTAGAGAAATGCAAATCAAAACTACAATGAGGTATCACCTCACACCAATCAGAATTGTCATCATCAAAAAATCTACCAACAATAAACGGTGGAGAGGATGTGGAGAAAGGGAACACTCCTGTACTCCTGATGAGAATGTAAATTGGTACAGCCACTGCAGAGAACATCATGAAGATTCCTTAACCAACTAGGAATAAATTTACTATATGACCTAGCAACCCCATTACTGAGCATATAGCATGAAAACATGACAATTCAAAAAGACGCACGTCCCAATGTTCATACAACATTATTTACAATAGCCAGGACATGGCCGAGTAGAAGGATGTGCACCCTTCTCCTCCAGTGAGAACATCAAAATCACAACTACCAACTGAACAACCACTGACAAAAGGATATTGGAATCCACCAAAAAAAGGATAACCCACGTCCAAGGACCAAGGAGAAGTTACAACAAGGTGGTAGGAGGGGCACAATCATGTTAAAATCAAACCCCATACCTGCCAGAGACTCTTCGAGGGCATAAACACAATCTTGTGTGCACCAGGACCCAGGGGGAAAATGCAGTGACCTCCACAAGAGACTGAGCCAGACCTGCCTGTGAGTGTTTCAGAGTCTCCTAAGGAGGTGTGGGTCAGCAGTGGCCTGCTGTGGGGACAGGAGTACTAGCAGCAGCAGTCTTGGGAGGTGCAACGTGTTGACATTAGCCCTAGGATAGAGCCTGGAGCCCTACCATAGAGCTGCCAGGTGGGCGATGCACAAACTGGAAAACAACTATAACAAAAAAGTTCTCAATGTGATTCAAAGGTTCGAGGCCCCTCATCAGACTTCCCAATCCGGGGATCTGATAAAGGGACCAGGAATCCCCAGGTGTGAAGGTCACTGCAATTTGACTACAGAACAATTTCCAGAGGACTAGGGAAACAAGCTGGTTTTAGAAAAGGCAGAGGAACCAGAGATCAAATTGCCAACATCTGCTGGATCATTGAAAAAGCAAGAGAGTTCCAGAAAACATCTATTTCTGCTTTATTGACTAGGCCAAAGCCTTTGTGTGGATCACAATAAACTGTGGAAAATTCTGAAAGAGATGGGAATACCAGACCACCTGACCTGCCTCTTGAGAAACCTGTATGCAGGTCAGGAAGCAACAGTTAGAACTGGACATGGAAAAAAAAAAGAACTGGACATGGAACAACAGACTGGTTCCAAATAGGAAAGGGAGCACGTCAAGGCTGTATATTGTCACCCTGCTTATTTAACTTATATGCAGAGTACAACATGAGAAATGCTGGACTGGAAGAAGCACAAGCTGGAATCAAGATTGCCGGGAGAAATATCAATAACCTCAGATATGCAGATGATACCACCCTTATGGCAGAAAGTGAAGAAGAACTAAACAGCCTCTTGATAAAAGTGAAAGAGGAGAGCGAAAATGTTGGCTTAAAGCTTAACATTTAGAAAACGAAGATCATGGCATCCGGTCCCATCACTTCATGCCAAATAGATGGGGAAACAGTGGAAACAGTGGCTGACTTTATTTTTCTGGGCTCCAAAATCACTGCAGATGGTGACTGCAGCCATGAAATTAAAACGTGCTTACTCCTTGGAAGGAATGTTATGACCAACCTAGACAACATATTAAAAAGCAGAGACATTACTTTGCCAACAAACGTCCGTCTAGTCAAGGCTATGGTTTTTCCAGTAGTCATGTATGGATGTGAGAGTTGGACTATAAAGAAACCTGAGCGCTGAAGAATTGATGCTTTTGAACTGTGGTGTTGGAGAAGACTCTTGAGAGTCCCTTGGACTGCAAGGAGATCCAACCAGTCCATTCTAAAGGAGATCAGTCCTGGGTGTTCATTGCAAGGACTGATATTTAAGCTGAAACTCCAATACTTTGGCCACCTGATGTAAAAAGCTGACTCATTTGAAAAGACCCTGATGCTGGGAAAGATTGAGGGAAGGAAGAGAAGGGGACAACAGAGGATGAGATGGTTGTATGGCATCACTGACTCAATGGACATGGGTTTGGGTGAACTCTGGGAGTTGGTGATGGACAGGGAGGCCTGGTGTGCTGCAGTTCATGGAGTTGCAAAGAGTCGGAAACGACTGAGCGACTGAACTGAACTGAACTGAGGGAAACAGAGACTCTTGGAAGGCACAAAGAAAACCTTGTGTGCAACAGGACTCAGAGGAAAGGAGGAATGACCCAACAAGAGACTGAGACAGACTTGCCTGTGAGTGTGTGGGAGTCTCCTGCAGAGGTGTAGGTTGACAGTAGCTTGCCACAGGGTCAAGGGCACTGGCAGCAGCAGTCCTGCTAGGTGCGGTGTGTTGGCCTAAGTCCTCTTGGAGGAGGTCGACATTAGCACTACCATAGAAAATGCAGACTCCAGGATGGCTCCATCTCAGGCCAAACTACAGGGAGGGAGCTCAACCCCACCCATGAACAGAAAACTGCTTTAAAGATTTACTGAGCAGAGTCCTGCCCACCAGAGCAAGATCCAGTTATCCTCACAGCCATTCCCTCCCATCAGAAGCTTGCACAGACCTCTTATCCTCATCCATCAGAGGGTAGACAGAAGAAGCAAGAACTGCAATCCCATGGCCTCCAGAATGAAAACCACAATCTCAGAAAACTAACCAAAATGATAACATCAATTACAGCCTTGTAACTCAATGTAACTCAATGAAACTATGAGCTGTGCCATTCTGGGCCACCCAAGACAGATGGGTCATGGTGGAGAGTTTTGACAAAATGAGGTCCACTGGAGAAGGGAATGTCAAACTACTTCATTTTTCTTGCTTTGAGAACACCATGAACACTATGAAACGGCAAAAAGACATGAAACTGGAAGATAAGCCCGCAGGTTGGTAGATGTCCAATATACTAATAGAGAAGAGTGAAGAAATAGCTCCAGAAAGAGTGAAGAGCCAAAGTGAAAACAATGCTCAGTTGTGCATGTATCTGGTGGTGAAAGTAAAGTCCAGTGCTGTTAAGCACAATAATACAGAGGAACCTGAATGTTAGGTCTATGAATCAAGGTAAAGTGGATGTGGTCAAAGAGCAGATGGCAAGAGTGAACATCAATATTTTAGGAAGAGAATGGGTGAATTTAATTCAGATGACAATTAAATCTACTATTGTGGACAATAATCCCTCAGAAGGAATGGAGTAGCACTCATAGTCAACAAAAGAGTCTGAAATGCAGTACTTGGGTGCAATCCCAAAGATGACAGAATGATCTAGGTTCAATTCCAAGGCAAATCATTCAACATCACAGTAATAAAATTCTATGCCCCCCCAAAATAATGCCAAAGAAGTTGAAGCCAAACAGTTCTATGAAGACCTACAAGACATTTTAGAACCAACACCAAAAAGAGATGTCCTTTTCATCATAAGGGATTGGAATGCAAAAGTAGGAAGTCAAGAAATACCTGGAGTAACAGGCTTCTCTAACACCACAGTTCAAAAGCATCAATTCTTCAGTGCTCAGCCTTCTTCACAGTCCAACTCTCACATCCATACATGACTACTGGAAAACCATAGCCTTGACTAGACGGACCTTAGTCGGCAAAGTAATGTCTCTGCTTTTGAATATGCTGTCTAGGTTGATCATAGCTTTCCTTCCAAGGAGTAAGCTTCTTTTAATTTCACGGCTGCAGTCACCATCTGCAGTGATTTTGGAGCCCCAAAAAATAAAGTCTGACACTGTTTCCACTGTTTCCCCATCTATTTGCCATGAAGTGATGGGACCAGATGCCATGATCTTCGTTTTCTGAATGTTGAGCTTTAAGCCAACTTTTTCACTCTCCTCTTTCAAACTTAGACAGGGTATTAAAAAGCAGAGACATCAATTTGCCGACAAATGTCCGTATAGCCAAAGCTATGGTTTTTTTCCAGTAGTCATATTCGGATGTGAGAGTTGGACCATAAAGAGCACTGAGCACCAAAGAACTGATGCTTTCAAACTGTGGTGCTGGAGAAGACTCTTGAGAGTCCCTTGGACAGTAAGGAGATCAAACCAGTCAACCCTAAAGGAAATCAACCCTGAATATTTATTGGAAGGACTGATGCTGAAGCTGAGGCTCCAATAATTTGGCCGCCTGATGCAAAGAACCAACACATTGGAAAAGACTGTGATGCTGGGAAAGACCAAAGAAAGGAGGAGAAGGGAGCAAAAGAGGATGAGGTTGTTGGATGACATCACTGACTCAGCGGACATGAGTTTGAGCAAAACTCCAAAAGATAGTAAAGCACAAAGGAGGCTGGCATGCTACAGTCCATGGACTCACAAATAGCCAGACACAACTTACTGACTGAACACCACCAACAGTACATGGAAGCAACCTAGATATCCATCACCAGATGAATCAAGAAAGATGATGTGATATATATACAATGGAATATTAGTCAGCCTAAAGAGGAACAAATTTTATACAGTTGTAGTGAGGTGATTGAACCTAGAGCCTGTTATACAGAATGAAATACATCTGAAACATAAAAACAAATAATGCATCTATATGGTTTCTAAATAAATAGTACAGTTCTACTATACAGCAGTAGAGAACGGACTCATGGACACAGTGGGGGAAGGAGAGAGAAGGTCGAAATGAGGAAGCAGTATCAACATCTGTACACTATCACGTGTATAAATATATAGCTAGTGTGAAGCTTCTGTTTAACACAGGGAGCCCCAGCCTGGCACTCTGTGACAAACCAGGTGTGAGATGGGAGTGAGGAGGGAGGCTCAAGAGGCAGAGAAGATATATATATATAATTATGGCTGATTCATGTTGTTGTACAGCAGAAATCAACACTACATTGTAAACCAAGGTGCTGTTGAGTTGTTCAGTTGCTAAGTTGTGTCCAACTCTTTGCGATCTCATGGACTGTAGAATGTCAGGCTCCTCTGTCCTCCACTATCTCCCAGAGTTTGCTCAAATTCATGTCCATTGAGTCGGGGATGCTGTCTCATCTCCAACCATCTCATCCTCTGATGCCTCCTTCTCCTTTTCCCTTCAGTCATTCCTAGCACCGAGCACCAAAGAACTGATGCTTTCAAACTGTGGTGCTGGAGAAGATTTTTCCAATGAGTTGGCTCTTCACATTAGGTGGCCAAACTTTGGAGCTTCAGCAACAGTACTTCCAATGGATATTCAGAGTTGATTTCCTTTAGGACTGACTAATTTGATCTCCTTGCACTCCAAGGGACTCTCAAGAGTCTTCTCCAGCACCACAAGCCTAAATCAATTCTTCAGTGCTCAGCCTTCTATATAGCCCAACTCTCACATTCGTACATGACTACTGGAAAAACCATAGCTTTGAGTATACAGACCTTTTTTTTGCAAATTGATGTCTTTGCTTTTTAATATGCTGTCTAGGTTTGTTATAGGTTTCTTTCCAAGGAGCAGGCGTCTTTTAATTTCATGGCTGCAGTCACCATCTGCAGTGATTTTTGGAGCCCAAGAAAAGAAAATCTGTCACTGCTTCCACTGTTTCCCCTTCTATTTGTCATGAAGTGATGGGACTAGATGCTATGATCTTAGTTTTTTGAATGTTGAGTTTCAAGCCAGTTTTTTCACCTTCCACTTTCACCCTCATCATGAGTCTCTTTAGTTCCTCTTCACATTCACCATTAGAGTGGCAACATCTGCATATCTGAGGTTGTTGATATTTCTCCTAGCAATGTTGATTGCAGCTTAGGATTCATCCAGCCTGGAGTTCTTAATGGCTTGGATAACCACAATGGTGTGGTCACTAACCTAGAGCAGGACATCCTGGACTATGAAGTCAAGTGGGCCTTTGGAAGCATTACTACAAACAAAGCTAGTGGAGGTGACAGAATTCCAGCTGAGCTATTTCAAATCCTAAAAAATGATGCTGTTAAAGTACTGTACCTAGTGTATCAGCAAATTTGGAAATCTCAGCAGTGGCCACAGGACTGGAAAAGGTGTCACTCCAATCCCAAAGAAGAGCAGTGCCAAAGAACGTTCAAACTTACAGCTGCACTCACTTCACGTGGTAACAAGGTCATGTTCAAAATCCTTCAAGCTAGGCTTCAGCAAGATGTGATGCTAAATACAGCCTGTACATCTGTATTTTCTCGATTCACGTATTGCTGAAGCCTAGCTTGGAGAATAACTGCTTTACAATATTGTGTTGGGTTCTGCCATACAACAACATGAAAGCAGCTATATGTCCTTGCCCTCTTGAACCTCCCCTCCACGCCCCCACCCAATCCAACCTCTCTAGGTTTTTGCAGACTACTGCACTGAGCTCCCAATGTTATACAGCAACTTCCCATTAGCCTTCTATTTTACATATGGTGATGTTTATGTTTCAATGCTATTCTCTCAATTAGTCCCTTCCTCCCCTCCCCTCACTGTGTCCAAAATCTGTTCTCTTAAGTCTACATTTCAATTCCTGCCTCGCAAATAGGTTCATCAGTACCAGTTTTCTAGATGTCATATATATGTGTTAAAGTATATTTTTTACTTTCTCACTTATTTCACTCTGTATAACAGGCTCCAGGTCCATCCACCTCACAAGAACTGACTTAAATGTGTTCCTTTTTATGGCTGAGTAGTATCCCATTGTATATATGTATCACAACTTCCTTATGCATTAATTTGTCAATGGACATTTAGGCTGCTTCAGTGTTCTAGCTACTGTAAATAGTGCTGCACTGAACACTGGGATGGGCGGAAGACCGAAACAGCCATTTCTCCAAAGAAGACATACAGATGGCCACCATGACACCATGACAAGATGCTCAAGACAGCTCATTACTAGAGAAATGAAAATCAAAACTAAAATGAGTATCACTTCACACCTCAGAATGGCCATCATCGAAAAATCCCCAAACAATAAATGCAGGAGAGGGTGTGGAGAAAAAGTTACCCTCTTTCACTGCTGGTGAGAATGCAAACTGCTACATCCATGATGGAGAACAGTACGGAGATTCCCTAAAAAAAACTAGGAATAAAATGACCATATATCTGGCAATCCCACTACTAGGCAAGTATCCTGAGAAAATCATGACTGAAAAAGACCTTTATTGTATGGTTCTGAATAGTCTTCCTTCTTAATCTCTTCTACTTCTGTTAGGTCCTTACCATATCTGTCCTTTATCATGCCCATTCTTGCATGAAATGTTCCCTTGACATCTCCAATTTTATTTAGAGACCTCTGCTGCTGCTGCTGCTAAGTCGCTTCAGTTGTTTCTGACTCTGTGTGACCCCACTAGTCTTCCCCATTTTATTGTTTTCTTCTATTTCTTTGGATTGTTCATTTAAGAAGACCTCCTTATCTCTCCTTGCTATTCTCTGGAACTCTAAATTCAGCTGGGTGTATCTTTCCCTTTTTTCCTTGCCTTTTGCTTCTCTTTCCTCAAATATTTGTAAAACCTCCTCAAATACCACTTTGCCTTCTTATATTTCTTTTTCTTTGGGATAGTTTTGGTCACTGTAACACTACAATTTCATGAACCTCTGTCCACAGTTCTTCAGGTATTCTGTCTACCAAATCTAATCCCCTGAATCTATTCATCACCTCCATAGTATAATCATAAGGGATGTAACTTAGGTCATACCCGAATGGCCTAGTGGTTTTCTCTAATTCCTTCAATTTGAGCCTGAACTTTGCAATAAGGAGCTGATGATCTGAGCCACAGTCAGCTCCAGGTCTTATTTTAACTGACTATATAGAGCTTCTCCATCTTTTACTGCAAAGGACATAATCAATCTGAAATCGGTACTGACCATCTGGTGATGTTCATGTGTAGAGTCATCTCTTGCTCTTCCCCAGTAGCATAGTGGACACCTTCTGACCTGGGAGGTTCATTTTTGGTGTCGTATCTTTTTGCCTTTTCATACTTTCCATGGGTTCTCCAGGCAAGAATACTGATGTGCGTTGACATTTCCTTTCCCAGTGGAACACATTGTGTCAGAACTCGTTAATATGACCCGTCCGTCTTGTGTGGCCCTGCATGGCCACCCATAGCTTCACTGAGGTATGCAAGCCCCTTCCCTATGAAAAAGCTGCAATCTATGATGGGATTATTAAAGCAGTTATCCTCCAATTTAAAAATATGTTAAAAAATAAATAGGAAAAAAACCAAAATGACATTGGCACAAAAACAGACATACAGATTAATGAACAGGATAGAAAACCCAGAAATAAACCCAAACACTTATGGTCAATTAATCTACAACAAATGAGGCAAGATTATACAATGGAGAAAAGAGTCTCTTCTTCAACCAGTGGTACTGGGAAAACTGAACAGCTACATGTAGAGTAATGAACTAACACTACATAGAAAAATAAATGGATTAAATTCCTAAATGTAACACTGGATATAAAAATCCTAGAGGAAAATACAGGCGGAACACTCTTTGACGTAAGTTGCAACAATATTTTTCTGGATCTATCTCCTGCAGTAATTTAAATAAAAACAAAAATAAACAAGTGGGACCTAAATTGAATGGAACAGCTTCTGCACAGCAAAGGAAAATATAAACAAAATGGAAGACAACCTACAGATGGGGAGAAAATATCTGGAAATGATGCTACCAACAAGGGATTACTCTCTAAAATATACAAAAACAGCTCATATAACTCGTACAACTAAATAACAAAAGAACAGCTCATACAACTAAATAACAAAAGAAATCAAGTAACCCAATCAAAAACTGGGCAGAAGACTTAAATGGACATTTCTCCAAAGAAGACATACAGATGGCTAATAGGCATATGAAAAGATGCTCAGTACCACTAATTATTAGACAAATGCAAATCAAAAGTACAATGAGGTATCATCTCACACCAGTCAGAATGGCCATCATCAAAACATTTACCAGTAACAAATGCTGGAGAGTGTGTGGAGAAAAGAAAACCCTCCTATATAGCTGGTGGGAATGTAAATTGGTGCAGTCACCAGGGAGAACATTATGGAAGGTCCTTAAAATAACTAAGAATAGAGTTACCATATGATTCAGTGATCCCACTCCTAAGTATATATCTGGAGAAAACCATACTTTGAAAATGCATGCACCCCAATATTTACCACAGCACTATTTATAATAACCATTCAATATCATGGTAATCCAACTCTAGGCCCCAACCAGTAATGCTGAAGAAGCTGAAGTTGAACAGTTCTATGAAGACCTACAAGACATTTTAGAACTAACACCCAAAAAAGATGTCCTTTTCATTATAGGAGACTGGAATGCAAAAGGAGGAAGTCAAGAAACACCTGGAGTAACAGGCAAATTTGGCCTCAGAGTACAGAATGAAGCTGGGCAAAGGCTAATAAGAGTTTTGCCAAGAGACGCACTGGTCATAGCAAACACCCTCTTCCAACAACACAAGAGAAGACTCTATACATGGACATCACCAGATGGTCAACACCAAAATCAGATTGATTATATTCTTTGTAGCCAAAGAAGGAGAAGCTCTATCCAGTCAGCAAAAAACAAGACCAGGAGCTGACTGTGGCTCAGATCATGAACTCCTTACTGCAAAATTCAGACTTAAATTGAAGAAAGTAGGGAAAACCACTAGACCATTCAGGTATGACCTAAATCAAATCTCTTATGATTATACAGTGGAAGTGAGAAATAGATTTAAGGGACTAGATCTGATACAGAGTGCCAGATGAACTATGGACAGAGGTTTGTGACACTGTACAGGAGATAGGGATCAACACCATCCCCAGGAAAGAGAAATGCAAAAAAGCAAAATGGCTGTCTGAGGAGGCTTTACAAATAGCTGTGAAAAGAAGGGAAGCCAAAAGCAAAGGAGAAAAGGAAAGATGTACCCATTTGAATGCAGAGTTCCAAAGAATAGCAAGGAGAGATAAGAAAGCCTTCCTCAGCAATCAGTGCAAAGAAATAGAGGGAAACAGCAGAATGGGAAAGACTGGAGATCTCTTCAAGATAATCAGAGATACCAAGGGAACATTTCATGCAAAGATGGGCTCAATAAAGGACAAAAATGGTAGGGACCTAACAGAAGCAGAAGATATTAAGAAGAGGTGTACTGTCCAAAAAAGATCTTCACGACCCAGATAATCACGATGGTGTGATCACTCATCTAGAGCCAGACATCCTGGAACGTGAAGTCAAGTGGGCCTTAGGAAGCATCACTACGAACAAAGCTAGTAGAGGTGATGGAATTCCAAATCTTAAAAGATGATGCTGTGAAAGTGCTGCACTCAATATGCCAGCAAATTTGGAAAACTCAGCAGTGGCCACAGGATTGGAAAAGGTCAGTTTTCATTCCAATCCCAAAGAAAGGCAATGCCAAAGAATGCTCAAACTACCACACAATCGCACTCATCTCACACGCTAGTATAGCAACGCTCAAAATTCTCCGAGCGAGGCTTCAGCAATATGTGAACCTTGAACTTCCAGATGTTCAAGCTGGTTTTAGAAAAGGCAGAGGAACCAGAGATCAAATTGCCAACATCCTTTAGATCATCGAGAAAGCAAGAGAGTTCCAGAAAAACATCTATTTCTGTTTTATTGACTACGCCAAAGCCTTTGAATGTGTGGATCACAATAAACTGTGGAAGATTCTGAAAGAGATGGGAATACCAGATCACCTGACCTGCCTCTTGAGAAACCTATATGCAGGTCAGGAAGCAACAGTTAGAACTGGACATGGAACAACACACTGGTTCCAAATAGCAAAAAGGAGTGCGTCAAGGCTGTATATTGTCACCCTGCTTATTTAACTTATATGCAGAGTCCAACATGAGAAATGCTTGGCTGGAGGAAGCACAAGCTGGAATCAAGATTGCTGGGAGAAATATCAATAACTTCTGATTTGCAGATGACACCACCCTTATGGCAGAAAGTGAAGAGAACTAAAGAGCCTCCTGATGAAAGTGAAAGAGGAGAGTGAAAAAGTTGGTTAAAAGCTCAATATTCAGAAAACGAAGATCATGGCATCCGGTCCCATCACTCCATGAGAAATAGATGGGGAAACAGTGGAAACAGTGGCTGACTTTATTTTTTGGGGCTCCAAAATCACTGCAGATGGTGATTGCAGCCATGAAATTAAAAGATACTTACTCCTTGGAAGGAAAGTTATGACCAACCTAGACAGCATATTAAAGAGCAGAGACATTACTTTGTCCACAAAGGTCCATCTAGTCAAGGCTATGGTTTTCCCAGTGGTCATGTATGGATGTGACAGTTGCACTGTAAAGAAAGCTGAGCACCAAAGAATTGATGCTTTTGAACTGTGGTGTGGGAGAAGACTCTTGAGAGTCCCTTGTTTTGAAAGGAGATCCAACCAGTCCATCCTAAAGCAGATCAGTCCCGGGTGTTCACTGGAAGGACTAATGTTGAAGCTGAAACTCCAATACTTTGGCTACCTGATGTCAAGAGCTGACTGATTTGAAAGACCCTGATTCTGGGAAAGATTGAGGGCAGGAGGAGAAGGGGACAACAGAGGATGAGATGGCTGGATGGCATCACCAACTCAATGGACATGAGTTTCAGTAAACTCTAGGAGTTTGTGATGGACAGGGAGGCCTGGGATACTCGGTTCATAGGATCACAAAGAGTTGGACACAACTGAGCAACTGAACTGAACTGAATGGATTTATAATAGCCAAGACATGGAAACAACCTAAATGTTCCTCCACAGTAAAATGGATAAAGTTATACATATACACAAAAGCAGACATACATGCATACATACAATGGAATATTGTTCTGCCACAAAAAAGAAATTATGTCATTTGCAAAAACATGGATGAATCCAGAGATTATCATATTAAGTGAAGTAAGCAAAAGAGAAAGGGAAAAATATAGGATATCATTTATCTGTAGAATCTAAAAAGATACCAATGAACTTATTTGCAAAAGAGAAATAAACTCAAAAAGACATAAAAAAACAACTTATGGTTACCAAACAGAAAAAGGTGGGAGGGATAAAATAGGAGTTTGGGATTAACATATGGACATCACTATATATAAAATAGATAACTAACAAGGACTGACTGTATAGCATAGGAAACTATACTCATTATCTTGTATTAACCTTTAATGGAAAAGAATCTCAAAAAGAATATATACACTGTATAAACATATACATGTGTGTTTGTGTACAAATATGTGTGTGAGTATATTTGTATAACTGAATCACTTTGCTATATACCTGAAACTAACACATTGTAAATCAACTATATTTCAATAAATATTTTTAAATGCCTAAACAATTCACCACAGTTAAAAACAAAAATAAAAATAAAAAGCATGAGCAGAGAAAAAATACAAAAAACTCAGAAAATAGTGCAATTTATATTGCAAAAAAAATGGCTATAAAGATATGCTGGATATAGTAATTAAAAATTAGCACATCAACAGGAAAATGGATAAGAAATAAACAGTTCAATAAAAAAGAAATATAGATGAATTACAAACAAAAAAGATGTTCCACCTCACTTATGAGAAGAAGAAAGCCTGCAAAACTAAATTTTAGTTATCATTTTTTAATCACATTTGTAAAAATGCAAAAAGTTTGACGACATACTCTATTTGTAAGGTTGTGGAGAAGAAACACACCCTCTTAGACTGTTGGCTCTTACCTAAGGTGCCTCCAGAATCTGACTACTTCTTGTAAATAACTCTCTTATGATCATCATCCCTTACTAGGATTACAGAAATAGCTTCCTATATTGTTCCTGCTTTCACTACTACACCACTAGAGTCTTATCTTCAAACACAGACTCTTCTTTTAAACTGTAAAAACTGTAAGTCACAACTATGATTTTGACTCAAAAGAATAAAAATGAAAAACTTGGGACTTCCCTGGAGACTCAGTGGTTCAGATTTTACCTTCCAATGCAGGGGGTCTGGTCAAGGAGCAAAGACCCCACATAACTCATGGCTAAAAACCCAAAATACAAAACAGAAGCAATACTGTAAGAAATTTAATAAAGACTTGAAAAAGGTGGCCAAGGCAAAAAAAAAAACTTAAAAAAAAAGAAAAGCCTCTGAATCCCCCAGTGAGAGAGAGAATGTGCTCATGAATTGGAAGACTCATTTTGAACAGGATGCCAATTCTCCTCAAATTGAGCTATATTACAGATTCTATAGAGTCGGTGCAGTCAAAATCAAAATCTCAGCAGGTTTTCCTGAGATCAACAAGCTGATTTTCAAAACTTTCTATAGAGGAGCAAAAAACTTTGAATCTCCAAGACACTCTTTTAAAAAGTAGGAAGACACGTTATTTATTTCAACAGTTACTGTAAAGAGACACTCATCAAGAAAATGTGGTATTAGCAAAAGGATTTAAGATCATCAGAAATGAACAGAGTCCACAAAGATACAAAAAGTAGACTTGTGGTTGCCAAGTGGGAGCAGAGGCAGGGGAGGGAAGGACTGGGCGTCTGGGGTTAACAGATGCTAACTATTATATATATGACAGATAAACAACAAAGTCACTGTGTAGCACAGGGAACTATATTCTATATCCTGTGATAAACTATAATGGAACAAAATATAAAAAAGAATGTACTATATATATATATATATACATATATATATACACACACACATATATATATTCAACTTAGTCAATTTGTCATGCAGCAGAAATTTGTAAATCAACTATACTTCAATAAAAATATTTAGAAAATAAAAAAGAAGTAAACAAAATCCAGAAACAGACCCATACGTAGGATGATAGTTGATTTCCCTCAGAAGTGCTAATGCAATTCAATACAGAAAGCATATTCTTGTCAACAAATGGTGCTGACAGGTACGTACCCAAAGGTAAAAATCACAAACAAGGCAAGTGTATGTTCTTCTACTCACAATACTTAGATTCCACTGCTAGCACAGAATACTAAGACCCTCAGACACAGAAATTCTTAGCTTTAGATTGGGCCTAATAGAACATACCTTGCCCTTTCCTGATTGGCAACAATTATACTGAAATAAAATTTTAAAGCTGATCAAAAAGGAAATTACTGATTAAGAAACAAATACTTTGAAATCCTAAGAGAATACTATAAACAAGCTCATATAAACACATTTAAATAAAAATGAACAATTTTCTATGAAAATGTAATGATGAAAGAAAAAACTACAAGTCCAGCAAAGACTTATGACCAATAAATACTGAAAATCTTCATGCAAAAAGTCTTCATAAGGCCCTAGTTCATAGGTGAGCGTCACAAAACCTGCACAACACAATTTTCTCATCTAAAATATTATTAAAGGAGCAGGAAAATGTCCCATTTCCTTTCATGAGATTATGACCATGCCATGATACCATAATTGGACACAGAAACAAGAAAGTATGTGTAATTCAACTTGTGAATACAAAAATAAAAATCCTAAAAAAGTCCTAGGAAAACATGTAAGAAGCAACTTACCAAACTTATTAGCAATTAAGATCTACACAGGGGTTTTAGTATGCTGCTGCTAAGTCGCTTCAGTCATGTCTGACTCTGTGCCACCCAATGAACAGCAGCCCACCAGGCTCCCCCGTCCCTGGGATTCTCCAGGCAAAAACACGAGTGGGTTGCCATTTCCTTCTCCAATCCATGAAAGTGAAAAGTGAAAGTGAAGTCGCTCAGTCGTGTCCGACTCTTAGTGACCCCATGGACTGCAGCCTACCAGGCTCCTCCATCCATGGGATTGTCCAGGCAAGAGTACTGGAGTGGGGTGCCATTGGCTTCTCCGTTTAGTACACTAGAAAATCTATTATACTGTTTACAGTATTTATAAAGGAAATAAGCTATAGTTTTTCTCCAATAGATAACAAAATGTGTGTGCGTCTGTCAGTTATTCAGTCGTGTCCAACTCTTTGCAATCCCATGGACTGTAGCCTGCCAGGATACTCTGTCCATGGAATTCTCCAGGAACAATACTGGAGTGGGTAGCCATTCCCTTCTCCAGGGGATCTTCTCAACCCAGGGATCAAACCTGGGTCTCCTGCATTTCAGGCAGGTTATTTAATCAACAGAATTTAATATGTATTCATGACTAACATAAAATCTTAGCAAACTGGTTCCTGGAAGTAACCTACTTACCCCGGCAAAGGTTACCTATCAAAGGCTGACAGCAAACATCACAGTGAATAGTAAGACAGTGTATATATTATCCCTCAAGATTGACTTGATCTATTTCTGTTTTTCCTCTTCCGTTAATACATGTATGCTTCTTAGACTTATAAATCCAATACAATGCAGAATGGGGAAAGCATAAAGAGCTCACCTGAATTATGTTCATTTTCTGCTTTTGGGAGAGTAGAGAATTGTGGTTCAGCTGAGAGGACAGAAAGAAGATGGATGTCATGAGATTTAACCTGTCGTATAGCTCCCAGATTCACCTCCCCAAATCTCAGCACCCCAACTGGGGATCACCTTCCTTATCTTCCTCACCCTCCTCTGGGCCTTGAAAAGGCATGAGAGGGATCATGCACAGGTGGCACCACCCCTCTGTGTGTGACTCTGAGATGACCATGAGGATAACATCTGTGTTTTTTTACCAAGTGAATGTAAACGTTTCTCAACTGTTTAAAAATAATGCATGTGTCCTTCTAACACAAATAAATAAAAACAACAGATTAGTTTAATTAAATACACCAAAGAATAAGACACTATTCTTTCATTAAAACTAACTTAGCAGAAAAATACTCAGTATGTATCATTTATCTATTTTTCTTACTATTAATAATATTATTTACCCCCTGGTATAAACAATCTACAGAAAGCCTAGATAGGATGCTATAAGGCATGAAATTTTAATTGCTTTAGCTGTGATGTATTTGTTAAAAGGCCTTTTTGATAAGATGCTTTTGGTGACTAACCTATAAGTGCACTGTTCTCCTAATTCTTTTCTTGGACAAATTACTGAACCTTTCAGGTTCAATGTCTTTAAAGTTTTCAAGAGAGTTAAAATAGATGACCTTGGAAAGCCCTTCACATATCTTCATCCTGGGATCCTGTGAGGTCAGGATGTCACGTGTCACATGTGATGGACACATGTGACCGCAGCACAGCATCTGTAATATGTGGGGGCCATTTAAGGGGAGCAGAGACAGCATTTCCTCCCTCTGCTGGTTATTTCTTACCCCAAGCCCTTGCCCTCACAAGCTCTCCAACAAAATGTCTCTTCCTGAGTAGCCTGCCCCTGGACCACCTCAGCTCACTTTGCTCTTCTCAGCAATGGCCCAAACTCCCCACGGTCAAGAGTTTGGTGGCTTCTGGAGGTGGCATCATCACCAAGACTGGCTCATTCTGAGCAGGGGGATTAAAAACAGCTTCTGATCTTGCAAGTTTAGGATCTACTCCTTTCTAGGCCCAGTCTGTCTCTGCTATGAGATTCTGGAGCAAGGTCTAAAGTCTTATGCATGCTCTGTTCCAGCTAAGACTCCCTTTTACAGAGATTCCCTGCTTCCAAACTCACAAGGATCACTTTATTTCAAGGTAAGTGGGATATGGATCTAAGAAACAAATTCATTTTAGGAGCAAATGCCTAATTCTTGGAATTTATTATAATACTACATGTAAAAGAGAGACTTCCTGACAATGCAGAAGGGGCCAGGAACCTCTGTCTGCCCCAAGTGACAGGAAGAGACAGGAGAATTCCCAGAACACATCTGACACATGGTAGGATCCCATCTACATTCACGTTCCTTATATTTCTGGAAACTAGGGGCAGGCCACTTTATTAAGGGTTGTGAAGGCTACAATGATGGTTTTAGGCTGTTGTGATATTTAGATAAAGCCTTAGGTTGTAAGTAAAGCACATCTGCCCTTCAATCTGAATTCCCTCACCACTAACTTTTGACCTGAGCAAATCGATCCACCACCCTGAGCCTCCGTTTTTGTTAAAGTGGTTGTGAGGTTACATAAACCCGTCCAATGAAAAAGAATAAAGTGTCTTCCAACTATAATAGCACTGGAACTTATTCAGTGCTCATTATCTGGCACTTGTCTAAATACTTTGCAAGGGATGACTTAGGTCTAAGTTTCAAAACAACGCCATCAGTCATCATTAGTATCATTTTCACATGAGAAACTGGACTCTTATCCAGGTTCCTTCTGTAACCCTGCTTACAGGTGACAGACCTGGCATTTACCCAGGCCTTTCTGGCTCCAGAGCTAGCGTTCTCATTCCCGACCCATGGCCATCATCAGCGGTGTAAATTCACTCTCCCTCCTGTCGCCGACATGGATTTTTTCCCCTGTCAGGCTGCAGGCGGGGACAAATCCAAGGTCCCACACAACCAGGCCTAGACTGAACACCTGCTCTTAACCGGACCAACCCGACCTGCACTCTCGGAGCCCGAGGGCCCGGGTCACCCCTTACTGGCCTTCCCCAGGCTGAGGGCCCGCTCGGGCATGTACACCAGCGTTGGTGGGAGTGCGTTTCAAAGATTTTCCGCTCTCATCCCTCGCCACAAAGGCACCCCCTCCCAGCTGACCCCCCCAACCCCTCGCACTCTCACCCCAGGTGCGCACCCTTCACTTTCCGAGCAGAACCCCACGTTACGACACCGCTCCCCTAGAGTTCAGAGAAGACGAGTGAGGAGGCGGGGCTACGGCTGCACACGCGCGGAAGAAGCCCAGAATACTCTTCCCAGAGTGCTGCGCGGTGAAACAGACGGATTCAAGACTACATTTCCCATAGACCTCCGCGTCCACAGTGGTGGTGTCTCTGGAGGCTTTTATGCATTTTAGTGCAGTCCATGGGGTCGCGAAGAGTCGGACACGACTGAGCGACTTCACTTTCACTTTTCACTTTCATGCATTGAAGAAGGAAATGGCAACCCACTCCAGCGTACTTACCTGGAGAATCCCAGGGACGGGGGAGCCTGGTGGGCTGCCGTCTATGGGGTCGCACAGAGTCGGACACGACTGAAGCGACTTGGCAGCAGAGCAGTGTCTTAAAAGTAACCTGCCCAGAATCTCAAAGATCCTGAAGAGAACAGGTTAAATTTTAACTTAACCGCCAAATGCGAGGGGTGGTCTTCTATTAGCTCCCGATTTGAAATAGCAGTTTTTTCATTAATCATTTGGAGACAGATTGGAAACTTGAATATGTGTTCAGTTCAGTCACTCAGTTGTGTCCTGACTCTTTGCGACCCCATGGACTGCAGCACTCCAGGCTTCCCTGTCCATCACCAACTCCAGGAGCTTGCTCAAACTCATGTCCCTTGAATCAATGATACCATCCAACCATCTTATCCTCTGTCCTCCCTTTCTTCTCCTGCCCTCAATCTTTCCCAGCATCAGGGTCTTTTCAAATGAGTCAGTATTGGAGCTTCAGCTTCAGCATCAGTCCTTCCAATGAATATTCAGGACTGATTTCCTTTACGATTTTATCTCCATCCAGTCCAAGGGACTCTCAAGAGTCTTCTTCAACACCTCAGTTCAAAATCATCAATTCTTTGGTGCTCAGCTTTTTTATAGTCCAACTCACATCCATACATGACTATTGGAAAAACGATAGCTTTAAGTAAGTATACCGACTTTTGTCAGTAATGTCTCTGCTTTTTAATATGCTGTCTAGGCTGTTCATAGCTTTTCTTCCAAGGAGCAAGCATCTTTTAATATCATGGCTGCAGTCACCATCTGCAGTGATTTTAGGGCCCAAGAAAATAAAATCTCTCACTGTTTCCATTGTTTCCCCATCCATGTGTCATGAAATGACGGGACCAGATGCCAAGATCTTCATTTTTTGACTGTTGACTTTTAAGCCAGCTTTTTCACTCTCCTTTTTCACCTACATCAAGAGGCTCTTTAGTTCCTCTTCACTTTCTGCCAATAAGGGTGGTGTCATCTACGTATCTGAGTTTATTGATATTTTCTTCCAGCAATCTTGATTCCAGTTTGTAATTCATCCAGCCTGGCATTTCACATGATGTGCTCTGCATATAAGTTTAATAAGCAGGGTGACAATACATACTCCTTTCCCAATTTGGAACCAGTCTGTTGTCCCATGTCTGGTTCTAACTGTTGCTTGGAGTCCTGCTTTAATACCTAACATTTATTCCATCACTATGTCTTTCACATTTTTTTAATACAAAGAAAAGAATAGGCATTCTTTTTCCATCAGTGCTCCCATTAAAACTCAAGGTTGCCAAAAGAAGTCAAGACACATTTTAGGAATAAGGCAAATAAGACATTTGAACATTGAGCACAGCAATACTATAAAAGAAAGTATTTGAGACAAACAGAATTTATCTCAGGAAAGGGAGAAGAGGAATTTCAAAAATGATTAATGTATGAAAATGCACGCAATCCAAAATAAGAAAATGATTATCAAGAAAAGTACTGGCAGTTCCATGGTCAAGACTCTGAGCTTCCTTGGGTTGGTTTCCTGGTCAGGTAACTAAGCTCCCACAACAGTGTGGCAAAAACAAAAATCATGTATTTATCAGAGATGACTCTGCTGCCACCTTAAGTAAAAATCCTGGTTTGTTTTTAACCAAATTAAGTACATATGAGAATAATATTATAGGGACATCTTTTAACTAAATTACATATATTGTGCTTGTTAACATGTGCAATATGTTACTATATTAACTAAATAAGAACTAATATATTAATATATATTAATATTAACTAGATCCTAGTTAATATTAATACAAATTACTAGTAAATATTTATATATTTAAAGTTAATATATTAACTATATGTAATTTAGTTAATAAGGTCAATATTAATTGACATCAAACATATCATTTTTTCTATAACAATGATTTTTAAAGTTTGGTCCTATTCATAAGGTGAAAAAAGGAATACAGTCATCAAGAAGTTCGTGCAATCTACGTGAGCAGAGACATAAAGCTTCAGCAGCTTTCCTAGGAAATTCTCAGCCCGACCCATGCCTGGAACACCCTGCCCATGGTGCTCAGCCCCCTCAGTTCCCTGCTGCCAGGGTGGACAGGGCTCTGGGCCAGCAGAGAGGGCAATGGGCACAGTTCAGCGGGCACTAACGGGCTCTTCCCTTGCTCCCCAGCCGCCACCGCCGCCGCTCCCTCTTGGCGTCCTCCGGCCTCGCTATGCCTGGTTCAGGGAATCCGCCTCAGTCCTGCGTCTGGGCGTGTTCTCCCGCCTTGCTTGGCCGGATCCAGAGGCGTCTTCCCGCCAGAGTGGATGTGCTAGTGCTGGACTGGGCGCGTCCTCACCTGCCCTACAGGAGTCTGTGGGCATGCTCCCACGCCTGGGTCTTGGTGTTGCAGAAACCAAGCACCACACTCGGGAGAGTTGGCGTAGATTATTACGCCAGCGGGCCCAAAGGAGTTTAACACTTTAAGCTCTGAGCCCAGAACAAAAGGGTTACAGAGTTTTTATAGACAGACTATAGTGGGCAACACTAGCTGCTAATAGGCTGGTTTAAACTAAGGGGTTTTGCACGCTTGGAAACAGCAGTCAAGATGGGGAGGGGGATGCCTGACCTTTACATGGACAGGCATGATTAAGCAGGTTTGCAGGGGCTGGGCAGTTGCAAAGAGTAGGACAAGGGTGAGTGAGATAAGCTCCAGTTCCTAGTATTGTAAGTCCTCCCTTTCTGAGACTACATGACCTATGTGATCTAGACTTTGCAAGGAGCAAGCTGAGTTACAGAGGCAGAAGGAGCAGGAGGTTATGTAAAATTTTAACTTTTCCTCTTCACTGGGAGACAGGCTGGGTTTCCCCGCAGCCGGGATCTAGGCGCGTCTCCAGTGGAGATGAGCTCCTGCCACATCCCACACCCCACCCTCGACCCTCTTCCCCGGCTAGGCCCCACGCCAGCGTGAAAGGAATTCAGGTTTACCTCAGCTGGGTAAGGAGTCTCCTATGTTGATCAACTCCCAATGGTCATGGATATATATCGTTAATCAGATTGAATTTTCCATCTTTGCAAAAATGGACCCTATTTGGTGTCATGTGGACTCTCTGGGAAGGACAAAAAAACGTATTTTCCATAAGCAATGCAGTTGGTTTGTTAACAATCAAATCCGCTTCTTTTTCTTTAAATGCAGCTTTTAAGGTAAATACCATTGAACTTGTACCAGGAAAGCAAAATGTGACAGTTCAGGAGATGGTCATCTCGACTACATTCATTAGTGTTGTAATAAGCTTCACAACTTGATATTTTATCGTCCTTACAGTCTGTGCTGAGCAGAGCTATTAAATAAGCCTGTTTTCTTTTAAACACTTCAGTTGTCCCTGTTTATTTTTTAATGTAAGTGTATTTTAGTGTTTCTCTTTAAATTATAAGTCTTTGCTGGATAATGGAATTTCCCTCTACTCTCTATCCCATCTTCCATATAAAACCAATATTAACTGATGTTGACTTCTAGACTTTATGTTAGAGCTAACTGCGTTTTTCAAAAAGCATGTTCACTACTTATTTACTACTTGTTTTTGCACAAAGTGTCTCCTGATCCAGTTATCTGGTCAGGTTGAAAGTGAAGTGGAAGTCAATCAGCTGTGTCCAACTCTTTGCGACTCCAGTGGACTGTATGTAGCCCACTAGATTCCTTTGTCCATGGAATTCTTTAGGCAAGAATACTGCAGTGGGTAGCCATTCCCTTCTCCAGGGTATCTTCCTGACACAGGGGTTGAACCTTGGTCTCCTGCATTTCAGGCAGATTCTTTACAGTCTAAGCCACCAGGGAAGCCCATCTAGTCAGGCTATGTAGAACTAAAGCATTCTTTTCTTTGGCTGCATTGTAGGGATATATCATGCTTATTTAATCAATCTCTTTGTGACTGATGTTCAGTTTGTTTCCAGTTTTCACTTTTATAAATAATATATAGCACACATCATTGCCCATACATTTTTTTGTATGTTTGTGATTATTTCTTTAACAGAAATGCCAAAATGATAGACTGGCCCAGTTAAAATGTATACACGTGGGAATTCCCTGGTGGTCCAGTGGTTAGGATTCTGTGCTTTCACTGTCAAGGGCCTGATTCAGTCCCTGGGCAGGGGAATCAAGATCCTGAAAGCCAGATGGCATAAAAAAAGGTCACATTTGTAAGGCAAGTATAGAGAAAAGAGAGTGAGCCAGATAGGCAAGAAAAGGAAACTTATTAAGGGGAAACCAAGAGAGTGACTGGCCCTTGAAAAGAACCAGTGTCCTCTCTTCCTGATGGAGTCCTTCTTATACCTTGCCAGTGAAAAACTCTCTGAGCAGGTGGTTAATTTTTAGCCTGCAGCTAGGGTCTTCTGCTCACGTAACCTGAGGTCTGGGATCTGGTGGTTGCATAGCCTTGAGAAAGTCGGCACTAGTGGGAAAACAGAATGTCTGCTTGAGCAATGCGATCAATCTCAAGGGTCAGTGTGACTTCATTCTTTGTGAGGTCGACATAATGAGCCATTTTAACCATGAGCCTCCATGTAGGCCCTGTCAATGTTAAATATTTAACAGACGCTAACAAATTGTCCTCAGAAAAACTGTATCAGTTTATGTTGTTTTCTTACATCCATTCTAACACCAGATAGCAGATAACATGCATTTTTGAAAACTAACTATTAATGATGCCAAATGAATTGCTATTCATATTGTGAAATGGAGTATTTCCTGCCGTATCAGTAAACAATGATGTCACAGTCATGAGTGTTGCAGCTCTTCTGTGTGAGCCAGTGAGTCTTAAGGGAATTCAGGAAGAAAAATACCTGCTATCTAATAGCCACCAGGCTACAGCCACTCCCTGTAGGGAAACCCAAGATGGGGATGTGAAAACCCAAGATGCTGGCCACAGAGAGCTGAAATGCATCCGAAAGGAATGATTTTAGTGAGCCCAGACTCTCGCATCTTCCCTTGCACAGAACAGTGTTAAATTCTAAACTTGAAACAATAATCTTTGATGTTCAGACTACCTGCCCCCTTTGTTGCAAATTTGAATATGGCCTGACTCCTTCCCCTTTCCTCCTCAGAACAATTCTCTGAGGGTCACTTGAGATGCTGTCTCCCAGGCTCCATGTCCTAAACATTCCAACAACAACAGAAAAAACCTAAACCATAACTCTCAGTTTGTAGGTTGTGACTATTTTTAAGTCTGCAGTGTTCTAATGGAGAGAAAGTGGGCCATACATATATTTGATCAACAAACATTTATTGAAAACTTGCTGTGTGGTAGACATGATTCTAGATGCTGGGATTTTAACAAACAATATTAAGAGAGAAAAATCCTTACTCTCGTGAAGTTTATGATCAGGGTTGCTGTGCTCAATTGTTAGGAAACAATGGGATACTTAAAGAAATCTAATAAAATATGGGCAGGGTTGGTGAGACACACCCCGTGACTAGTGGCTGTATGGAGCCATTATCACCACAAGGCCTATGGTGGGGGCTGGGTATATAACTACAGCTTGGCAAGAAATTGCCCCAAGAGGAGCTATGGTCTTCAGAAGAGGAACATTAAAATGGTCAACTCAAGGCTTAGTGTAGAGGGCCAAAGGAATAAATACCCAAATTCTACTTGTTTTTCACCCTCTTGTCCTGTCCAGTAGTGACTATGTCTATCCTCCCTCTCTGTTTGGTTCTTAGAAGTACATCCACATAGTCTCTTCCAAGTCTACTTGATAATTTTCCAGGCACAGACTATCAGTGAACTCATTAAATCATTAATCTTGAATTAATATGATTTTAAACATCAGCTCAGTTCAGTTCAGTCACTTAGTTGTGTCTGACTCTTTGCGACCCCATGGGCTGCAGCACGCCAGGCCTCCCTGTCCATCACCAACTCCGGGAGTTTACTCAAACTCAATGTCCATTGAGTTGGTGATGCCATCCAACCATCTTATCCTCTGTCGTCCCCTTCTCCTCCCACCTTCAATCTCTCCCAGCACCAGGGTCTTTTCAAATGAGTCAGTTCTTTGCATCAGGTAGCCAAAGTATTGGAGTTTCAGCCTCAACATCAGTCCTTCCAATGAATATTCAGGACCGATTTCTTTTAGGATGGTTGGTTGGATCTCCTTGCAGTCCAAGGGAATTAGTATGATTTTAAACATATCTTCCTTCAAACAAAGTGGACAATTAAATATACCTCCCCAAACTCTGGTGGCTCAGATGGTAAAAGCATCTACCTACAATGCGGGAGACCCAGGTTCAATCCCTGGGTTGAACTGGAAGATCCCCTGGCGAAGGAAATGGCAACCCACTCCAGTACTCTTGCCTGGAAAATCCCATGACGGAGAAGCCTGATAGGATACAGTCCGTGGGGTCACAAAGAGTTGGACATGACTGAATGACTTCACTTTCACTTTCCCCAAACTCTGCCCTCTAAGGAGGATTTCTCTTCTCTAACAGCTTTTTAGGGTCACCATTCTGCCACCATCCCTTGCAGACACATCTGTAACCTAAGAAGAGTACTCTTTCATCCTCTGTTAAATATTTATAGCGGACTCCCCAGGGGGCTCTAAGGTGTATTGGGGGGTCATGTGTTGACTCAGTAAGAGTAAGTGTTGCAGGAAGGGGACCCCTTCCAAGGCCTGAGAGTGGGCTTTTGTCTAACACTTGGAAATTAATTGTCCAAGGAGACACCCATACTGACAAAGCAAAAGATTTTATTGGGAAGTGGTATTCGGGCAGAGAGCAGCAAAGTAAGGGAAACCAGGAGCACTGCTCTATCATGTGGCTTATAATCTCGGATTTTATGGTAAGGAATTAGTTTCCAGGTTTTCTCTGGCCAATCACCTTGCTTGACCTGTATTCGGTATGACTCAGGGTCCTTCCTGGTGGTGTGTGCATCTCTCAGCCAAGATGAATTTCAGTGAGAAGGATTATGGGAGTTCGGTAGAATATGGACTGACATCTCCTCCCTCTTTTAGGCCCCTCCTGAATTCTCCCAGTTAGTTTTTGGCTACTGCTGCTGCTGCTGCTGCCAAGTTGCTTCAGTCGTGTCCGACTCTGTGCGACCCCATATACGGCAGCCCACCAGGCTCTGCCGTCCCTGAGATTCTCCGGGCAAGAACACTGGAGTGGGTTGCCATTTCCTTCTCCAATGCATGAAAGTGAAAAGTGAAAGTGAAGTCGCTCAGTCGTGTCTGCTACAGCACTGTATTCCTTATATAGACCTCTTGTTGCAAAACAGCTCTTGCCAAGTGATTATCATTATGGCTGCCCATGTATGCAGGCGGTTTTGGTCAGCAGTTTTCTAAAATAAGTATTGATACCATGATACTGTGAACTACTTTATTATACAGTTTGCTTATACTTTCTGATTCTGTTTTGGTCTGGTCTCTTTTAAAAATATAGTTTATTAATTTCTGGCTGCACTGGGTCTTTGTTTCTGTGTGTGGGTTTTCTTCAGTTGCAGTGAGCAGGCTTCTCATTGTGGTAGCTTCTCTTGTTGCAGAGCATGAACTATACAGTGGATGGGCTTCAGTAGTTACTGTTGGAAGGTTCCAGAGCATGGGTTCAGAAGTTGTGGCACACAGGCTCAGGTGCCCCTTGGCATGTGGGATCTTCTAGGACAAGGGATCAAAACTGTGTCCCTTACATTGGCAGGTGGATTCTTAACCACTGGACCACGGGGAAACCCTGGTCTGTTCTTATATTTTGCTATCCCATTTAGCAAAGAAATAGCTCTATGTATCCATTATTTTGATTCAGTGAAGCAGATTACACAAGTAAATGGTGGATATTTTGGGTCACATAGTCACTTGCTTTCCCATGTTCAGGAGTTTAGTGTCTATTAGGATCCAATGGCAAATCAGAAGCTGCTTTTCAGAAGGAGGATTGTCATCATGAGGTAAAGGCAGAATTTACTCCAAAACCTCAGGAATCTGAGCTACATAAAGTCTTTTAATCTATGAACATTGCATGTATCTCCATTTGTTTTCTCTATTTTTAAAATCAACATTTGTATTTTTTGCCATACAGCTCCTGCTCAAGTTTTATCAAATTTGTTTTATTTTTTTGAGAATTGTAATTAATAATAATGTTTTTAAAATTTTCAATTTATGATGTTATATCACCCCCAGTTTCTCTAAGGTATAATTGATAAATAAAAATCATTTACATTCAAGGTGTATAACTTGATACTTTGACTTACACATATATTGTGATAGCCGCAAAGAATCTAATTTACATATTCATCACCTCACACAGTTACCATTTTCTTTTTCTTTTTTTCTGTGGTGAGAACAGTTAAGATTAAATCTCATAGCAAATTTCAAGTATTGTTAATTATAGTCACATTGCCCACTGTTCTTTAAATTTCCCACTGTTTTGGTAATTTGGGATAATTTGGTAATGGGGTAATTCCCATTTACCCATCACTAACTCCTGGAGTCCACCTAAACCCTTGTCCATTGAGTCGGTGATGCCATCCAACCATCTCATCCTCTGTTGTCCCCTTCTCCTCCTGCCCTCAATCTTTCCCAGCATCAAGGTCTTTTCAAATGAGTCAGCTGTTCGCATCAGGTGTCCAAAGTACTAGAGTTTCAGCTTCAACATCAGTCCTTCCAATGAACACTCAGGACATAGACTGTCTTTATCTTCTAGGTATACTTGAAATGATGTATTCTGCTGTTGTTCAGTACATTTCAATTAGATCCTGGTTTTTTACTTGTGTGTGTGTGTGTGTGTGTGTGTGGCCATGCTACATGGCTTGTGGAATCTTATTTCTTTGACCAGGAATCAAACCCAGTCCACACCAGTGAAAACACCAAGTCCTAACCACTGGGCCACCAAGGAGTTCCCTAGATTATGTTGATTAACAGGGTCCTTCAATTCTTTTCTATCTCTTCTGAATTTCTGTTCGTTACTTCTGTCAATTACTAAGGGAGGAGTGTTAAAATCCCAGACTATATGTGTGTGCTAACTCACTTCAGTCACATCTGACTCTTTGTGACCCTATTCATTGTTGCCCTCCAGGCTCCTCTGTTCAAGGGATTCTCCAGATAAGAATGTTGGAGGGGGTTGCCATGTCCTCCTTCAGGGGATCTTACTGACCCATAGATAGAACCTGAATCTGTTTGCATCTCCTGCATTGGCAAGAGGGTTCTTTACCACTAGTGCCACCTGGAAAGCCCAACATCCAAACTATAATCTATTGTCTGTTTCTCCTCTCAATTCTGTCAGATTTTACTTCATCTACTGTATTTTGAATCTCTGTTGTGTGATGAATATACATCTAGAACTGTTATCTTTTCTTTATGAATAGACTATTTGATAGTTACATAACGTTGTTTTTGTCTCTGTAATTTTTTTGCTCCGAAATTTACTTTGTCTGATATTAATATAGTCATTCCAGGTTTCTTGGCTTAGTGTTTGCATGTTATATCTTTTTGGTACTTTTAGGTTCAGCTTACCTAAATCATTACATTTCATGTGAGATTTTGTGCATAGCATGTAGTTTGGTTTTTTTTAATTTTGTTTTCATCTTTCGTAATCCATTCTCCCATCTCTGTAACATATCATTGGCTACTAGTATCAATATTTTACTGCTTCAAAGATTATATAGAAACTTTATCAGCCCTTAACCTCTGTCTTTATAATACAATTGTCTTAAATATTATTTCTACTTACACTGAGAATCACATTAGACAGTGTTATCATTTTTACTTTCACCCACTAAAACGGAAAACCTCAAAAGATAGAAAACATAGTATATTGTATTAACTATATATTTACTCTTCCTTTTGATTTTTCTCCATTTTGGGTGTTCTTAGTTTTCTTTTGCTCTCTGTCTGAAGAACTTACTTTAATCTTTCTTTTAGAGAAGATCTGCTGGTGACAGATTCTCTGAGTTTTGTTTCATTTGAAAATATAGATTTCATCTTTGTTCTTTTTTTTTTTTTAACTTCCAAAAAATATGGAATGCTTCACAAATTTGCGTGTCATCCTTGCGCAGGGGCCATGCTAATCTTCTCTTTATCATTCCAATTTTAGTATATGTGCTGCCAAAGCGACCGCTCATCTTTGTTCTTAGAGAATATTTTTTTCTGGATGTAAAACTTTGGTTGACAGTTCATTCTTTCAGCACTTTGAAATGTTGTGCCTTTTCTGCCTTCCATCATTTCTAATGATAAATCAACTGTTACTCAAATCATTATTCTCCTATAGGTTAACCCTCATTTATCTCTGGCTACTTTCAAGGATGTTTCCTTGTGTTTATTTTTCAAAAATTTTCTTCTGATATGTCTTAGTACAGATTATTTGGATTTTTCTTTTAGTGTTTGCTCAGCTTCCTCAGACATTAGATTTTTGTGTGTGTCTTTTTCTAAGTATTAGGACTTCGCAGTTACTATTTCTTTAAATATTCATTCAGTAAATATTTATTCACACTCTTTCTTCTCTCTTTCTGGTGCTTTGATGATTTAAATGTCAGATCTCTGGTTTCTGTCCCATAGGTCCCTCGGGTTGTTTTCTCTCTGTGATTTATTGGGTTGGCCAAAAGGTTCTTTAATTTTTGTTCTTCTTATGATGGCTCTAGTAGCATTTACTTTTCTTTAACTTCATTTGAAACAATTAGATTGCATTAGAAAAACCATATCAAAATTGGTGACTTTTTGTGTAGCCATTTTAATGTTGAAGATTAAAGAAAAAAGTAACATTTTGGCATATTATCCGTTATTGTTTCAAGAAAGGTGAAAAAAAACTGAAACACAAAACTTGATTTGTGCAGTGTATGGAGAAAGTGCTGTGACTGATCAAACATGTCAAAAGTGGTTTGCGAAGTTTTGTGCTAGAGATTTCTTGCTGGACAGTGCTCCATGGTTGGGTAAACCAGTTGAAGTTGATAGCAATCAAACTGAGACATTAATTAAGAACAATCACTGTTATACCTGGAAGGAAAGTTATGACCAACCTAGACAGCATATTAAAAATCAAAGACATTACTTTGTCAACAAAGGTCTGTCTAGTCAAGGCTACGGTTTTTCCAGTAGTCATGTATGGATGTGAGAGTTGGACTATAAAGAAAGCTGAGTGCCAACAAATTGATGCTTTTGAACTGTGGTGTTGGAGAAGACTCTTGAGAGTCCCTTGGGCTGCAAGGAGATCCAACCAGTCCATCCTAAAGGAGATCAGTCCTGAGTGTTCTTTGGTAGGACTAGTATTGAAGCTGAAACTCCAACACTTTGGCAACCTGATGCGAAGAGCTAACTCATTTGAAAAGACTCTGATGCTGGGAAAGATTGAAGACAGGAGGAGAAGGGGACGACAGAGAATGAGATGGTTGGATGGCATCACTGACTCAATGAACATGGGTTTGGGTAGATTCCGGCAGTTGGTGATGGACAGGGAGTCCTGGCATGCTGCGGTTCCTGGGGTCACAAAGAGTTGGACACGACTGAGTGACTGAACTGAACTGAACTGAATGTTATACCATGCAGGAGATAGCTGACATACTCAAAATATACAAATCAGACATTGAAAATCATTTGCACCAGTTTGGTTATGTTAATCACTTTAATGTTTGGGTTCCACATAAGTTAAGTGAAAAAAACCTTCTTGACTGTATTTCTGCATGCAATTCTCTACTGAAACATAAGGAAAATGTTCCCTTTATAAAACAAATTGTGATGGGTGATGGAAAGTGGATGCTATACAATAATGTGAAATGGAAGAGATCACGAGGCAAGTCAAATAAACCACTACCAACCACACCAAAGGCTGATCTTCATCCAAAGAAGGTGATGTTATGTATATGGTGGGATTGTAAGGCAGTCCTCTATTATGAGCTCTTTCTGGAAAACTAAACAATTAATTCCAACAAGCACTGCTCCCAGTTAGGCCAACTGAAAGCAGCACTCACAGAAGAGCTTCCAGAATTGGCAACAGGAAATGCATAATCTTCCATCAGGATAAAACAAGACCTCATGTTTATTTGATGATCATGCAAAAACTGTTACAGCTTGTCTGGGAAGTTCTGATTCATCTGCTGTATTTACCAGACGTTACACCTTCAGATTCCCATTTATTTTTGTCTTTACAAAATTTGCTTATTGGAAAAAATTTCAATTCCCTGAAAGAATATAAAAGGTACCTAGAAGTGTTCTTTGCTCAAAAAGATAAAAATTTTGGAAAGATGGAAGTATGAAGTCACTTGAAAAATATCAGAAGACAGTGGAACAAACTCCTTAATATATAACAGGGGCTTGTGTGATGAAGAGGCTTGCATAACTCATTGAAGCTATGAGCCATGAGGGGCAGGGCCACTCAAGACAAATAAGTCATAGTGAAGAATTCTGACAAAACATGGTCCACTGGAGGAAGGAATAGTAAACCACTCCAGCACTCTTGACATAAGAACACCATAGACAGTATGAAAAGGCAAAAATATATGAAACTAGAAGATAAGCTCCCCCCACAAGACACCCAGGAAGATGTCCAATATGCTACTGAGGAAGTCTGTGTGCATGCTATGTCATTTTAATTGTGTCCGACTCTCAGCGACCCTATGGACTGTTGCCCACCAGGCTCCTCTGTCCATGAGATTCTCCAGGCAAGAATACTGGAGTGGGCTGCTATGCCCTCCTCCTGGGGATCTTTCTGACCCAAGGGTTGAACCCATGTCTCTTGAGTCTCCAGCATTGGCAGACAGGTTCTTTACTACTAGCGCTACCTGGGAAGCCCCAGTGTAACTGATCCCTTGTGGGAGGCAATTACTAATAGCTCCAGAAAGAATGAAGTGGCTGGGCAAAAGCAGAAACATCACTCATTTGTGGATGTGTCTAGTGGTGAAAGTAAAGTCCGATGCTGTAAAATACAATATTGCATAGGAACCTGAAATGTTGGGTCCATGACAAGGTAAATTGGATATGGTCAAACAGGAGATGGCAGGAGTGAACACTGACATATTAGGAATCAGTGAACTCAAGTGGATGAGAATGGATTAATTTAATTCAGATGACCATTTTATCTACTACTGTGGACAATAATCCCTTAGAAGAAACTGAGTAGCCCTCATAGTCAACCAAAGAGTCTGAAATTCAGTAGTTGGGTGCAATCTTAAAAATTACAGAATGATCTCAGTTCATTTCCAAAGCAAACCATTCAACATCACAGTAATCCCAAGTCTATGCCCCAAGCACTGTTGCTGAAGAAGCTGAACTTGACTGATTCTATGAAGACTTACAATACCTTCTAGAACTAACACTCAAAAAATTAAAAATGTCCTTTTCATCATAGCAGATTAGAATGCCAAAACAGGAAGTCAAGAGACACTTAGAATAACAGGCAAGTTTCACCATGGAGTATAAAATGAACAGGGCAAAGAGTAACAAAGTTTTGTCAAGAGAACACTGTTCATAGCAAACTTTTTCAACAACCCAAGAGATGATGACGGAGAAGCTCTATACAGTCAGCTAAAACAAGACCTGGAGCTGACTGTGGCTTATATCATGAGCTCCTTATTTCAAAATTCAGGGTTTGTTTTTTTTTTAACTTTTAATTTTTTTTTAATTATGACAGCATTTGAAACCTGGGCAGAAGTCCACATCAGTGTTCAGTTCTTAAACCTTTTCTTATTTTTTTGGTTTATGCATGGGCTGTTCAGAGTTCTGCCCAGGACTTCATGCAAAGATTAAGAAAATTCCTCTCTCTAGTTCAGTTCTCTCTATAGTCCTCTGAGCCCCCATCCCCCCTTATTTAGTCGAAAGGGGCATCCCTTCTTCTGAAGGGTGGTAAGCACAGACAGAACTTTGCTGGTATTCTCTGCAGCTGCAGCGTCCCATGTGGAGGGAAAGGGACACCACCTTGCTATTGCAGATCAGTGATGAAAGACAAGCGTGTTCCCAAAGTCTGTGGTCATTTGGCAAGGGCTGAGTTCCACCTAGTTACTGAAGGGAAGAGACCGAAAATCAGTCTTTGCCCAGAGTCTCCATGGCTGTAAATGCAAAGTGCTACTCCATTACTACTTGTCAGGAATGAGTGTCAGGACTTCATGTCAGCTCCATGGCTGACAAGAAGGTGCCTCCCTGTTACTGCAGGGTTGGATAAAAGACAAGACTGCCTACAATCCTTGCAGCTGTAATGGCCAGTGACAGCTAAGAAATAGTGTGTGTGTCTTTATGTGTGCTCTTTTATGTTTTCTTAAATTGGGAAGGAATGGTCAAAAGTTTTTTGTCCTTTTTCTTGGTACTTATGCTGGAGAAAGTGGGCTTTTTCTGGAAGTTTTTCTCTTTTTGCCCATTGTTCTTTCCAAGTCACAGGACTCTTAAGTGCCCAGACTATGATATGTAAGGCAAAAAACAAAGACAGACAAACAAACAAAACCTACAGGAAATCACCACTGGTTTTTCTCTAGTCTCAAGGTCTCTATACAATCTATCTTCTTCCCTTTACTTCTGGAATCTTTTGTTGCTTGCTTTATAAATTTCATCTAGAATTATTTTGGTTCTTTGTTTTGAAAGTAGTGTGAGAAACATAGATAGGGGCATGTGCTTACATCTAGCCTGGAACCAGAAAAGTGTCAGTCATTTAATTTTAGCCACTCAGTTGGATGGAGATTTCGCTTGCATCTCTGGGATAGACAATTATGTTGAACTTATTTTCCTGTCATTATTTATATGCAACTTTTTCAGTACGTGGTCTGTTCAAATTTTTTACCTTTATTAAGTTTCATCATCTTATTTTTTTAATCTCTAAAATCTTGAAATATATTTTGTATATAGGCTGTTTGTTAGATATATATTTTGCAAATGTTTTCTCTCAGTCTGTGATGTGCTCTTTTTAGATTAAGCCTTTAATTTGAGATAATTATAAAGAGCTGGACACGACTGAGTGACTGAACTGAACTAAACTGATAGATTAATATGCAGATTCTAGAAATGTAAAGAGATGTACCCATTTTATTCCAATGGTAATATTTTGCAAAGCTATAGTGCAGTATCATAACCAGGATTTGACATCGATGATCATGGCATATAAAACTTTTCATCACATGGTTAGTTTTTGTTTTCTTAAGAGACTCTCTCAAATTGCAGAAGGTTTAATTATGATGAAGTCTAATTTATTGATTTTTTCTTTTTGTTTAATGTTATTTGTAAAGAAATCAATGTTATAAAAAATTTTCACCCTTTAGAAACTATATGTTTAACCTTAAAGTAAGGGCTATGATCCACTTTGTGTTAATTTTTATGCATAATATAGGGTATGGGGTAAGGATTAAGCTTTCTCCCTAAACAAATATTCAGTTATTCCATCACTATTTATGGAAAAGCCTATCATTGTTCATTGAAGTACTTTGGCTCCTGTATAGAAAATTAATTGAACAGACATAAATGTTTGTGTCTATTTCTGGATTTGCCATTCTGCTCTATTGTTCTGTAGGTCCATCCTTATGCCAATATCACACTATCATGATTATTATAGTTTTTTGACATTTTAAAAATGTTTACTTTTAACTGTAAGATAATTGCTTTGCAATATTGTGTTGGTTTCTGCCATATATCAACATGAATTGACCATAGGTGTATGTATATCCCCTCCCTCCAACCTCCCACCCCATTCCAATTACTATAGTTTTATAATAATTTTTAAAATCAAATAATATAAATTCTCTAACTTTATTTTTATTTTATAAAATTGTTTTAATTATTTAGATCTTTTGCATTTCCATCTGAGTATTAAACTTTTCTTGTTTTTAATAAAAAGTGCCTGGATTGCATAAAATGAAATATCTTGGAAATGTGTGTGTGTGCTTATTCTAACAACACATTATCAGAGATCTAATAAAATGTGGAAAATCATATTTAGATTAAAAGTGTTCAGAATTTAGTCAATTACTTGACATTTATGTAGATTGTTTGATGTGACCAAAAAATAGGTTAAGTCCAAAGGACCTAAATTCATGAAAAGTCAATTTATATTTTAGATTCTACAGTTTTCTGTGAACAGCAGGATTTTTAAAGACTGTGAGAAAAGTGACTATCAGTTCAGTTCAGTTCATTTGTGTCAGACTCTTTGCGACCCCGTGGACTGCACAACACCAGGCTTCCCTGTCCATCACCAAATTCAGGAGCATACTCAAACTCATGTCCATCAAGTCGGTGGTGCCATCCAATCATCTCATCCTCTGTCATCCCCTTCTCCTACCACCTTGCTGGGAACCAGCACACGAGATCCCACCCATGACGAGGTCATGAGGAGAGACCTGACAGGCAAGGCGGATCAGGACTCGAGGGACTCCCTGGACCTGCTCGAGCATCTACCCCGATACCAAAATCTGTCTGTCTACTGTTTACTATATTATGCCTTTCCAACTCTTCTGGCATTAACAGGGGGCTATCCCTGACCACCTTTCTCTGGAGAAAATCAACTTAGGGCTCTAGTTGATAAGTCTCCTGGGCATGAAAGGAATATTTCAATTCAAACCCCTCTGTTAGCATTCTAACTTGCATGGCAGGTCTATCCATACTCTTACAACTAACGCACATAATTGTTCACAACTTCCCAACCATGAAAGGCAGGGGAACTTAAACATTCTAAAGTCCAAATAGGCATAGAGCCCTTTGAGGAGTAAAAATTATTAGAATAGTGCTGGTGAAGGATTTCATTGTTGAGCCAATGCTTGCTGCCAAGTTTCCATATCCCTTACCCATTGTGTGCCTGGGAGTATATTAGTTAATATAGTTGGTGTGTAGGAAAAATAAGTAGTAGCTTTGGTGTTAGCAATATTAGACCTTTGAGTTAATAATTTTTTTCTTTGTTATAACCCACTGCACCTTTGCCCCATAGGAATGTAACTTTATTTAGTACTTTCAGAGAGTGGCACCAGACTTTAGAGAAAAAACGCTTTTAGAGAAAATAAGTTTTCTGGTTGACAAAACTTTATCAGAAAAAAGGGTCATAAAATGTTAACAGGCCTCCAGGCCAGAAGATGATGTAAATCACATAAGACTTCTGTATATGGAAAGGTATGCAGAAAGAAAGCCTGGTTTCGATAAGGGTCAGAACTGCTGACCCTGCATGACTCTGCATCTTCCATTCCCCTCTATGTACAACCCAAGGTATAAAAGCTCTTTTTAAAAATAAAGTTACAGACCTGTTCCACTTAAGCTTCATCTCCCCATCTCTCTCTCTCTCTCCAGCTCCGTCCATCCTGAGGGAACCCCTGGATCCTGCTGGGGCTGGACCTCAATACCACCTTCAGTCTTTCCCAGTGTCAGGATCTTTTCAAATGAGTCAGCTCTTCGCATCAGGTGGCCAAAGTATTGGGGGTTCGTCTTCAGCATCAATCCTTCCAGTGAATATTCAGGACTGATCTCCTTTAGGATGTACTGGTTGGATCTCCTTGCAGTCCAAGGGACTCTCAAGAGTCTTCTCCAACACCACAGTTCAAAAGGATCAATTCTATGGAGCTCAGTATAAAGATATAAAGATATTGTCCAACAGCATAATGATATTTTTCAACTCTCACATCCATACACTACCACTGGGAAAACCACAGCTTTGACTAAACAGAGTTTTGTTTGCAAAGTAATGTCTCTGCTTTTTATGCTGTCTAGGTTGGTCATAGCTTTTTTTCCAAAGGGGAAGCATCTTTTAATTTCATGGCTGCAGTCACCAGCTGTGGTGATTTTGAAGCTCAAAAAAATAAAGTCTCTCACTGTTTTCATTATTTTCCCCACCTATTTGCCATGAAGTGATGGGACTGGATGCCAGGACCTTAGTTTTCTAAATGTTGAGTTTTAAGCCAGCTTTTTCACTCTCCTCTTTCACTTTCATCAAGAGGTTCTTTAGTTCTTTACTTTCTGCCATAAGGGTGGTATCATCTGCATATCTGAGGTTATTGATATTTTTCTCAACAATCTTGATTCCAGCTTGTGCTTCATGCTTAGCCAGCATTTCTCATGATGTACTCTGCATATAAGTTAAATAAGCAGGGTGACAATATACAGCCTTGACATACTCCTTTCCCAATTTGGAACCAGTCTGTCGACCCAACAGAAGCAGAAGATATTAAGAAGAGGTGGTAAGAATACACAGAAGAACTGTACAAAAAAGATCTTCACAACCCAGATAATCACGATGGTGTGATCACTAATCTAGAGCCAGACATCTTGGGATGTGAAGTCAAGTGGGCCTTAGAAAGCATCACTACGAACAAAGCTAGTGGAGGTGATGGAATTCCAGTTGAGCTGTTTCAAATCCTGAAAGATGATGCTGTGAAAGTGTTGCACTCAATATGCCAGCAAATTTGGAAAACTCAGTAGTGGCCACAGGACTGGAAAAGGTCCGTTTTCATTCCAGTTCCAAAGAAAGGCAATGCAAAAGAATGCTCAAAAGAAGGAAATGGCAACCCACTCCAGTACTCTTGCCTAGAAAATCCCATGGATGGAGGAGCCTGGTGCAGGCTACTGTCCATGAGGTCGCAAAGAGTCGGACATGACTGAGCGACTTCACCTTCAACTCACCGCCCAATTGCACTCATCTCACATGCTAGTGAAGTAATGATCAAAATTCTCCAAGCTAGGCTTCAGCAATATGTGAACCGTGAATTCCCTGATGTTCAAGCTGGTTTTAGAAAAGGCAGAGGAACCAGAGATCAAATTGCCAACATCCGCTGGATCATCAAAAAAGCAAGAGAGTTCCAGAAAAACATCTATTTCTGCTTTACTGACTATGCCGAAGCCTTTGACTGTGTGGATCACAATAAACAGTGGAAAATTCTGAAAGAGATTGGAATGCCAGACCACCTAACCTGCCTCTTGAGAAATCTGTATGCAGGTCAGGAAGCAAAAGTTAGAACTGGACATGGAACAACAGACTGGTTCCAAATAGGAAAAGGAGTACGTCAAGGCTGTATATTGTCACCCTGCTTAGTTAACTTATATGCAGAGTACATCATGAGAAATGCTGGACTGGAAGAAACACAAGCTGGAATCAAGATTGCCGGGAGAAATATCAATCACCTCAGATATGCAGATGACACCACCCTTATGGCAGAAAGTGAAGAGGAGATAAAAAGCCTCTTGATGAAAGTGAAAATGGAGAGTGAAAAAGTTGGCTTAAAACTCAACATTCAGAAAACGAAGATCATAGCATCTGGTCCCATCACTTCATGGCAAATAAATGGGGAAACAGTAGAAACAGTGTCAGACTTTTTTTTTTGGCTCCAAAATCACTGCAGATGGTGACTGCAGCCATGAAATTAAAAGACACTTACTCCTTGGAAGAAAAGTTATGACCAGCCTAGATAGCATATTCAAAAGCAGAGACATTACTTTGCCGACTAAGGTCCGTCTAGTCAAGGCTATGGTTTTCCAGTAGTCATGTATGGATGTGAGAGTTGGACTGTGAAGAAGGCTGAGCGCCGAAGAATTGATGCTTTTGAACTGTGGTGTTGGAAAAGACTCTTGAGAGTCCCTTGGACTGCAAGGAGATCCAACCAGTCCATTCTGAAGGAGATCAGCCCTGGGATTTCTTTGGAAGGCCTGATGCTAAAGCTGAAGTTCCAGTACTTTGGCCACCTCATTCGAAGAGTTGACTCATTGGAAAAGACTCTGATGCTGGGAGGGACTGGGGGCAGGAGGAGAAGGGGACGACAGAGGATGAGATGGCTGATGGCATCATCGACTCGATGGACGTGAGTCTGAGTGAACTCCGAGAGATGGTGATGGACAGGGAGGCCTGGCGTGCTGCGATTCATGGGGTCGCAAAGAGTTGGACACGACTGAGCGACTGAACTGAACTGAACTGAACTGAACTGTTGTTCCATGTCCAGTTCTAACTATTGCTTCTTGACCTGCATACAGATTTCTCAGGAGGCGGATCAGGTGGTCTGGTATTCTCATCTCTTTAAGAATTTTCCACAGTTTGTTGTGATCCATACTTTCAAAGGCTTTGAAGTAGTCAATAAAGCAGAAATAGATGTTTTTCTGGAACTCTTGTGTTTTTTTTGATGATCCAATGGATGTTGGCAATTTGATCTCTGGTTCCTCTGCCTTTTCTAAAACCAGCTTGAACATCTGGAAGTTCACGGACTGTTGAAGCCTGGCTTGGAGAATTTTGAGCATTACTTTGCTAGTGTGTGAGATGAGTGCAGTTGTGCGGTAGTTTGAACATTCTTTGGCATTGCCCTTTTTTGGGATTGGAATGAAGACTGACCTTTTCCAGTCCTGTGGCCACTGCTGAGTTTTCCAAATTTGCTGGCATTTTGAGTGCAGCACTTTCACAGCATCATCTTTTGGGATTTTTAAATAGCTCAGCTGAAATTCTATCATCTCCAGTAGCTTTGTTTGTTGTGATGCTTCCTCAGGCCCACTTGACTTTGCATTCCAGGATGTCTGGCTCTAGGTGAGTGATCATACCATCGAGGTTATCTGGATCATGAAGATCTTTTAGTTTCCAAAAATACAAACTACTTGCTGAGTTATTGGAATGAAGCAGCCTTTATTCTTTAAAATTAGAGCATATTTATCTATTAGTAACCATAAGGAAGACATATTAGTAGCCTTTTACCAGTAAGTTTTTCATTATTTTCTTATGCAAATTTCACGATAAATTCTTTTTAAGCATGAGTATGAATGGAAAATTGGCCATTTCTAAAAGAAGGATAGGCTTCCTTTAATAAGGGATTTTGAATTATCCTTTGATTCTCAACTAGAGAAACTAATTTCTTGATAAAATTATTTTCTATTTCATTTTAAAAGATGACTTTTTTAGACTCATTTTAATCTCTATTGCTTGGCAACTGTGGAACCAAGCCTCTGACTTAAAAAATTGCAAAGGCATTAGTTGGAAAGAATCAGTCTCTTGGTCTTAGTTATGTGGCAAGAGTTTTATGTATTAATTTTAACTGGATGAATATTTACATTATGCCTAACTATAAAATGTTAATGTCAATATAGAAATTTTAAACTTGAAAAATACATCCCATCTTTCCACATTGTTGGTTGTAAAAGACTAGCTGAAGTTTCCTTTACTTCAGTTATCACCATTGATAATAATTGATAATTGAAAATGATAATTTTTTTCTTTTTTTTTTAAAGGAAACAATTGTATGTTTAATTTACCTTTTTTGTCTATTGGTCTCCTTTTCGTCATGACCCCCACTTCCTCCTCCCTCCTTTTCCCAATGAAAGCCATGTTAAATTAATCACTGGATTGACTGCTTCACCTTTTTATTTTTTAATGGAAGTTATGCCACAGTTGTAAAGCAATGAGATTTGAGGTAAACATATGACATTTTGCTTTTTGCTAAATGGAAGCAAGTTGAACAGTAATCAAAATGTAGAAGGTTTTAATTAAAAGTTGTTGATTCTTTCTGGACCTGAATTTTAAAAAATTAGTTATCATCTAATATGAGTTTATATTCTATATACAAAAATATGGATGTCCAAAAAAATCATGACTTTGAACTTCCATTGATGGGGCAGGTAAGAGATGAAGATAAATTCTGAACTGCTACCCAAAGTATTCATGTTTTTTACCATGGGGCAGGGCAGGGAATTGAGGTTGCCTAAATGGCAATCCACTCCAGTAGTCTTGCCTGGAGAATCCCAGGGATGGGGGAGCCTGGCGGGCTGCCGTCTATGGGGTCGCACAGAGTTGGACATGACTGAAGTGACTTAGCAGCAGCAGCAAACTTGTTTAGGGATGTGGGTTTACTTGTTTGTTTTAGTTTCATCACTTGTTGTCTCTAGGCGACTCGGAGCCAGTGATCCTTTTATTCTGCTACAGTCTTTAAAGAACTTTTTTTTTTTTAAAGTAAGGACCACCAAAACTTAAATCTTTCTTAATTCCCTGTTTCATTCTCTAATGGTTCATGTATCTATTCTGTTTCTTGGATAAAAATTTTTTATCAAGGATCAAAAGAAGAAACCCTAGAATTTAGATGGAGAGGTCTATGTATCTCAGTGGATTAGTTCTCAAACTGACAATGCTTAGGTTTTAAGCAAATAAAGTGCCAGTTAATGTGAAACTCAATTGCAAAGACTTGAGATTTTTGCTTTATGAAAACAGAGATTTGAAATTCTTTTATGCCATAAATGTGCATTCAGAGTCCATGAACTGCACTCTTTTTTTTTTTTTATAGAATGTTTCCCTGTTAGACCTGGCTCTTCCCATTCCTTGGTAGAAACATGGTGTGGAGTGGATCTCTTGGCTTCCTGCTAGTGCACAGGACACTCGTGCACAGCCTACTCTCAGTGCCAACCAGCCCTGCTCTAGGACATGATTTGTCCTGGTTCTGTTCTTCACTTACTCCATAGCCTGTACTTGGTGGGAGTATGTGAAATGCTGGTCTGACACTATTCAATTAGCATTTGTCTTTATACTGGTGCCCTTGCTTACTGCATATGTCCCTTACAACAGCAGTTTAAGGAGCTCTGTAGGACTAGAGAAACTATGCATTCAGGGCCTGTGTGCAGTTGATAACAGATCAGTTACATGCCTTAGGAAGGCAGTCAGGAGACAGATGTGTAGGTTTACTTCTCCTCTTTCTGATACCATGAGCTAATAGGAACAAGGTTTAGGGGGTCTTAATGCGCTAATGGGCTTCCCAGGTGGTTCAGTGGGTAAAGAAACTGCTTACAATGCAGGAGATGCCAGAGATATGGGTTCAGTTCCTGGGTTGGGAAGATACCCTGGAGGATGGCATGGCAACCCACTCTAGTATTCTTGCCTAGAGAATCCCCATGGACAGAAGAGCCTGGCAGCTACAGTCCATAGGTTGCAGAGTCGGACGCGACTGAAATGACTGAGCACATCATCATTGAACTTGTGGGAGGGATGGCTTAAATCAATCATTGACTCAAAATGAGAATTCTCTCTTCTGTTTGGATAACCTGCGAATACCTGTGATGCCACTTTATCCATGAAGAAACAGTGGAGAGAGACTACCACACAGACTGTTCTGAGAAGAATGAACGATAGAAAATGAAGAATAGAAAGAGAGAGGAGATTCTGGGAAGACAATGAAAGTGGCAAAAAAGTTGCCTAGTCATTCTAAACTACTACATAAAAAAGCAGAACAACTAGACATCAAAACAAAATTAAATATTAAGCATCAGGGATAAATTTACCAAAAAAAAAAAAAAAGGAAAAAAGATGACAAGATATTCCCATAAATCTCAAAATATGGGTTTAGAGACACACCATCTGCACACCAGTAGCATCTGTGCAAGAGAATGCAAGGGAAACAATGAGATGGGCTAGTTTGAGAACAGCGGCTCTAAAAGGAAGTTTATTGTCTCCAGTACCACTTTGGTGCAAGGGGCCTATGTTAAGACAGAATAAAAACAGAGAGAGCAATATAACTGCTATGAACTCTGAGTTGACCTGCTGGGGCTGACCTGCAAGAAACTGCTTGCAGTTGAATCAAAATCAAGCGTGATAAGGAAAACAGAGATGCTGCAAAGAGGAGATTTAAATTGAAATGAGAGAGGAGAATAAAAATAGGAGATCTCACAAAGCAAAGCCATCATATTTTTAAAACCCAGATACAAATAAGGAAAGAAAGAGTAGTATTGAAAGGGCTGAAATTTTGTACTTTCCTAGATGCAGGCAGTGGCCTGATTCCCCCCTGCTTCTTCAGGAGAACATCAGTGGGGTCAAGCCTTGAACTGATCCTCCACTCCCACACGGCAACAGTGAGACTTCACAAGGTTGTACAAGGCAGAGGTAGTTACAACGAGGCTTCACCTCTCTTACCCCTGTCATCAAGGCCTATTGGGGAGCTAACTCTCTACCTTATCTGGCATCAGAGAGGCAGAATGGAATGGTGCAGTGAGAGGAAGTTCATGCTTTGCTTCTCCCCTCACCTTATGTCAGTGGGGCCCCATGGGGAGCTGACACTTTACCACTACCCGCAGTAACAAAATGGTGTAAGTCAGCCTTCTGCTCACTCTTCTTTCCCACCTGGGAGGCAGTAGAGCCAAGCAGTGAGTTGATCGTACATCACTCAGAGACGACAATGTGATGTGAGTCAGTGCCCCACCTTTCCCAGAGAGATGACGATGAGGTGATGAAGGGTCTGAACTTTTACCCTACCCATTTGCAATAAAGGAGCATGAGTCAGTGCCCTATTTTGGCCAGGATGCTTTGGAAGATCCTGACAGGAAGCTGAACAAATACACCCACCTGGCCCTTGAACTATGACTGCTAAAAAGAAGATTAAATAAGATCCATAATCTCATAATATAACATATAAAATATCTCAGATATAACAACAACAACAACAACAAAAAAAAAAACATGTGTTTTACCAAGACCAGGAAAATCACAAAAGAAATGAGAAAAGACAATGAACAGATACCAACCCCAAGATATCTAAGTATCTGACAAAGGTTTTAAAGTAGTCATCTTAAAAATGTTTCAATAAGCAGTTACATATTTTTGGAAACATAAAAAATAGAAAATCTAACCAAAGAAATAAAAATTCAAAAAATTAGCAAATGAAGATTAAAGAACTGAAAAATACTATAATCAGAATGAAAAACTTGCTGTATAAGCTCAATAGTAAGGTGGACACAACAGAATGTAGATTCAGAGATATGAAGACAAATCAATAGAAATCACCATATGTGAGAAACCACAACAACAAAATAGAATTTAAAACAAGGACTTGTAGGACAATAACAAAAGAGTCAACACACATGTCATCAGAAACACAGAAAGAGAGGCAAAAAAGAGTAGCACTGAAAAAGTACTTGAAAAAATAGTGTCTGAAACTTCTCAAATTTGGGAAAAGATATAAATCTTGGAGTGCAAAGTTAAGTGGGCCCTAGGAAGCATCACTAGGAGCAAAGCTAGTGGAGGTGATGGAATTCCAGCTGACCAGGCTCCTTTGTCCTTGGGGATTCTCCAGGCAATAATATTGGAATGAGTTGCCATCAACTCCAGAGGATCTTCCCAATCCAGGGATCAAACACAGGTCTCCTGCATTGCAGGCAGATTCTTTACCAAGTGAGCCACAAGGGAAGCCCAAGAATACTGGAGTGGATAGCCTATCCCTTTCTCCAGGTGATCTTCCCGACCCAAGAATCATACTGGTGTCTCCTGCATTGCAGGCGGATTCTTTACCAACTGAGCTATCAGGGAAGCTGCAAGAACAATGGCCCAATTAGAGTATTTTCCTAGCCTCTGGCAGTTAACATTCCAAGGGCCTCTTTGGCTGGTTTTTCTCTGTTGCTCCACACATTAGGCACTTAAAGGGCCACCCTCTATGGACTCTCTCTATCGCTCTGTTACTGGTGCTGGTGTGTGGGAAGAGAGAGGCTGCAGTGATGGCTCCACCCACTGTGTGTGACTCAGGAGTATCGCCTTGCCTCCACAGCTGCTCAGCTTTCCTCCACAGGCATTTCAAACTTCGATCTCCTGACTCACATCCTCTTGGGACTGCTCTCCAGTCCCTGCACTTGAGCTTCCAGCCACTGTGGCTTCTAGGAACTGTCTCCCTCTCCAGGGTATGTAGGGCTACAGCAAGAATTGCTGACCCCTGTGTCAGTTCCCCCACCCACTGGGTGCAGATCTAGTACTGCTCACTCTTTTTTTCCCCCTCTTTCCTTCATCTTACCAAGTTTTATATGGATCTATATATTCCTTTCTGGTGGTCAGGGACTCCTGGCCACTCTGAGCTGGTGTTCTGCAAGATATTCTTTGTCTAAGGTGTATTCCTAATGTATCCAAGGAGAGAGATGTATTCCACGTTCACTTGCTCTTCCGCCATCTTGTCTCTCACCTTCATCAAGAGGCTCTTTAGTTCCTCTTCACTTTCTGCTATTAGAGTGGTATCATCTGCATATCTGAGGTTGTTGATATTTCTCCTGGCAATCTTGATTCCAGCTTGTTATTCATCAAGGCTGGCATTTCGCATGATGTACTCTGCATATAAATTAAATAAGCAGGGTGACAATATACGGTCTTAATGTACTTCTATCCCAGTTTTGAACCAGTCCATGGTCCCATGTCCAGTTCTAACTGTTGCTTCTTGACCTGCATACAGGTTTCTCAGGGGACAGGTAAGCTGGTGTGGTATTCCCCTCTATTTAAGAATTTTCCACAGTTTGTTGTGATCCACACAGTCAAAGGCTTTCATGTAGTCAATGAAGCAAAAGTGGATGTTTTTCTGGAATTCCCTTGCTTTCTCTATGATCCAATGTACGTTGGCAATTTGATCTCTGGTTCTTCTGCCTCTTCTAAACCCAGTTTGTACATCAAGAAGTTTTTGGTTCACATACTGCTGAAGCCTCATTTCAAGGATTTTGAGCATAGCCTTGCTAGCATGTGAAATGAGTACAATCATATGGTAGATTGAACATTCTTTGTCACTGTCCTTCTTTGGGGTTGAAATGAAAACTGACCTTTTCTAGTCCTGTGTCCACTGCTGAGTTTTCCAAATTTGCTGACATATTGAGTGCAGCACATTAACAGCATCATCTTTTAGGATTTTTAAATAGCTCAGCTGGAATTCTAAAACCTACCCTAGCTTTGTTTGTACTGATGCTCCCTGAGCCCACTTGACTTTATACTCCAGGATGCCTGGCTGGAGTTGAGTGACCACACCATTGTGGCTATCCAGGTCATTAAGACCTTTTTTGTATAGTTCTTCGTGTATTCTTGCCACCTCTTCCTAATCTCTTCTGCTTCCTTTAGGTCCTTACCATTTCTGTCCTTATTGTGCCCATCCTTGCATGAAATATTCTCTTGATATCTCCAATTTTCTGGAAGAGATCTCTAGTCTTTCCCATTCTATTATTTTCCTCTATTTCTTTGCATTGTTCACTTAAGAAGGCTTTCTTATCTCTCCTTGCTATTCTCTGGAACTCTGCCTTCAGCTGGGTATATCTTTCTCTTTCACCCTTGCCTTTTTCTTCTCTTCTTTTCTCAGTTATTTGTAAAGTCTCCTCAGACAACCACTTTGTCTTACATTTCTTTTCCTTTGGGATGATTTTGGTCACTGCCTCATGTACAGTGTTATGAACCTCCGCCCATACTTCTTCAGGCACTCTGTCTACCAGAGATAATACCTTGACTCTATTTGTCACTTTCACTATATAATCATAAGGGATTTCAGTTCAGTTCAGTTCAGTCTCTCAGTAGTGTCCGACTCTTTGCGACCCCATGAATCACAGCACGCCAGGCCTTCCTGTCCATCACCAACTCCCGGAGTTCACTCAGATTCACGTCCATCGAGTCCATGATGCCATCAGCCATCTCATCCTCTGTCGTCCCCTTCTCCTCCTGCCCCCAATCCCTCCCAGCATCAAAGTCTTTTCCAATGAGTCAACTCTTCTCATGAGGTGGCCAAAGTACTGGAGTTTCAGCTTTAGCATCAGTCCTTCCAAAGAAATCCCAGGGCTGATCTCCTTCAGAATGGACTGGTTGGATCTCCTTGCAGTCCAAGGGACTCTCAAGAGTCTTCTCCAACACCACAGTTCAAAAGCATCAATTCTTCAGTGCTCAGCCTTCTTCACAGTCCAACTCTCACATCCATACATGACCACAGGAAAAACCATAGCCTTGACTAGACGAACCTTAGTCGGCAAAGTAATGTCTCTGCTTTTGAATATGCTATCTAGGTTGGTCATAACTTTTCTTCTAAGGAGTAAGCATCTTTTCATTTCATGGCTGCAGTCACCATCTGCAGTGATTTTGGAGCCCTAAAAAATAAAGTCTGACACTGTTTCCCCATCTATTTCCCATGAAGCGATGGGACCAGATGCCATGATCTTAGTTTTCTGAATGTTGAGCTTTAAGCCAACTTTTTCACTCTCCTCTTTCACTTTCATCAAGAGGCTTTTTAGCTCCCCCTCACTTTCTGCCATAAGGGTGGTGTCATCTGCATAGCTGAGAGTATTGATATTTCTCCTGGCAATCTTGATTCCAGCTTGTGCTTCTTCCAGTCCAGCATTTCTCATGATGTACTCTGCATAGAAGTTAACTAAGCAGGGTGACAATATACAGCCTTGACGTACTCCTTTTCCTATTTGGAACCAGTCTGTTGTTCCATGTCCAGTTCTAACTGTTGCTTCCTGACCTGCATACAGATTTCTCAAGAGGCAGGTCAGGTGATCTGGTATTCCCATCTCTTGAAGAATTTTCCACAGTTTATTGTGATCCACACAGTCAAAGGCTTTGGCATAGTCAGTAAAGCAGAAATAGATGTTTTTCTGGAACTCTCTTGCTTTTTTGATGATCCAGCAGATGTTGGCAATTTGATCTCTGGTTCCTCTGCCTTTTCTAAAACCAGCTTGAACATCAGGAAGTTCATGGTTCACATATTGCTGAAGCCTGGCTTGGAGAATTTTGAGCGTTACTTTACTAGCATGTGAGATGAGTGCAATTGTGTGGTAGTTTGAGCATTCTTTGGCATTGCCTTTCTTTGGGATTGGAATGAAAACTGACCTTTTCCAGTCCTGTGGCCACTGCTGAGTTTTCCAAATTTGCTGGCATATTGAGTGCAACACTTTCACGGCATCATCTTTCAGGATTTGAAATAGCTTTACTGGAATTTCATCACCTCCACTAGCTTTGTTCATAGTGATGCTTTCTAAGGCCCACTTGACTTCACATTCCATGATGTCTGGCTCTAGGTGAGTGATCACACCATCGTGATTACCCAGGTCGTGAAGATCTTTTTTGTACAATTGTTCTGTGTATTCTTACCACCTCTTCTTAATATCTTCTGCTTCTGTTAGGTCCATACCATTTCTGTCCTTTATCGAGCCCATCTTCGCATGAAATGTTCCCTTGGTTGGGGCATAGACTTGGATTACAGTGATATTGAGTGATTTGCCTTGGAGACGAACAGAGATCATTCTGTCGTTTTTGAGATTGCATCCAAGTACTGCATTTCGGACTCTTTTGTTGACCATGATGGCTACTCCATTTCTTCTGAAGGATTCCTGCCTGCAGTAGTAGATAAAATGGTCATCTGAGTTAAATTCACTCGTTCCAGTCCATTTTAGTTCGCTGATTCCTAGAATGTCAATGTTCACTCTTGCCATCTCTTGTTTGACCACTTCCAATTTGCCTTGATTCATGGACCTGACATTCAAGGTTCCTATGCAATATTGCTCTTTACAGCATCAGACCTTGCTTCTATCACCAGTCACATCCACAGCTGGGTATTGTTTTTGCTTTGGCTCCATCCCTTCATTCTTTCTGGAGTTATTTCTCCACTGATCTCCAGTAGCATATTGGGCACCTACTGACCTGGGTAGTTCCTCTTTCAGTATCCTATCATTTTGCCTTTTCATACTGTTCAGGGGGTTCTCAATTTGATTTAGGTCATACCTGGATGGTGAAATGTTGCTGCTGAACCACACAAAGACGCCAGGATTCTTGGCCTCCAGAGGACAAGAATTCAATCCAGGGCCAGAGACGAGGCTTGATCGCTCAGAGCTTTTATGCAATAAAGTTTTATTAAAGTATAAAGGAGATAGAGAAAGCTTCTGACATAAACATCAGAAGGGGGCAGAAAGAGTACCCCCTTGCTAGTGTTAGCAATGGAGTTATATACTCTCCAGTGAATCCAAAGAATGTCTGGAGGTTGTAAAGTCCTCACCAGATCTACTCCCATTAATTTACATTTTAAGATAACAGAATTAGCCAGACGGTTTAATCCAGAGACTGTCCTCAGGCGGGATAATTATTGTTATATCATCCTTGTAAAGACCAGACCTACTCCCCTAATTTACATTTTAAGATAACAGGATTAGCCAGAAGGTTTAATCCAGAGACTGTCCTTAGGCAGGATACATTATTGTTATATAATCCTAAGGAATGTAGAGGGGAAAAAAAGTTTGTTCTTTCTTCCTCCCTGAGAATTCCAGACCCCTCTCTCCTTGGGGTTCTTATCAACCTGCCTAGGAAATGACTCTCTCAATGGTCTAGTAGTTTTCCCTACTTTCTTCAATTTAAGTCTGAATTTGACAATAAGGAGTTCATGATCTGAGCCACAGTCATTTACAGGTCTTTTTTTGATGACTGTGTAGAGCTTACCCATCTTTGGCTGCAAAGAATATAATCAGTCTGATTTTGGTGTTGACTGTCTGGTGATGTCCATGTGTAGAGTTGTCTTTTTTATTGTTGAAAGAGGGTATTTGCTATGACCAGTGTGTTCTCTTGACAAAGCTCTATTACCTTTTTTTCTAAACTCTATTACCTTTTTTTCTGCTTCATTTTGTACTCAAGGCCAAACTTGCCTGTTACTCCAAGTATCTCTTGACTTCCTACTTTTGCATTTCAACCCCCTATAGTTCTAGAAGGTTTTCTAAGTCTTCATAGAACTGGTCAGCCTCAGCTTCTTTGGCATCAGTGGTTGGGGAATAGACTTGGATTACCATGATGTTGAATGGTTTGCCTTGGAAATGAACTGAGATCATTCTGTCATTTTTGAGATTGCACCCAAGTCTTGCATTTCAGACTCTTTGGTTGACTATGAGGGCTACTTCATTTCTTCTAAGGGATTCTTTCCCATAGTCATGGATATAATGGTTATATTAATTATATTCACCCATTCTTGCCATTTTAGTTCATTGATTCCTAAGATGTTGGTGTTCACTCTTGCCATCTCCTGCTTGACCACGTCGAATTTACCTTGGTTCATAGAACTAACATTTCAGGTTCCTATGCGATATTGTTAATAGCATCAGACTTTACTTTCACCACCAGATATATCCACAACTGAGCATTTTTTCCACTTTTGTCCAGCCTCTTCATTCTCTCTGGAGCTATTATTAATTGTCCTCCCTTCTTCCCCAGTAGCAAACTTCCAACCTGTGGGGCTCATCTTCTGGTGTCATATCTTTTGCCTTTTCATACTGGTCATGGGGTTCTTACAGCAAGAATACTGAAGTGGATTGTCATTCCCTCTTCCAGTGGAGCACATTTTGTCAGAACTTTTCACTATGACCCATCTTTCTTGGGTGGCCCTGCATGGCATGGCTTCATTGAGTTATGTAAGTCCCTTCACCATGACAAAGTTGTGATTCATGAAGGGGTTACATGTGGACTGAGGGATATTATGGTAGGAAAAGCCTATTGGAAGCCACTAGAACTGCCTCTATCAAGCACAATATTAATAATAAACCAAAAGGAATGACTCATTCCCTCAAGATTACAATGATTAGTACCACCATCAAGAACTTGATGGATGCAGGGGTTGTAATTTTCACCCCATTCTCATTCTACTTGCCTATTTGAACTGTGAAGAAAACAGATATAAGCTAGGGAATTCCAGAAACACATCTACTTCTATTTCATTGACTATACCAAAGCCTTTGACTGTGTGGATCATAATAAACTGTGGAAAGCTCTTAAAGAGATGGGAATACCAGACCATCTTACCTGTCTCATGAAAAACCTGTATGCAGCTGAAGAAGCAACAGTTAGAACCCTGTATGGAACAACTCATTGGTTCAAGATTGAGAAAGAAGTACGACATAACTGTCTACTGTTACCCTGCTTGTTTAATCTGAGATAGTATATTCAAAAGCAGAGACATTAGTTTGCCGACTAAGGTCCATCTAGTCAAGGCTATGGTTTTTCCTGTGGTCATGTATGGACTGTGAAGAAGGCTGAGCACCGAAGAATTGATGTGTTTGAACTGTGGTGTTGAAGGAGACTCTTGAGAGTCCCTTGGACTGCAAGGAGATCCAACCAGTCCATTCTGAAGGAGATCAGCCCTGGGATTTCTTTGCAAGGAATGATGCTAAAGCTGAAGCTCCAGTACTTTGGCCACTTCATGAGAAGAGTTGACTCATTGGAAAAGACTCTGATGCTGGGAGGGATTGGGGGCAGGAGGAGAAGGGGACGACAGAGGATGAGATGGCTGTATGGCATCACGGACTCGATGGATGTGAGTCTGAGTGAACTCCGGGAGATGGTGATGGGCAGGGAGGCCTGGCGTGCTGCGATTCTTGGGGTCGCAAAGAGTTGGACACGACTGAGTGACTGAACTGAACTGAACTGAACTGAGCACATCATGAGAAATGCTGGGCTGGATGAGTTACAAGCTGGAATCAAGATAAGTGGAAAAAGCATAAACAACCTCAGATATGCAGATGATACCACTGTAATGGCAGAAAGTGAAAAGGAACTAGAGACTCATGATGAGGATATTGAAGAATCCTTGCATCCCTGGGATAAAGCCCACTTGGTCATGGTGTATGATCTTTTTAATGTGTTGTTGGATTCTGATTGCTAGAATTTTGTTGAGGATTTTTGCATCTATGTTCATCAGTGATATTGGCCTGTAGTTTTCTTTTTTTGTGACATCTTTGTCAGGTTTTGGTATTAGGGTGATGGTGGCCTCATAGAATGAGTTTGGAAGTTTACCTTCCTCTGCAATTTTCTGGAAGAGTTTGAGGAGGATAGGTGTTAGCTCTTCTCGAAATTTTTGGTAGAATTCAGCTGTGAAGCCGTCTGGACCTGGGCTTTTGTTTGCTGGAAGATTTCTGATTACCGTTTCAATTTCCGTGCTTGTGATGGGTCTGTTAAGATTTTCTATTTCTTCCTGGTTCAGTTTTGGAAAATTGTACTTTTCTAAGAATTTGTCCATTTCTTCCACGTTGTCCATTTTATTGGCATACAACTGCTGATAGTAGTCTCTTATGATCCTTTGTATTTCTGTGTTGTCTGTTGTGATCTCTCCATTTTCATTTCTAATTTTATTGATTTGATTTTTCTCTCTTTGCTTCTTGATGAGTCTGGCTAGTGGTTTGTCAATTTTATTTATCCTTTCAAAGAACCAGCTTTTGGCTTTGTTGATTTTTGCTATGGTCTCTTTTGTTTCTTTTGCATTTATTTCTGCCCTAATTTTTAAGATTTCTTTCCTTCTACTAACTCTGGGGTTCTCCAACTCTTCCTTTTCTAGTTGCTTTAGTTGTAGAGTTAGGTTATTTATTTGACTTTTTTCTTGTTTCTTGAGGTATGCCTGTATTGCTATGAACTTTCCTCTTAGCACTGCTTTTATAGTGTCCCACAGGTTTTGGGTTGTTGTGTTTTCATTTTCATTTGTTTCTACGCATATTTTGATTTATTTTTTGATTTCTTCTGTGATTTGTTGGTTATTCAGAAGTGTGTTGTTCAACCTCCATATGTTGGAATTTTTAATAGTTTTTCTCCTGTAATTGAGATCTAATCTTAATGCATTATGGTCAGAAAAGATGCTTGGAATGGTTTCGATTTTTTTGAATTTATCAAGTTTAGATTTATGGCCCAGGATGTGATCTATCCTGGAGAAGGTTCCATGAGCACTTGAAAAAAGGTGAAATTCATTGTTTTGGGGTGAAATGTCCTGTAGATATCAATTAGGTCTAACTGATCTAATGTATCATTTAAAGTTTGCGTTTCTTTGTTAATTTTCTGTTTAGTTGATCTGTCCATAGGTGTGAGTGGGGTATTAAAGTCTCCCACTATTATTGTGTTATTGTTGATTTCCCCTTTCATACTTGTTAGCATTTGTCTTACATATTGCGGTGCTCCTATATTGGGCGCATATATATTTATAATTGTTATATCTTCTTCTTGGATTGTTCCTTTGATCATTATGTAGTGGCCTTCTTTGTCTCTTTTCACAGCCTTTGTTTTAAACTCTATTTTATCGGATATGAGTATTGCCACTCCTGCTTTCTTTTGGTCTCTATTTGCGTGGTATATCTTTTTCCAGCCCTTCACTTTCAGTCTGTATGTGTCCCTTGTTTTGAGGTGGGTCTCTTGTAAGCAGCATATAGAGGGGTCTTGTTTTTGTATCCATTCAGTCAGTCTTTGTCTTTTGGTTGGGGCGTTCAACCCATTTACGTTTAAGGTGATTATTGATAAGTATGATCCTGTTACCATTTACTTTATTGTTTTGTGTTTGGGTTTATACACCCTTTTTGTGTTTCCTTTCTAGAGAATATCCTTTAGAATTTGTTGGAGAGCTGGTTTGGTGGTGCTGAATTCTCTCAGCTTTTGCTTGTCTGTAAAGCTTTTGATTTCTCCTTCGTATTTGAATGAGATCCTTGCTGGGTACAGTAATCTGGGCTGTAGGTTATTGTCTTTCATCACTTTAAGTATGTCTTGCCATTCTCTCCTGGCCTGAAGAGTTTCTATTGAAAGATCAGCTGTTATCCTTATGGGAATCCCCTTGTGTGTTATTTGTTGTTTTTCCCTTGCTGCTTTTAATATTTGTTCTTTGTGTTTGATCTTTGTTAATTTGATTAATATGTGTCTTGGGGTGTTTCACCTTGGGTTAATCCTATTTGGAACTCTCTGTGTTTCTTGGACTTGGGTGATTATTTCCTTCCCCATTTTAGGGAAGTTTTCAACTATTATCTCCTCAAGGATTTTCTCATGATCTTTCTTTCTGTCTTCTTCTTCTGGGACTCCTATAATTCGAATGTTGGAGCGTTTCATATTGTCCTGGAGGTCTCTGAGATTGTCCTCATTTCTTTTAATTCGTTTTTCTTGTTTCCTCTCTGATTCATTTGTTTCTACCATTCTATCTTCTATTTCACTAATCCTATCTTCTGCCTCCGTTATTCTACTAATTGTTGCCTCCAGAGTGTTTCTGATCTCATTTATTGCGTTATTCATTATATTTTGACTCTTTTTTATTTCTTCTAGGTCCTTGTTAAACCTTTCTTGCATCTTCTCAATCTTTGTCTCTAGCCTATTTATCTGTGATTCCATTTTGATTTCAAGATTTTGGATCATTTTCACTATCAACATTCGGAATTCCTTCTCCGGTAGATTCCCTACTTCTTCCTCTTTTGTTTGGTTTGGTGGGCAACTCTCCTGTTCCTTTACCTGCTGTGTATTCCTCTGTCTCTTCATCTTGGTTATATTGCTGCGTTTGGGGTGGCCTTTTTATATTCTGGTAATTTGTGGAGTTCTCTTTATTATGGAGCTTCCTCACTTTGGGTGGGGTTCTATCAGTGGCTTGTCAAGGTTTCCTGGTTAGGGAGGCTTGTGTTGGAGTTTTGGTGGGTGGAGCTGGGTTTCTTCTCTCTGGAGTACAGTGGAATAACCCGTAATGGGTTACAAGACATCAAAGGTTTTGGGATAATTTTGAGCTGCCTGTATATTGAAGCTCAGGGGATTGTTTCTGTGTTGCTGGAGAATTTGCGTGGTATGTCTTGTTTTGGAACTTGTTGGCCCTTGGGTGGAGCTTGGTTTCGGTGTAGGTATGAAGACATTAGATGGGCTCCTATTGCTTAATGTTCCCTGAATTCAAGAGTTCTCTAATGTTTTCAGGCTTTGGATTTAAGCCTCCTGCTTCTGGTTTTCAGTTTTATTTTTACAGTAGCCTCTAGACTTCTCCATCTATACAGCACCGATGATAAAACATCTAGGTTAAAGATGAAAAGTTTCTCCACATTGAGGGACACTCAGAGAGGTTCACTGGGTTATAAGGAGAAGGGAAGATGGAGGAGGTAGTTAGAGGTAACTGGAATGAGATGCGGTGAGATCAAAAGAGAAGAGAGCAAACTAGCCAGTAGTCACTTCCTTATGTGCGCTCTATAGTCTGGACCGCTCAGGGGTATTTACAGAGTTATACGGGGAAGAGGAGAGGGAGGAAGTGGACAGAGGTGACCAGGAGGATCAGAGAGAGAAATGAGTAGGAGAGAGACAAATCCTGCCAGTAACCTGTTCCTTAGGTGTTCCCCACCGTCTGGAACACACAGAGATTCACAGAGTTGGATAGAGGAGAGATGGGGGGGGAAAGAGACAGAGGCCACCTGGTGGAGAAAAAGGAGAGTCCAGAGGAGGAGAGAGTGGTCAAGCCAGTAATCTCGCTCTCAGGTAAACTGGGGTAGTGAAGTTTGGGTTTTTAAATGTACAAAATTGGCAATAAACACCTAAGAGCAAAGATTAAAAATCTGTTTTTGAAGACAATGGTCTGCTTTTCTGGTTGTCTGATGTCCTCTGCCAGCCTACAGAAGTTGTTTTGTGAAGTTTGCTCAGCGTTGAAATGTTCTTTTGAGGAATTTGTGAGGGAGAAAGTGGTCTTCCCGTCCTATTCCTCCGCCATCTTTTCCTTCTCCTCGAGACTCATGATGAGGGTGAAGGAGGGTGAAAGAGTCAGCTTAAAACTGAATACTAAAAAAACTAAGATCATGGCATCCGGCCCCATGACTTCATGGCAAATGGAGGGAGAAAAGGTGGTAGTGACAGCTTTCCTCTTCTTGGGCTCTAAAATCACTGCAGATGATGACTGTGGCCATGAAATCAGAAGACATTTGCTTCTTAGCAGGAAAGCTGTGACAAGCCTAGACAGTGTGTTGAAAAGCAGAGACATTACTCTGCCAACAAAAGTCCATATAATCAAGGCTATGGTCTTCCCAGTGGTCTTGTATGGTTGTGACAGCTGGATCATAAAGAAGGCAGAGTGCCAAAGAATTGATGCCTTCAAGTTGTGGTGCTGGGGAAGATTCCTGAGTCCCTTGGACAGCAAGGAGATCAAATCAGTCCATCTTAAGGGAAATCAGCCCTGAATACTCGGAAGGACTGACGTTGAAGCTGAAACTCCAGTGTTTTGGTCATTTGATGTGTGTGAAAAGCTGACTCATTGGAAAAGTCCCTGATGCTGGGAAAGATCCATGGTAGAAGAGGGTGTCAGAGGATGAGATGGCTGGATGGCATCACCGAGGCAAGGGACATAAACTTGGGCAAACTTCTGGAGATGGTGAGGGACAAAGGGGCTTGGTGTTCTGCAGTCCGTGGGTTGCAGTCAGACATGACTGGGCAGCTGAACAACGACAAAACAAGATTCTCTAACAAGTCCAGGATGCCAATGCTGCCATGTAAGCTGCTCTGCCACTTGGGCTGGGTGATCCAGTAGATCTAATTGTGTTTAAAGTATCAATAGCAATGAGAGATGCTATTTGGAACCATTGAGACTCTCATAGGCAAATCTTAGTGCAGACCCTTGGCTTTTGGAACAAAGTCATGGTATCCTCTGTGGATAACTACTCTTTAGAGAAACAGCTTTTATATTGCTACTGGGCCTTAGTAAAGAATGAATATTTAAATACGGGCTACAGAAGGTTTTGCATGATATGCAGGCGCCAAGTGAAATGGACAGCTGCAGCATTAAAGTCCTTTTCTGGGACATTCCTAAAACAGGGATAAAGGATAATTCTCCCTGTGAGCAGAATGTTGAGCATCTTGTTCGTTTTGCTTAGAAGGAAAAATGGCCAGATGTATGAGTATATACTGATCCATGGACTGTGGCCATGGTTTGGCTGGATGATCAGATCTGGAACATAACTGGAACATTGGTCTGGAGACAACAAAGAGGTCTGGAGAAGAGGTATGTGGATAGAGCTCTCTGAATGGGCAAAAAGCATGAGTATATTTGAGTCCTAGGTGAATGCTCACCTAAGGGTGACCTCGGTAAATCAAGTGAATAGGATGAAGTGTGCTGTGGATACCAGATTCTTTACCCAGCCACTCCTATCATTGCCAATGGGCTTGTGAACAAAGCAGCCATTATGGCAGGGATGGAGGTTATGCACGGGCTCAGCAACATGAGAATGGGAGCTCCATTATGGAGGGACTGTGACTGCTTTACTCCCGTGCCCCCAGAGCCCATAGTGTTGTCACATAAATGCGGGATTTTAATACTTGAATATATATAAAGTACAAAAGTTTCAAAATACGGTACTAAGGAACAAGACTATGGAGTAGCTCTTGGCAATAGTCTATTATTTAGAAGTAGAGATGATCGTGGACATTTGTGAAATTCTGTGCTTAAAGTGAGTCGGTGAGTGAGTGATGGTCACTCAGTTATGTCCGACTCTTTGCAACCCCATGGACTGGAGCCCACTAGGCTCCTCTGTCCATGGAATCTCCAGGCAAGAATACTAGAGTGGGTTGCCATTTCCTTCTCCACTGCTTAAAGATATCACTGATATTTGCTTTTCTAAATCCCAGAAGTTTTCCTTTGCTTTTTAGGCTTTTATACCAGTCAAAAGGTAACTAAGATTAGAAAATATGACCAAATTCAAATTTTACATGCAAAACACTTACTGTGGCCTTCTTGCTCTATCTTTTATCAATCACCAATTATTAACAGAAATAGGCAGGCTATACTTGATTTTAAGAATTTTTAAAATGTTTACAAATTTTAAGAATTTGCAAAAATAGTTTATATGGGTATGTAGCTCTAACACTTGCATGCATGCATAAGTCACTTCAGTCAAGTCTGACTCTTTGTGACCCCATGACTACAGTCTATGAATTCTCCAGTCCAGAATACTGGAGTGGGTAGCCTTTCCCTTCTCCAGGGGATCTTCCCAACCCAGGAATTGAACTATGTCTCCCACAGTGCAGGTGGATTCTTCACCAGCTGAGCCACAGGGAAGCCCCAAAATATCTTCAATACATACTGACTGAAGTATGTGCTATGAATGAAGCTTTATTACAGAGCCCTTTCCTTCCCTTTGACTTCCCAGGTGGCACTAGTGGTAAAGAACCTGCTGCCAGTGTAAGAGACTTAAGAGACATGGGTTCCATTTCTGGGTCCCCTGGAGGAGGGCACGGTAAAACCCTCCATATTCTTGCGTGGAGAATCCCATGGACAGAGCCTGGTGGGCTACAATCCACTGGGTTGCAAAGAGTCAGACATGACTGAAGTGACTTAGCATACATGCATGCAAGTGTTAAAGCTACATACCCACAGAAATTAATTTGCTGAATTCTCTCTCATCTTTCTTTACTTCCTTTGCAATTTAACTATTATAAGGATCTATTCAAATATCTGGACTATAGAAATACTTGCAGTAAGTTTGTACTTCAGATTTTTGTGATGATCAAGTTTGTTTCCAGCTCTACTTCAAGTCTATTGTCTCCTCTGAAAAAATAATCCTGTTAGATGATAGATGTGGTTTGGAACTTTTTGCAAGCTAAAGTTATAGAAACATCAAATATACTAAAATACAATTTAAGACATCTACAGGAGGTATTCTGCTTTGCAGACTTGAAACTATTATTTAAGTAAAAAGCCATCATACTTTCACTCAATTTAGCATCTACATGCTTGCTTAGTCTTTAGTGTTTCAGGAGTCTGTAGACAGCACTGAGTTAGCCTGCTGTTGTAAAATTAAGATGAAGGAAAGCCTGACTGAATGTGGTAAACTGTATTTTCCAGAAATGGCTGTGGACAAAGACTATTAAAGGTTTTGTGGATAAGGTTCCAGTTGTCCTCCATCTCTATTTCCTTCACAACAGATTATGGCTAAATTCAATACCTCTGCAGCGTATTCTTTGTATATCCTTGACTGGGAACATGTATGCGTGCTTCTTTAGCTTGCAAGAAATGTACCTATATTTTTACAATTTTGTTCCTAATAAAAATACATGGTTTCTTCAGAACAGCTTAAAGAAAATAATCATCCCTAATTCATCCAGAAGTCTGGCGTATTTCCTTCCCATCTTTTAAGTATATAAAAATACTGTTTTATTTGTAGTCACTCTGTAGCCGTATTAGCCTCTTTTGTTCCTTTCTGAGGTTCTTTAATTCAGAGATTAGGTAGCTAAGCCGAAATGTGCCCTAGTGATCTCTTCTGAGGCCAGAGGACTATTCTTGTAGCTCAGCCTCATTTCTTATGGATCTTGAACACATTTCTCCAGTTATTAACAAGCACCTGAAAATCTGTTAATCACAACCATTAAATTTACTTTTGGGAACATTAGGTAATACAGTTGACATAAAATATGCATATTTAAAACTAAAATATTTGGAAAGTCACCCAGTGTCTAGTCCTAATGCAACACTGACACATTCACTTATGTCTTTATAGGCCAATTATATACCCCAACTACTACAAGTTAATGCATTAAAAAGAGAAAGTTCTACCTTTATGTATTGAATTAAAATTTATTGTAAAAGGCAGAGTTTTATATATCCTTTTCAAAAATGAAAATTCAAAAGTCTTAGAGTTAAGCAATGAGTCTTCAACATTATAAAGCTATTTATAATAGTAATTAAAGTAGTGGTAACATTTTACCCTTATAAAAATGTCACAGCATTCAAATCACAACTTGGATCCTCAATGATTCAAGCGTATGATCTTATACAGTAAGGGTCTGGTCAGTTTTAAGATAAAATTCCTCCAGATATGCTGTCCTCAAGTCCTCTATCATCACCATGCATCAGCTCACACAGTGGGATAGCTGGCTGCTGTGGCAATTCCACAATGGTTGTTCTGGTCTTTGGCCATTTTCACGTAGCCATTCCAGCCCCATTCTGGACCCCAGCTGAAAGAAGAACATGTTTTCCATTTTATACGAAGAATCAAGTACACATTAGTTTCATTAATAATAACTAATAATTAAAATAGTACTTATCATGTATTAGGTACAATTGTAAGTTCTGTTACATATATTTATTACTCCTCTGGGTCCTTATCTTTACTTTTTAAGGTAAGAAACTGAGGCAGAACTGAGATTCCAATGTAGCAGTCTGTTTCCACAGACTATCTTACACCTCACTTTAAAGAGCTTTAGCTGTGAAAATTGATTCTTACAACCCTCAAAGACCTCTAAGCACTGGGAGTAAAATGCAATGGCAGGACATCAAATGATAATAGAAAGAAAGGATGCACAGAGGCCACTGGACTCTTGGACAATCTTTCAGACTGAAACAATCAGCAGAGGCAAATGTTTTTTGCCCACTATTCCTTGTTCAAAAATTAGAGACAGAAAAAGGAAGGCATTTTGGACTCTGTGGGAGAGGGAGAGGGTGGGATGATTTGGGAGAATGGCACTGAAACATGTATAATATTATATATGAAATGAATCACCAGTCCAGGTTTGATGCATGATACTGGATGCTTGGGGCTGGTGCACTGGGATGACCCAGAGGGATGGTATGGGGAGGGAGGTGGGAGGGGGATTCAGGATGGGGAACATGTGTATACCTGTGGCGGATTCATGTTGATGTACAGCAAAACCAATACAATATTGTAAAGTAATTAACCTCCAATTAAAATAAATAAATTTATATTAAAAAAAGCACAGCAATGAAGACCCAGAACAGCCAAAAATAAATAAAATCTCTACCTCTTAAAGAAAAAGGAAGGCAGCTCTCAACTCTACAGGTGAAAAATTCTTTATCTAAAACCACTGGGCTAGATGTGTTTCTGAATTAAGAAAATTTTCAGAATTTAAAAATGCAATGTTACAAATACATAATAATAACCCCAACAAACTCACCAAAGAATCTTATAATCACATATTAGTACTTCTCTGTTTACTCTAACAAGGAGAACAACTTTCTGGGATTTCAAATTTTTTGCACCTTTAATTAAATACTTCCCTTTTCAATTTAAAATATAACATTTGGGGTTTTATACCTGTTCTTGACAATCCAAAATTTATTGTTATTTGAATCTGTTCCTTCAAAGCCATAGCCAACCACCAAAACACCATGATCCAGGTCTTTGCTGCTGCAGTCTGGATCATAATAAATACCTGGGAGAGTAAAATTCAGTGTTGGGATAAGGAGCTCCAAGTGACACATGAAAGTAACTCATTCTATCGACTAATTAATAGAAGCATCTCAAAATTCAATGAAACATCATAAACAAATTCCAAATAAGACTTAAATAGTCAACCAAAAACAATGACTGATGAAAAATAAAAATAAAACTTTACTAGAAATTTCCACTTAAAACTAAAAAATACTTCAACTACTTAGATTCTTTACAGTTCTAACTATAATAGTAAAACACTTTGAAAAAGGGCCCAACAATTGAAGAATAGTTACATATAGGTTGTACATAAAGAATTAATTACATAGCCACTTAAAAATATTTATGAAGAGTTTGTCATCATGAGAAAATGCTTAAAGTATAATGTCAAGTGGAAACATCGTTATTAAATGAATATACTCAAAATTCTTTAGTCCTAGAAAACAGGACTCCATGCCAAAGTCAATTATGGTGGTGTCTTCCACTTCTGACTGCCTGAATTTCTATAATAAAAGATAAACACCTACCTGATTTATAGAACTGGAAGGATGCATGGCCTGCATCAATAGCAACAGAGATGGGGCCCACAGTTGCCACTGCCTTCATAAGGGCCTTCTCCCGCTGAGGGATGTCAACGAAGCCAGTGTCATTGGCAGCAGAACACTCAGGCTTATAGTTACAGCTACTTGTGTCCTTTTAAAGGTAAATGGGGAAAAGACTTGATTACTACCATTCACCTCCTGGGCAACATGAATTCTAGGACCATTAAGACTCAGCAGTTTGCAACTTAAATGATTTCTAAGTCAATTTTGTTATAAAGCAGCCCAGAAAAATGCTACTGATTGGTTTGAAGTTGAAAAAGTAGTAGATATTTCTTCAATGAGGCCATTAAGATCTACCTGGCCATAATAAATTTTTCACTATGGAGAAATACGCATTATATACAGAATGGTGTTTCCTACCTGGCGCTAGTGGTAAAGAATCCACCTGCCAATTCAGGAGACACAATAAGACATGGGTTAGGAAGATCCCCTGGAGGAGGGCATGGCAATCCACCCCAGTATTCTTGCCTAGAGAATCCCATGGATAGAGGAGCCTGGCGGGCTACAGTCCATGATGTCACAAGAGTCTGATATGACTGGCGTGACTTTGCATGCATGCATGCATAGAATGGCACACATATTCTACACGTTGCATAAAAGACAAACTATGTTAACTGTCTAAAATCAGAGACCTCTGTAATAGCTGATAATTTATAATGGCAGTTCTAACAGTTTGCATCTAAAATGTGAATGCTGAATAAGGTGTCTCTTATCTCTGAAAATGTTAGAAAGCAGAGCTGTAATGACAAGATAAGGAGCTCCTTTTACCGTTGCAAGATATGGATAAGATTCCTCTGAGTCCAGGCCTCCGTTTTCCTTAATATACTGGAAGGCATTATCCATTAGGCCACCATTGCAACCCTGATTGCCTTGAGGCCGAGAGCAGTCCACCAGGTTTTGCTCACTCAGTGAAACAAGTTTGCCGGTTTTCCGAAACATCTGTCCTTCAAGAGCACCAGTGGCACTAAACGCCCAACAAGAACCACACTGACCCTGAAAATAAAAGAGCCATCAGTTTACAAGACAGATACAAAGACCAACAACAATCCATATACCTAAACACGCCTAAGAAGATCTGGATTTGAATACTGTCATACCTGATTCTTCACAGGAGTTACATAGCCTTTCTTAGTCCAATCCACAGATTTGGGGACATCAATAAGGAGAGGTTCACGGAACAGTTTCCCCTTCTTACGCTTCTGATTTTGAAAACCATTCATCACCTGCCTAAATTCTTCATTGGTCTTTAAGGAAAAGTAAATAAAATGTAGAAAAAGTAAGAAGTTATTTTGCTAAAGTACTGAGCAGAGGAGGCACAAAAAATTCAGCAACTCCTGTCACACTCACCATGTCACCAAAGGCATTCATTGCCATGCTGAAGCCATGTTTCCCTTGGCTGTATTCCTGATTATGCAGGTCAATTATTTTCTTATTCTTCTCCCACACTGCTCTCCTCCATCCTTCTTCATTCTAGATGTAAACATATAACTGATCATTTTTATTTCTACTTAAAACCCAACCCATGTTCACCAAATGGATTTTCAGACAGAGAAAAATTATTGTCAGGAATGGCTTTATACTGCTGTTCTCCAAACTCCCACACAGGAATATATGCCCATGCTGTGCTCAGAAATATATGCTATTAAGTTACTACCTTGGTCAAAGTTGACAAAACTACTCCAGAAACTATTCAAACAGCACAGACCATTCTCTGTGAGGGTCCCTTTGGACATTTTCAGATGTTACCAACCATGCCATATAACCTCCTGTGTGTTGCCTTCCACTGGTGCCAATGTGCATCTAAATTTGGATCAAGTTTTGGAGCAGCTGAGGCTACTCCCAAGCAAAGGACAGTCAGGAAGAATGAAGGATTCATGTTTCAAAAACCTAAGAAAGAAAAAGAAATTAATAAGTATTTGATGAGGCCAATCCTTAAACAAAAAAAAAGCTTACTTCTGAGATGTTACAGCCACTATAGTGGACTGAGAACATTTAAATGATCTTCTCAAATATTTATGAAAGGTCTGTAGAAAAAGGTTAAAGATACAGATGGAGAAAAACAGATAAAATATTACACAAAATTATTACATTTTGATTCAGCCATCAAACTGAAAAAACAGGCTGACAAGTGGTATAGGAATTGAAACCGACTTCACCATGAGTGCACTGAAAATTCACCATGGTAAGGATCGCTCAGCTGGTAAAGTACCCGCCTGCCAGTGAAGGAGACGAAATAGACTCCAGTTCAGCCCTTCGGTTGGGAAGATCCTCTGGAGGAGGAAATGGCAACCCACTTAGATATTTCTGCCTGGAAAATTCCATGGACAGAAAAGCTTGGCGGCTACAGTCCAGGAGTCGCAGATTCGGACAAGACTGAATGCACACGCACACAGGCATGCAAGGGTCTCTGCCATCTTATGGGTCGGAGTCTTAAGGTAATAATAGCTAGGAAACCGCTGGTTCAGGTTACTTACTGAAGAAGGTACGCAGGTGACGAAAAATTGTATGTATCAGGACGCCTGACCCAAAGTAGGGACAGACATGAATCTCGAAAAATTAGGTGCTACCTCACACCTTTCTTCTTGAGTAATATACGGCAGAGAGAGTTACACCTTCGAATCTCCGCTACTTGAAAACTTTCTGAAAAGCCTCCCCAGTACTAGGTGGGCCGAAGTGCACCCAGCCCTCCACCCGTCCTTCACCTTGTCCTGTGTAGCCCACACTCCTACCCTCTCCCTCAAACTGGCACGCGATCACAACAGCGACCTGAGCCCCAGTTCTCGTGCCGGACAGGGCCCGACTCTGACTCCTAGGGCTCGGAGAACCCGGCCGGGCTGAGTTCGCACCAGCGTTGCAGGTGGGGCCAGCCCAGGAACGTGCCGGCCCACTCTCAGGCCTCCGCACAAGCCAGTCGCTTCCAGAGGATGTTTACTGTGGCGCAGCGAGCGACTGGTCCCGTAACCCGGCGTTCAGAGGTCAGACTACAGCGATCCACCGGGACTTTGTGCCCGCTGTCGCCGAGACTAACCCGCCTAGTACCCGCTGTGGTCTCAGCTTCGCCCCTGGATTTCCCCAAAATAGCCCTTCCCCCTACACCACCTCAAGGAGGCGAAAGCTCGAGGCGGTGCCGACCCAACCTCGTTAACTCCCGGCGGATAGACGCTGTTGTTTCCTGGAGGTCGCGCCTACTCCCTCCCTCGAGTCCCTGGATATCGCCTCCTCCAGTCTTTGGCCCGAACCCGCCTCAGCCCGACTGGGTCCCTGACCTGCGGCTTCCAAAGCTGCGCAGGCGCACTCCACCGTCACACGTTTATCTCTCCAAAGGTCGCCGAGGCGGAGGTGCGGGCCAGGTCGCGCTTGACTCAGCCTTTAAGGCCTGGGTTTGCGGCCCGCCCGGCCCCGCCCCTCCCGCCTGCCCGCGCAGCGATTGGCTGAGCTGGTCAGCGGGCAGGGCCTCCAGGCGTGGGTACTCTGGGCGCGTGATGCGACTCTGTTCCAACTTGTCCCAGGGAAGGCCGTCCCAGCCTCAATGGGACCGAGTACGAAGAGCTGGGGGTCCGTGGGCAGTGCTGAGGAGGGGTCCGGCGCCTTCCTGGGAACCAACATCAGCTAATTACCTCGAATTCCTATGTTCGGCTGGGTTCATGAAAAGCAGCTTACAGGGAGCCCCAATTGGATTTTCAGTGTAACTCTGTACCTCCTTTAGTCCTAGAGTTTTTGGTGAAAATCTGCGGGAGGACTGAGAACTGTCTTGTCTAGGGGCTCCCGCTTATTCAACAGCAAAGGTTGGACAGGCTGGAGGAACCCCGAGCCCTCAGGCAGACGTGTTCCCTCCCTGGTTGAGGGTGGTACTGGCTGGATTTGAGAAGAATCAGAGCGGAATGGCAGTTCCTCAAAGCTTATGACTGGTCACTGCCCAAAATTCAGGAGGCAAAGGGATGGGCTGGGTGAGTCTGCCGAGACGGGGTGCATTTTCTTATGCCCCTGTCCTGTTTTTCCCAGTCAGGAGGTCTTCTCGCCTTTCAAGCCTGTCTTAAAACCAACAGAAATGAGCTATTACAGAAAATTTGTCTTAATAAAAAGAAGAGTTGAGGAAAAAGGGTGGAAACCACTTTTGCTTCCCCACTCTTTGAATTATGGATTATTGTTTTCCTTCAAGAGGATAGACTGTCTTACTTCAAGAGAAGTATCCAAAGTACTTCTCTTGAGATGTAAGAAATCTACTTCTAAAATCAGTGGTTTAATTACGTTTAATGTTAGGATTTAGGTTTACATGGTTAAAAGAAAAGTCTTGGATAGAGGAGAAAATAGAGGGCTAAAGATTTGAGGAAATTAATTCAGAGGACTTTTAAAAAGTTACTTAAAAAATTATATAAGAAACATTTTCATTATAGAAAATGTATTTTAGAAAATAAACACCCTCAACTGCTCACCCATAACTCTTTTATATGTATATGATAAAATAGTTATAGTGCATATCAATTTGAAAACTCAGTTAAAATTAAATTAGTAACCTTCATAGAAGTACAAATATTTTAAAAAATCAATTTATTAAAAATGTCTATTTTATGTTCTTTGAAGTAAAATCTCTTTCCTTTCAAACACAGCTAGCAGCCAGGAATTCTCGGGTGGTTACAGAAATATATATTGTATGGCGAATGACTAGAAATTTTTGTTTTGTTCTTTTTCTTTTCTTTATTTAGAAGTAGTTGGGGGGATCAATGGGGCTTCCTAGGTGGCTCAGTGGTAAAGAATCTGCCTGCCAATGCAGGAGACGCAGGAGATGCGTCTCTCTGGGTCAGGAGGATCCCCTGGGGGAGGTCATGGCAATCCACTCCAGTATTCTTGCGTGGAGAATCCCTTGGACAGAGGCATCTGGTGGGCTACAGTCCATAGGGTGGCAAGAATTGGACACTTGAGCAACTGAGTATGTACACATGCATGGCGGTCAACGCAAGTATCATTCACACGTGGAAATAAATGAAGAGCACCTACATGGGAACAACTTATTCCCTACATGGAAACAACATGATATAAGGAAGGACGCAATTCTTGTCTGGGTGATGGAAAGCTTTATAATGAGAAAAGTGGAAAGTTTCCATAATCCCCGATTGGAGGCTGTTATTATAAGCAAGCTGGAAGAAGAGTACCTAGAAATGATACATCTTACATTTTGGGTGAATATTTTGATTTCTCTGGTTTGTCCTGGAATTGGAAAGAAAAATAAGTTGTTAGCCACTCACTAAGTCCTGACAGTTCTGAAGTGGTTGCTGCAAAGTTTTCTCATGTGTGTTAGAGTTCTGTTGTTGTATGAAGTTGAACCATTGTCCGTTTGTTTACTCAAGTCTATCACAAGAAATCTAAGTTATTCTAACACGTGGGTTTTACAGTTGCCCTTGGGTCACAGCTCCTTAAGATTGCAGAGGGTGGAAAAACCTGCTACTTCTTGACTGTCTGCCTTGAGCAATACCTGACTGGAGGCTGTGTAACTCGTGCTGCTCCAAAGAATGGCATCTCCTTTGTTTCTTGGAATGTGATAAAAACACAATGGATGGGAAATGGACTCTTTTTTTCCCTTAAGCAAATATGCTGAAACCATAAATTTAAGAAATATCTAAATTCAGGGAAAAGCCATTTAAACAAGACAATGAATTATTGCTCAAACTCCTGAAATCTGCTAACAACATTCTCTCTTAAATAATGCATTACAGAGTTGTGTTATTACTAACCATTACGTTCCTTTTCTTCTTCTATTCCCACTTTTTTGCAAAGTAACTTAGGTAAGTGTTCATTATTGAAACAGTCACATTTTAGCCAAGTAACCAAGCCTTAGCTCTGCTTTTGATGAAATGCAGTTGGTATAACTTAACAATTATCTGTGAAAGGATATTTTTGTGTGAATCTGTCTAGATTTCTTTTGCTTACTTGTGAAACAAGATATAAATTCTTTATCCCATCTCTGGAAGTTTAAACCATAGTGGAATGAACAAATCTCATGTGGTGGTATTCAAGACCCTGAGGCCACTTAACATCTCTCCCCAATATAACAGCCCCCTCTAATTTGTTTAACTTCAATGAGCCATTAATTACTCCTAAAAATCATTATCCAATCCATTTGTAAAGTGTTTTACTAGTTATAATTTAATAGAAAAGTGTTTGTTTATGGTTAGTAGTTCAAATGAAGCCAAGTAAGAAATAATCTATTTTTCTAAGTTTCTGAAACCTTGCTCTTCCTATAGGGTTAAACAGCCAATTTGTTAAGTGAGTAAGTAAATCAATCTACAAGAATTAATTAAATTCTTACTTTGCGCTTGTTTGCGCTTGTTGACCACTCCTGGTGTAGTTTGTGCATTTACTTAGACATGTCTACATGTAAAGACTTACCCAGTGGCTCAATGGTAAAGAAGAGACATGGGTTCAATCATTGAGTCAGGAAGATTTCCTGGAGGAGGAAATGGCAATCTAACTGCAGTATCCTTGCCCGGAAAATCCTATCTGGCAGACAGCAGTCCCTAGGATTGCGAAGAGTCGGACACAACTGAGTGGCAGCACACAGCACACACATTGTGTACATATAACTTTCCTGACAGCTTTTCTGAAGCTCAGCCTTTCCATTTAAACAAACTAAGATTGACTACAGTAGTCTTGATTTTACAGCATATGTGCACAGCCATGATTAATATATTTAAATGAGATTATGGCAAAGCATATTGGTGCAGTAGGAGCTGACCTTGGGGGATTGTCCCTACCCCTAAGATTATAAGGAGCTTCCCTTGTGGCTCAGCTGGTAAAGAATCCACCTGCAAGGTGGGAGACCTGGGTTCAGTCCCTGGATTGGGAAGATCCTCTGGAGAAGGCAAAGGCTACCCATTCCAGTATTCTGGCCTAGAGAATTCCATGGACTGTATAGTCCATGGAGTCTCAAAGAGTCAGACACAACTGAGCAACTTTTTTATATTTTATTTAAGATTATAAGAGGATCTCTTCCTAAAATCTGAAAGTCTCTTAATGAAACAAGGTATAGTAGTTTCTTATGGTTGCTATAGCAAGTTCCCACACGTTTGGTGGCTTAAAACAACAAGAATTTATTCTCTTACAGTTGTGGCAATGAGAAGTCCAAAATCAGCATCACTTTCGGTTGAAAACCAGGGGTTGATAGGGCTATACTCCCTCCGGAGGCTCTAGGAGAAAACCTGCTCCTCCTTTCTCCCAGCTTCTGAGGCCACCAGGCACTCCTTGATTTGTGGCTGCATCACTCTCCTCTCTGCCTCTGTGGTCGCATTGCCTTCTTCCCTTCAGTCTGTGTCAAATATTCCCCCACCTCCCTCTTTTAAGAATATTTAGGCCCACCCAGATAATGCAGGATAATCTTTCCATCTCAAATACTTAATCACATTTGCAAAATATTTATAATATAAGGTAACATTTACAGATTCCAAGAATTAAGACCTTATATGTTTGGGGTCCTAACATGGTATAAGTAAAGAATGGTATAAGGGAGGATCAGTTTTTTTGACTGTGTTTCAAACTTGTGTTTAAGGTATCTAGTTCAAGGCTATGGTTATTCCAGTAGTCATGGATGGATGTGAGAGTTGGACTGTGAAGAAGGCTGAGTGCCGAAGAATTGATGCTTTTGAACTGTGGTGTTGGAGAAGACTCTTGAGAGTCCCTTGGACTGCAAGGAGATCCAACTAGTCCATTCTGAAGGAGATCAGCCCTGGGATTTCTTTGGAAGGAATGATGCTAAAGCTAAAACTCCAGTACTTTGGCCACCTCATGAGAAGAGTTGACTCATTGGAAAAGACCTTGATGCTGGGAGGGATTGGGGGCAGGAGGAGAAGGGGACAACCGAGGATGAGATGGCTGGATGGTATCACTGACTCGATGAACGTGAGTCTGAGTGAACTCCCGGAGTTGGTGATAGACAGGGAGGCCTGGCATGCTGCGATTCATGGGGTCGCAAAGAGTCGGACATGACTGAGTGACTGAACTGAACTGAACTGAGGCTGGCTTCACTAGTACAGCTAGTCCCTGTATAGCACCTTCCCACTCTGTAATTTCTTTGCTCATGTACCCTATTGCAAACAACAGTTTTTGCCTTAACTCTCCTGTTAGTGCAAAGTTTGACACAGTTTTTTAGGTTTCAAGACTCCCACACAGCAGTTTTTATTACCTCCCTTTCCCTCCTCTTTTCACAACCACCTATTCCATGGTCTCTGCATATAAAAGCATTGCTCACCCACTCCTACCCTGAGACACTTCTGGTTTAGGCTTTGAGCATCTTTCTATTGCAATCATCCCTATTAATAAAGTCTTTCCCTGGACATACTGCATCATTATGTGAAGAGGTCAAGACAGAGAAGACCTTTGTGCTGTTAATAGAGCTTGCATATATTCATGGGGGTTGGGGGTATGGGGAAGCAGTGTTCCATAGGAAAGATAACGCCATCTGTGAATACCTGGTACTTCTGGAAATTAAAACATGATCGAAAAAGATTCCCCTGATGATAATGATGATTCTAAATAGCTAAATAACACAGATGCCAGGCACTGTTCTAAGAATGTTATTTGTGTGCCTTCATTTAAGTTCCCAACAATACTATGACAGTAATTCTCAAACTTGAAGTGCATCAGAATCACCTGGGGGCAGGGCAGGGGCTTGTAACAACTCAGATTGCTGACCTCTGACCCCCCAGTGTCTGAGTCAGTGGATCTGGCATAGGGTTACTGAATTTGCTCTTCTAGTAAGTCCGCAAGTGATGTAGATGTTTCAGATAAGGGGACCCACATGGAGAACAACTGCCCCAGGAGACGGGTGTCTCATTTTACAGACGGAGATGGTCATGGCAATGGGCTATACAAAACCAAGGGTGGTGCCAGATTCCTCTCTAAAGTGAAGAAGTAAATGCACTTTAGGTAGGCAGAGCTTAGAAAAGGAAGCTGAGCTTTGGAGACTTGGCCTTTGTCCCTCACCCCCAGCCCCCATCCCTCACTTTGCAAATTGGCTTCTGGTTGCCAGAGGGCACAAGGAAAATGCAGCAGGAGCACTGAGGAAACCTGAGATAAGGAGCCACAATTTCTCAGGGCCAGGCTCTGGAGCTCAGTGCTGATGCTGGCTTACCTGGTGTCATGTGAAAGGAGGAAAAGATAGGTGAGTCACACAGAAGGCATGTGACTGCCTGAGGAGTCATGCCTACCCTGGGCTGGGCCTCTTCCCACCCGATCAGCTCCTAGCAGGGTGTTTTGCCTTGTGCCTCCTGAGTGTTTCCCTGCTTGATCATTTCTCAGAGACAAAAGCTCTACATCTTACCTATAATCAAGTCATTGTTAGATTTTTAAGCCTACCTTTGATGACAATGCTTCAACAACTCATGATTTTGAGAAGCTCATGTTTTCACCAATTCTAAAAACACACACATGAAACAGTCCTTTTTTAAAAATTGAAGCCACAAAAAGGAAATATAACCATATAATTAGGTATACCCAATTCCCTATATGATCATCCCAAAAACCAAAACCAGGGAATTCTTTTCAATAGAAGCTCTGGTAATTTTGCTGAGTTACCGAATCCACTCTGGTCATTTATGTATGCTTTTTCTAGTGTCCTGTGTGTTCAACCCTCCACTCCCTGCCCCCCACCAAAAAAAACCTGTGATTGCTACCACTCTTAGTTTCATTGTCCTCAAAGCAGTCCTATGGCTGTGGTCTCAATCACATCTAAACTTTATCTTTATGTCCATAATATCCACGGAGGAACTCAGCTTCTACTTTGAGAACTAACCTACTCTTATAAATATGGAATCTGATCTTTCTTGGGAATCACTGCTAACATGGCCAGATAAAATAGCATGTAAGAGTTCTGTATAGAACACACAACTCTGGTTGAAGATGGTGTTCTCCAACTCTAGGAAGAGAAAACAGGCAGATGGTGGAATGCATAGGTTCTCGCCAGTCGTGTAGCCCCACCACACCATCGAATTAGTAAGCTTGCAGTCTGATTATTCTGCCTGAGTGTTTCCTTCCCATCATGCTATGCTTCTTGTCTAAAGAATAAAGATTACACAAGGTGGCCATTCCAAGTGTAAGTAGCATCTACACTGTGGATATGGCATGTATGTCTTCTAAATGTACCCACCCCTCTGCATAGCATTTTACCCCTAACACACACTTTCCCAGTTTTGAAGCTTCCCCGTCAGTCCAGTGGTTAGGACTCTGTGCTGTCACTGCCAAGGGCCCAGATTCAATTCCTGGTCGAGGAACTAGGATCTCACATGCTGTGTGTCAAGGCCAATAAATAAATAAATAAAATAAAAGTAAAAATAAGAAAAATTTCCATGGGCTTACTATAAAAATTATTGTCATGCAATGCTCAGTAATAGTGTCCAGTGATGGTTGCGTGACTCTGTGGAAAGTGAATGGAATTTGTGTAAATTTGGATAGTGGTAAAGAAGAATTTTTTCTCCAAGTTCAAAAGAGGAAATGGAACTAAAGGATAATTTGATGTAAAATATGTGTTTTAGTTGCACAAGGAGGACAGACAAAGCTAAGTTTCATATTTGATCTCTCCAACAAAGTCATTTTGAGGACAAAGACTTTGTTTTACAGTCTTGGGGTCTTCAGTGTGTGACAGACATGCAATAAACATCACTGCAGAATGATAGTCATTGGGCTAAGAGAGGGATTGTTGCCAATTTGACTACAATTTCCTGGGGACCGTGGTACTTGGTCCAGAAATCAGTGGGTCTCACGTGGACTTGGGAAACTTCTCTTTCTCCCAGAACACAGAAATCCTAGACCCTCTTCACTATCTTTCAAATGCTTAGAAATACCATAGGGAGCTTAGAACTATTTCTTTCCTTAGAGAGTCTCTAAGATCAGGAGCTAATCAGCAAAGGTGCCCTGAGTCTCACCACCCCATCCTCAGAGTCCTGATGGATTCTAGAACTCTGCTGGAATCCACCAAGGCAGTCCAGGAGGTCACAGTAAGTGGCCTCTATAGATGGTAAGCCAAGAAGCTCTCATTCCTGCCTGATCCCAAGCAGATGTGCTACTCTTCTCCTGCACCTCTCTTAGGAGAACCCTAAAGGGACGTTAAGGAAAAAGAAATAGAGATGCATGAGAGAAATGGTAAAAATGAGTATGGAAGTAAGACTCATCTAATCAAGTGTTTAATCTAGTGATTTCCAAGAACACACTGTACTAACATAATAAATTCATTTGGTATTTCCCCCTGTTGCATACTTTGAAAATCTAGGCACTGAATCCAATAGACAATGAAATCTTTCTGTAAGAACAATGGGGAGTTGCCATTGAAAGCTGATAGTTTGATCATTTTGCCCAGTTAGAGAAAGAGCAGGAAACACTGGGGACTTGTGTGAATTTTCATTTCTGTTTTACCTTTACAGTTTTTCTTTTGAATTGAGAAGCTGTGAAAAACATTTATACTTTCTCTTCTTCCTGTTTATTATTTTGATTGAAATGGAGGAGAGAACTAATACATAAAAATGCTTTGCTGAAAACGTTAAACTTTGATATCCAATTAAATAATATTCTAAAACTTCTACTTTAAAACTTTTCTATGTTATGACCGTGTCTTCATAAAAAAAAAGTCAGTGGAAAAATGACAAACTAATAAAAGCAACAACTTTCAGTACCTTTGACCCAATTTACTACCCAATTGCACTGTCTTCAAAATATAGATAGTTCCAATCTCAACTTTGGTAGTCATAAACTTTGTACAAATAACGTATCCTCTCCAAGGTTCATCCTTGAAGATTCAAACCATATCTTCACTATAAGATGTAGTTCCATCCACTATAAGATGTGGATAATACTAATCACCTCATAAGATTGTATTAAAAATTAAATGAGATAACACGAATACTGATACAAGCAGCCACATTCAGAATTTCTCTCTCTAAAATGGACATATCCTTGAATAATATTCATTCCAAAGGTACACTAACATTGCCATGACCTCTGCTGCAACTGAGATATGATCTGTTGGTCATGTTATTGCTTTTATCATTCATCTAGAATCCTACTGTAAGGCAGTAGAGAAGGTTGTAACTTGATCCAGGGAAACAGCCCTCAATTACCACAAAACCATGGGAGCTGGCATCCTTCCCATTCAGGATGATCCTCTGCCAAATTTCTTCCATTTTTTTCATGTTATTGTCCTAGGAAGGTCTCCCCTCCAGGAACTCACATGAACCTATGAGAGGATTTGAAATCCTCTAAAAGAGTGATAGAATTGTAAAATATGTTTCCAATTTCGTTTAAGGAATTTGAGTGGTAGGATTGAAACAAAGGGTCTTGAGGTGTTTTGGCATCATATACCAGACCTGCATCCAGAATGATATGAATGACTGAGCCTCGCCCTTACTGCTAGCCCTTTAGCCAGAACTGTAGGACTGCGTGTTACATCCTTCGACTCTCTGCCTCCTGGGGATACTGTATAAGAGGTTGGAATGGAAGGGTGGAGCCTCGGGATAATAATAGCACAGTGGCTGGATTCAGGAAGTGATGTTTTGCCGTTCATCCTAGGAATCCTTACTGAGTCCCTTTTATGTCAGGCCCTGTGCTGAGGAATCAGTGATGAACAAACACAGATACTTGCCTGTGCTGGAGAAGCTTACATCCATGCAGGAGAGAAGAATCAAATATTCCTTTTGGATAATATATAGACTTGTGCTTGCTTCCTTCCCCTGTCCATCTAACAATCTTGGCACCTTCTTATTTTGTGGATCCACAGGTAATAAAGTTTCCATATAGCCATTCCATGCCCCTGGTAGAGGGAGGCTCAGAAAGTGTGGCCTCTTCTATCTTCTCTGGATTTCATCAGGAAAAAGAGGAGTCCTGAATGACATCGAATAAAAGACCTTCTGACCTTCATTACAGCTCAGACATGCCTGGTTGATTCAGATGTTTCTGCTGTAACCACAGGGCCACCTGGCTCTGCTCCAGCTCACCCGACTGTGACCTGATGTCTGAGCTCTGTCTTCAGGGAGTGTGACTGCACCACTGGCCCTCAGGCTGTCCTCATGGTCTCCCTGTGGTGACCGCACCATTACCTTCTGCAGGTCCCCCTGTGTTAACAGAGAAAACAGGGGCCAATATTCCAATCAGAGAGGACAGGTAGTGGAGGAATGGTGCAGCCTTTGAGGTTTTAACCAAAACACTTTCATCACCACCTTGAAGTTATTTCTCCAGGGGAAAATGTTTGTTTCAACAGAGTGGGTACAGGACCATCCCCTGTCTACCACCAAAGGTATTACCCGAAACATCTAGGATCATGTTGTTGTTCAGTCACCAAGTTGTGTCTGACTCCTTGCAACCCTGAGAACTGTAGCACCCATGAACTGTAGCACGCTGGGTCTCCCTGTCCTTCACTATCTCCCGGGTGATAAATGGCATCAATAATACAAACTCGGGTCTTCCCTGGTGACTCAGTGGTAAAGAATCTGTCTGCTAATGCAAGACACATGGGTTCAACTCCTGGTCTGGGGAGATCCTCCATGCCGTGGAGCAACTAAGCCCATGCAACACAACTATTGCGCCCGTGGTCTGGAGCCTGGGAGCCATAACTACTGAACCCACACGCCACAGCTACTGAAGCCTGCATGCCCTAGAGCCTGTGCTCCGCAACAAGAGAAGCCACCAAATGAGAAGGCCACACGTCACAACTAGAGAGTGGCCCCTGCTCTCCACAACTAGAGAAAAGCTCGTGCAGCAGTGAAGACCCAGCAGAGCCGAAAACAAACTGATACATAAAAATAAAATTTAAAAAATGCAAAGTCTTCTATTTTAGATCTGATACTATACCATGGATATAATTTCTTTCCAGTACGTATAGTATTCCCTTGTTTGACTATACCGTAATTCCTTTAATAATCTCCTTTTCTTTTATTGATGAGCATTTAGATTTTTTTTTCATTTACAAACAGCACTTCATTGAACATCTTTGCACATATATCTTTACAGATATGTTCAAGTGTTATAAAACTAATTCCTGGAAATGGAGCTACTTGCTGAGTATGTATCTAATACACACTCCCATCTGTAGTGAAGGAGAATGTGCATTTCCTCACAACTTGTGCACCAGCTCATTTATAAGCAAAATATGATCTAATTGTTGTTTTATCACATTGAGAATCAGTTGTTCCAGGGCTATTACGTACGCAGCTGGAATTGACACTTGAATATATTCCTTACAACAACCACATGAGGTAAGACTTGCTAACCATTTTACAACTGAAAAACCAAATGTGAGTTAGCTATGTGCCATTAGGCAAATAGTTTAAGCACTCAGCACTTTCAGTCCCCTAGTAGAAAAACGGAAATTGTAGTACTGTCCATACTTGCTGTATGGGTGTGATGGTCAATTTATGTGCCAATTTGGGTAGGCTATAGTCCCCAGTTATTTAATAAAAATAATCTAGTTGTTGTTAGGTGTTTTAATCTAGTTATTGTAGGTATTTTAAAATGTGATAAAAGTCTATATTGGTTGACTTTAAGTAAGGGAGATTATCCTAGATAATCTGGGTGGGCCTGATTCAACAATTGAAAGATCTTAAAAGTAGAGCTGAGGCTTCCCTGAGGAAGAAGAAATCTAATCTGTGGACTCAGTTGGGCATGAGAATTCCATCATGTTTTTCCTGACGACCTGCCCCACAAATTTTGGACCTACCCAGCCAGCCCCACAATTGCATAAATGAATTCCTTGCAATGAAGCTCTTAATACCTGCTTCTTACTGGTTTTCTGCCTCTGGCTGAACACAATGAGAGTGTGTTAAAAATTAAAAGTACTATATATCTGCAAAGTATTTTAGGATGTCTGTGAATTGTGTGATATGATACATTTACATTTTAAATATCCTGGGCGGGGATGGCAGAATAGAAAGAAGACTGAAAAGACTAGGTCCTGGGGTGTTTTATAACCACCAACAGGCTGTATAATTTTGAATAAATGACATCATTTCTGAGCCTCCATTTCCTCACTTAAAAATATAAAAATAGAGTTCCACTAGATGATCTCTAAGGACTTTTCAGGGCTAAAATTTTGAATTTGAATTTGCTTTATATCCACAATCAGGCTTTAGAATCTTTTTTATTGTCAGCTTTGTGGTATCATTCACAAGCAAAGAAATTCATTAGTTTTAAGTGCACAGGTTGATGAGTTTGACAAATACATCAAGTCATGTAGCCACTACCACCATGATTATGATCACAGAACACTCCCATCACTCCACTAGTTTCCCTCCTGCCCCTTTGCAGTCCTTCCCCTCCCCCAAACCCAGGCCCTGGCAATTAGCTTTCTGATTTCTGTCACTGTAGCTTTGCCTTTATTGAAAGTTCATATAAATCGACTCATACAGTATGCTTTCTCTTGCGTCTGGCTTCTTTCACTTAGCACTATGCTTTTGAGATTCATATCTTTGATTATTAGTGCGTTTTGCTATAATTTCACATTGGTTCTTTGTATTTGTTCTAAAATCAACTGTTTATGTAGTTTTTCCATTTTCTATTGATATATTGCTTTTTTTCTGGTAAATTTATGGAAGCAAAATTTTTAAAAAGTCAGTGAATAACATGGAAGTTGACTTAATTTTTCTAAAGCTTCCTGAGTAGCGATAGCCATAGATGTCACCTTCCTTCTCTCTTCTGCCTCTTCTGGAGGTGCTTCTTCCCTTGCACTTCCCAGCTCGCCACAGAGGAGCACACGCTGGCCTGCTGCTCACACTGCCCGGGTGGGGCTGAGGGGCCCTGGAAGGGGACAGCAGAGGACAGAGCCCCTGCTTCTACCCCTGCTCCTCGGCGCCCATCTAAGGTGATGTCCCCACCACGCACTTCTGTCTCCAGACCCCACTCACTGTTCATGAGCCTGTGCACCTGGTCCTGAGACCAGAGATGCTGCTTGGCCAAAGCCTGGATTTGCTCTGACCTGCAGCAAGCCTCCTTTTCATCCTGTGAGATGGGATGAACCAAGGGGTGGAGGAGGGACTGTCGCCCTCATTCTGCCTTGTTTCTCCCCGTAAAGACTCAAAAAACCTCCACAGGGACAGGCAGTCTCCGCAGTGGCCACTTCCAAATCCTTAGCGAAAAGGGACATCTGGGCAGGTGTATGGGGCTGGGGAACAAAGGGTGGTGGGAAACCTCCTGGGACAGACAGGGTCCCATCAGCCCCCTGCAGCCGAGGCTGCCTGGGTGCCATCCCCATGCCTCCTTTCTCCCAGGCTGCACTGTCGTGTCGTGATGCTGGAAGAGCCCGCCATCTCTCGGGCCCCACAGGCCTGGATCTGCTGCACTGGGACAGGTGTGTGCCTGGCTTCCCAGTAGAGCTTACTGCCTACTGTGAGGTTCTATTGGGTGCCATCAGCAGGATCCCACCTCAGGTGCACCACGGGTTAACGGGCTGTCCTATAACCAACCTCAGTGCCTAACCACCATACAGTTGGCACTTGAAGGAAAATAAGCCTTGCTTTCCAATCAGACCCCTGGGCACGCACTAAGGACACACACTCTGCTTATAAAATGGGGTTACTCTTTCTAAACCTCATAGAAAGCTTAGGAGTGCTTCTAGGTCAGGCACAGGTGGATTTTGCTAAGTTTTCCTTTTTATTCTGTCTCTATCTAGTTCAAGATGGCATTGAAGAGGACACATAGCAGCATGGAGTAAATCAAAATGAGAATGATGACGATGGTGAAAAAATAGTCTTGGTTCAATTCCAATGCATATCTTAAACTTATTAAAAATTATTAACTGGAAAATATGTGTAGAACTGTCCTCCTATGATGATTTCATATGTGTTTTTTTCCTAGAGTTTCTTTATGGAACTCTCCAAAATTCCCAGCTCTTAACCAACTAAATCTTCCCTAGAATCTTCAAATTCCCCATCTTTAGAGATTTGGCGGGCCTTGTAAAAGGATTCTGGAGATTTTAACTCAATAGTCAATAAAGGCCCTCTGAAAAGTTTTGTCTGGCTCTGGGGTCCACAAAGTGACTAGAAGCCCTTCTCAGTATCTTTATGTGGAAAGACCATCCTCTGTTGTGACACAAATAACAACTGTGAAGCTTGATGGTTAGTTTCAATAAGTTTATTTTACCACGTGTGACCCAGGTAGGCTTGGACTTACAGGTATGTTTATACTATGTTTCATATTCAAATGCACAGTTCCAACAGTTTACTTTATAAGTTGTACTCTTTGTCTTCCTTGTATTCTGTCAAGCACCAGGTACAGTGTCATCTCCGTGTGGGTGCTCTGCAAACACTAATTGGTGGTGATCAGGATAATGATGTTGACAAATGGCTCCATGAAACTGATTAATCATCTGGTGGAAGAGGCCAGGTACAGCAATTACGTAACTTTGCTTTACCAAACAGGTAATGTTTCATACCTCACAGCAATACAGAATATTTTGCCTGTCAGTCACTATTTCCAGTCACAGTCAAAAAGGCTTCTTTGTAGAGGGCAGAACTTTTGAAACATATTGACCCTGTAGGCAGACTCAATGCAAGAGATATAGCTATTTCCTTTTGGTTCAGGCTACTATCAAAACATGGCTCCCTCATAAATAAAAAGATGAAGTAAGACGTTTGAATCAGTCAATAAAAACAAACTAATTCATGTAAGCATTAACACTTCAAAGGTATTGTTCCAACTCCCCCCACCCCTTCCCACCCCCATGGAAAGATCTGGACCTTTTAAAATAAATTGCCTGTGGAATAGACAAGTTTACAGAAAAGCTTTTGGTTTATTCGTATGAGGTTGCACACATTCAGCCATTTTTAATCTTCAAGATGGCAATTTCATGTGGTTCAACTGAATGAAAGGCTGAAGAATTCTTTTGCTCAGAATGTGTCTATATAAACAGAGATAAATACTAAAGTAAAGAAACTAATTTTTAATATTCGCTTTCTGGCAAATTCCTTATTTCACTTGATCTTCCTTTTAAGATATAGATGGGGCAAAAAAAGTACTTTATATGTTTATTAAAAACTAAGTTTTATCTTAATTTTTAAACAAAAATTAACAAAAACCATAGTTTAAAATTTTAAAAATAGTTAAATATTATAATTACTATTATAATTTTTAATATAAGGGCACATTTTTCTACAGAAATCTTGTATTTAGATGTATTTCTTTGGCTAATCAGAGTCTTTATCATTTTAGGTCAGAGGTTGCAATATCATAAACAAGTATGCCCAATTATTAACACTGAAGAAAATGTGAATTCTTTAAATAAAGGTTACACTTTCCAGTTTCCAAAGACCCCACTACTCTCTGTTGTTTCCCTTTAGCATTCATTTGCACTTCCCTAAGGGATATCAAAGTATTTCAATTTGCAACCTCCATGTTAGATGAAATTATGTTTCATTACTTTTGCCCCTCTGATGTGTTGAGAACATTCTGAGTCAAGGAATTAAGAGGGTATATCCTGCTCTCTCCACAGATTTCACCTTAATGCCTATTTTGTTCTGAGGGTGAATAAAAAGAGGTGAAATGCTCAGCCCCTCTCATAATCCAGGAGCTACAATTTAAAATAAGATCTCTATTTTTAACCTCTGAGTTTTACAAAAGTAAAAATACTGGTGATATTTAGGGTTGGAAAGAATGTGGAGAAATGGAAATTTGCTGATAAACTGATGCCATTTTTTGACCAAAAGATAGGAAATGTTTGTAATTTTGTAAATATATATACTGTTTGTCTCAGCAATTCTACTTTCTCCTAAAAATGTAGTTTATATAAGCATGGGTATTACATACTTCACATATTTGAAGACTTTTGTTGTAGCATAGTTTGTAACAGGAAAAAGCTGAAAATAATCTAAATGTTTATTGATAGAGAAATGTTTTATCAAGGCTATATAGATGCTTTAAAAAATGAAGTGTGTCTCTGTGTATAATGGAAAGGTGTAAAGGATATGTCCGAGTGCAAAAAGCAAACTTCAGCACAATGTTTATAATATGATCCGTTCAAAAAATATAGCCATTCAAAAAAAATAAGATAACTATATACATGTATTTTAACAGACAGGTGTAGGTATATGCATTGAGAAAGGTATATCCATAATATTTTGCTATCATAATGTTTTGCTGTTTTAAAGTAAATTTCTATATCAATGTATTTCTTTGAAATTTAAACAAATGAGAAATAGTAGACTTTGCCTGGGAGGGAGTTGGAAATTGTAGAAAAGAGTTATTCATTTTCACTCATAAAGATAGTCCACTTGTAGCAGTTGGGAAGCTAAACAATAATTTAAAAATTGAGACAAAATAGCTCTTTTGGGCAAAGAAGTATTTGCTGCCCAGTTCAGTTCAGTTCAGTCGCTCAGTTGTGTCCGACTCTTTGCAACCCCATGAATCGCAGCACGCCAGGCCTCCCTGTCCATCACCAATTCTTGGAGTTTACCCAAACTTATGTCCATCAAGTCAGTGATGCCATCCAGCCATCTCATCCTCGGTCGTCCCCTTCTTCTCCTGCCCCCAATCCCTCCCAGCATCAGAGTCTTTTCCAATGAGTCAACTCTTCACATGAGGTGACCAAAGTACTGGAGTTTCAGCTTTAGCATCATTCCTTCCAAAAGAAATCCCAGGGCTGATCTCCTTCAGAATGGACTGGTTGGATCTCCTTGCAGTCCAAGGGACTCTCAAGAGTCTTCTCCAACACCACAGTTCAAAAGCATCAATTCTTCGGCACTCAGCCTTCTTCATAGTCCAACTCTCACATCCATACATGACTACTGGAAAAACCATAGCCTTGACTAGATGGACCGTAGTCGGCAAAGTAATGTCTCTGCTTTTGAAAATGCTATCTAGGTTGGTCATAACTTTTCTTCCAAGGAGTAAGCGTCTTTTAGTTTCATGGCTGCAGTCATCATCTGCAGTGATTTTGGAGCCCCCCAAAATAAAGTCTGACACTGTTTCCACTGTTTCCCCATCTATTTCCCATGAAGTGATGGGACCGGATGCCATGATCTTTGTTTTCTGAATGTTGAACTTTAAGCCAACTTTTTCACTCTTCTCTTTTATTTTCATCAAGATGCTTTTTAGCCGCCCAGTAGACAGCAAATTTATCCTTGGAATACTGATTTTGCTCTATTTAGAAAGATAGTTCCACATTTTAGATGGTCAGTGCTTCTTTACTCTGAAATAACTTCATAAAGCCTCCAGAGTTATCAGCTCACAGGTCCTCTCTTAAGTACAGCACAGGACTGAGAGTACCCACATTCCTGGTGGCAGGAAGCTGAAGGTAGCCTTGGTCCAACAGCCACTAGAAACTGAAGTCCTCAGTCCCTCAATCTTTGCGAAACTGAAATTCTGCCAATAAGCATGTAAGCTTGACAATGGAGACTTCATTCTGCCAGCCTGCCAGACACCTGGATTACAGCCTAAAGGAGAGGTCCAGGAGCAGAGGACCTCCTAAACTGTATCCAGACTCCTGATCCACAAAAACTGTAAGATATGAAATGTATGTTGTTTTGAGCTGCTATTTGTGATCATTTTTAATGCACCAATAGATAACTGTTACAGTTGTGAAATCCCACAAGTTTTGACAATGAGTCAGTGCTAGAGCACTGAATTTTCCTTTGCCACAAAGAGTGCCATAACATCATTCCACTGGCCAAGAGAGTTAGGTTAAAAGGAATCAGAGAAGACAAAATTACCTCCATGACAAGTTAAGGCATTTGTGTATCTGAAAGATGCAAGCACGATTCTCAAGTGTATTTTCTCTCTATTAAAATCTGATACACATCATTATCCATACACAAGCATTTATTCTGGACCATACACCAAGAACCCAGGGATGATGGTCCACCAGGCTTCTTTTGGTTTGAAAGCTTCCAAAGGAAAATGCCCTATGGTGAGGGAATTTCTATTGCCTTGTGAAAAATTTGTTTCCCGGGAACTGAACTTATTGAAAGTATTTTGAAGTAAGTCATGTCAGTCAGTTCACAGGAGTACATAAGGTCTTTGGGCCAACAGCCAACCATGTGAGCCTGACAATGTTCCCTAATTCCAATCTTCTCTAGTTGAGACGTCATTCTGCCAGTCTGTCAGACACCTAGTTTACAGTCTTAAGGAGAGGTTGGGTTTCAAGATTTCAGGAGTGGGTATCATCAGATAAAGAGTACTCTCAAAAAACTGATGACCATCCCCATGGCATGAGGACCTCCCACAGAGTTGTCACATTGAGAAATGTCTCCTTGAGCCCTAATTTACTCTCTTGTTTTATGATAAGCTATTATCTTTCTTCAAGCTCCTTTAAAGGAATACCGATCATTACTTTGATTTTAGCAGTACTAATAAAATTGATAAGGATGATAGTTATTACTTTCTGATATCTTACTTTGTGCTAGGCATTGCTTTAAGTGACTAACATAAATTATCTTAGGAAACATTTCCTAAAAGAACTGTAGTTAATAATAATCATTATCCACCATTTCTCAGAGGAAGAAACTGGGTTGATGAATGAGATGTGACTTGCCCAAGATCACACATGGACAGGGAGCAGGGAATCAATACCCAGTGAGGTCAACAAGGAATTTGGTAAATTTACAACTAACTCTGTCTCATTAAAAAATGAGATCCTGCAACTCATTTGTATCATTTTTTAAATCAACTGAGGTGTAATTTACATACTGTAAGTTGTATACATTTTCCTGTACACTTTAATGATTTTAAATGTTTATACAGCTGCATAATCACCATCAGAATCTAAATTTAAACCTTTTCATCATTTAAACATTTCCGTTTCCCTACCAGTCAATCCCCACACCTACTTCCAAGCAGCCACTGATCTGTTTCCTGTCCCTCCAGGCTAGATTTGTCTTTCCTAGAATTTCGTGTGATTAGGATCATAGTTGTACTTTCCTGTGTCTGACTTCTTTCATTCAATATAATCTTGAGATTTATCAATATTGTTTTGTGTTGAGTAGTCTCTTTTTATTGCTATGTGCTACTCTTCAGTGTGGTTATATATTTTATTGATTTTAGGAGGTCAGCATTATCCTAATAACAAAATCAAACATAGATTTTACATGAAAATGAAATTGAAGGCCAAAACCTCCTGTGAATATATGCAATAATCCTCAAGGAAATATTAGCAAATGAAATTCAGAAACATATAAAAAGGATAACTCATGATGAAGGCTGATTTTGCATTTGAAAATCAATCACTATAATTCACCATATTAAGAGATTAAATTTAAAAAAACATATGATTATTTCAATAGGTGAAGAAAAAGCAATTCAACAGTCACTCATGATAAAAACTCTCAGCAAACTAGGAATATGCAGACTTAACATAATCTTATAAAAATCTATAGCTAATATCATAATCCAATAAGATTACTAAAAGGGCAAGAAATTCTTACTCAACATTGGGCTGAGAGCTCTGGTTAGTAATAACAAGGTTAGAAAGAAGGAAAGAAGGAAGGAAGAAAGAAAGAAAGAAAGAAAGAAAGAAAGCTCATACAGATTAGAAAGAAATAAAACTATTTGCAGGCAGCATGATTATCTACAGAGACCATCTAAACAAATCCCTACAAACACCTTCTAGAACTAATGAGTTTATCAGGGTAGGATGATAGAAGGTACACATACAAAAGTCTATTCTATTCATATAGAACACCATTCAGTTCAGTTCAGTCACTCAGTCGTGTCCGACTCTTTGTGACCCCATGAATTGCAGCACACCAGGCCTCCCTGTTCATCACCAACTCCCAGAGTTCACCCAAACTCCTGTCCAGCGAGTCAGTGATGCCATCCAGCCATCTCATCCTCTGTCGTCCCCTTCTCCTCCTGCCTTCAATCCCTCCCAGCATCAGAATCTTTTCCAATGAGTCAACTCTTCACATGAGGTGGCCGAAGTATTGGAGTTTCAGCTTCAACATCATTCCTTCCAAAGAACACCCAGGACTGATCTCCTTTAGAATGGACTGGCTGGATCTCCTTGTGGTCCAAGGGACTCTCAAGAGTCTTCTCCAACGCCACAGTTCAAAAGTATCAATTCTTTGGCACTCAGCTTTACATAGCATTAGACAACTGGAATTTGAAAATTTTAAAATGTACCATTTACAATAGCATCAAAAAGTTACTTATACATTTAAAACAAATTTGTGCATGGGAAAAATTCCATGTTCATGGATTGGAAGACTCAATATTGTTAAAATGTCAATTTACCCAAATTAGTATAAATTTCAGTATAATTCTAATGCAAATGCAAGAAAAACTTGTTGTAGCTACTGACAAGTGAATCCTAAAATTCACATGGAATGTCAAAAAAACAGCCAAAACAATTCCGGAAGAAAAAAAAAAGTTGAGTTTATATCACTCATTTTAAGAAGTCTGTAAAGCTGCAGTGATCAATGTGATTAGTGAAAGGATACATACATAGTGCAACAGAATAAACTAAAGAATCCAGAAACAGGCCCAAATGAACATTGTGAACTGGTTTTTGGCAATGATACAAAAGAATTTTAATAGAAAAAGGGTACTGTTTTTAACAAATGGTGCTGAAACAACTGGACATAGATATCCTCCCCACTAAAAGTCCTAACTTTGACACATACTTCACATGTCACACAAAAATTAAATCAATTAAATTAAATTAATCAAAGAAACATAATTTCAAGTGAAAGAACTCAGCGACAAAGAACCAAATATTGTATAATTTAATTTATATGACATGTCCAGAATAGGCAAATCCATGGAGACAGAAAGTAGGCTAGTGATTGCCAGGGGCTGGGCTTGGGGGTTTAGTGTGATAGCTGACAAGTACTGAGTTTCTTTATGAGGAGATTAAAAATATTCTGGAATTATACAGTTGTGATGTTCCATAATTTTGTGAGTATAATAAAACTACTAAATTTCATACTTTAAGAGGGTGAATTTTATGGTATATGAATTATAGCTCAATTTTTAAATCCCTGGTACTTAAAAGTGTTTCTCAAAACAGTACTTCTAAGTAGAAAAAAATTAAGAAATAATCTAAAGATAGGAAACCTTTAATATATTTTTCAGATTAACATGAAGAGTATTTTTCAGATGTTAAAAAGTGCTTTTGTATACACCAAAGGTACAAATCATTAAAGAAATAATTGATAATCTGGACTTCATTAAAATTAGAAGTTTCTGCTCTGTGAAAGGCACTGTCAAGAGAATGAGAAGACAAGCTCACAGACTAGAACAAAATATTTGCAATAGACATCTGATAAAGCTTGTTATCCAAAATCTACCAAGAAAGTAACAATAAGAAAACAAAGTATTGTGTATTAACACATATGTATGGAATCTAGAAAGATGACACTGATGAACATATTTGCAGGGCAGCAGAGGAGATGCAGACTTAAAGAACAGACTTACAGACAAGGTGCGGGGTTGGGGGCGGCGGTAGGTGGGGGAAGGAGAGAAGGTGAGATGAATGGAGAGTAGCACAGAAGCGTATACGCTACCATATGTAAGATAGACAGCCAAAGGAAATTTGCTGTATGACTCAGGGAACTCAAACTGGGGCTCTGTAACAACTTAGAGGGGTGGGAAAGAGGGGGAGGTGGGAGGAGGTTCATAAGGAAAGGGACATATGTATACCTATGGCTAATTCAGGGTTTCCCAGGTGGCTCAGTGAGTGAAGAATCTGCCTCCAATGCAGGAGAGCAGAAGACGTGGGTGCAGTCCCTGGGTCAGGAAGATGCCCTGGAGGAGGGCAGGGCAACCCCCTCCAGTATTCTTGCCGGGAAAATCCCATGGACAGAAGAGCCTGATGGGCTACAGTCCATAGGGTTGCAATGAGTCGGACACAACTGAAGCAACCAAGCACAGCATAGAACATGGCAATTTCATGTTGATGTGTGGAAGAAATCAAAGCAATATTGTAAACCAATCATCCTTCAATTAAAAATAAATTTTTAAAAAGTCACCCTTCTGACTTGAAAAAAAAGGAAACAACCCAATGAAAAAATGGGCCAAAGATCTTAACACCTAGTCACCAAAGAAGATATGCAATAACCAATAAGGCTTTGAAAAGATGCTCCATGTTGTATGTTATTCAGTTCAGTTCAGTCGCTCAGTCATGTCCGACTCTTTGCAACCCCATGAACCACAGCACGGCAGGCCTCCCTGTCCATTACCAACTCCCGGAGTCCACACAAACCCATGTCCATTGAGTCGGTGATGCCATCCAACCATCTCATCCTCTGTCGTCCCCTCCTTCTCCTGCCCTCAATCTTTCCCAACATCAGGGTCTTTTCAAATGAATCAGCTCTTCGAATTAGGTAGCCAAAGACTAAAACTTGCACATAGATGTTTATGGCAGTTTTATTCATAACTGACAAAACTCAAAAGCAACCAAGGTGTCCTTCAGTAGGCAAATAGATGAACCATTTTATATCAAGACAATGGAATATTTATAGTTGTTGAATTGTGAAGTTGTGTCTGAGTCTTTTGCCACAGCATGGGCTATACCTGCCAGGCTCCTTCACCCATGGGATTGGACAGGCAAGAATATTGGTAGTCATTTTCTCCTCCAGGGGATCTTCCTGACCTAGGGATTAAACTTGCATATCCTGCATTGGCAGGTGGATTCTTTACCACTGAGTCACCTGGGAAGCTTGGAATATTTGTTATTCAATGCTAAAAAAGAAATGAGCTATCACGTCATGTAAAGACATGGAGGAACCTTGAATGCATACAGCTATGTGAAAGAAAAACCTTCTTTGAAAGGGCTACATAAGTGTATGATTCCAACTATATAACATTCTGGAAAAGGCAAGACTTTGGAGACAATGAAAAGATCAGTAGTTTCCAGTGTGTAGAGGGAACTGAGGGATGAATAGGCAGAGCACAGAAGATTTTAGGACAGTGAAACTATTCTTTTTGATACTACAATAGTAGATATCTGTTGCTATGCATTTTTCAATACCATAGAATATATAACACCAAGAGTGAACTCTGATGTAAACTTCGGACTTTGGGTGATAATGATGTGTCAGTATAGGTCCATGAATTGTAACAAATGTATACTCTGGTGCTTGATGTTGATAATGGGGAAGGTTAGAGAATACATGGGCACCCCCTATAACTTCTGTTCAATTTTTTGATCAACCTTAAACTGTTCCAGAAAAACATCTATTTCTGCTTTATTGACTATGCCAAAGCCTTTGACTGTGTGGATCATAAAAAACTGTGGAAAATTCTGAAAGAGATGGGAATACCAGACAACCTGACCTGCCTCTTGAGAAACCTATATGCAGGTCAGGAAGCAAGAGTTCAAACTGAACATGGAACAACAGACTGGTTCCAAATAGGAAAATGAGTATGTCAAGGCTGTATATTGTCACCCTGCTTATTTAACTTCTATGCAGAGTACATCATGAGAAACACTGGGCTGGAAGAAGCACAAGCTGGAATCAAAACGGCTGGGAAAAATATCAATATCCTCAGATATGCAGATGACACCACCCTTATGGCAGAAAGTGAAGAGGAACTAAAAGCTTCTTGATGAAAGTGAAAGAGGAGAGTGATAAAGTTGGCTTAAAGCTCAACATTCAGAAAACGAAGATCGTGGCCTCTGGTCCCATCACTTCATGGCAAATAGATGGGGAAACAGTGGAAACAGAGTCACACTTTATTTTGGGGGGCTCCAAAATCACTGCAGATGGTGATTGCAGCCATGAAATTAAAAAATGCTTACTCCTTGGAAGGAAAGTTATGATCAACCTAGATAGCATATTCAAAAGCAGAGACAGTACTTTGCCTATACAAAGGTCTATCTAGTCAAGGGTATGATTTTTCAGAGGTCATTTATGGATGTGAGAGTTGGACTGTGAAGAAAGCTGAGTGCCGAAGAATTGATGCTCTTGAACTGTGGTGCTGGAGAAGACTCTTGAGAGCCCCTTGGACTCCAAGGAGATCCAACCAGTCCATTCTAAAGGAGATCAGTCCTGGGTGTTCTTTGGAAAGACTGATGCTAAAGCTGAAATTCCAATACTTTGGCCAGCTCATGTGAAGAGTTGACTCATTGGAAAAGACTCTGATGCTGGGAGGGATTGGGGGCAGGAGGAGAAGGGGACACCAGAGGATGAGATGGTTGGATGGCATCACTGACTCGATGGACATAAGTTTGGGTAAACTCTGAGAACTGGTGATGGACAGGGAGGCCTGACATGCTGCGATTCATGGGGTTGCAAAGAGTTGGACACAACTGAGTGACTGAACTGAATTAAACTGAACTGAACTGAAACTGCTTTAAATAATAAAGTCTCTCTCTTTATATTGAGGTTTTTCCTTATAGGAGAAGGCTTTTGACATACAGACATTTGAAAATTCATTTAATTGTATATATATTTTTTCTATATAAAGATTATAAAAATTGTGGTAAATTTTGTCCAAATATGTGCATGTCTATATGGCAGACAGTTCAGTTCATTTGCTCAGTCATGTCCAGCTCTTTGCAACCCCTTGGTTGCAACATACCAGGCTTCCCTGTCCATCACCAACTCCAGGAGATTGCTCAAACTCATGTCCATTGAGTTGGTGATGCCATCCAACCATCTCATCCTCTGTCATCCCCTTCCCCTCTTGCCTTCAATCTTTCCCAGCATCAGAGTCTTTTCCATTGAGTCAGTTCTTCTCATCAGTTGGCCAAATTATTAGAGTTTCAGCTTCAGCATCAGCCCTTCCATTTAATATTCAAGACTAAAAACCTTTAGGATTAACTGGATGGATCTCCTTGCAGTCCAAGGGACTCTCAAGTGTCTTCTCCAACACCATAGTTCAAAAGCATCAATGCTTCAGCGCTCAGCTTTCTTTATGGTCCAACTCTCACATCCATAAATAACTTCTGGAAAAACCATAGCTTTGAAGAGATGGAACTTTGTCAACAAAGTAATGTCTCTGCTTTTCAATATGCTGTCTAGGTTTGTCATAGCTTTTCTTTCAAGGAGGAAGCATCTTTTAATTTCATGGCTGAAGTCACCATCTATAGTAACATTAGAGCCCAAGAAAATAAAGTGAAAGTTTCTCAGCTGTGTCCGACTCTTTGCAACTCCATGGACCATACAGTCAATGTAATACTCCAGGCCAGAATACTGGAATGGGTAGCTTTTCCCTTTTTCAGGGGATATTCCCAACCCAGGGATCAAACCCAGGTCTCCCACATTGCACGCAGATTCTTTACCAGCTGAGCTACCGGGGAAGCCCAAGATAACTGGAGTGGACAGCCTATCCCTTTTCCAGAAGATCATCTCAACCCAGGAATCAAACTGGGGTCTCCCGCATTGCAGGCAGATTCTTTACAAACTGAGATCAAGGACAATAAGTCTCTCACTGTTTCCATTGGTCCCAAATCTATTTGCCATGAAATGATGGGACTGAATGCCATGATCTTTGTTTTTTGAATGTTGAATTTTAAGCTTTTTCACGTGCCTCTTTCACTTTCATCAAGAGATTTTTTAGTTCCCATTCACTTTCTGCCATAAGAGTTTTCTTGAGAAATCTGCATGCAGGTCAGGAAGCAACAGTTAGAACTGGACATGGAACAACAGACTGGTTCCAAATAGGAAAAGGAGTACATCAAGGCTGTATATTGTCACCCTGCTTATTTAACTTCTATGCAGAGTACATCATGAGAAACGCTGGACTGGAAGAAACACAAGGTGGAATCAAGACTGCTGGGAGAAATATCAATAACCTCAGATATGCAGATGACACCACCCTTATGGCAGAAAGTGAAGAGGAACTAAAAAGCCTCTTGATGAAAGTAAAAGAGGAGAGTGAAAAAGTTGGCTTAAAGTTCAACATTCAGAAAACGAAGATCATGGCATCCGGTCCCATCACTCCATGGGAAATAGATGGGGAAACAGTGGAAACAGTGGCTGACTTTATTTTTGGGGCCTCCAAAATCACTGCAGATGGTGATTGCAGCCATGAAATTAAAAGATGCTTACTCCTTGGAAGAAAAGTTATGACCAACCTAGACAGTATATTCAAAAGCAGAGACATTACTTTGCCAACTAAGGTCTGTTTTATCAAGGCTATGGTTTTTCCAGTAGCCATGTATGGATGTGAGAGTTGGACTGTGAAGAAGGCTGAGCACCAAAGAATTGATGCTTTTGAACTGTGGTGTTGGAGAAGACTCTTGAGAGTCCCTTGGACTGCAAGGAGATAGGAGATCAGCCCTGGGATTTCTTTGGAAGGAATGATGCTAAAGCTGAAACTCCAGTACTTTGGCCACCTCATGCAAAGAGCTGACTCATTGGAAAAGACTTTGATGCTGGGAGGGATTGGGGGCAGGAGAAGAAGGGGATGACAGAGAATGAGATGGGTGGATGGCATCACTGACTCGATGGACACGAGTCTGAGTGAAGTCCGCGAGTTGGTGATGGACAGGGAGGCCTGGCGTGCTGTGATTCATGGGGTCGCAAAGAGTTGGATACAACTGAGTGACTGAACTGAACTGAACTGTTTCTTCTGGACTGGCGTACAGATTTCTCAGGAGGCAGGTAAGGTGTTCTGGAATTCCCATCTGTTTAAGAATTTTCCACAGGTTTTTGTGATCCAGACATTCAAAGGCTTTGTCATAGTCAGTGAAGCAGAAGTAGATGTTTATCTGGAATTCTCTTGCTGTTTCTATGATCCAAGAAATTATGGCAATTTGATCTCTGGTTCTTGTCCCTTTTCTAAATCCAGCTTGACCATCTGGAAGTTCTCAGTTCATGTACTATTGAAGTCTAGCTTGGAGAATTTTGAGCATTACTTTGCTAGCATGTGAAATATATACAATTGTGTGGTAGTTTGAACATTCTTTGGCATTGCCTTTCTTTGGGATTGGAATGAAAACTGATCTTTTCCAGTCTTGTGGCCACTGCTGAGTTTTCAAAATTTGCTGGCATAATGATTATAGCACTTTCACAGCATCATCGTTTAGCATTTGAAATAGCTCAACTGGAATTCCATCACTTCCTAAAGACTGCTTGACTTTGCATTCCAGGATGTCTGACTCTAGGTGAATGATCATACCATTGTGGTTATCTGGGCCATTAAGATCTTTTTTGTATAGTTCTGTGTATTCGTGCCACCTCTTCTTAGTATCTTCTGCTTGTTAAGTCCATACCATTTCTGTCCTTTATTGTGCCCATCTTTGCATGAAATGTTCCCTTGGCATCTCTCATTTTCTTGAAGAGATCTCTAGTCTTTCCCATTCTATTGTTTTCTTCTATTTCTTTGCATTGATCACTGAGGAAGGCTTTCTTATCCCTCCTTGCTATTCTTTGGAACTCTGCATTCAAATGGGTATATCTTTCCTTTTCTTCTTTGCCTTTGGCTTCTTTTCTTTTCTCAGCTGTTTGTAAGGCCTCCTCAGACAATCATTTTCGCTTTTACATTTCTTTTTCTAAGGGATGGTCTTGATTACTGCCTCCTGTAAAATGTCACAAACCTCAGTCCATAGTTCATCAGGCACTCTGTCTGTCAGATCTAATCCCTTGAATCTATTTCTCACTTCCACTGTATAATCATAAGGGATTTGATTTAGGCATACCTGAATGGTCTAGTGGTTTTCCCTATTTTCTTCAATTTAAGTCTGAATTTGGCAATAAGGAGTTCATGATCTGAGCCACAGTCAGCTCCCAGTCTTGTTTTTGCTGACTGTATAGCACTTATCCATATTCGACTGCAAATAATACAATCAGTCTGATTTCCGTATTGACCATCTAATGTTGTTCATGTGTAGAGTCATTTCTTGTGTTGTTGGAAGACGGTGTTTGCTATGACCAGTGTGTTCTCTTGTCAGAACTCTATTAGCCTTTGCTTTGCTTCATTTTGTGTTCCAAGGCCAAACTTGCCTGTAATTCCAGGTGTCTCTTGACTTCCTCTTTTTGCATTCCAGTCCCCTATGATGAAAAGGAAACCTTTTTTGCTGTTAGTTCTAGAAGGTCTTGTAAGTCACCATAGAACCACTCATCTTCAGCTTCTTTGGCATTAGTGTTTGGGGCATAAACTTGGATTACTGTGATATTGCATGGTTTGTCTTAGAAACTAACAGATATTAATCTGTCGTTTCTGAGATTGCACCCAAGTACTGCATTTCAGACTCTTTGATTGACTATAGGGCTAATCCATTTCTTCTAAGGGATTCTTGCCCACAGTAGTAGATATAATGGTCATCTGAATTAAATTCACCTGTTCCGGTCCACTTTAATTCACTGATTCCTAAAGTGTCGATGTTCACTTTTGCCATCTCCTGTTTGTCTACTTCCAATTTACCTTCATTCTTGGACCTAGCATTCCAGGGTCCTGTGCAATGTTGTTTTTACAGCATCAGGTTTTACTTCCATCACCAGTCTCATCCACAACTGGGTGTGTTTTCCCTTTGGCTCTGTCTCTTCATTCTTTCTGTAGTTATTTCTCCACTGTTCTCCAGTAGCATATTGGGCACCTATTGACCTGGGGAGTTCATCTCAGTGTTTTTTTTTTTTTTTCTCCTTTTCATACTGTTGAAAAACAAATTGTTGTTTAAACAATTTTTATGCTTATTTTCCCTACTTTTTGGCAATGTGCAAGCATTTTTCTCTTCAAATTTCTCCTGTATCTACTCCATCGAAGGCTATTTAGGTCTATTCTAGGTATCCATTGAATGTTAGGATGATGACAGCATAAAAATGAACTAATACAGCAAGCCTGAGATGGTCATATATAGAAAGCCTTTCTTGCCAAACTACCCCTTTGCTGGCATTTTTGGAAAGATTTTGAGGCTTCCCATCATTTTTCATATTGACATGGGTGCCTAACTTATTTGTGAAAACAATGGTTTCTATTCAACACGTGCTTTCCTTCTAAGAGTCTAGTACATGATAGGCAGAGGGTACCTATGTGACCAACACTCAGTAAAAATCATGGACTCTGGTTGGTTTAGGCTACTATAACAAGTTTAGTCTGGGTGACTTAAAAAGCAAACATTTATTTCTTACATTTCTACAGGTTGGAAAATCTAAGATTAAGGTGCCAGCAAATCCTGTGTCTGATGTGCTTCTCCGTTTGGTTTGCAGATGGCTGTCTTCCCGTTGTATCCTCACATGGTATAGAGAAGAGAGAGAAAGCAAGCTCTCTCAACATCTCTTTTATAAGGATGCTAATCCCATCATGAGGGCTCCACCCTCAAGACCTAATTACTCCCATTGGCTCCATCTCCAAATACCATTATATTGAGGGCTAGGATTTCAACATAGACTTTCTGGGGAGATGTAAACATTCATTTCATAGCAGACACTGAAATTCTCAAATGAGCCACCCTTGCTGGCACATGTTGTTACATATCTTTGGAGGAGGAATTAATCCTCCTGCAAGTTCACTTCAAGAGAACTCTTGGAAGCTGTGCCTGAATTCCTCCAGACTCCTCCCACCCCCATGTGCCTTTTTCCTTTGCTGATTTTCCTCTGTATCCTTTATTGTAACAAAAGGTAACCAATAGTATAATAAGTTTTATAACCTGTGAGTAGGTCTAGTGAATCATTGCATGTGAGAAGAGTGCTGGGGATCCAGAAATTCCACTTAGTTATGGACCCAAAAGAACTGAGAGCAGTGAGTGAGTTACTTTTACACAGATTTCATAGCAGCAGAAGTTACAATAGGCTAAAGAATAGAAGCAACCCAAATACCCATCAACAGAAGAATGGACAAAGAAAGTGTGGTATATAAAATATAATAGAATATTTTCACCCTTAAAAAGCAATGAAGTTCTGATATATGCTACAGCATAGATGTACCTGAAAACACTTGCTAGGCCAGATATAGTCACATATTGCATGATTCTACTTATATGAAATATCTACAATGAGAAAGTTACAGAGATGGAATATAGACTAGAGGGTACTATAAACCAGAGGGGAAAAGTCAAAACACAGTTATATAAGTTTTTTGAGACATGGGGCTGTACATTAGATGATGTATTATTGATATTTACACAATCCAGATCTGCAAGGACAAAGTGATGGGCCATTATGACTCTTTACGAGATCAAGAAGGATTGTTATCATTTACAGAGTTGTTTTGTTGATACTAGAAGAATGTTGTTTTTTGTCTTTGAGCAGGTATTTCTGACTATGGGGGAGGTTTTGTTGATGCACAATGCAAATATACAATGCACAGTAGAAGGGAGAAAGGAAGCCAAAGGGAAGAGAAAATTTTTCATCTTTAAATTTTTCCTGCCTTGCCATAAAAATATGGATTTTATTTCAGAATTTCCCCTTTTTGATCATTAATCTTTTGACAGAAAGTGCTGGGTGATCAAATATTTGGTCACTTGATGCCAGGCTGGTTGCTTGCCTGTCCTGGGTCTATCATGTCCCATAGTGCTGGATCCTAACAGACTGGTTCTCTCATGTCGGGGAAGTTATACTAGCAGAATATTTGTCAAGAACTGACAGTCAATTCTAGGTTATCCAATAAGACTTAAGCCAATTTTCCTCACATGTGCATTGTGTATGTCCATTATTTTACTGAGAAATAAAGATGTAATTTATAGTTTCAAGTCATTTAGACATCATTATCTCTTAGTATAAGTAGGAGACACACAGCATGACAAGCAAGAAATTATCACCTTATAAGTTTCAGAAACTGTAATTAAAATTGTCAGTAGAGCCAACAATGTCATTAGGATTTAAGCCTCCTGAATCAAACCATTTTCCAAAAATTACCCTAAACTGGGAAAAAGATTGTTCAGAGCAGAAATTTTATTCTCTATGTGTCATGAGTCACATTTGAAGACACAGCATTCAATATGAATTCGAGCACACTTTTCCCCTTAGGAAGCAGTTAAAATATTGAGGGACATGTGATCCTGTATGACTGCTTTTCTCATCTTTGTGACTTCTAAACTGAGCAAGCTAATGACTTGATCACTATTGTTCAAAACTTTTTGAGTGAATTTTGTTAAAGCCTCTATGTAAGTGATAATATTTTTCCAAGTGAAGGAACACATTATTGTTGTTGTTCAGTCACCCAGTTGACACCACAGTTTGAAGACAACAATTCTTTGGTGCTCTGCCTTCTTTACAGTCCAGCTCTCACAACCATACATGACCACTGGGAAGACGATAGCCTTGGCTATATGAACCTTTGTTGGCAGAGTAATGTCTCTGTTTTTCAACACACTAGGTTTGTCATAGCTTTTAGGTTTACCTAAATAGAAGGAACACATATTGAGATCAAATGATTGTATCACTGGAAAACTGGTTAAGCTCAACAAGCCTGCCTTAAGGGTAGGTTGGTAGGGGTTATTTCCAGGGTTGCCCATAAGTGATCTTGGGCTCTAGGGAAATCAATTGTGCATCTTAACTACACCGGGAAAATCAAGGTCATAAATCTGCTCCATAAATCCACTGGGCCCTATTAGGGTCTACCTAATATTCAACATCTAGTGAAAAAGAGTGTTTATGGCCAGGTTTGGAATAGTCATCATTAATTGACCAGATAAGAGGGCCTCACTTAGTGATATTGGTGGTTTAGCCTGCATGGTGCTAGAGTTTATTTCTTTTAAAATAAAATTTCTAAGGACCATCTAATTAGAGCCTTGGAGAAGAGAAATCCACCAAGACAACCTGAGAGTTCTGAACATAGGTAATTGGCCAGAAACCCAACAATTGGATTTATTTCTGAAACTTGCAAATGATGGAGCCCCAAAAATGTTTGGTTGATAAGCAAAAGTATGAACAGTTGTCAAAGTAATCAGTATACAGGTCTGGTACATCATCTTGGGTCAGCTGTCTACTTTAGATGTCATTTTCTTGCCCTATTCTGGTAGTGCTGGTCTTGGTTAAAGTTGAGCCTTAGAAACAAGAGTTACAGTTCATTCAGGAAAGGAGGTCTGATATGGTGAGATATACAAAGCCAAGAGCATACTCTTAAGTTTTGCAGTACAACAATTTGTTAGCAAATATAACCCCATCCAACATGACTGTAAAGAGTCCTTTATCTGAAGACTTTTCCATTAGGCATAATCTCCAGGTTGCAGGTCATGGCAAATCTGATCTTCATCAAAAGATAGATTGCTATGCTAAGCTTCAGAAACAAACTTAGATGTCCTTTTAATAACTAAATTTTACAAGGAGCTATCTGGGAAGTGAGTCTTAGTTTCAAATAATTCCCAATAAGAGTTTCCAAATTCTGGAGGAATCTGATAGAAAACATAAATATTTCAATTCTACTAACAGATGTATAATGTAAAGGTTTCTTTATATCTGAAAAACATAGATTAAAGACCAGTAATATTTCAGATAAAACCTCCATATTATAACCATACTCACCAGTTCATTCAGTCCTATGTGACTAATGCTTGATCTTAATCTTCTGTTAGCAGTTTTATGAAGCCATCAAGATTTCCATTCAGTTCATTCAGTGGCTCAGTCTTGTCTCTTTGCGATCCCAAGGACTGCAGCATGCCAGGCTTCCCTGTTCATCATCAACCCCCAAGACTGCTCAAACTCATGTCCATCGAGTTGGTGATGCCATCCAACTGTCTCATCCTCTGTCGTCCCCTTCTCCTCTCGCCTTCAATCTTTTCTAGCATCCGGGTCTTTTCCAGTGAGTCAGTTCTTCCCATCAGGTGGCCAAAGTATTGAAGTTTCAGCATCAGCATCAGTCCTTCCAATGAATATTCAGGACTGATTTCCTTTAGGATGGACTGGTTGGATCTCCTTGTAGTCCAAGGGACTCTCAAGAGTCTTTTCCAACACCTCAGTTCAAAAGCATCAATTCTTTGGCGCTCAGCTTTTTTTATAGTCCAACTCTCACATCCATACATGACTACTGGAAAAAAGATAGTTTTGACTAGATGGACCTTTGTCAGCAAAGTAATGTCTTTGCTTTTTAATATGCTCTCTAGGTTGGCCATAACTCTTCTTCTAAGATGGAATTGTCTTTTGATTTCAAGGCTGCAATCACCATCTGCAGTGATTTTGGAACCCAGGAAATAAATTCTCTCATTGCTTCCATTGTTTTCCCATCTATTTGCCATGAGTTGATGAGACTGGATGCCATGATTTTTGTATTTTGAATATTGATTTTCAGCCAGCTTTTTCACCCTCTTCTTTTACTTTCATCTGGAAGCTCTTTAGCTGCTCTTTGCTTTCTGCCATACAGGTGGTGTCATCTGCGTATCTAAGGTTATTGGTATTTCTCTCAGCAATCCTGATTCTAGCTTGTGCATCATTCAGCCTGGCATTTCACATGATGTTCTCTGCATATAAGTTAAATAAGCAGGGTAACAGTATACAGCCTTGACATATTCCTTTCCCAATTTGAAGCCAGTCCATTGTTTCATGTCCGGTTCTAACTGTTGCTTCTGGACCTGCATACAGATTTCCCAGGAGGCAGGTAAGGTGGTCTGGAATTCCCGTTTGTTTAAGAATTTTCCAGTTTGTTGTGATCCACACATTCAAAGGCTTTGGCGTAGTCAGTGAAGCAGAAGTAGATTTTTTCTTTTTTAATTCTCTTGGTTTTTCTATGATCCAACAGATGTTGGCAATTTGATCTCTGGTTCCCTGCCTTTTCTAAATCCAACTTGACTATCTGGAAGTTCTTGGCTCATGTACTGTTGAAGCCTAGCTTGGAGAATTTTGAGCATTACTTTGCTAGCATATGAAATATATACAATTGTGTGGTAGTTTGAACATTCTTTGGCATTGCCTTTTTTTGGGATTGGAATGAAAACTGATCTTTTCCAGTCTTGTGGCCACTGCTGAGTTTTCAAAATTTGCTGGCATAATGACTATAGCACTTTCACAGCATCATCGTTTAGCATTTGAAATAGCTCAACTGGAATTCCATCACTTCCACTAGCTCTGTTCATAGTGATGCCTCCTAAAGCCTACTTGACTTTGCATTCCAGGATGTCTGACTCTAGGTGAGTGATCATACCATTGTGGTTATCTGGGTCATTAAGATCTTTTTTGTATAGTTCTTCTGTGTATTCTTGCCACCTCTTCTTAGTATCTTCTGCTTCTGTTAGGTCCATACCATTTCTGTCCTTTATTGTGCCCATCTTTGCATGAAATGTTCCCTTGGCATCTCTCATTTTCTTGAAGAGATCTCTAGTCTTTCCCATTCTATTGTTTTCTTCTATTTCTTTGCATTGATCACTGAGGAAGGCTTTCTTATCCCTCCTTGCTATTCTTTGGAACTCTGCATTCAAATGGGTATATATTTCCTTTTCTTCTTTGCCTTTGGCTTCTTTTCTTTTCTCAGCTGTTTGTAAGGCCTCCTCAGACAACCATTTTGCCTTTTTGGATTTCTTTTTCTTGAGGATGGTTGCTGCCTCCCATACAATGTCACAGTCCTCTGTCCATGGTTCTTCAGGCACACTCTCAGATCTAATCCCTTGAATCTGTCACATCCACTGTATAATCATAAGGGATTTGATTTTGGTCATACCTGAATGGTCTATTGGTTTTCCATATTTTCCTCAATTTAAGTCTGAATTTTGCAATAAAGAGTTCATGATCTGAGCCATAGGCTGCTCCTGGTCTTGTTTTTGCTGATTGTATAGCACTTATCCATATTCGACTGCAAATAATACAATCAGTCTGATTTCGGTATTGACCATCTGGTGATATCCATGTGTAGAGTCATTTCTTGCGTTGTTGGAAGACGGTGTTTGCTATGACCAGTGCGTTCCCTTGTCAGAACTCTGTTAGCCTTTGCTTTGCTTCATTTTGTGTTCCAAGGCCAAACTTGCCTGTAATTCCAGGTGTCTCTTGACTTCCTCTTTTTGCATTCCAGTCCGCTATGATGAAAAGGAAAGCTTTTTTGGTGTTAGTTCTAGAAGGTCTTGTAAGTCATCATAGAACCACTCATCTTCAGCTTCTTTGGCATTAGTGTTTGGGGCATAAACTTGGATTACTGTGATATTGCATGGTTTGTCTTAGAAACTAGCAGATATTAATCTGTCATTTTTGAGATTGCACCCAACTAGTGAATTTCAGACTCTTTGATTGACTATGAGGGCTAATCCATTTCTTCTAAGGGATTCTTGCCCACAGTGGTAGATATAATGGTCATCTGAATTAAATTCACCTGTTCTGGTCCATTTTAATTCACTGATTCCTAAAGTGTTGATGTTCACTTTTGCCATCTCCTGTTTGTCCATTTCCAATTTACCTTGATTCTTGGACTTAACATTCCAGGTTCTTATGCAATATTGTTTTTTACAGTATCGTACTTTACTTCCATCACCAGTCACATTCACAACTGGGTGTTGTTTTCGCTTTGGCTCTCTCTTCATTCTTTCTGGAGTTATTTCTCCACTGTTTTCCGGTAGCATATTGGGCACCTACCAACCCGGGGGTTCATCTTTAAGTGTCCTATCTTTTTGCCTTTTCATACTGTTCATGGGGTTCTCAAGGAAGCATACTGAAGTGCTTTCCCATTCCCTTCTCCAGTGGACCACGTTTTGTCAGAACTCTCCCCAATAACCCGTCTGTCTTGCACGGCCCTACACCGCATGGCTTATAGTTTCATTGAGTTAGACAAAGCTGTGATCCTTGTGATTTGTTTGGTTAACTTTCTGTGATTGTGGTTTTCATCCTGTCTGCCCTCTGATGAGTAAGTATAAGAGGCTTGTGGAAGCATCCTGATGGGAGGGACTGGCTTATACCCTTTAGTGAAAGTGAAAGTGAAATTGTTAGCACTCTGTCATGTCCAGCTCTTTGTAACCCTAAGGACTGTAACCCACCAGGCTCCTCTGTCCATGGAATTCTCTAGGCAAGAATATTGGAATGGGTTGCCATTTCTTTCTCCAGGAGAATTTCCTTACCCAAGGATCAAATCCACGTTTCTTATATCTCCCACACTGGCAGGCAGGTTCTTTATCATCTGAGCCACCAGGAAAGCCCTTTGGTACATTGCTCCAAATTTTTGTTGTGATGAGACTAGGACCAAGTGAGATAAATAAGCTAACCTGACTTAGAGATATACTTTCAGAATTTTAAAAAGCAATTTTAATTATTATATAAACTCATAAAATCAGACATTTGGTAGAGACATAATTTTCTGGCTTCTGTGCATATTTTTAATTGGGTCAACTTGAACTCTAAGGATAACAAGATCGATAGAATTTAGGAAAGCCTGGCTCGTCACTTGGATTTAAGTGTTGCTGGCTGTGCAGGACTTTTGTTCTCCTACTCTGCTATAGCAGAACAAAAGCTGCTAGTTTTTTTGTTTTTCCTTAGAATCCTGTCCCTCTGATTCTGATTGCCTGAACCTGACTCTAAACTGAAACCTGATATTGATACTATCTGCTGTGGGCTACTTCAGCCTCAGCACAAATTCTGCAGGATTAAAGGCAGAAAAAACTCAGATTATGGTATCACTGTAGATTCAGGACATGCCTGCATGGGGCCACAGAGTCTGAAAACATTATGGATGTTGGCTGGACTGCCTGGGTCACACACAGATGTCCACATGAAAGAGTTTATGTTCTAATGGGACCATTTGAAATCAGGCTATATTACTGATACAAAAAGTAATTGCATTCCTAACCTATGATTTCTACCTCAAACTACAAGTCTGGGGAGGAATGCGAATTCCCTGCCCAGTCCTGGCCAAGTGGACTCTTGACCCCCTCTTGGGGTGGCTCACTGTTGTTGATTATATTTGCCTTACTGGATTGGTTGCAGTTTGCAACAACAGACGGATAAACTGACCCAACTTTCCTTGTCCTTCTCCTGGTACACGTACTTTAGTAAAGCAAGTTGATCATTAGCGCAGTTTACCCCCAAAATGGATTAATTTTTTCTAGATGCTCATTGGATACTTCATCAGGTTGGGGAAGGTTGTGAAAACCCATTTTTCAATTTTTCAAAATTCAAAACTTTCTCCTGACTGATTCCTGAACATGTCTTTCTAGCTAAAGCTATATAAAAATGTTTTACTATGAAAATATTTTTATTCCTCTGCATACAACTCTTCCTAATGAAATGTCTGGATTAGAATAGGTAATAATTTTAAAAATGTAACATTACAATGATTTAAAAGGACACACTGATTTTGCAACAAGAGTGGAAAAAATAAAACCCCATTAGGATCTGGAAGGCATATAGGGATGGGGGACAGGGAGTGATGAATTAATCATCTTTGTTTTTCAAAACCCTTCCAGGAAGTCTTCCTCTCTTTCAGAAGGAAAACTCCTGTTGCATACTTTCCAAGCCACTGAGAAAGTTCTGAATTCAGACTGACCTGCTGAAATTTGATCACTCACAGTGGTATTGGCAACAGGACAATGTGGGTGGCCTCAGCTTCTCACTTTAATTCAAAACACACATGCTAAACTGGAACTGACTGCCTCCTTGTGGCCCCTCTAAAATCAAGGACTCACACTAAAAATTTCCATCTGAACTAGAAATCCCATGGCTGGGGACTGTGGCAGTACTTTGTGTCCTGCTTGGGGTGCACTAATAATTGAACTGTGTCCTTGGGGGTTGTACTGCTTATGTTTATCCCCTGGTGGTTATGACACTGCCTCAGCTGAGAGGCATTTAGGTCAACTCCAATTTATTGGCCAGGGTCATTCTGTGCTTAAATTTATGCCTTAGGTCACCAAAGAAGATTCATACAGAAACTTGAGGAGGAAGATACCTGCTTTTTTTCAAAGTAGAGCTTTACAATTGGTGGGATTTTTTTTTTAATTTTCATTTTATATTGGAATACGATTAACAATGATGAGTTAGTTTCAGGTGTACAGCAAAGTGACCCACTTATGTATGTATAAGTATCTATTCTTTCTCAAATTCTTTTCCCATTTAGGTTATTGTAGAATTTTGAGCAGAGTTCTCTGTGCTATACAGTAGGTCCTTGTTAGTTATCTGTTTTAAATATAGTAGTGTGTACAAGTCCATCCCTAATTCCCTGTCTATCCTCCTCTCACCCTTTCCTCCACCCCCACCTAGTAACCAGAAATTTGTTGTCTAAGTCTGTGTTTCACTTTTGTAAAGAAGTTTATTTGTATCTTTTTTAAAAAGATTCTACCTGTAAATGATACCATATGATATTTATCTTTCTTTGTCTGACTTACTTCATTTAGTCTGATAACCTCCAGATCCATCTGTGTTGCTGCAAATGGCATTATTTCATTCTTTTCAATGCCTGAGTAATATTCTGAGGCAGGAGATAAATGGGTCCCACACCAAACGGCTGGAGTTGTCCCCTTGGGCAGATGCTCCAAGATGAAGAGGAGGAGGAACTAAGCCCTGCCCAGATAAGAGATGAAAGACCACATATTCTTCATTTTCAAAGACAAGGAGACCTTCTCCACTATACATGGGCAGAAAGGCTCCTTGAAGGTCAAAAAGGGAGAAGATACCACCCCATAGTAGGTGATGTCAACCCATCCATAGGCCTCTTTGCTAGAATCCACCTTGGCTAAGAGATGCACATACTCACATGGAAGGACCCTGAGATATATCAGATATGGACTCAAAACCAGGCAAAGCAAGATCATAGGCCAAAGGAAACCTGGAAGAAATGCCCCATATAATGATCCAAGCTACCTTGAGGGCATGACTTTCTGAGCCCACTTGTGTGTCTATCCGCAAGTACTCTTTTTCCTAATAAGCACTTTATTTACTACTTTCTATCTTGAAGTAGAAATTTGCTTTCACACAGCTCACAGGCCAAGACCTTGTCACTGGCCACTGATCCCTAGTGGTCTAGTGGTTAAGATTCAATACTCTTACTGCTATGGCCTGACTTCAATCTCTGACTGGGGATTGAAATCTTGCTTCAAGCTGCTGCAGGTCAAGGCAACCTGAGATCAACTCCATTGCATGTATGTACCACATCATCTTTATTTATTCCTCTGTCAATGGACATTTAGGTTGCTTCATGTCCTGGTTATTGTAAACAGCACTGCAATGAACACTGGGGTTCTTATATCCTTTTGAACCACGTTTTTCTCTGAATATAGGCTCAGGAATGAGATTGTTGGATCATATGGTAGCTCTATTCTTAGTTTTTAAAGTAACCTCCAAATTTTTCTCCATAGTGGTTGTGCCAATTTATATTCTCACCAATAGTGTAGGAGAATTCCCTTTTCTCCATACTCTCTCCAACATTTATTTTTCATAGACTTTTTTTTTTTTTTCCATAGACTTTCTGATGATGGCCATTCTGACTGGTGTGAGGTGATATTTCATCATAGTTTTGATTTGCAGTTCTCTAATACTTAGTGAGGAGAAGGCAATGGCACCCCACTCCAGTACTCTTGCCTGGAAAATCCCATGGGCAGAGGAGACTGGTAGGCTGCAGTCCATGGGGTCACTAAGAGTCGGACACGACTGAGCAACTTCACTTTCACTTCTCACTTTCATGCATTGGAGAAGGAAATGGCAACCCACTCCAGTGTTCTTGCTTGGAGAATCCCAGGGACAGGGGAGCCTGGTGGGCTGCCGTCTCTGGGGTCGCACAGAGTCGGACATGACTGAAGCGATTTAGCAGCAGCAGCAGCAGCAGCAGCAGCAGCAGCAGCAGCAGCAGCAGCAGCAGCAGCAGCAGCAATACTTAGTGATGCTGAGCATCTTTTCATGTGTCTCTTGGCCATTTGTAAGTCTTCTTTGGAGAAATGTCTATTTAGGTCTTCCACCCATTAAAAAAAATTAATTTATTTATTTATTTGGGGGCTAATTAGTTTACAATACTGCAGTGGTTTTTGCCATACATTGATATGAATCAGCCATGGGTGTACATGTGTCCCCCATCCTGAACACCCCTCCCACCTCCCTCCCCATCCCATCCCTCAGGGTCATGCCAGTGCACCAGCCCTGTCTCATGCATCAAACCTGGACTGGCGATCTATTTCACATATGGTAATATACATATTTCAGTGCTATTTTCTCAAATCACTCCACCTTTGCCTTCTCTCACAGAGTCCAAAAGTCTGTTCTTTACATCTGTGTCTCTTTTGCTGTCTTGCATATAGGGTCATCATTACCATCTTTCTAAATTTTATATACATGCATTAATATACTGTATTGGTGTTTTTCTTTCTGACTTACTTCACTCTGTGTATTAGGCTCCAGTTTCATCCACCTCATTTGAACTGATTCAAATGCATTCTTTTTAATGGCTGAGTAACACGCCATTGTGTATATGTACCACAGCTTTCTTATCCATTCATCTGCTGATGGACATCTGGGTTGCTTCCATGTCCTAGCTGTTATAAACAGTGCTGTGATGAACATTGGGGTATACATGTCTCTTTCAATTCTGGTTTCCTTGGTGTGTATGCTCAGCAGTGGGATTGCTGGGTTGTGTGGCAGTTCTATTTCTAGTATTTTAAGGAATCTCCACACTGTTCTCCATAGTGGCTGTACTAGTTTGCATTCCCACTAACAATGTAAGAGGGTTCCCTTTTCTCCACACTCTCTCCAGCATTTACTGTTTGTAGACTTTTTTATAACAGCTGTTCTGACTGGCATGAGATGATACCTCATTGTGGTTTTGATTTGCATTTCTCTGATAATGAGTGATGTTGAGCATCTTTTCATGTGTTTGTTAGCCATCTGTATGTCTTCTTTGGAGAAATGTCTGTTTAGTTCTTTGACCCATTTTTTGATTGGGTCATTTATTTTTCTGGAATTGAGCTGCAGAAGCTGCTTGTATATTTTGGAGATTAATTCTTTGTCAGTTGCTTCATTTGCTATTATTTTCTCCCATTCTGAAGGCTGTCTTTTCACCTTGCTTATAGTTTCCTTCGTTGTGCAAAAGCTTTTTAATTTTAATTAGGTCCCATTTGTTTATTTTTGCTTTTATTTCCAGTATTCTGGGAGGTGGGCCATAGAGGATCCTGCTGTGACTTATGTCAGAGAGTATTTTGTCTATGTTTTCCTCTAGGAGTTTTATAGTTTCTGGTCTTACATTTAGATATTTAATCCATTTTGAGTTTATTTTTGGGTGTAGTGTAAGAGTGTTCTAGTTTCACTCTTTTACAAGTGGTTGACCAGTTTTCCCAGCACCACTTGTTAAAGAGATTGTCTTTTCTCCATTGTATATTCTTGCCTCCTTTGTCAACGATTATGTGTCCATAGGTGCGTGGCTTTATCTCTGGGCTTTCCATTTTGTTCCATTGATCTATTCTTCTGTCTTTGTGCCATTGCCATACTTTCTTGATGACTGTAGCTTTGTAGTATAGTCTGAAGTCAGGCTGGTTGATTCCTCCAGTTCCATTCTTCTTTCTCAAGATTGCTTTGGCTATTCGAGGTTTTTTTGTATTTCCATATAAATTGTGAAATTATTTGTTCTAGTTCTCTGAAAAATACTGTTGGTAGCTTGATAGGGATTGCATTGAATCTATAGATTGCTTTGGGTAGTATACTCATTTTCACTATATTGATTCTTCCAACCCATGAACATGGTATATTTCTCCATCTATTTGTGCCATATTTGATTTCTTTCATTGGTGTTTTATAGTTTTCTATATATAGGTTTTTTGTTGGGTCATTTGTTTTTTTGATATTTTGCCACATGGATTATTTGGGTTAAAGATTAATCCCTTGTCAGTCTCATTGTTTGCAAATATTTTCTCTCATTCTGTGGGTTGTCTTTTCATTTTGCTTATGGTTTCCTTTCCTGTACAAAAGCTTTTGAGTTTAATTAGGTCCATTTGTTTATTTTGTTTTTACTTTTAATCAGGTTTGTTTTAACTCATGACTGAGGAGGACATGACACAGATCAATAATGAAGCTTGGTCTTATTCTGCTGCAAGAGGTCCTATAATGAGTATTTTCTTATAAAGACAGTTTGGTGAAAGGCCAAGGGAATGCATTGTGCTGGAAAGAGTTAATATAGCAGGTCTGAGACATCATCCTTAGAAAGGCTTGTTTGTAAGACTCTAGGCTGATATCTGAGGATGTCCAATATGCTACTGGGGTAGAGCAGAGGGCAATTACTAATAACTCCAGAAAGAATGAAGAGACTGAGCAAAAGTAGAAAAAATGCTCAGTATGGATGTGTCTGCTGGTGAAAGTAAAATCTGATACTGTAAAGAACAATATTGCATAGAAACCGGAAATGTTAGGTCCATGAATCAAGGTAAATTGGCTGTGGTCAAGCAGGAGATGGCAAGATTGAATATCCATCCACATTTTAGGAATCAGTGAACTAAAATGGATGGGAATGGACAAATTTAATTCAGACAACCATTGTATCTACTAATGTGGGCAAGAATCACTTGGAAGAAATGGAGTAGCCCTCATAGTCAACAAAAGAGTCTTAAATACAGTACTTGGGTTCAGTCTTAAAAATGACAGAAAATGATCTCCATTCATTTCCAAGGCAAGCTGTTCAACATAACAGTAATCCAAGTCTATGCTCCAACCACTGATGCCAAAGAAGCTAAAGTTGACCAGTTCTATGAAGACCTACAAGACCTTTTAGTTCAGTTCAGTTCAATCGCTCAGTCATGCCTGACTCTTTGCAACACCATGAACTGCATCATGCCAGGCCTCCTTGTCCGTCACCAACTCCCAGAGTCCACCCAAACCCATGTCCATTGTGTCGGTGATGCCATCCAGTCATCTCATCCTCTGCCGTCCCCTGCTTCTCCTCCCCTCAATCTTTTCCCAGCATCGGTCTTTTCAAATGAGTCAGCTCTCGGCATCAGGTGGCCAAAGTATTGGAGTTTCAGCTTCAACATCAGTCCCTCCAATGAACACCCAGGACTGATTTCCTTTAGGATTGGACTGGTTGGATCTCCTTACAGTCCAAGGGACTCTCAAGAGTCTTCTCCAACACTGCAGTTCAAAAGCATCTATTAACACCAAAAATGATAGGGAACTGGAATGCAAAAGTAAGAAGTCAAGAGATGTCTGGAGTAACAGGCAAGTTTGGTCTTGGGGTACAAAATAAAGCAGGACAAAGGCTAACAGAGTTTTGTTACATACATACATCAAACTGAAGATGTATGTTGGGTCAACCAAAGGTGGTAGCAAGACCTGTGCAAGAGAATTGTATGAACTTGTCTTAAAATAGTAAAACTTTTGTTTGTGTAGGTTACTATATATCTTACCAAGGTAAAACTTGATTTTTAGAAAGAATATACTAGTGATTAATTAGGAGGTAACTGCCGCAATCCAGGCAAGGGATGATATCCTTGACAAGGTGTAAGTAACAGAAATAGATAAGAAGGAAAGGGGGCAAGAGATTGATATGGGATAAACCTGATAGGGTCACAGGCTGAGTCCAGAACATAACCAGAGATAGAACTAAGAACTGAGATGTGAGTGTGTCTTTTGGATGAAGACATGTTGTGCTGTGCTTAATTCAGTAGTTGTATTGTGGCCCCATTCTGTGCTATGGCCCACAAAGTGAGTGTATATTCCCAGTGTCCATCTCCCAGGGTAGCAGACCATCAGGAAAAGAAGCTAGAGTTCATCAGTTGAATCTACAAGCAGATCAATGCAGTTTTTTTCTCTCTAGGACATCTCTCTTTGTCTCTGGATCTTGGCAGTCAATATGTGGTGAGGAAAAATATCTAGCTGTGGTCTCCAGTGGAAAAAGCAAAGATGGTACATGCTGCACAGAGCTTAAATGCTCAAATGAATTTAACCTGCAGGACCTGGAGACCTATCAAGTGCCAAAACTGAATGTCTTCTCTTTACTTTTGCTTTCTATGCACTTTCATCCTATTATACCCTTCACTTGTTAAAACTGTACTTAAGTATTCCAGCATTTATCAGCTGGTACTTTACAATAAGTACCCATAGAGGACACTTCTCTTGTAGATTTACTAGGCCATAGGCATGAATTTTCTATTTCTGTGGTCCACTCAGAAGTTTCAGTTAATTTTATTGCAGAATTTTTTGATAGTTTGACTCCTGATGCTATCAGTGTTCATTTCCCTCTTTGGAAAACGGTAGCAGATCTGACCACATGTATAAGTAAATATGTGACTTACCATAAAATAGTAGATCATTTAGGAAGTTATACTCCCAGGATACTGACAAGTCCTTTAGAAGAGGCTCAGTACAGTTCACTCTCTCAGTCTGTCCAACTCTTTGTGACCTCATGGACTGCAGCACGCCAGGCTTTCATGACCATCACCAACTCCCAGAGCTTGCTAAAACTCATGCCCATTGAGTTGGTGACATGATTCAACCATCTCATCCACTGTTGTCCCCTTCTCCTCCTGCTTTCAATCTTTCCCAGCATCAGGGTCTTTTCCAGTAAGTCAGTTCTTTGCATCAGGTGGCCAAAGTATTGGAGCTTCAGCTTCAGCATCAGTCCTTCCAATGAATATTCACTGATTTCCTTTAGGATGAATGGCTTGATCTCCTTGCAGTCCCAGGGACTCTCAAGAGTCTTCTCCAATACCACAGTTCAAAAGCATCAATTCTTCAGCACTCAGCTTTCCTTATGGTCCAACTCTCACATCCATACATGACTACTGGAAAAGCTGTAGCTTTTACTAGATGGAACTTTGTCAGCAAAGTAATGTCTTTGCTTTTTTAATATGCTGTCTAGGTTAGTCATAGCTTTTCTTCCAAGGAGCAAGCATCTTTTAATTTCATGGCTGCAGTCACCATCTGCAGTGATTTTGGAGCCCAAGAAAATAAAGTCTGTTACTGTTTCCAATGTTTCCTCATCTATTTGCAATGAAATGGTGGGACTGGATGCCATGATCTTAGTTTTCTGAATGCTGAGTTTTAAACCAATTTTTCCACTTTCCTCTTTCACCTTCATCAAGAGGTTCTTTGGTTCCTCTTTACTTTCTGCCATAAGAGTGGTGTCATCTTCATATCTGAGCTTAAAATTGATATTCCTCTTGGAAATCTTGATTTGAGCTTGTGCTTCATCAAGCCTGGCATTACACATGATGTACTCTGCCTATAAGTTAAATAAGCAGGGTGACAATATACAGCCTTCACGTACTTCGTTTGCAATTTGCAAACCAGTTGCAAATTTGCAATTTTCAATTTGGAACCAGTCTGTTGTTCCATGTCTGGTTCTAACAGTTGCTTGTGGACCTGCATACACATTTCTCAGGAGGCAGGTAAGGTGGTCTGCTATTCCCATCTCTTGAAGAATTTTTCACAGTTTGTTGTGATCCACACAGTCAAAGGCTTTAGCATGATCAGTGAAGCAGAAGTAGATGGTTTCCTGAAATTCTGTTGCTTTTTCTTGTTGGCAATTTGATCTCCACTTCCTCTGCGTTTTCTAAATCCAGCTTGAACTTCAGGAAGTTCTCAGCTCACATACTGTTGTAGCCTAGCTGGAATACTTTTGAGCATTACTTTGCTAGTGTGTGAGATGAGTGCAATTGTGCAGTAGCTTGAACATTCTTTGGGATTGCCTTTCTTTGGAATTGGAATGAAAACTGACCTTTTCCAGTCTTGTGGCCACTGCTGAGTTTTCAAAATTCACTGGCATATTGAGTGAAGGACTTTTATAGCATCATCTTTTATGATTTGAAATAGCTCAACTGGAATTCCATCACCTCCACTAGCTTTGTTCATAGTGATGCTTCCTAAGGCCCACTTGACTTTGCACTTTAGGATGTCTGGCTATAGGTGAGTTATCACACCATCGTGGTTATCTGAGTCATTAAGATCTTTTTTGTATAGTTCTTCTGTGTATTCTTGCCATCTCTTCTTAATATCTTTTGCTTCTGTTAGGTCCTTACTATTTCTGTCCTTTATTGTTCCCATCTTTTCATGAAATGTTCCCTTGGTATCTCCCATTCTCTTGAAGAGATTTCTAGTCTTTCCCATTCTATTGTATTCCTCTGTTTCTTTGCATTGGCCATTGAAGAAGACTTTCTTATCTATCCTTGCTATTCTTTGGAATTCTGCATTCAGATGGATATATCTTCCCTTACTCCTTTGCCTTTTGCTTCTCTTCTCAACTATTTGTAAGGCCTCCTCAGACAACCGATTTGCCTTTTTGCATTTCTTCTTCATGGGGACTGTGTTCATCACTGCCTCCTGTACACTGTTATGAACCTTGGTCCATAGTTCTTCAGGCACTCTGTCTATTAGATCTAATCTCTTGAATCTGTCACTTTCACTGTATAATCATAAGGGATTTGATTTAGGTATGCCTGAATTGTCTAGTGGTTTTCCCTACTTTCTTCAATTTAAGTCTGAATTTTGCAATAAGGAGTTCATGATCTGAGTACAGTCAGCTCCTGGTATTGTTGACTGTATCGAGCTTCTCCATCTTCAGCTGCAAAGAATATAATCAATCTGATTTTGGTATTGACCATCTGGTGATGTCCATGTGTAGAGTCTTCTCTTGTGTCGTTGGAAGAGGGTATTTGCAATGACCAGAGCGTTGTCTTGTCAGAACTCTGTTAGCCTTTGCCCTACTTCACTTTGTATTCCAAGGCCAAACTTGCCTGTTATTCCTGGTATCTCTTGATGTCCTTTTATGCATTCCAGTCCCCTATGATAAAAAGGACATCTTTTTTGGTGTTAGTTCTAGAACGTCATAGGAAATAGATGGGGAAATGGTGGAAACAGTATCAGACTTTGTTTTGGAGGGCTCCAAAATCACTGCAGATGGTGACTGCAGCCATGAAATTAAAAGATGCTCACTCCTTGGAAGGAAAGTTATGACCAACCTAGATAGCATACTAAAAAGCAGAGATATTACTTTGCCAACAAAGGTCCATCTAATCAAGGCTATGGTTTTTCCAGTGGTCACATATAGATGTGAGAGTTGGACTGTGAAGAAAGCTGAGCACAGAAGAATTGATGCTTTTGAGCTGTGGTGTTGGAGAAGACTCTTGAGAGTCCCTTGGACTGCAAGGAGATCCAACCAGTCCATTCTAAAGAAGATCAGTCCTGGGTGTTCTTTGGAAGGAATGATGCTAAAGCTGAAACTCCAGTACTTTGGCCACCTCATGTGAGGAGTTGACTCATTGGAAAAGACTCTCTGATTCTGGGAGGGATTAGAGGCAGGAGGAGAAGGGGATGACAGAGGATGAGATGGCTGGATGGCATCACTGACTCGATGAACATGAGTTTGGGTGAACTCCGGGAGTTGGTGATGGACAGGGAGGCCTGGCGTGCTGCAGTTCATGGGATTGCAAAGAGCTGGACACGACTGAGTGACTGAACTGAACTGAACCAGAAGGTGTTGTAGGTCATCATAGAACCATTCAACTTCAGCTTCTTTGGTATTAGTGTTTGGGGCATAAACTTGGATTACTGTGATATTGAATGGTTTGCCTTAGAAACAAACAGAGATCATTTTGTCATTTGCAAGACTGCACCCAAATACTGCATTTTGGACTCTTTGGTTGACTATGAGGGCTACTCCATTTCTTCTAAGGGATTCTTGCCCACAGTAGTAGATGTAATGGTCATCTGAATTAAATTTGCCCATTCCAGCCCATTTTAGTTCATTGAGTCCTAAAATGCTGATGTTTACTCTTGCCTTCTGTTTGACCGTTTCCAATTTACATTGATTCATAGACCTAACATTCCTGGTTCCTCTGCGATATTGAGAAGAGGCTACACACAACCATATTTATCCTATGTGATATTCCAGGGTCATATGCAGTATTAAGAAGAGGCTACATACAACCCCAAAATACTAATCATTTTCCCCAGAAAAGAACATGAAGTCCTTTAATACACATATTCACACACATGTACACATACACATTTATAGAAAATGAGAAAAAATACTCATAACGATTATAGCCCATATTTATATTTATTATATCCCATAACAATTATAGCCCTAATTTCTATAGCTATAATGGTCTATAATGGTCATATCTGGCATTTATAACTACCTTATTCCACTACCATTTGTTTATTCCTTTTATTTACAGAAAGTGCCTCAGCTAACTGCGGTTCTTCCAAAGCTAAATTCATGAAAGTTCTGAGCTATTAGTAGTTCTGACTGAATTAGGTCATTATAGTTTTCCATTGACTTTAATCTCAGGACCTAATAGTACTAATTGATCAGGTAAAGGATTTCATTATCTAGACATACATTGATCTGAAGTATACACAGCTTCCTGGAAAGCTTTGTCCCAGCCCGATAAGCTATTGCCACCTACCTGGTAATAGCTGAATCTTCAAAAGGCTATTCTATTGTTCTGTAAAGCCAGCTGATTCAGGATGGTGGGGAACATGGTAAGAATAGCGAATTCCATGAGCATGGACCCTTTGCCATGCTTGAATTGATGCAAAATGTGTTCTTTTATCTAAAGCAATGCCGTATGGAATACCATGATGTTGGATATGGCATTCTATAAGAAGTTTTGCAAGTCAGACATGCTGTATCTACAGTATGTATCTATTTCAAAATAAGCTTCTCTTCCATTATAGAAGTAGTCCAATGTAATCAACCTCCCAGCAGATGGTTGACTGATCACCCCAGGAAATGCTGCCATACTGGGGACACTGTTGGTCTCTGCTGCTTGCAGATGTACCACCCAGCAATAGCTGTCACCAGGTTGGACTTGGTGAGTGGAAGTCCAGCAAGTGTGTAACCTCAATTTCTGTCACCATGGCCATTTTTTCATAAACCCATTGGGCAATGACAGGAGTGGCTGGAGTAAGAGACTGACTGGTATCTACAGAAGAGGTCATCCAACCACTCGATTATCAAAATCCTTCACAGCTGAGGTCACTCTTTGATAAGCATTCACACGGGACACTAAATAAGATCTTCACATTTTTCTCCAATTCAATGAAGTCACTCCTCATACTGCTTCTCTAAAGCTCCTTCTCACCAGTTTCCCAATCATGTTCCTTCCAATCTCTGACCAGGTAACACTCCGTTGATGATGGGGAGTTCAGGTCTCCTGGTGGCTCCTGATTAAGTTTTCAGTCTCTCTACTAAGGCCCAGTAGCAAACAAAGAGTTGTATCTCAAAAAGAGGGCAGTAATCCACAGAGGATGGCAGGGCTTTGTTTGAAAATCCTAAAATTCTTTGCTGTGACCCACTTATAGGGGACTTGTCAAAGGCACCAAACAGCATCTCTATCTGCCTTTGGTGCTTGAAGCACCATTGGATCTGCTGGATCATCTGGCCCAAATGGCAGTGCAGTTTGTACAGCAGACTGGATCTGTTGCAGAGCCTTCTCTTGGTCTGGGCCCCACCCCAAACTAACAGCTTTTTGGAGCACTTAGTAAATGGGTTGGAGTAGCACACACAAATGAACATCCTGACAAAAATCCAGAGGCCCATTAGGGACTGTATCTTGTTTTGGACTGTAGGAAAGACCAAATATGACATCTTATCCTTTACCTTAGAAGGGCTACAAAGACATGCTTAGCATTACTGGACCCCTTGAAATTTCACTGAGGTAGAATGCTTCCTGATATCAGATTTATTTCCCTCCCTCTGATAAGCAAATATCTTACTTAATAAGTCTAGAATAGTTATTGTTACTTCTTGCTCAATAGGTCCAATAAACATAATGTCATCAGTATCAGGTGACCAATGTGATGTCTTAATGAAGAGAAAGATGATTAAGATCCCTGTGAACTAAATTATGACATAGGGCTGGAGAGCTGATATATCCTAGAGGGAGGACCATGAAGGTATATTGCTGGCCTTCCCAGCTGGTCTTCCCTGGTGGCTCAGATGGTAAAGAATCTGTCTGCAATACAGGAGACTGGAGTTTGATCCCTGGGTCAGGAAGATCCCCTGGAGAAGGGAGTGGCAACCCTCTCCAGTATTCTTGCCTAGAGAATTCCATGGACAGAGGAGCCTGGTAGGCTACAGGCTATGGGGTTGCAAAGAATCAGATATGACTGAGCAACTTTCACTTTCAGTCTAATGACAGGTATGGAGAAAAAACAGACACATTTGCCAGTTCAATAGCTGTGAACCAGATACCAGAGGATGTGTTAATTTTTTTAAGCAATGAAACCACATCTGTTAAATCTGCTTTGGAATCATCACTTGGGTGAGCTTAGCATAATCCACTGTCATCTTTCAAGATCTGTTTTCTTCACAGATCAAATAGGTGAGATGAATGGGGATGAAGTGAAAATCACAAATTTTGCATCTTTCATCTTTCATGTCCATCATGGTGGCGTTAAATCTCAGCAATCCTTCCAGGAATGTGTCATTGCTTTTGGTTTACTATTTTTCTGAGCAGAGGCAGCTTTGGTGGTTTCTACTGGTGGTTTCTTTTGTGGTCTTTGCCACTATAATGATCTTCACTCAGGAGACAATATAGTAATTCTGCCAGTTGTTATTCCAATGATCCATTCCAGGGCTGGGGAAATAGCAACAGGGTGAGTTTGAGGACCCACTGGACTCAAGATGAGATGGAGATGAGCTGAAGTCCTGTTGATCATCTGACGCCCATAAGCCAGTACTTTGACTGTTCAACCAAAGAGATATTGTCATTCTGATAAAAGGCCATAGGTCCCTTTATGGGAAAAGGTTAACAATATAATGTTTTGGCAAAGTAGCAGGGTCCTTCCTCAACTTTCCTTTCATTCAAAGGGTTATGTAGTCTGTAAACTGGCTCAAGTCTGGGACTTGATTGAGAGACCATGGCTCTATTTTTTTTCTTTCTTTAAATTTAAGTTAGAATTTTTTTCCCTTGATTTAGAGCTCTTTTGCTTACACAGAGCAAGTATAGATTGCCCATCTTGTCTTAGTCCAGTAGTACTGCTATAACAAAATACTACATACTGGGTGGCTTATAAACAACAGAAATTTATTTTTCAGATTTTAGGGCTGGAAACCCAAAATCAGGGTGTCAGCATGTTGGGTTCTGGAGAAGGCCTTCTTGTTGGTAGCAGAGTGCAGGCTTCTCTCTGTACCCTCATTTGGTGGAAGGGGCGAACGATCTTTCTGTAGACATTTTTATAATGGCACTAATCCCATTTATAAGTACTCTGCCCTCAAGACCTAATTACTCCTAAAGGCCCCACCTCCCAATACCATCACCTTGGGTTTAGGTTTCAATATAAGAATTTTGATGGGAAACAAACATTGAGACAATAGTGACCATGGTCAACTTGCCAATGTCATGGGTCTCTGCAAGCCACTCTATTCTGATTGCTGCTTTGACTCTTCTGTCTGTTGTAGTAACCATGTCTGTCTCACCTTTGATTATTTGGTGCAACTACCCTGGGATCCAATTATCTCCATTGCATGTAGGTTTCCAGTTCAGTGGCAGCAGCTCCCACTATAATCTGACCTCCAGAGAAGACCTTTGTGCTCTTCAAAGATTTTAGGGCTCCCTTCACAAATTTACTGCTTGCAGTTGTCATGAAAAATGTGTCCTCTGGACACTTCTGATATGAATGGGCAGGTCTACCATGATGAATCCATCCTAAAATTCAAATTTCTCTACGGATTTGGATCTCTTCCTCTGTAGTATATGGGCTTCCCTGGTGGCTCAGATGGCAAAGAATCCACCTGCAATGCAGGAGACCTGGGTTTGATCCCTGAGTTGGGAAGATCCCCTGGAGGAGGAAATGTCAACCCACTCGAGTTTTCTTTCCTGGAGAATCCCCATAGACAGAGGAGCCTGGCAGGCTACAGTGCATGGGGTCACAAAGAGTTGACAAAGCACACACTCTGTAATATATGAAAGCAGTTCTGGCACCTAGGTATGATGTTGGTTCTTGTTTTAGTCAACTAGTCAAATTGTCAGAGCCCCTTTTATTCCTCTAAGCTGGAACACCAAATCCAGAATCCAGTAATTTAGCTTGAATCAACTTTATATTCTATTATTTCATATCCTTAATATTCATCTTTCTCAAAAACAAGAAACTTTCTGAATGAAATGACTTGTCTATATCAAATAGGTCCAATTGGTCCAGTGTATTGTTTAAGGCTTGTGTATCCTTATTAATTTTCTGTCCAGATGATCTGTCCATTGCTGTGAGTAGGGTGTTAATTCCCCCACTATTATTGTGTTACTGTCAACTTCCCCTTTAACAGTTGTTAGCATTTGCCTTGTATATTGAAGTGCTTCTATGTTGGGTGCACATATTTTTATAATTGTTATATCTTCTTCTTGAATTGAGCCCTTAATCATTATGTTGTGTCCTTCCTTGTCTCTTGTAACGGTCTTTATTTTAACACTGATTTTATCTGATATCAGTATTACTACTCTCACTTTCTTTTGATTTTCATTTGCATGTAATATCTTTTTCCAGCTCTTCACTTTCAGTCTGTATGTGTTCCTAGGTCTGAGGTGGGTCCCTTGTAGACAACACATGAGGGGGTCTTTTTTTTTTTTTTTAATCCATTCAGCCAATCTGTGTCTTTTGGTTGGAACATTTAGCCCATTTGCATTTAAGGCAATTATTGATATGTATGATCCTATTACCATTTGCTTTATTATTTCAGGTTTGTTTTTATAAGCCTTTTCTTTCTCTTCTGTTTCCTATCTAGAGAAGTCTTATAGCATTTGTTATAGAGCTGGTTTGGTGGTGCTAAATTCTCTTAACGTTTTCTTGTCTGTAAAGAAACCAAAATGTTTTTGGTTTCTCCCTTGAATGTGAATGAGATCGTTGCTGGATAGAGTAATCTTGGTGGTATGTTTTTCTCTTTCATTACTTCAAGTATATATTGCTACTCTTTTCTGGCTGCAGAGTTTCTGTTGAAAGAGCAGCAGTTAGTCTTATGGGGATGCCCTTGTATGTTATTGTCGCTTTTTCCTTGCTATTTTTTTAAAAAACATTTAATTAATTAATTAATTTATTTATTTGACTGTGCCAGGTCTTAGTTGCAGGACACAGCATCTTCAATCTTCACTGTGGCATGCAAACTCTTAGTTGCAGCATCTGGGATCTAATTCCCTGACCAGGGATTGAACCCAAGCCCCCTGCTTTGGGAGCACAGTCTTAGCCACTGGACCACAGAAAAGTTCCTCCCTTGCTGCTTTTAGTATTTGTTCTTTGTGTTTAATTTTTGTTAGTTTGATTAATACATGTCTTGGTGTGTTTCTCCTTGGGTTTATCTCGTATAGACTCTCTGGGTTCCTGGTCTTAGGTGACTATTTCCTTTCCCATTTTAGGGAAGTTTTATTTACACTCTCTTCAAATACTTTCTTATACCCTTTCCTTTTGTCTTCTTCTTCTGTGATCCCTATGATTCAAATGTTGTTGCACTTAATATTGTTCCAGAGGCTGTCTCTGAGACTGTCCTCACTTTTATATGGCTTTTTCTTTATTCTACTTTGTTTCAGTTATATCTACCATTGTATCTTCCAGCTCACTTATCTGTTCTTCTGCCTCAGTTATTCTGCTGTTGGTTCACTGTAACGTATTTTTTTAAATCTCAGTTATTGTATTGTTCATTGCTGATTGTCTATTCTTTAATTTTTCCAGATACTTGTTAAACATTTCTTGCATCTTCTCAATCTATGCCTCTAGTCTATTTATCTATGCCTCCATTTTATTTTCAAGATTTTGAATCATTTTTGCTATCATTACTCTGAATTCTTTTTCAGATAGACTGCCTATTTCCTCTTCATTCATTTGGTCTTATGGGTTTTTAACTATGTTTCTTCATCTGCTGCATGTTTCTCTGTCTTTTCATTTGGTTTAACTTGCTATGTTTATGGTCTCCTTTCTTCAGGCTAGATGGTTATAGTTCTCAATTGTGGGGTCTTCCCCCATGAATGGGATTGGACCAATGTCTTGTGAAGATTTCCTGGATGGGGGACTTATGCCTATGTTCTGGCGAATGGAGCTGGATCCTGTCTCTCTGAAGAGCAGTGTCATATCCAGCAGTGTGTTTTGGGTTGTCTATGAGTTTGGTATGGTTTTGGGTAGCCTGTCTGCTAATGTGCAGGACTGTGTTCCTATTTTTGTGAGGCAGTGTAATGGGGTGTTCCGCACTGGAGCTTGCTGGCCTTTGGGCTGGGCCTGGTCTTGGTGCTGAGGTGGATGCTTTTGGGATGGCTCTCACTGATTAATTTCCAGTGTGTCGAGAGTTCTCTGGTGGTTCAAAGTCCTAGACTTGGGTCTCCCACTTCAGGAGTTCAGGCTCAGTCCCTTACTATAGCACCAACACTTCACAGGCCACACATCACAGAAGACAAAACCCCAAGATTATTGGTGAAAGCAACACTCAGTAGCCCAGAATACCCAAAGAAACTCATACCAAAGTCCTCCAATATTTCTAGGAATGTCTCTGGGCCTGTTGTGTGTAGTGTGGGGTCAGCTTAGTCTCAGATCTGGCCTTGCTCCAGCTTTTACTTGCTCCGAAAGTCCACAGTTGCCCCTAAAGTCCATAGTCTTAGGTTAAATTGTGGGGATTTAATCCACTGCACCTGTGGCTTTAGGTGCTAATTCCCCTTCTCTTCTCCAATCACTTAGACCCTTGTGTTCTACTTTGGTTTCCGGCCCAGCTCTGTTTCTGGGTGTCCCTCTGGTGTCTGTTCCCCACCCACACAAAGGGGAAAGGTCGAAGCTTATTACAGCTCACTTGCTCACTTGGGCTCAGGAGAGAGAGGGGTAAGGCAGCCACACTTTGGATGTACTCGGGAATGCCTGTGATGTTAGAGACTTGCCATTACAGTCTGAGGTGCATCATGCACTCTCCTAGAGGTTTTGGCCCCAGGTAGTGGGTCCCTCAGAGAAGGCAATGGCAACCCACTCCACTACTCTTGCCTGGCAAATCCCATGGATGGAGGAGCCTGGTAGGCTGCAGTCTATGGGATCGCTAAGAGTCGGACATGACTGAGCAACTTCTCTTTCACTTTTCACTTTCATGCATTGGAGAAGGAAATGGCAACCCACTCCAGTGTTCTTGCCTGGAGAATCCCAGGGACAGGGGAGCCTGGTGGGCTGTCGTCTATGGGGTTGCACAGAGTCAGACATGAATGAAGTGACTTAGCAGCGTACATATTTATATACATATCAAACTTTGTTTATCCATTCACCCATCAAAAATCATTAGAGCTGCTCCTTCCTCTTGGCTGTTTTGAAGAATCCTGCAATGGACATGGCTGTGTAAATATGCATTTGAAATCTTGTTTCAATTCTTTGGGATATATAACCAGAAGTGGGACTGCTGGATCATATGGTATTCCTCTATTTAATTTTTTGAGGAATTGCCATACTGTTTTCTACAGTGACTGCACCATTTGATATTCCTGCCAAAAAACTACAAGGATTCCAGTTTCTCCACATCCTCATCATTACTTGTTATTTTCTCTTTTTGATAGTGGCCATATGAAAAACCATGAGGTAGTGTCTCACTGTGGTTTTGATTTATTTTTCTCTGTGGATTATTGGCCACTTGATACTTTGGCCACCTGATGTGAAGAGCCAGCTCATTGGAAAACGCCCTGATGCTGGGAAAGATTGAAATCAGGAGGAGAAGTGTACAACAGAGGATAAGATGGTTGGATGGTATTACCGACTTAATGGACATGACTTTGAGCAAACTCTGGGAGATGGTAAAGGTCAGGGAAGCCTGATGTGCTGCAGTCCATGGAGTCACAAAGAGTCAGACATGACTTGGTAACTGAACTGAACTGATCCAGCTTTCCCAGACCATTTAGTGAAAAGACTATCACCTATTGAATGGTCTTGGGGTGCTTGTGAAAAGTCATTTGACCATATAGGTGAGGGTCTATTTCTGGGCTTTCTAAGAATGTTATAGCCTTTCAAGACTCTTTCAGATTCTACATGGATTTTAGCAGGGATTTTTCTACTTCTACAAAAAAAGAAAGAAAGAAAGCCACTGGGAATTTGGGAATTTGATAGGTATTGTATTGAATCTGTATATCTGTTTGGGTTGTATTGACATCTTAAAAATGTTACGTCTTCCAATTCATGGGCAAGGGAAATCTTTCCATTTAGTTATATCTTCTTTAATTTCTTGCAGCAATGTTTTGTAGTTTTCATTGTACAAGTTCTTCATGGGCTTAGTTACTCAGTTGTGTCCAACTCTTTTGTGACCCCATGGACTGTAGCCCACAGGCTCCTCTCTACCATGGGATTCTCCAGGTAAGAACACTGGAGTTGATAGCTGTTTCCTTCTCCAGGGGATCTTCTCATCCCAGGGATTGAACCTGGGTCTCCTCCATCACAGGTGAATTCCTTACCAGATATCTGAACTACCAGGGAAGCCCGCAAGTCCTTGGTTAATTCCTAAGAATTTCATATTTTTAATGCTATTATAAATGGACTTGTTTCCTTAATTTCATTTTCATATTTTTCATTGTAATGTATAGAAATGCCATTGATTTTGTATGTTGATTTTGTATCTTGCTATAATCATTTATAATTCTAACAGTTAAAAAAAAACTTTTTAGGATTTTCTACATATAGGAGTGTATCATCTTTAAACAGAGATAATTTTACTTCTTTCTTTCCAGTTTCTGTTATAGTTGCTAAGACATGCCTGGCTCTTTTATGACCCCACAGACTGCACTCCACCAGGCTCCTCTGTCCATGGGATTTTCCAGGCAAGAGTGCTAGATTAGGGTGCCATTTCTTTCTCCACTGGATCTTCCTGACCCAGGGATTGAACGTGTGTCTCCTGGATTGCAGGGGGATTCCTTGCTACTGAGCCACCAGAGAAGCCCCCTTTCCAGTTTAGATGCCTTTTATTTCTCTTTGTTGTCAAATTCCTCTCCAAGTGCCTTTGTTAAAACTTCTAGCACTGTGTTGAATAGGGGAGACAAAAGCAAGAATTCTTGCTTTATTCTTGATCTTCAAGGAAAAGCTTCACCATTCACTATTGAGTGTTATGTTTGGTGTGCTGTGAACTTTTAATATATGGCTTTTATTACATCAAGGTAGTTTGGGAGTCTAGTCATTTTTAACATACTTTACTTTCCATTGTTTCAAGTTCACATAATTCTTACTGCTGCCTATATATTCTCAGTAAATCAGGGTATATATGAGATGTTACTTGCCAAAAATTGTGTCTATGTAAGCATGTTTATAGTTTTAATGTTATTTACAATGTAAACCAGTACTGGTATTTATCTTTTTAGGTCATTTATTTTGGAAGCAGTTTACATAAATATGTGCTTATTAGTGAGGCAAACATGTCCACAAATTTAAGGGAAAAATTAAGTTTATCAATACACAGTCCTCCTTTTCCCTTATGTAATGCTATCTAACAACAACAAACATAGAAAGTTGTTTGGGTTGAAATATACTTTGCTTGGGCTTCCCTGGTGGCTCAGTAGTAAAGAATCCAGCACAGTGCAGGAGCCACAGGAGATGTGGGGTTGATCCCTCAGTCAGGAAGATCCCCTGAAGGAGAGCATGGCAACCCACTCCTGGAATACCTAGAGAATCCCATGGGCAGAGGAGACTGGCAGGCTACAGTCCATAGGATCATAAACAGACACTGCTGAACCAACTTAGCATGTACACCCACAAACTTTAATTAATTTACAAATTTTGCATATCATAGTCTCTTCATTACCTAGAGCATCAAATCCAAACTCCTTGGAGTGACAAGGTTCATCATGATTTGGTTTCTCCTGCCTCTCTGACCCTACTTTGTACCATTTCCCTGGCAGGTCCTGCTCCAGCCTATGAGAGCGTGATCTCAGACTCTGCCTAGAACCAAATTTTGCATATCACAGTCTCTTCCTTACCTATAGCATCAAATCCAAACTCCTTGGAGTGACAAGGTTCATCATGATTTGGTTTCTCCTGCCTCTCTGAACCTGCTTTGCATTATTTCCCTGGCAGGTCCCACTCCAGCCCATGAGAGTGTGATTTCAGACTCTTTGCCTAGAACCCACTTCACACCTCACTTTCCTCTGTTGGGGCTTCCCTTGTGGCTCAGCTGGTAAAGAATCCACCTGCAATGTGGGAGGCCTGGGTTCAATCCCTGGGTTGGGAAGATCCCCTGGAGAAGGGAAAGGCTACCCTCTCCAGTGTTCTGGCCTGGAGAATTCCCTGGACCATATAGTCCATGGGGTCGCAAAGAGTCGGACACGACTGTGCGACTTTGACTTCACTTCCTCTATTGAAATCCTACTTATCCTTTATAATGCAAATCGAATTTCATTACTGCCTTCTCAGATTGTTCTCTTTCTTCATCTTTCTGGTTTTGGTGCTCAAATATGTCCTCACTTCTATCAAAAGACCTTAAAATGTATTCAATAGTCAGTTGTGATCATTTCCCTGTATATACCTTGAGTTCCTAGAAGACAGGGGCAGCATTTTCCAGCCCTCTCTCCTCAGGGAGCGTGGAATATGACAGATGTGACAGGCCAGTTTATAATAATAACAGGCTAGTGTATAACAGCAGCTGCTGCTGCTAAGTCGCTTCGGTCATGTCTGACTCTATGCGACCCCATAGAAGGCAGCCCACCAGGCTCCTCTATCCCAGGGATTCTCCAGGCAAGAATATTGGAGTGGGTTGCCATTTCTTTCTCCAATGCATGCATGCATGCTAAATCGCTTCAGTTGTGTCCGACTCTGTGCAACCCTATGGACAGCAGCCCTCCAGGCTCCTCTGTCCACAGGATTCTCCAGGCAAGAATACTGGAGTGGGTTGCCATTTCCCTCTCCCTCCAATAGATGAAATGTGTTCAATTTGAATTTCATCTAGCTATTATAGCTATTAACCGCATGAACCTTCATTTAATATTTAAGCCCTACTAAGGAAAAGTAATTGCTAAGTGCAGAGGTTGCAGACATATCATAATGAAGAAACACAGCTGCCTTCAGTTAACTTTCAAAACAAAAGTGTGTAAGTAGAAGGTGGTTCTTCCTAGGTGGCTCAGTAGAAGGTGTTACCAAGGTGGGGCATGAAGCAATTGCTTTTTACTTATGAGACATTAAGGAGACATTTGATTTGGACTTTAAGTGGTGAATAGAATTGTGTCCATGCAAAGACCAGAGAAGCTTGGAACTGAAGCGCAGAAACATGAGTTGAAATTATCATAAAAGAATATGTATTCATTTAAAGAATGCAAACAATACAAAAGTATTTTAAGTCAATCCCACACTCAGAATGGAATTCTAGCATCTTTTGTTATGCACATATACAATATATGTTTCTGATAACGTGCAGTCTACGAAAGTAGTGTCATACTGCATATATTTTCTGTAACTTGATTTTTTGGCTCATATCATGGACTACCTGCTTTGTGACTACATCCAAATCAATGAAACTTTATGTCATATTTTTGTATAACTGGATGCCAATGAAATAATTTTGTGTTTTGACAGAATGATGAAATTTAATGAATTTTATTGTTCTCTATGTCACAAAGACACTTGCATGATCATGTGAAGAGAAACCATCCCAGACATGGAACAGAAATTGTCAGACCTACTCAGGAACATATTCTTTTGCTTCTTTTCATCCTAAGGATTTAATAAATTTCTCTTTTAGATTTATATTGGGTTTTATGAGCATCCCATTCAGATTGCAGGCAATCTGAGGAAATAGAAGAGCTGTGATTTTTATGAGAATAAACACACACAAACTAACTAAACTGACAGGGACAGCAAACTTAATTAGCATTACATCGATGGTATCATTTGAACAGTGATGAAACAAATATATTTCAACTCTCATTTCCTTAATTTGACTCAAAGTGATAGTAAAAATGATTGTTTAGTCTCTTTACAATGTTAGTTCCCTTTGGCAGGAAAAAAGGAATGTGTAAAGATTATTGGAAACTATTTATGTTGTATTTTCTTTACCACCAAGATGAAAGTCTTGGCCTGAGTAACACCTGTAACACTTTTATTCTCATTAACACCTGCTTCTGGAATACCAGAATAACAGCAATATTTTCTGCATAAAAGCAAAAAAGTTCTATTAAAAACTGTTAAGTGAATGAAAATAATTCTTAAACAAAGTAAGAATTCCTAAGTTTTTAGTCTTTACCCAATGTACTAGGTTGAATCACGAAAATTATTATACGAAATTCAATCTTTTTTACCAAAAATAATGGCAAATTCATAAGATTCAAAATCATACAACTATAAAAAGTAAAACTATTAAAATAAAGACAATTTAATAAACACTTCTATTTTTATGGTGAGGTGGTGAGTTAGTTGCTAAGTTGTGTCTGATTCTTGCGATGCCTTGGACTATAGCCTGCCAGGCTCCTCTTTCCATGGGATTCTCCAAGCAAGAATACTGGAATGGATTGCCATTTCCTTCTCCTTTACATTCAGCTAAGATCATCTGTTTAAAGTGGAACTTTGTAGAGAAAATAAACAAACCAAAGCCTAATCTTGCTGCACACTTTTATATGCAAAATTGCATGCATAAAAAGTATTTTATATCACACTTTAATACACACCTTTAATATTAAAAGCAAGTGTTGCAGCAAGGGTTCACATAAAAATACACAGAATGCTACTTCATGAAAGAAAATATCTGGATATTTTTCTTTTTTTCCCTAAGGATGTTTATTTTTTTAATTGGAGGAAAATAGCTTACAATATTGTGTTGATTTCTGCCATACCAACAGAAACCAGCCATAATTATACATATATACCCTCCCTTTTGAGTGCCCCTCCTGCTGAGCTCCCTGTGTCATGTGGCAATTTCTCACCAGCCATCTATTTTACACACAATAGTGTATATATGTTGATGCTACTTTCTCCTCCCCTACTGTGTCCACAAGGTCCTTCTCTACATCTGTCTCTTCATTCCTTCCCTGCAAATAGTTTCACCAATAGCATTTTTCTAGATTCCATATATATATATATATATATATGTTAATATACGATCTTTGTTTTTCTCTTTCTGACTTATTTCACTCTGTATAACAGACTCTAGGTACATTCATTCACTTCACTACCACAGACTCAAATTCATTCTTTCGCATAACTGAGTAATATTCCATTCTACATCTGCACCACATCTTCTTTATCCTTTCATCTGTGGATGGACATCTAGGTTGCTTCCATATCCTGGCTACTGTAAATAGTGCTGCAATGAACACTGGTGTATGTGAATCTTTTTGCATTATGATTTTCTCAGGGTATATGACCAGTAGCAGGATTGCTGGTGTACGATAGTTTTATTTTTAGTTTTTTTATGGAACCTACATACAGTTCTCCATAGTGGCTGTATTAATTGACATTCTCACCAACAATGCAAGAGGGTTGTCTTTTCTCCACACCCTCCCCAGCATTTCTTGTTTGTATATTTTTTTGATGATGGTCATTCTGATCAGTGTGAGGTGGTACCTTTCTGTATTCTTGATTTGTATTTCTTTAATAGTTACTGACGTTGAGCCATCTGCATCATTAGTGTTTATCAGCCATCTGCACATCTTCTTTGGAAAAATGTCTGTTTAGATCCTCTAACTATTTTTTCATTTGGCTGGTTATTTTTTTCTCCTCTAGGGGATCTTCCCAATTTGGGGATTGAACTCAGGTCTCCTGAATTGCAGGCAGATTCTTTACCATCTGAGCTACCAGGGAAGCCCCTGAATCCCTGGGAGAAAGCCCACTTGATGATTTATGAGTCTTTTAATGTGTTGTTGGATTCTTTTTGCTAGAATTTTGTTGAGGATTTTTGCATCTATCTGAATTAGTGATATTGGCCTGTAATTTTCTTTCTTTCTTTCTTTCTTTCTTTCTTTTTTGTGTGTGGCATCTTTGTCTGGTTTTGGTATCAGTGATAGTGGCTTTGTAGAATGAGTTTTGGAGGTTTTCTTCCTCTACAATTTCTTGAAAGAGTTTGCAGGATAGGTGTAAGCTCTTCTCTAAACTTTTGGTAGAATTCACCTGTGAAGCCATCTGGTCCTAGGCTTTTGTTTGTTGGAAGATTTTGATTAAAGTTTCAATTTCTTTATTGTTTTGGGGTTTGTTTTTGTTAGTCTTTTCTTTCTCTTGGATTTCTCATCTAAAGAAATCTCTTTAGCATTTGTTGTAGAGCTGGTTTGGTGGTGCTGAATTCTCTTAACGTTTTGCTTGTCTATAAATCTTTTCATTTTTCCTTTGAATCTGAATGAGATCCTTGCTGTATAGAGTAATCTTGGTATAGGTTTTTCACTTTCATCATTTTAAATATATCCTACCACTCCCTTCTGCGTTGCAAAGTTTCTATTGAAAGATCACTTGTTAGCCACAGGAATCCCCTTATATGCTATTTGTTGCCTTTCCCTTCCTGCTTTTAATATTTATCTGTGTGTGTGTGTGTGTGTGTGTGTGTGTTTAGTTTGATTAATATGTGTCTTTTCACGTTTCTCTTTGAGCTTATGCTCTATGGGACTCACTGGGCTTCCTGGTCTTAGGTGGCTATTTCCTGTCTCATCTTGGGAAATTTTTGGCCATAATCTCCTAAAATATTCCCATATCCTTTCTCTTTTTCTTTTTCTGGGACCCTTATAATTTGAATGTTGGTATGCTTAATGTTGTCCTAGAGGTCTCTCAGACTATCTTCATTTCTTTTCATTCTTTTTTCTTTATTCTGCTCTGCTTCAGTTATTTCCACCATTCTATCTTCCAGCTCACTTATTCATTCTTTTGCCTCAGTTATTCTGCTCTTAGTTCCCTCTAGTGTATTTTTATCATAGTTATTGTGTGTTTCATTGCCAGTTGTCTATTCTTTATTTCATATAGGTCCTTGTTAAATATTTCTTGTATCTTCTAGATATGTGTCTCCATTCATTTAACTGTGCATCCATTTTATTTCTAAGACTTTGGATCACCTTTACTATCATCTTTACTAAATACTCTGAATTCTTTCAGATAGATTGCCTATTTCTTCTTCATTTGCTTGATCTTGTGGGGTTTTATCATGTTTCTTCATTTGCTGAATGATTCTCTGTTGTTTCATTTTGTTTAATTTGCTGGGTTTGAGGTCTCCTTTCTATAGTCTGCAAGACTGTAGTTCCTCTTATTTCTGGAGTCTTCCCCCTGTGGGTGGAGTTGCTCCAGTGCCTTGTGAAGTTTTCCTGGTTGTGAGGAATTGTGGCTGTGTTTTGGTGGATGAAGCTGGATCTTGTCTCTCTGAAAGGCAGTGCCATGTCCAGTGGTGTGTTTGGGGTGTCTGTGGGCTTGGTATGGCTTTACACAGCCTATTTGCTAATGGGCAGAGCTGTGTTCCTGTTTTTCTGAAGGTTTGACATGAGACATCTGGCCTGGAGCTTGCTGGTCTTTGTGAAGGGCCTGGTCTTAATGTTGAGATGGAGAACTTTGGGAGATCTCTAACTGATTAATTTTCCATGGAATTGGGAGTTCTTTGGTGGTCCAAAGCCCTGGATTGGGTCTCCCATCTTGGAGATTCAGGCCCAGTCCCTTACTGTAGCACCAATATTCCTCGAGTCACACAGCACAGAAGACAAAACCCACAAAAAATGGTGATAGTAACACTCAACAGACAAGAATACCCAAAAACACTTACAAAGAGAAAAGAAGAGACTAAAAGAGGGAAAAAAGAGTAAAAATAGAAATAAAAAAGGAGAGTAATCAAGCCAGTAAACAAACTCATAGGTGTACTGTTAAAATAGGAAAAAATAAAATATACTTATTTAAAAAGAAAAATGTTTTTGAAAAGGAAAAGTAAGTTTAAAAACTAAAAATTAAAGGACACAGACATAGAGAACAGACTTGCGGACACAGGGAGGAGGGAGGAGAGGATTGGATTAACAGAGAATAACACTGAAATATATATATTACCATATGTAAAATCAGATAGTGGAAATTTGCTGTATGGTGGTGCTCTATGAAAACCTGGAGAGGTGGGATGGGGTGGGAGGTGGGAGGGAGTTTCAAGAGGGAGAGGACATACATATACCCATGGCAGATTCATGTTGATGTATGGCAGAAACCAACATAATATTGTAAAGCAATCATCCTCCAATTAAACATAAATTAATTAAAATAAATTAATTAAAACTTAAGGGAACAATAAAGAGGAACAACATTAGAACACTATGAAAAAGAAAGGAAAAAGAAAAACATGTGTAGAGTGGTAGTAAGGATGACCTCCAGAGTTCTCCATTGTCCTCTCCACACAGTGAGCACCAGAAAATCTACTTACTTAGGAAGTCCTACAATGTTTCTAGAAAGGTCTCTGGACCTGCTGTGGGCACTGTGGCTCAGCTCAGACTCAGCTCTGGCCTTATCCCAGCTTGTGTGTGCATGTTCAGCCGCTTCAGTCCTGTCTGACTCTTTGCGACCCTATGGACTTCAGTTCGCCAGGTTTCTCTGTCCATGGGATTCTACAGGCAAGAATACTGGAGTGGGTTTCTGTGTCTTGCTCCAGGGGATCTTCCCAACTCAGAGATCAAATTCGCATCTCCTGTATTGCAAGCAGATTCTTTACCACTGAACCACAGGGAAAGCCCATCCCAGCTTGTACTTGCTTCCAAATCCACAATTACACCCAGAGTACACAGCTTAAAGGTAATTGTGGAGATTGAATTTGCCACACCTGCAGCCGCAGGATTGAATTCCCTTCCTCTTCCTGGTTTACACATTCCCTGGTGCTCTGCTTTGGTTTGGGGCCCACCTCTGCTTCTACACCACCCTCCACTGACATATGTTGCTAATAGTCTGAGGTGGATCATGTGCTCTTCCAGGGGAATTGGCCCCAGGTCAAGGGTCCCTCAGCAGAATCAAACTGCATAGGCTCATGGGAAGGTGTGGGCAATAACCTGTGCCTATTCACAGCTTGGTGGCACTTGCTTCCTGTAGGGTCAGGACCACAGTGGTGACTGTATACACTGAGTACTCTGCCTTAGGCACTCGCCCTGGCTTTGGCAGTGGCCCATTAGCTTTTGTTCTCTCCAGGACTGTAAACTATAGTCGTGTCTAGTTCTTCCTCTGGCATTTGTGCCAGCTTTGGCAGTGGCCAGGCATTTCTACCTCTGGGGTTGTGAAATTCACAGCTGCTGCTCATCCCATCTATGACATTGGCAAAGGATGCTTCCTGTGGTCTGTGAGCATGTGGAGTTAGAGGGTCCCCATTGCAAGGATCTCTTGCATTTCTGGGAGGTCCAGCCTTTTCCCTGGACTCCCTCAGCTGTGTTGTACTAGCCCCCTCAGAGTATCTTCATAGTAGTTAACCCCAGTCATCTCCCTGGAGTCCTAATCCTGAAGCCTCAGCTTCACCACTCAGCCCCCCTCACTGTAGCATGCGTGCAAGCTAGTTCTTGGCTGGGAAGTATTGACTGGCAATGATCTCTGTGATAAATTCTCTCTGTTTTGCCTTCCAAGCACTTGTTGCTGTGTTCCCCTCTGAAGAGACTGTGAGAAGCTTCCCCTCTGATGAGCTCCCCTCGTCCCTGCTTGGTGCGGGCATTTCTGAGAGTGTGCGGAGACTTTTCCTCCTTCATGACTTCCACCCCAGGGTGCAGATCCTCCTCTCAAATTCTTTGTCTCTCTTTTTATCTTTATCTTTTGCCCTACTTCATTCTGAGGAGAATGGCTTGCCTTTTTGGAAGTCTGGGGCCATCTGCCAACATTCAGAAGGGGTTCTGTAGGAGTATTCCACATGCAGAAGGTTTTTTGATATATTTGTGGGGAGGAAGGTGATCTCCCTGTTTTACTCCTCCACCATCCTGAAAGTCCTGATGTGATTGTTTCAAACATATTTTCACTAACAGTGTACCAAATTTAGAAAATAATTCCCCTCTGAAGAGAATTAGTATTTTCCTATAGCAAACAGATAAGTATTGACTAACAGTACTCATGCCTACTGAAATGAAATCTGTGGTGTGTCTGGAGCCCTGGCCACTAGTTTTGTTCTGGCCCCTGATACTGTCCTGCATGACTTTGGGTCAGCTAACCTATCTAGGTAAGATTCTTCCCTGAGAGAGACTCCTGTAGATGATTTCTAGAACTCCTTGGAGTGCTAAAATCCCAGATTATCTGTGCATTTATTTCCTTTTTCCAACATCATGCTCTGCTGCCAAGTCAACCACAAACTTGCCTTTAAGACACATGTACTATTGCTCATTCCTCCAAATGTGCACTTAGAACAAAAAGAAAGGAAAGGAAATAAAACTCTTGACTTGTGTCTGGTGTAGGCTATTTGATCACAGCAAGACTCCACTTGTATGGTTGACATGTTTATCCTTCAGGCTTATAATGTAATTCCTATCATTAAATAACTGAGGGGATGAGGACTGTTAAAGGAAGACCACGAGAGAGAAATAATCAAAAAGACTGTTAAGTCACAAAGTGGCTGTCCTAGAGAGATTATTGGGCAGCCCCGAGTCTCACCTAGACTTTAGCTCCACTCATGAGTGTCAGTGACAACTTCCTACCATATCCACACTTGGAGGCTTTTGTGTCCAGAATGAGCCTTCTGTCCATGGATTGTGTATGGGTGTCTGCTTTCCTGGGTCTTTTATTCAAAGTTGAAAAGAAAGTTCTATTTCCCATCCTATTATTCGACACTTTGGGGCCAGAGCTACTCTAAGGAACCCTTAGAAGTAACCACCGCTCCTGAATAGTTCCCATGAAATTCTTCACTTTATCACTGTGCCTCGACTTCTGATTAGAGATTTATTTGTTTAACCAGTATAGTTCATCTGAAGCCAGCAGCCAGATTACACTCCTTTGGTGTAATCAATGGGCTTTCTTCTGAACACTTACTAAACTTGGGTTGACCTGTGACACCTAATGGAGCAAGCATTAATGGGGTCAAGGGATGGAAGAGGGTGGGGTTTGCCACACTAAGTGGTCAGGGAATGTGAAGTATGCATATGAAGACAAAGAAAGAAACCAAAGGAGGCTTTTCAGACCTTGACAAAGATAACCTGATTTATTCAAACATTTTGATCAGTGTCAGCCCTGCAGAATTTGTAGCACTAGAAAAGTAACCAGCAACCATGCTGCTGCTGCTGCTGCTAAGTCACTTCAGTCATGTCCAACTCTGTGTGAACCCACAGATGGCAGCCCACCAGGCTCCCCTGTCCCTGGGATTCTCCAGGCAAGAACACTGGAGTGGGTTGCTGTTTCCTTCTCCAATGCATGAAAGGGAAAAGTGAAAGTGAAGTCGCTCAGTCGTATCCAACTCTTAGCGACCCCATGGACTGCAGCTACCATGAATGGATGTTAAATGCATAAAGAAGCAAACAAAATGATTTAGGGCCAGTTACTAGTTATTAGTTTTAGAATTGATTTTGTAGAGTCTAAATCTCTCAAGTTCACATCTACCATTTATAATGAAGCCACTAGGAGTCAGCAGAGCCCTGTGCTCTAGGATGATGTTTGTTCTCCATTGTCAGCCTAGAACGTATTTTTAAATAAGTTTCATGATTTCTTCTCATGGCATGTTAAACTGCTTTATGTAATCACTTCAATATAGTTTCTTTCTTTGTTTTATTACTTGTTTTCTTCCGTGAATAAGCATACAATAAGAAAAATAGGAGGATTTTTGACCAATCTTCCTGGGGCTAATCTGCCCTCCTGTTAGCTCAGATTTCAGTCTGAATTATTACTAGTGAAGGTGAATGGCATGACTGGACCTTCAAAGCTCTTCTCTCTGAAAAAAAATTTTAAAAAACAAAATCATTTCCTCCAAAATTTTGACATACATTCAAAAGGCATATTTAAAAGTCTTAAATATGAAACAGATTAAAATATTAAATGTTTAGTTGCCTATAAAACAAATTCACTCAACAAATGTGGATCAAAGATCTACTTTGAGCAACTAAGATGAAAAGAGATTACAACAGCCCTAGCAGGAATTGACAGTCAGATCTAATAACAATTTAGCACACAGTCTTTCCCCCAATTATCCTTTTTTAAAAAAACTCTATTGAAACATAATTTATATCCAATAAAATTAATCTATTTGAAGTATATAATTAAATTATCACCACAATACATTATCCCTAAATGATTCATGTCCATTTGCATCTAATTACATTTAAATTTGATTGTTACAAGAAGATAGACTTACATTAAATTATTTAGTATTTAATTTGTTTAGTGGAAGAAAACATTTCTTTTCGTTTTGAAAATGTGTCCTTAAATTACCTATCAAAGGCTCCCTGAAGTCTCCCTGATTGTGCTGTTATCTAATTATTCTTACATCATTACTTCTGGTTTTGTAGAATCTGCTTTATAGGACCTAAATGTACTGCATTCCTTTGCAATTTAACTTTGAAAGTTTTGAGTCTGGGCTAGTCAGACACACTTTGTCTCCAGCATCTCTGACCTCTGGTGCTCAATTCAACAAATTTGAGTTGATTATGGACCTGCAGAAGAAAAATAGTGGCAAGAGAAGAAGTTGTTGACACTGCTGAATTGTAGTACAGGTAAGTTCCAAATTAGAGGGAAATATTAACCTTGTGTGCCTAGTGATTTTCTAAACTAGAAAGAGAGGAGAAGGGAAATGAAATCCCTTGGGGGAACTATTTGCCAAGCTATTTTATTCATATAGTATTTTGCATAATATGAACAAGTTTGCAGGTGAGTTAACTGGGGTTCAGAGAAGCTAAGAAACATGACCAAGACCATAGTGCTTTAATGAAGTCAAGATTCAAGCCTAGGTCTACTTGGCAACAAAGACCAGGCATTTTGCACAAATGCACTTTTCTCCAGTTGGGAGAAGAAGATAAACTTCATGGAAAATGTGGTGTTTGAGATGAATCTTGTAGGTTTTCTGTTGTTTTGTTTGTAGTATATTATCTGGCAGCTTCCCTGGTGGCTCAGAGGTTAAAGCCTCTGCCTGCAATGTGGGAGACCTGGGTTCAATCCCTGGGTCAGGAAGATCCCCTGGAGAAGAAAATGGCAACCCACTCCAATATTCTTGCCTGGAGAATCCTATGGACAGAGGATCCTGGTGGGCTACAGTCCATGGGATCGCAAAGAGTCGGACACGACTGAGCAATTTCACTTTCTTTCTTCCTTTTCTTTCTAATACTGGCTTTGTAAAATAAGTTTTACAACTTTTGGGAAGATAAAGTCAAAATATTTGATCCATTTGTTGTTTAAGACTGTGTTGTTTAATTTTCATGTATGTGAATTTTATGGTTTCTTCTTTTTATTGATTTCTACTTTGACATGATCAGTCAGATAAAATACTTCACATATTTTCAGTCTTTTAAAATTTGTTGAGACTGGTTTTGTGACCTAATATATGACCTATCCTGGACATTATACCGTGTGGACTAGAGCAGATGGTGTATTCTGCTGTCTTTGGGTGAAATGTTCTGTGTATATCTGTTAGGCCTATATGCTCTAAAGTATAGTTCAGATCCAATGTTTCCATATTGATTATATGTTTGAATGATCTATCCTTTGCTGAAAGTGGGGATATTGAAGTCCCCTTTATTGTACTGTTGTTTGTTATTGCTTTTGGATCTGGTAGTGTTTGCTTGATATATTTAGGTGCTCCAATATTGGGTGCATAAACATTTACTGTGGTTATATCCCCTTGATGAATTTGTCCCTTTATCATCATACAATGATGCTTTTTGTCTCTTGTTATAGCTTTTGACTTAAAGCCAAAGCTGTATTTATTTATTATTTAATATAAATATATATACCTCTTGTTTTACTTTTTTTACTTTACTTTGTATGGAATATCTTTTGCCATTGTGTGTCTCAATGTGTCACTTGAAGCTGAAGTGAGTCTCTTATAGGCAGCATGTAATTGGGTCTTATTTTATTTTATCCATTCAGCCACTTCATTCCTTTTGGTTGGAGAATTTAATCTATTCATATTTAAATAATTATTGATAGGTAAGGACTTACTATTGCCATTTTGTTTATTGTCTTCTTGCTGTTTTGTAGATTCTTTCCCCCTTTCTTTCCCTCTTGCTGTCTTCTCTTGTGAATTGATGATTTTATACAGTGGTATATTTTTTCCTTTCTCCTTATCTTGTGTGTATCTACTTAAGTTTCTGTTTTGTGGTTACTCTGAGGCTTATTTGAAACATCTTATTGATTTAACAGTCTGTTTTGAGAGTGGTCCCAAGATGGTGGAGGAATGAGACTAGAAGACCACTTTCTCCCCAACAAATACATCAAAAATCATCTGCAGGTGAAGCAAGTTCTACAAAACAGCTTCTGAACACTGGCAGAGGACCCCCAGAAAGGCAAACCAATCTCTTCAAAGTGAGGTAGAAAAAAATCATGACAGAATTTACAAGCTAAGAAGTGGCTCACACACTCGTGTCTGCCTACAGGCAGCAAGTGGAGGCTGGATGCAGAGGTGCAGGCTACATGATCAGTCCTTAGGGTAAGGACTGGGGTTGGATGCCATGAGGACACTTTGAGGGGACTAATGTGGCATAGCAACCCAAACCATGGGAATGCCAGAAAGACAAAGAAAGACAAAAGTCCTTTCCCATGGGAAGGCTCTAATGCCACACTGTGACCTGGAGTGCTCACAGAACAAAGGATCAAAGGACCATGCCCAAATAACAAAGGAGAGCAAGTCTGCTGCCATTTACAGCCTTCCCTGGAGGCAGAGAGGCAGGTGCACAACAACAGATGCAGAAAGCAAGGGGGCACTGCTATCTCGGCCCCAGAGACCACACCTCCTGCCAAGCTTAGTGGGCCACCAGTCACTAACCAAGTCTTCCTAGGATCCTGGATGGTTCATATCTGCCAGGAGTACTACAGCCTGAGACCAGCTTGGCTGAGGAAATGTACAGCCCACCTGGGACTGTGCACTCGCAGCACCCCTGGGACCCAGAGGAGCTTGGTTCTGAGAAGTGCACACTGCCTTGGGCTGTGGCAACTCTCCTTTGGTCCACCCACTGTGAGCATTCCCCACACATCGAAGCTGTGTTTGTTTGCACTGTCCCTCTCCACAGCACAACTGAGCAAGTGAGCCCGAATAAGAGGCACTTTCGCCCCCTCATGTCAGAGCGGAGATTAGACACTGAAGAGACTTGCAAGCAGAGGAGGCCAACCTAAGCAAAGAAAAGAAGGGGGAGTTGCCCCAGAAGTGGCAGGTATACACAGATTAAAATTCTTCAGTTAAACTCAGACTGCGGATTTGAGGGGCAACTGTAGACTTTGAGAATGAGTACAAGAAGGAACAAAAGGTTATCTGACACTAAAATGATACCACTCTGCCCACAACAGCTCCAGAGAAATTCCTAGGTCTATTTTTCTATAATATTACTATTTTTTAATTTAAAAAAACATGATTTTTTTAATTTAAAAAATTTTCTATTCTTTTTTTTAAACTTTATTTCTCATCCTCTTTTTCTTTTTTCCCTCATACTGTCCTAATATGGCTTTTTATGTCTGATTTAGTTTTTTTTTTTTAATATTGTTCTTTTGAGAGTCTAATTTTTATTCTAGGTTTTCAAGTTTTGCTTTTTTTATCTTTTGATATTAATTTTGTACCATTAAGAATTTAATTGTTAATATCCATTTTCATTTAGGGATTTGACTACTGGCTTGATTGCTCTTTTCCCTTTTGACTCTCCCTGTTCTCCTCCTGGTCACCTCTTTCTCCTTCCTCCATCTTTTCTTCTCTATATAACTTTGTGAATCTCTTTGGGTATTCCTGGCTGTGGAGAGTTTTTTCTCATTAATCTAGGGGTTTTGTCTTCAGTGCTGTGTGGACAGAGAAGTCTTGATGCTACTGTAAAAGGTTGGAACCAAAAACCAGAGGCAGGAGGAGACTGCATTTTCTTTTGTTGGAGCTCTCATTGTCCTTTTTTATATTCCATCAGCACAGAGTCTGCCTAGTTGATCATGTGGATTTAATCTGCAACTTGTACAGCTGTTGGGAAGATTTTGGGTCCTCTACTTTAGCCACACTGCCCCTGAGTTTCAATTGTGATTTTATCTTCTCCTCTGCATGTGAGTCGTCCACAGGGGTTTTGCTCCTGAGTCTGCCCTGGAGGACTTGGGTCTGCCCCAGTGAGGGCCAGGTGTGGAGGTGGCACAGCTGCTTGGATTGCAGGGGCCCTGGCACCACTAGGTTCTTAGGAGAGCCAGTGGCTAGGGCAGCAGGAAATATGGTGCCCTTAGGGTATTTTTCTAGCCTCCAGCATCTCTGTCCCAGTGGGGTTCGAGTATGAAGGTGGTGCAGTTGCCGGGATCACAAGGACTCTGAAAATGCCAGATATAGAGGGGTGCTGGTGGCTATTGTCACAGGAGATGTGATGCTATTAGGGTTTTTTCCAGCCTCTGGCAGCTCTGCCCCATTGAGGATTGAGTATAGAGGTGACACAGCTGCTTGAATCACGGGGACCCTGGAGGCAAGAAGTGTGTAGGGACACTGACTATCTCAGCCCCACAAACTATGGTCCTATCAGTTGTCTTCTAGCCTCTGGCAAATGGTGGTCAGAGTGCCTCTTTGGCTGGTCCTTCTCTGTTGCTTGGCATATCAGGCACTTAAATGACCACCCTGGCTGGGGTCCTTTTCTTTGGCTCCACACATCAGGTGCTTAAAAAGCCAGCCTCTCTGGAGTCTTTTTCTATGTTCAACTGCCAGTGCTGGCGTGTGGGCAGAGAGAGGCTACAGTGATGGCTCCACCCCCCATACATGACTCAGCCTTGCCTCCATGACTGCCTGGTTTTCCTCCACAGTCATTTCCCACTTCAGTCTCCTCCCTCATGTCCCCTCAGGTTGTCTCCCTGCAGTCAACAGCAGACATCCCCTACTATTGCTCTCCAATCCTTATGCTCCAGCTCCCAGCTGCTGCACTTTCTAGGGGACTTGCATTCCTGTCTGGGGTATGTATGGCTGTGGCAAGGATTGTTTGTGTGATTCTCACTCCATTTAGACTGTCATGGACCTGCTGTTTCACTCTCCAACAGCCTCAAATGCTTCCCCTCTGTCCCAAACAATTGCCGAGATGTGGGATCTAACCCCTGCTTCAGTTCTCCCACCCCCCCAGGTGCAGATCCAGTCCTGCTCACTTTCTTATTTTTTTCCCTTCCTTGCTTTGTCCTACTGAATTCTGTGTGGTCCTATATATTCTTTTCCATTGGTCAGGTACCCTTGCCTGCTCTCAGCTGGTGTTCCATAAGATATTCTGTGTCTAAAGGTGTGTTCCTGATGTATCCATAGAGAGAGATGTACTCCACATCCACCTACTTCTCTGCCATCTTGTTCTCTCATTTGTAGATTTTTTGATGATTATCATTCTGGCTGGTGTGAGGTGATGCCTCATTGTAGTCTTGATTTGCATTTTTCTAATACAGTGGTCATGTATGGATGTGAAAGTTGGACTGTGAAGAAAGCTGAGCGCCAAAGAATTGATGCTTTTGACCTGTGATGGTGGAGAAGACTCTTGAGAGTCGCTTGGACTTCAAGGAGATCCAACCAGTCCATCCTAAAGGAGATCAGTCCTGGGTGTTCATTGGAAGGACTGATGATGAAGCTGAAACTCCAACACTTTGGCCTCCTGATGTGAAGAGCTGAATCATTTGAAAAGACCCTGATGCTGGGAAAGATTGAGGGCAGGAGGAGAAGGGGATGACAGAGGATGAGATGGTTGGATGGCACCACTGACTCAATGGACATGGGTTTGGGTGGACTCTGGGAGTTGGTGATGGACAGGGAGGCCTGGCATGCTGTGGTTCATGGGGTCGCAAAGAGTTGGACACGACTGAGCAACTGAACTGAACTAAACTGAACTATTTATTTTTGTTATTTCCATTACTTTGAGAGGTGGGTCATAGAGGATCTTGATCTGTGGTTTATGTCTATGTTTTCCTCCAAGAGTTCTATAGTTTCTGGTCTTACATTTAGGTCTTTAATCTATCTTGAGTTTATTTTTGTGTAGCACTTAGGAAGTGTTCTGATTTCATTCTTTAACATGTAGTTGACCAGTTTTCCCAGCACCACTTATTGAAGAGATGGCCTCTTCTCCACTGTATATTTTTGCCTCCTTTGCCAAAGACAAGGTGCCCATGCTGCTGCTGCTACTGCTAAGTAACTTCAATCGTGTCTGACTCTGTGCGACACCATAGACTGCAGCCCACCAGGCTCCCCCGTCCCTGGGATTCTCCAGGCAAGAACACTGGAGTGGGTTGCCATTTCTTTCTCCAATGCATGAAAGTGAAAAGTGAAAGTGAAGTCACCTAGTCGTGTCTGACTCTTATCGAGCTGATGGACTGCAGTCTACCAGACTCTTCCATCCATGTGATTTTCCAGGCGAGAGTACTGGAGTGGGTTGCCATTGCCTTCTCTGAAGGTGCCCATAGGTGCATGGATTTGTCTCTGGGTTTTGTACATTGTTCCACTGGTCTATATTTCTATTTTGTGCCAGTACTGTACTATTTTGGTGACTCTAACTTTTTGGTAACATCTGAAATCTGGAAGATTGATTGCTCCAGCTCCATTCTTCTTTCTCAAAATTGCTTTGGCTATTCAGGATCTTTTGTGCTTTCTACAAATTGTGAAATTATTTGTTGTAGTTTTGTGGAAAATGCCATTGGTAACTTGGTAGTAATTGCATTGAAAAATAGAGGAAATGTTTTCAATTTTTCACCATTGAGAATATGTTTGCTGTGAATTTGTCATATACAACATTTTTATGTTGAAGTATGTTCCTTCTATGGGCTTCCCTGATGGCTTGGTGGCAAAGAATCTGCCTGCAGTGCAGGAGTCCAGGTTCGATCCCTGGGTTGGGAAGATCCTTTAGAGGAGGGTATGACAACCCAGCCCAGTATTCTTGCCTGGAGAATCCCATGGACAGAGAAGCCTGACAGGCTATAGTTCATACGGTTGCACAGAGTCAGTCGTTGCACAGAGTCAGACATGACTGAAGTGACTCAGCACACCACATCATCTTGCTTCTATGCCTATTCTTTGGAGAGTTTTTTTCTTTATCATAAATGGTGTTGAATTTTGTAAAAATCTTTATCTGCATCTATTCAGATGATTACATGATTTTTATTTTTCAAATTGGTAATATGATGTGTCACGTTGATTGATTTGCATATGATGAAGAATCCATGCATTTCTGGGATAAAGCTCACTTGATCATAGTGTCTGATCTTTTTAATGTGTTCTTGGATTCTGTTTGCTAGAGTTGTGTTGATGATTTTTGCATCTATGTTCATCTGTGATATTTTCCTTTAATTTTCTTTGTTGGTAGTATTTTTGCCTGGTTTCGGTATTGGGATAATGGTGGCCTCTTAGCGTAAGTTTGGGAGTTTTCCTTCTCCTACAATTATGGGGAAGAATTTGAGCAGGATAGGTGTTTGCTCTTCTCTAAACTTTTGGTAGAATTCACCTGTGAAGCCATCTGGCCCTGGGCTTTTTGGGTAGGGTGGGGGGGAGATTTTTAATTAAAGTTTCAATGTCTGTGTATGTGATTGGTCTGTCCATATTTTCTGTTCCTGGTTCAGTTTTGAAGGTTATACTTTTCAAAAAGTATGTGCATTTTTTCCAGGTCCATTTTATTGGCATATGAGACTACTCATAGTAGTCTCTTATGAATCTTTGTTTCTGCATTGTCTATTATAACTTCTCCTTTTTCATTTCTAATTTTATTGATTTGAGTTTTCTCTCTTTTTTCTTGATGAGTCTGGCTAATGGTTTGTCAATTTTATCTTCTCAGAGAACCAGTTTTTAGTTTTATTGATCTTTGCTATTGTCGCCTTCATATCTTTTTCATTTATTTCTGCTCTGATATTTATGATTTCTTTCCTTCTACCAACTTTGGAGATTTTTTTGTTCTTCTTTTTCTGATTCCTTTATGTGTAAAGTTGGGTTGTTTATTTGATGTCTCTCTGGTTCTTGAGGTCAGGTTGATTGCCATAAACTTCCTTCTAACATTGCTTTTACTGCCTCCCATTGATTTTGAGCTTTCTTGTTTTCATTGTCATTTGTTTCTAGGTACATTTTGATTTCCTTTTTGATTTCTTCAGTGATCTGCTGATTATTCAATAGTATGTTGTTTAGCCTCCATGTGTTTGAGTTTTTGATAGTTTTTTTTTCTTTTTTTTTTTCTGAAGTTGATGTCTAATCTTACAGTGTTGTGGTCAGAGAAGATGCTAGAAATGATTTCTTTTTTTTTTTTTTTTTAAAGTTTACCAAGGCTTGATTTGTGGCTCAAGATATGATCTATCCTGGAGAATGTTCAAAGTGCAATTAAGAAAAAGGTCATCTTTTGTTTTTAGATGAAATGCCCTGTACCTATTGTACATATCAATCAGGTACAAATGGTCCAATGTATCATTTGGTCTGGATGATCTGTTCATTGATGTGAGTGGGTTATTAAATCCCCCCACTATTATTGTGTTACAGTCAATTTCCCCTTTAATTGATGTTAGCATTGGCCTTATGCATTGAGTTGTGCCTATATTGAGTGCATATATATTAATAATTTTTATATCTTCTTCTTGGATTGATACCTTGATCATTGTATACTGTCTTTTCCTTGTCTCTTGTAACAGTCTTATTTAAAGTCTATTGTATCTGATATGTGTGTTGCTGCTCCTGCTTTCTTTTGATTTCCAATGCATGGGATATCTTTTTCCAGCCCCTCACTTGCAGTCTGTGTGCATACCTAGGCCTGGGGTACATCTCTTGTAGATAGTATACATAGGTGTCTCATTTTTTTATCCATTCAGCCAACCTTTGACTTTGGTTGGAGCATTTAGCCCATGTTCATTTAAGGTAATTATTGGTATGTATGACCCTGCTACCATTTACTTTATTGTTTTGAGTTTGTTTTTATAGGCCTCTTCTTTTTGTGTTTCCTGTCTAGAAAAGTTCCTTTAGCATTTGTTGAAGAGCTGACTTGGTGGTGCTGAATTCTCTTAGCTTTTGCTCATCTGTAAAGCTTTTGATTTCTCCTTTGAATCTGAATGAGATTCTCACTAGAATAATAATCTTGGTTGTAGTTCTTCCCCTTTCATCACTTTAAATATGTCTTGCTATTCCCTTCTGGCTTGTAGAGTTTCTATTGAAAGATCAGTTGTTAGCCTTATGGAGATCCCCTTGAATCTTATTTGTTGCTTTTCCCTTGCAGCTTTTAATGTTTGTTCTTTGTGTTTAATTTTTGTTAGTTCGATTAATATGTGCCTTGATGGATTTCTCCTTGAGTTTATCCTATATGGGACTCTCTGGGCTTCTTGGACTTGGGTGGTTATTTTCTTTCCAATTTTAGGGAAATTTTCAATTATAATCTCCTCAAATATTTCCTCATGCCATTTTCTTTCATCTTCTTCTTCCAGGACTCCTATGATTTGAATGTGGTTACATTTAAAGTAATTTCATTGGTCTCTGAGACTATCCTCATACTTTTTATTCTTTTTTTTTTTTTCATTGTGTTCTGTTTCAGCTATTTCCTCCATTCTAATTTATAGCTCACTTATCCATTCTTTTGTTTCAGTTCCTCTGCTGTTGGTTCCCTCCAGTGTATTTTTAGTCTCAGTTATTTTGTTGTTCATTGTTGATTGTTTATTCTTTAACTCTTCAAAGGCCTTATAAACATTTCTCGTGTCTTCTCAACCTGTGCCTCCAGTCTGTTTAGTCATGCCTCCATTTTATTTTCAAGATTTTGGATCATTTTTACTATCACTATGCTGAATTCTTTTCAAGTAGATTGCCTATTTCCTCTTCATTTGTTTAATCTTGTGGGTTTTTATCATGTTCCTTCATTCATTGGATGTTTCTCTGTCTTTACATTTTGTTTTAAATTACTGTGTTTGGGTGTCCTGTCTGTATGCTGGACGGTCATAGTTCCTCTGAATTGTGGAGTCTGCCTCCCCTTGGTGGTGTTAGACCAATGTCTTATGAAGTTTTCCTGGTTGGATTGATTTGTGATTGTGTTCTTTTTTATTTAGCTAGATCGTATCTCTCTGAAGGGCAATGTGATGTCCGGTAGTGTGTTTTGGGTTGTCTGTGGCTTCAGTATGGCTTTGAGTAGCCTGTCTGCTAATGTGCAGGGTTGTGCTCCTGCTTTGTTGAAGGATTGTCATGGGACATCCTGCACTGAAGCTTGCTGGCTTAAGTGGGGCTTGGTCTTAGTGCTGAGTTGGAGGCCTTTGGGAGGGCTCTTGTCTATTCATGATCTATAGGATGAGGAATTCTGTAGTGGTCCAAAGTCCTGGAGTGCCGTCTCCCACTTCTGGAGTTCAGGCCCAACTCCTTACTATAGCAGTAAGATTTCACAGGCTACATAGTACAGAAGATGAAACCAATTGACTAATGGTGAAATAATTTTCAATAATCAAGATCATTAAGGGAGTGTGAAAAATATATAAACTAGAACTAGAGTTTTGAAAAATACCACAAACTGTGACGAGGGGTAAGCAATGTGAATTTCACTGGAAAAGACATGAAAAAACACTCAGTAAGAGTAGGGGGGGGGGGGCGGCCCTAAACTGGTAGAGGAATAGGATGGGGAGACCACTTTCTCTCCCACAAATTCATCGAAAGGTCATTTGAACGCTGAGCAAATTCCACAAAACAGCTTCTGAATGCTGGTGGAGGACACCAGGCACCCAGAAAGGCAGTGTATTCTCTTTGAAAGGAGATAGGGCAGAATATAAAAGATAAAAAGAGAGACGAAAGAGTTAGGGATGGAGATGCGTCCGGAGAGGGAGTTGTGAAGGAGGAGAAGTTTCCAAACACCAGGAAACCCTCTCACCAGCGGGTCTGTGGGGTTTCAGAATCTCAGAGGGCAACATAACCAAGAGTTAAAGGAAAAAAAGAACCCACAGATTATGCGCCTAGCCGTGACTCCAAGTGGAGAGGTAGCCCAGATGCTCACATACACCAGCAGTGAATGGGGGCTGAACAGGGAGGCATGGGCTGTATGCACAAGGTGGGGACTGGGTCTGAATGCCCTGAGGGCAATCTGAGGCCATTAATGTGAGATGGCAACCCAAATTGTGGGATAGCCAGAGAGAAAAAAAAAGAGAGAGAGAACTTTCCTGCAAAAAGCTCCGAGGCACAGCCTGGCCCACTCACAGAACAAAGGATTGAGCAAATACCAGAGGAGAGCTAGCCGGCTGTGGACTGGCCCCTTCCCCCACCAGAGGCAGAAAAGGCAGGTGGGTGACAGCCAGAGCTGAGAGACAAGGGGCAATCTTGGCCCCAGAGACAGTATCCTCTACCAAACTGTGAGCAGGCTCCCAGTTACTAACGAAGTCTTCCTGAGATCCTGGACGGTTGACATCTGCCAGGAGGGTCGCAGTCAGAGATCAGCTCTCCAGAGGAGATACATGGCACACCTGAGATGGCACTCTTGCGGTGCACCCAGGAAACTGAAGGGCTGGGACTGAGCAGGTGATAAGACTCACCACCCAACTGGGAGAGTGCACATGCCAAGCACCTGGTCACCTGATCTGCTCGGATCTGGGAAGGACAGAAAATGCAGGCCCAACCGAGTCTGTGCCTTTGTGGAGTACCCAAGAACCTGAACCTGAGCAGCTTAGACCTGGGAAGTGCACGCAACCCAGGGCCCACTTTAGACAGCTCCCCTGCAGAGCAACCTGGAGCCTGAGCAGTGTAGACCAGGAAAGCACACATGCCATGAGCAGGGGTAAACCCAGTGTGGCCAAGACACTATCAGCACTCCGCCCCCCACCCCACACCAGTGATATTTGTTTGCAGTGTTCCTCCTTCCCCACAGCACAACTGAACAAGTTAGCCTAAATAAATAACCACCTTCACCCCCTTGGAAATTAGACACTGAAGAGACTTGCAAACAGAGGAAGCCAAAATAAACAAAGAAGAGGGAACAGCTGTGGAAGTGACAGGTGCAACAGATTAAAACCCAGTAGTTAGCACTAACTACATTGGAAGGGGCCTATAGACCTTGAGAAGATGTATAAGCTGGAACAAGGAACTATCTGAAATTGAACTGACCCCACACTGGCTCTCAACAGCTCCAAAAAAATTCCTAGATATATTTTACTATTATTTTGTAATTTAAAAAGTTTTTAAAATTTTTAAGTTCTTTATTACTCCTTTAATTTTCATTTTTATAACCATTACCTTGAAAAAAAGACCATATTTTAAAAGCAAATTTCATATACATATATATATATTTTATAATTTTTGTGATTTTTAAAAAATATTATATTTTTGAGAGTCTAAAAGCTGAAACTCCAGTACTTTGGCCACCTCATGCGAAGAGTTGACTCATTGGAAAAGACTTTGATGCTGGGAGGGATTGGGGGCAGGAGAAGAAGAGGACAACCGAGGATGAGATGGTTGGATGGCATCACTGACTCAATGGACACGAGTCTGAGTGAACTCCGGGAGTTGGTGATGGACAGGGAGGCCTGGCGTGCTGGGATTCATGGGGTCGCAAAGAGTCGGACATGACTGAGCGACTGAACTGAACTGAACTGAACCTCTACTCTAGATTTTTGATGTTTGCTTTTTTTTTTTTTTTAATCAATTTTGTACCTTTAAGAGTCCAATCTTCAGTACCCGTTTTTACTTAGGAATGTGATTACTGGCTCAATTGCTGTCTCCCCCTTTTGACTCTCCTTTTTCTCCCCCCAGTCACCTCTATCTCCTCCCTCCCCATTCTCTTCTCTACTCAACTCTGTGAATCTTTTTGGGTGTTCTGGGCTGTGGAGAACACTTAGGGAACTAATTACTGGCTAGATCTGTCTCTCTCCTTTTGATTTCCCCTCTTCTCCTCCTGGTCACCTCTATCTCCTTCCTCCCTCCTCTAGCTCCTCTGTGTAACTCCGTGAACCTCTCTGAGTGTTCCAGACTGTGGAGAGCACAAAGGGAACTGATTAATGGCTAGATTGCTCTCTCCCCTTTTGATTCCCCCTCTTCTCCTCCTGGTCACCTCTATCTTCCCCCTCCCTCTTTTCTTCTCCGTGTAACTCTGTGAACCTCTCTGGGTATCCCTCACTGTGGAGAATCTTTTCACCATTAACCTAGATGTTTTATCATCAGTGCTGTATGGATGGAGAAGTCTTGAAACTACTATAAGAATAAGAGTGAAAGCCAGAGGCAGGAGGCTTAAATCCAAAACCTGAGAACTCCAGAAAACTCCTGACTCCAGGGAACATAAATTGACAAGAGCTTATCCAAAAGCCTCCATACCTACACTGAAATGAAGCTCCACCCAAGAGCCAACAGGTTTCACAGCAAGACATACCAAGCTAATTCTCCAACAACAAGGAACATAACCCTGAGTATTAAAATACAGGCGGACAAAACTCACACCAAACCCACAGACACCTCAAAACTCACTACTGGACACTTCATTGCACTCCAGAGAGAGGAGATCCAGCTTCACCTACCAGAACACTGATGCAAGCTTCCCTAACAAGGAGATTTTGAAAAGCCACTTGTCCAACCCCACCCACAGTGAGGAACCTCCACAATAAAGAGGAACCACAAACTACCAGCATACAGAAAGGCCACCCCAAACACAGCAATCTAAACAAGACGGAAAGGCAGAGAAATATTCAGCAGGTAAAGGAACATAATAAATGCCCACCAAACCAAACAAAGAGGAGGGGATAGGGAGTCTACCTGATAAAGAATTCAGAATAATGATAATAAAAATGATCCAAAATCTTGAAAATAAAATGGAGTTACAGATAAATAATCTGGAGACAAGGATTGAGAAGATGCAAGAAATGTTTAACAAGGACCTAGAAAAAAAGAGTCAGTCAATAATGAATAATGTAATAACTGAGATCAAAAGCACTCTGGAGGGTACCAACAGTAGAATAACTGCGGCAGAATATAGGATAAGTGAAGTGGAAGATAGAGTGGTGGAAATAAATGAAGCAGAGAGGGAAAAAGAAAAAAAGAATTAAAAGAAATGAGGACAACCTCAGAGACCTCTGGGACAATGTTAAATGCCCCAACATTCAAATCATAGGAGTCCCAGAAAAAGAAGACAAAAAGAAAGGCCATGAGAAAATACTTGAGGAGATAATAGTTGAAAACTTCACTAAAATGGGGAAGGAAATAACCGCCCAAGTCCAAGACACCCAGAGAGTCCCAAACAGGATAAACCCAAGGCAAAACACCCCAAGACACATATTCATCAAATTAACAAAGATCAAACACAAAGAACAAATAATAAAAGCAGCAAGGGAAAAACAACAAATAATACAAAAGAGGCTTCCCATAAGGATAACAGCTGATCTTTCCATAGACACTCTTCAGGCCAGAAGGGAATGGTGGGATATACTTGAAGCTATGAAAGAGAAAAACCTACAACCCAGATTACTATACCCAGCAAAGATCTCATTCAAATATGAAGGAGAAATCAAAAGCTTTACAGACAAGGAAAAGCTGAGAGAATTCAGCACCACCAGCTCTCCAACAAATGCTAAAGGATTTTCTCTAGACAAGAAATACAGAAAAGGTTTATAAACTCAAACGCAAAACAGCAAAGTAAATGGCAACAGGATTATACTTATCAAAAATTATCTTAAATGTAAATGGGTTGAATGCCCCAACCAGAAGACAAAGACTGGCCAAATGGATACAAAAATAAGACCACTATATATGCTGTCTACAAGAGACCCACCTCAAAACAAGGGACACATACAGACTGAAAGTGAAGGGCTGGAAAAGATATTTCACACAAACGGAGACTGAAAGAAAGCAGGAGTAGCAATACTCATATCCGATAAAATAGACTTTAAACAAAGGCTGTGAAAAGAGACAAAGAAGGCCACTGCATAATGATCAAAGGATCAATCCAAGAAGAAGATATAACAATTATAAATATATATGTACCCAACATAGGAGCACTGCAATATGTAAGGCAAATGCTAACAAGTATGAAAGGGGAAATTAACAGTAACACAATAATAATGGGAGACTTTAATACCCCACTGACACCTATGGATAGATCAACTAAACAGAAAATTAGCAAGGAAACACAAACTTTAAATGATACACTTGACTAGTTAGACCTAATTGATATCTATAGGACATTTCACCCCAAAACAATGAATCTAACCTTTTTCTCAAGTGTACTTGAAACCTTCTCCAGGATAGATCGCATCCTGGGCCATAAATCTAGCCTTGGTAAATTTTAAAAAATTGAAGTAATTCCAAGCATCTTTTCTGATCACAATGCAGTAGGATTAGATGTCAACTGAGTGACTTCCCTTTCGCTTTTCACTTTCACGCATTGAAGAAGGAAATGGCAACCCACTCCACTGTTCTTGCCTGGAGAATCCCAAGGACAGGGGAGCCTGGTGGGCTTCCATCTCTGGGGTCACACAGAGTCGGACACGACTGAAGCGACTTAGCAGCAGCAGCAGCACAGGAAAAAAAAACTATTAAAAAATACGATATAGAGGCTAAACAACATGCTTCTGAATAACCAACAAATCACAGAAGAAATCAAAAAAGAAATCAAAATATGCATAGAAATGAATGAAAATGAAAACACAACAACCTCAAACCTATGGGATTCAGTAAAAGCAGCACTAAGGGGAAGGTTCATAGCAATTCAAGATTACCTTAAGAAACAAGAGAAAAATCAAATAAATAATCTAACTCTACACCTAAAGCAACTAGAAAAAAAAAGAACCCCAGGGTTATTAGAAGGAAAGAAATCATAAAAATTAGGGCAGAAATAAATGCAAAAGAAACAAAGGAGACCATAGCAAAACTCAACAAAGCTAAAAGCTGGTTCTTTGAGAAGTAGACAAACCATTAGCCAGACTCATCAGGAAAAAAAGAGAGAAGAATCAAATCAACAAAATTAGAAATGAAAATGGAGACATCACAACAGACAACACAGAAATACAAAGGATCATAAGCGACTACTATCAGCAACTATATGACAATAAAATGGACAGCTTGGAAGAAATGGACAAATTCTTAGAAAAGTACAACTTTCCAAAACTGAACCAGGAAGAAATAGAAAATCTTAACAGACCCATCACAAGCACAGAAATAAAAACTGTAATCAGAAATCTTCCAACAAATGAAAGCCCAGGACCAGACAGCTTCACAGCTGAATTCTACCAAAAATTTAGAGAAGAGCACCTATCCTACTCAAACTCTTCCAGAAAATTGCAGAGGAAGGTAAACTTACAAACTCATTCTATGAGGCCGCCATCACCCTAATATCAAAACCAGACAAAGATGCCACAAAAAAAGAAAACTACAGGCCAATATCCCTGGTGAACATAGATGCAAAAATCCTTAACAAAATTCTAGCAAACAGAATCCAACAACATATTAAAAAGATCATACATCATGACCAAGTGGGGTTTATCCCAGGGATGCAAGGATTCTTCAACATTCATAAATCAATCAATGTGATAAGCCGCATTAACAAATTGAAAGATAAAAACCATATGATTATCTCAATAGATGCAGAGAAAACCTTTGACAAAATTCAACATCCATTTATGATATACAAAAAAAACCCTCTCCAGAAAGCAGGCATAGAGGGAACATACCTCAACATAATAAAAGCTATATATGATAAACCCACAGCAAATACTATCCTCAATGGTGAAAAATAGAAAGCATTTCCCCTAAAGTCAGGAACAAGACAAGGATGCCCACTCTCACCACTACTATTCAACATAGTTTTGGAAGTTTCAGCCACAGCAATCAGAGAAGAAAAAGAAATAAAAGGAATCCAGATTGGAAAGGAAGAAGTAAAACTCTCACTGTTTGCAGATAACATGATCCTCTACATAGAAAAGCCTAAACACTCCACCAGAAAATTACTAGAGCTAATCAATGAATATAGTAAAGTTGCAGGATATAAAATTAACACAGAGAAATCCCTTTCATTCCTATACACTAACAATGAGAGAACAAAAAGAGAAATTAAGGAAACAATTCCATTCACCATTGCAATGAAAAGAATAAAATATTTAGGAATAAATCTACCTAAAGAAACAAAAGACCTATATATAGAAAACTATAAAACACTGATGAAAGAAATCAAAGATGACACAAATTGATGGAGAAATATACTACGTTCATGGATTGGAAGAATCAATATAGTGAAAATGAGTATACAACCCAAAGCAATCTATAGATTCAACGCAATCCCTATCAAGCTATGAACGGTATTTTTCAGAGAACTAGAACAAATAACTTCACAATTTGTATGGAAATACAAAAAATTTCGAGTAGCCAAAGCAATCTTGAGAAAGAAGAATGGACTCAACCTGCCTGAATTCAGACTATACTACAAAGCTACAGTCATCAAGAAAGTAAGGTAATGGCACAAAGACAGAAGAATAGATCAGTGGAACAAAATAGAAAGCCCAGAGATAAAGCCACGCACCTATGGACACCTTATCATTGACAAAGGAGGTAAAAATATACAAGCAGCTCCTGCAGCTCAATTCCAGAAAAATAAACGACCCAATCAAAAAATGGGTCAAAGAACTAAACAGACATTTCTCCAAAGAAGACATACAGATGGCTAACAAACACATGAAAAGATGCTCAACATCACTCATTATCAGAGAAATGCAAATCAAAACCACAATAAGGTATCTTCTCACCCTGGTCAGAACGGCTGTTATCAAGAAGTCTACAAACAGTAAATACTGGAGAGAGTGTGGAGAAAAGGGAACCCTCTTACACTGTTGGTGGGAATGCAAACTAGTACAGCCACTATGGAGAAGAGTGTGGAGATTCCTTAAAATACTGGAAATAGAACTGCCATATGACCCAGCAATCCCACTGTTGAGCATACACACTGAGGAAATCAGAATTGAAAGAGACATGTATACCCCAATGTTCATCGCAGCACTGTTTACATAGCTAGGACATGGAACAACCTAGATGTCCATCGGCAGATGAATGGATAAGAAAGCTGTGGTACATATACACAATGGAATATTACTCAACTATTAAAAAGAATGCATTTGAATCAGTTCTAATGAGGTGGATGAAACTGGAACCTAATATACAGAGTGAAGTAAGTCAGAAAGAAAAACACCAATATGGTATATTAATGCATATATATGGAATTTAGAAAGATGGGAACGATGACCCTATATGTGAGATAGCAAAAGAGACACAGATGTAAAGAACAGACTTTTGGACTCTGTGGGAGAAGACAAAGGTGGGATGATTTGAGAGAATAGCATTGAAACATGTATATTACCATATGTGAAATAGATCACCAGTCCGGGTTCAATGCATGAGACAGGGCTCTCAGGGCTGGTGCACTGGGATGACCCTGAGGGATGGGATGGGGAGGGAGGTGGGAGGGGTGTTCAGGATGGGGGACACGTGTACACCCATGGCTGATTCATGTCAATGTATGGCAAAAACCACTATAATATTGTAAAGCAATTAGCCTCCAATTAAAATAAATAAATAAATAAACATGTTTTAAAAAGAGAGAGTATAAAACGAATTTCCTGTGATATTTTGTAGAAACTACATTTAAAGGAAATAATAATTAGCTGAAGAAATCACCTATTAGGGAAGGATGACAGAATGCCTTACTTTTCTCTGATGACCTCCAGAAAAGACAGAGTTCTTGCCAGTGTATATTCTCTGATTCTTCCAGTGAGGCTAGGGGTTCTTGCCATCCTTTTATCTGTGGGAAGTGATGTACTAGTCACAGGGCAGCTGAGGAGAGGTCTGAAACCTAGATTGGCAGTCATCAAAGCCATGATAGACACTTTAAAATAAATGTCTAAAGGGGTGGTAATTTTTAAAATAGATTTCATGCAACCAGAGCCATTAAAAAGCCTTTGAAATCCTGCCTACCAACTGTTAATACCACTGGCTTTCTTCCTTAAGAGAACTTCAGAAAATTAAGGAGGTCTAAGCCACACTAAAATACTTTTGCTGCTTTACTTTCAGAAAAATCAATCTTGCTATAAACTTTCATGTTCCATGGGATGATCCAATCAATGATTTAATAACAACAGTAACAAAAACAGAGCAATAAGCTCTTCTAGAATGTTCAGAATCCAAGGAGTAATGGCATTCTGGCTTTGATGACTTCTGTTCTTGTTTACATAGCAAATGAGACTAGTATTAACAGCCTTTGGAAATATGCCCTTTCATATTTGACACTGATGTCATCTGGCTCAAATATTAATAAAAAATACTTTCAGAAAATAGAATCTATCTTCCCTAGAGGCTGTCATTTATTATTTTAACATTGAGATTCCCTTCACTGTCCTGCTGGATCTTTATGTCATAGTTACCCTGGCATATATCCAGCCCAATTAGTTGCCCTTTTATCAGCCCTTTGGATGGATCCACAGTTGCCTCACTTAGAAATGGGATCACCAGGCCTGTCTGTGCCCTGATGTCATTCCCATCTGGTGCATTTGAATGTCCTTTTCTAAATGGGACTTTGGTAAATGGAGACCAGAGACATCCTTCACCTGCTCACCACTGCCTGCATATCTGGTCTCAAAAGCACCTTTGCAGAGCACCATATACTGTAAAAATCAACCTAACATCTAAACTGTGTACATCCTTCAGTGCCTTATATATACTTTGTGTTTTTCCATTTGAAAAACAAATATGTTCTCAATATCTATTACATAAGGAGGTATTAGTAAATTGAGATTTGCTTGCTAATGACTTGAATGTCCAAGGCAGGACCTTGCATATGGCAGTGGGAAACAGATGTGCTGATATGAATGAAATGATGATGCTGAACAATTTTCATCATTATTATTAGTCTTATGGTGGGTAATGTTTAGGATACTTGCCAAATTATAGAACTGTTTCCTTATCAGCTTTGTCCCAGTTTCATACCTTGTCACCTGATACAGAATTCCTTTTTTTTAAAGACAGGTCAAAATTTATTTGACAAGTGCTATATTGATAGATGTTTTGGAACAGAATTTCTAAAATGTGAAAAAGGTACATACATGGACGTGGATTAAGAAATAATTTGCTAAACCAAATGTCTAAATGCACTGTGATCAAGGCTTGGGATTTAAAAATAGTCGTTTTTAGAACAGTCGCTTCAATTTACATCAAAGTAACATCTAAAGTTACATTAAGCCCTTGGCAGCGTTGCCATCTCTTTTGAGGGCCTGCACTACAACCCTCACCCTTCCCCCGCTCCCCAAGCTATTAGATGCCAATATTTGACTGTGGACTGGCAAGAAATTTGATGGCTGTGAGGCTGGGTATTGCAGCTCTTGGATTTGCAAGTTGTTATGTATTTCAGATCTGGAAACCTCTAGGACAAGTAATCACAGAAACTGCAAAGAAGATATCAACTCCTAGCTTTTCATCCTACTATAAAGGAGGATTTGAACAGAAAATGAGTAGGTGAGAAGTAAGTCTTATTTCGGGTTGCAAGCCTATCTGCCAGCAAGCCCAAGATTAGAGCAGTTCACAGGAGAAGCATGACTTTGAATCACCCAGATAAAGGTGGCTCTCCTTACTTAGCAACCAAAATTAATGAAGCAAAGCCTTACTAGAGCAACCACCAAACACTGATTGATGCTCAAGGACCACTCTGAAGGAGAAAAAGGGTGACTTCATAGAAAATGTCTTTTAAGTTAATCTAAACCGTGGCCTTCATAATTTTCATATATATATATATATATATATATATATATATATATATATATATATATGACCACAATCATTTCTTGAGTACTAAAATATATAATAATAAAAGATGAACAATCTTTTTTGATGAACAATCAAAAAAATTACATTAAGCATGACACATCTGTTGCAGGAATTAAGAGAATACATAAAAAATGGCAATCTGTTGTCAACATGATGCAGTGAAGTTTGCATGCCCTAAGTCTTGGATCGGGTCTTGGGTGCAAGTGTTCTAGCCCGAGAGATCTTTGGCAAGTTACTAAAAGTCTCTAAACCTCAATACCCTCGTCTGTTAACCTCACAGGGCTGCTGTGAAGAGTAAATGTGACAATGAATTTGGAAACCACTTTGTCAGTGCTATTCCAATGTTCTTATTTTAAACTTTATTGCTTTTAGAGCTACATGTGCTGGGTGCTGAGGCATTTAAAAATTCTTCATCACGGGCTTCAAACGGTGGGCTTCAGAGAGCCCTGATTCATGTGATGCTAATTTGTAAATGGCAGTCACACCCAGATCTGGGGTTGTGTGGTAGTCTGTGACAAGAACTGTCTTCCCCATAAGCTGTAGCTGCTGCTGCTGCTGCTTCCTCTCTTCTTTCTTTCATTTCTCCCCAGAATTCCACCACCATCCCCCACCAGTAACTGTGGCAGTAACTTTGAGCACAAAGTAGATTAAATACACTTTTCTAGCTGGCTTATATAGTTAAGCGCCAAACATAATTAAGCTTCCATGTCAGAAAATCTTGCAATTCACAAAGGACTGACAAATACATTTTTGAAGACTGGTATATTTGGAAATTGAAGACTGCTCTGGCAATTTTATTCTTTAATGTGTAGACCTGGCATGATTTTTCTCTAAATTAGATAAGGGACATTTGCAGGTAAAGACAATACTCTAGCTAATGTTTAATGTTAAGGAGCAAGTGGTAAATTTATGAGCTCTGATTTATCTTTATATGTCTATAGCCAAAACTTAACCAAATTAGGAGTGGAGCTTCCTTAATCTGATCAAAATTATCTAGAAGCCACTTACAGGTAAATATGGTGAAATATTGGGCTTCCCAGGTGGCTCAGATGGTAAAGTATCTACCTGCAATGCAAGAGAGCTGTGTTTGATCCCTGGAGAAGGGAATGGCTACCCACCCCAGTATTCTTGCCTGGAGAATCACAGGGACAGAAGAGCCTGGTGGGCTACAGTCCATGGGATCACAAAGAGTCAGACATGACTGAGTGACTAACACTTTACTTTACCTATGGTGATATACTGAACATATTCTCCTAAGTTGAGAACAAGACAAGGATGTCCACCCACATCACATCTATACAACTGGAGGTCCCAAACAGTAGGGAAAATCAAAAGTAAAGGCAAGCTACAAAGATGAGACACAAAAAGCTAGAGGTGTCTTTGTTTGTACATGGTGATTGTGTACATAGAAAATTCAGTGTAATTCACATAATGAAACTTTCTAAGATGATGAAAATATTATATATTATACACAACAAAATCTATATTTTGATCTAGGTGGTGATTACTTAGGTATATACTCATGTAAAACTACTCAGCTGTACACTTAAGATTTATGAGTTTTACTTTACATAAATTGTACCTCAAAATAAACTATAAAGCTTTAAAATAATTTCCATCTCTATATAACCACTGATGATTTTAAAACATGCCTGCAAATTATGACATCTGTCTCTTCAAAATGCACAGCTAAATTCCTATCCCCTTGAATGCTGGCTGGACATAGTGACTTATTTCTAATGAATAGAAGTGATGTTATGTGACTGTTGAGAGTGGGCCATAAATAGGATATAACCTCCACCTCTCTCATCACATTTGCTCTGTGGGAAGCCAGCCATCATGCCATGGAGATATTCAATCAGCTTTGTGGAGAAGCCCATATGGTAGAGAACTAGGTACCATCTAGGTAGAGGCTAGGTACCAACAACCAGTATCTGCTGCCAGCCACATGAATTGGCCAACATGCATGTTGTTTTTCCAGCTCATCAAGCTATCAGATCCTGACAGCCCTTGCCTACTACAACCTTGTGAGAGACAGAGAGCCAAAACCACCCTAAGTTCTTTTACCTCAAATAAACTGTAAGAGATAATAGATATTTATTATTAAGTCAGTACGTTTTGGAGTAATTACATAGTAATAGATAATATATGTGTTCAGGGCCAGTGATTATGTTTCAGTAGGGTACTTCATGATTGTAAATGATTGACATGTTTGAGATTCTTTATATCTTATATTCTAAACTGTAAAACCTATTTTAAGTGCTATATATAAGGTATTACTTAACACAAATATGACTTTTCATACTGTTGATGGGGTTCTTGAGTCAAGGATACTGGAGTGGTTTGCCATTCCATTCTCCAGTGGATCACATTTTGTCTTTTAGTAGAAAGTTGATATCACTGAAGTAAGAGATGAAGGAACCCTGGAAAGATTTCTTTTTTAAACAAAGGAGCTTTGGAATACCTAAGATGGAGATAGATAATAAAAGGTTGTGGGATGTGTGCATACATTGCTGAGTGAGTAGAGTTGAATTATTTACATTCTGCTCCAGTTAGATTTCATTTATTTATTTTTGGCTGTACTGGCTCTTCATTGCTGTGTGTGGGCTTCCTGTAGTAGCAGCCTACAGGGTCTACACTTAGCTTTCTCCCATTGTGGAACACGGCCTCCAGGGTGTGGGGTTTCAGTAGTTGTAGAACATGTGTTCCTTAGTTGTGGCTCTTGGGCTCTAGAGCAAAGGCTCAGTAGTTGTGGCACACAGGCTTAGTTGCCACAAGGCATGTGAGATCTTCCCCAATCAGGGATTGAACCTGTGTCTCCTGCATTGGCAGGTGGATTCTTTCTCACTAAGCATCAGGGAGGACCTTCAGTTAGATTTTTGACAGTTGATGCAAAAAAAAATGAGCTGTGACCAAGGGGAGAGGAGGAAAGGGCCATAGGGAGCTGTGGGGAACATGCGGCAGAGGTGACAAAAGGCAGATTTATAGATATGAAGAAAGGAAAACCTAACTGGGAGATGGGAAATGCCAGACTGAGGGACATTTTTGGTCACTGGAAACTTTGGCTCAGTGGGGCCAAGTATGAACATCGGTGGTGGTGGCAAGGCGACAAGTGTCCAAAGGTTTTGGTCCATGACCTCATGACAGGCGCCTCTCTCCCTTTCAACACCTCCTCAGCCAAAAGCCAACAGGGTTATCTAAGCATGCTCTGATCCTGCAGTGGGAGAATTATGCATTTTGTTCTCACTTTGATCCAAGAGATTAGTGTGTTTTTCACCATGTTCTCAATGAAGAGGGTGGGAACAGGCAAGATTTAGAGGAAAACCAGCAGACCCAGCCTCTCCGAGGCTGTGCTTGGAGGCAGACGGCATTAAGTGAAACTTTGCAGAATGCCAGGACAGGAAACAGCTTCAAGCCTGGACACAGTGGAACGAGAGCCTGGGGATAACTCATGGACCCAGAATTTTTAGGGTTTTGTGTGTTAACAAGCAGTCTTGATCATCATGTGATACCTCTAGACTTTTGATCAGCCAGTGAATCAAGCACACTTATTGAATAACCACAAAGTATGCAATTAAAGTGGTAAGTTAAGTGTTTGAGCACATTGTTGTTGTTCAGTCACTAAGTCATGACTGACTCTATGCAACCCCATGGACGGTAGCATGTCAGGCTTCTCTGTCCTTCACTATCTCTCAGAGTTTGCCCAAACTCATGTCCACTGAGTCAGTGATGTCATCCAATCATCTCATCCTCTGTCACTCCTTTCTCCTCTTGCCCTCAATCTTTCTGAGCATCACGGTCTTTTCCAATGAATCGGCTCCTCATTAAAGGGCCTTATAAGCACAGGCCACATTTCTTTCTACTTTCTATGAATTCATCCATGGTGCAAAGTGGCCAGAGGAATTTATTTATACCATTTCTAGGATGCTGTTGGCATTGACCTTTTCTTTGAAAAAAGTGTGGTAGTTATTGACATATTGAGCAAAGTAGAGTTAATAAAGCAAGGGTTTAGGCAGCAAAACTACATGCTAAATCTGACCTGGCTACTGGCTGAGGGATGTTGGACTAGTTGCTTGACCTCTGAATGTTTTCCTCTCATCTTTAAACTGAAGATGCCGTTGTTGATGTTGCTCCCTAAGAGCTCCTGATGTTATGAACAACCCATAAAGTGTGAAGGGTCATGTTCATTTCAGCTGTTCTTTCTATAATTCAGGGCTGTCATCCTTGGTCTCATGAAATCTCAAATCTATCCCGGTCTGGCCCATTGCAGGGCTTCTTGAAGTCAGGAATGACAAGTTCTCCATGAACTTGATGGGTGCAGACATACCTCAGGTTCCAGGGAGAGCCATGTCCAGACCCCACTATCAGCCCCAATGAGTGGTGGGGACTTCTCTGCAGATGTGGTGGGGCAGCATCATGATGGGTATCTTTCAGGCTTTGGCAAAATAAGCTATAGTTTACATTAGTTTTTGTAAATTACAAACTCCTTCAGAGGCCTTAGTGTAGATTCAATAAGTGTGAAATCTTGATGAATAGAATCAAAGGAAAACCTACTGTTGAAAGAATATCATATGATATTGCCTATATGTGGACTCTTAAAAGAAATAGTATAAATGAACTTATTTACAATATCAGTTCAGTTCAGTTCAGTCAGTCATGTCCGACTCTTTGCGACCCCATGAATCCCAGCATGCCAGGCCTCCCTGTCCATCACCAACTCCCAGAGTTCATTCAGACTCACGTCCATCGAGTCCGTGATACCATCCAACCATCTCATCCTCTGTCGTCCCCTTCTCCTCCTGCCCCCAATCCCTCCCAGCA